>NC_137957.1:6656025-7256025 GCF_963924665.1 Micromys minutus
TTCTAGTGGCCAGGCACACGTATACTCACTTTGGTCAGAGCAGTACTTCATGCATGTTACTTCACATACATGTTGCCACCCTCCAGGGCTTCACCTTTGTGCCTTTTCCTACCTAATCTCCTTGGACACTGTAGGGGCTGGTTTTGTGTCAACTTGACACAAGCTGGAGTTAGCACAGAGAAAGGAGCCTCAGATGAGGAAATGCCTCCATGAGATCCAGCTGTAAGGCATTTTCTCAACTAGTGATCAAGGGAGAAGGGCACAGCCCATTATGGGTGGTGCCATCCCTGGGCTGGTAGACCTGGGTTCTATAAGAAAGCAAGCTGAGCAAACCAGGGGAAGCAAGTCAGTAAGTAACATCCCTCCATGGCCTCTGCATCAGCTCCTGCTTCCTGACCTGCTTGAGTTCCAGTTCTGACTTCCTTTGGTGATGAATGTGGAAGTGTAAGCTGAATAAACCCTTTCCTCCCCAACTTGCTTCTTGGTCGTGATGTTTGTACAGGAATAGAAACCCTGACTAAGACAGATGCCTTCGTCTATAAACATCTCTCTCTTTGAAATTTATATTTATGTAGATGTCAATCTACAGAGCAAGTTTCAGGACAGCCTAGGCTACACAGAGAAACCCTGTCTCAAAAAATAAAAAGTAAAAAGTACACTACAATAAAATAAAATGAGCCAGATGGTGGTGGTGCATGCTTTAATTCCAACACTTGGGAATCAGAGGCAGAAGCATCTCTTGTGAGTTCCAGGACAGCCAGGGCTACAAAAGAGAAACCCTGTCTTGAAACAAACAAACAAAACAACAACAACAACAACAAAATAATAATAATAAAATGTAATGAAGGGCTAGAAAGATGACTCAGCAGTTAAGAGCAATGACTGCTATTCCAGAGGTTCTGAGTTCAATTCCCAGCAACCACATGGTGGCTCACAGCCATCTGTAATGGGATCTGATGCCCTCTTCTGGTGTGTCTGAAGAGAGCTACAGTGTACTTATATATAATAAATAAATAGATCTTTAAATATTAAATTTAAAAAAGGAGGGTGTGTTGTTTGGTGGGCAATGCTTTCCCAGAAGACATAAATGGACATCTTACTGCATGGCCTCCGTGTGAGTTACATGCAGTGACTGCCCAGAGGCCCCCAAAGCAACCCAGGCTGTTGCCGTTGCTTTCATTTGCCGACTCTATTTATTGTTGACGTTTCGGTTGAAGGACATAAAGAAATCTACATAGAGCTGATCTGAAAACTTCAGCCCACCCCGGGCTACATACTGCGCCAGAGATGCTGTGGGAGAGACAAACCATGGGTGATCTTTTGGTTGACTCTGTATGCTACAGCACAAACCTTCCAGACATGGCTGCCCCGGTACAATAGCTGCATGAGTATGTGAGGCTGCGGACTACTTCTGAGTTAGACTTGAGAAAAGCCATGCCTGTTGTAAACCAAATCCCCATGGTTGGAAATGTAAAAGACACATTGTCAAGCTGCAGTTGAAACACTTCTATTTACAACTCGGTGTCATCTTCAACCTTGCCAGGAAACATCATGGAAGAGGAGGAGAATGTAAGAGCTGGGCTGGAGAGGTGGCTCAGCAGTTAAAAGCACTGGCTGTTCTTCCAGAGGTCCTGAGTTCAAATCCCAGCACGACCATTCAAAATGGAACTTGAGCCCCTCTTCTGGTGTGCATGAAGACAGAACACGCACACACAGAATGTGAGAGCTGGAGTCCGGTGGGAGTGTCACACCATCTTCTGGACATGACATGGCCTTACAGCCCATGAACTTCGTTGCAGCTATGGTTACCACACAAGGTCAGTTGGCATTTCAACAGGAATTAACAACAGCAATTAGACTCAGTGGGTTATAAAAAACGATAAAGGAGAGGGAGCGGGGAAGGCAGACTTGTTGAGAGTCGTTGGGAGGAACAGGAGGGGAAATTCTGAAGTGCATATGACTAAGATATATTATCTACTCTTATAAAACTACCAAAGAATAAATAAAATTATATCCATACACCTATAGAGCATTTTCACACAGTTGTCCCATAGACATCTCAAACCTACCTTCTCTAAACTTACTTTCTCTCCAGTCTCATCAGGCTTCTATGTCCTAAGTAAGAAAGGCACGGATCACCTCCTTCCTGCCCATCTCATGTCTTCTCTCCGAACTCCAGTGGCCTAAGACCCTGTTCTCTGCTTCCCATCTCCCTATCTCCCCCTCGAGTGCTCCCCAATGCTCCGTGATGCTTCTAGCTTTACCTTTGCCTGAGAATCTAATTTGTCAACCATGTTACCCTAAACAGCACCAGGATGTCTGAAAGACTGGTCTAGATGTCCTCGGAGAGTATGCGATTGTTTATGATTAAGTCTCAACTTTCCAAGCGTGCTTGCATGCTTTCCGTGTAACCCTCTGCAATCCCGTGTTCCTCCTGGTCCCGGAAATTCTCCATTCTGTTTATAAACTGGAGTTTGTGCTTAAGCTCCACCCCACCTCAGATGTCTTTCCCTCTTTGGTTTGTCAAGCCGAATTCTATCATTTGCCCACTAGGTTTCGTGGAAATATTAAGTATTAATTGTTTGTTAGCAATAAGGCAGGTGGCTTGGGAGATGGCTCAGTGCTCGTTACTGAACCTGAGTTCAGTTCCCAGGACTCACTACCTATAATTCCAACTCATCTGGTGCTCTCTTTAGCTTCCAGGGACACCTGCACGTATGTACGTATCAGCCCCTCCCCCCCAACACACATACACGTAACTAAAAAGAAAATGAATCTTTAAAAAAAGGAACATAAACCGCCAGGATTATGAAGATAAGTTTATTGGATGGTAAAAGTAAAAATATATAAGAAATAACAGGTGAAGCTGTTCTCTGAGTGAGTATAAAATGGAGGTACATTTATAGGTACCACTGGCAATAGGTAACTATACTCCCAGCTACTCTGCCAGAAAGATCCACAGTTCAAATGCTGCCCTGGCCTACAGTGAGAGTGGGGTAACTTGGTGTGACCTTGTCTACAAATTCAAACAAAGAAACATCTGAAAGGGGATGGGAAGGCAGCTCAGTGGTCATAACGGTATGAGGGAGGGGAGAGAGGAGAATAAGGGTGCTTCAGCTCTCAAATTATGATGGACCAGAAGTCCTAGAGACACCCAGCTCTGAAACCGTTCTCTCTTCATTAACAAACCTAAAGCATTAGCAGAACAGGGCACAACCACTCCAGAGGAAATTCCTCAACATTTTTGCTCCTATGTTTAAAAGTCAAAAGAAGAGGACAAGGGGATGGAACCGAAGTAGGTCGGAGCTACTGACAGGATCGCGGTAACCAGCAGGGGCTCGCCCGGAACCAGAAGCAGAGCCCCTCAGTTAAGGGAGCGCGCGAAGTTGTTGGGTTTCCTCTGCCAGGCAGAGGGACTCGGAGATCGTGCAGCAGAAACAAAAAAGGGCAAAGGAGAAGGACTTTGTGACCAGCCCTCTTGCTCCTTGCCTATGTGCCAGAGCCAGTCCCACCGTGCTGGTTTCTTTGGCATTCCCTTTGCCAGGTCTGCAGCGGGTCCCTCTCGTCATTCTTTTCTCTCGGAATGCTCTCTTCCCCTGGGTCACTCCGGGAAGGTGAGGTTACTCTTCCCAGTTAGAGCATTAAAAGTAGTTTTGAAATTAGAAGTAAAAAAAAAAAAAAAAAGTTAAAAAGTTAACCTGTATCTCTCTAGTTACGTGGCTGAAAAGGCTGGGCCTGACTGAACCCTGGTGGAGAAAATGAGTCACTGCAACCCCCCTCCGCGCCCCTCCCTCCACACAAGCTCATTTATACATTAAAAAAATAATACAAACAAGTCATGTTGTTAATCCCAGCACTCGGCGGTCAGAGGCAGGCGGATCTCTGTGAATAGTAAGACCCTGTCTCAAAGACTAGTAATAATCGGAGCACAGCCTGGCACTTGATAAATTGAGGCAGGAGGATCTACAATTCGAGGCCTGCAAAGGTTACATAGTAACTCTGTCTCAAAAGACAGGAAAACAAGTAAACGTGTGTAGACACATTTCTTCTTCTTCTTCTTTTTTTTTTTTTTTTAATGTGTGATACTCTGGCTGTCCTGGAGCTTGGTATGTAGACCAGTCTGGCCTCGAACTCATAACCTGACTGCCTCTGCCTCTGCCTCCTGAGGGGTGAGATTAAAGTTGTGTGCCACTCCCCCAGCTTCAACTACTTAAAAAATATTATTTCTTTTATTCTGCCAGGCTTGGTATCCCACGTCTTAATTTAGTCTCAGCACTTGGAAGGCAGAGGCAGGCAGGATTTTGAGATTGAGGCCAGCCGGGTCTACATAGTGAGTTCCAGGCCAACCCAGGCTACAAAAGACCCTGTTTCAAAACCAAACAAACCAGAGACTCTGCTTACACAGACTTTCTAAGGTGGGGGAGGGGCCCTACTTAGTTGAAATATAACCAGTACGTCTCTCCACGTATTGATCTAGCCCATCAGACTAGAAATCACCTAGACAGCGATTTCTCACGACACTTGCTTCTCGCACCACGTGCTCTGGACGCAGACCAGCCATTGGTCGGTCTCCCCTGGGGGGCGTGCCCCGTGCATCTGTGGCACAAGATGGCGCTGCCCTTTGCACGCTGTTGGAACTTGTACCGCTGGGGAACCAAGCGATGGGGGGTCCCCGCCGGGGAATCCCGGAGAGGTAGGCATATTTCTTTTTACTCCCTCACTCCAAAGTAGTTAACGTGTCATTCCCGGAGCGCGATCAGAGAACTCCTCTCCTCACTTCTCCCCCATCTGCCTCGGTCTAGCAAGATTCCAATCCTGGGGAACCAGTTTCTGGCTTCCCCGGTCAGTGATTTGAGGCTCCCAGGGCTGCTATACTAAAGCGACACCTCTACTCTTTCCATGGTAACA
Source organism: Micromys minutus (assembly GCF_963924665.1). Taxonomy (NCBI): domain Eukaryota; kingdom Metazoa; phylum Chordata; class Mammalia; order Rodentia; family Muridae; genus Micromys; species Micromys minutus. The sequence continues at coordinate 6,660,934 of NC_137957.1, forward strand.
TTTGACTTTTCCCGCTTTTCCCGTCATCTCCTGGCTGCTTCAGATCAAACCCAGCCTCAGGGTTACCGGTTGTTTTTGCTCTGCCCTCAGGCATCAGTTTCAAACTGGAAGAGAAAACGGCCCACAGCAGCCTGGCACTCTTCAGAGGCGACACGGGTGTCAAATATGGCTTGGTGGGGCTGGAACCCACGAAGGTGGCCCTGAATTTGGAGCGCTTCCGGGAGTGGGCAGTGGTGCTCGCAGACACCACAGTCACCAGTGGCAGACACTACTGGGAGGTGACAGTGAAGCGCTCCCAGCAGTTCCGGATAGGAGTGGCAGATGTGGACATGTCCCGGGACAGCTGCGTCGGTGCTGACGATCGTTCCTGGGTGTTCTCCTATGCCCAACGCAAGTGGCACAGCATGCTGGCCAATGAGAAAGCCCCAATTAAGGGTATTGGGCAACCAGAGAAGGTGGGGCTGCTACTGGACTACGAGGCAAAAAAGTTGAGCCTGGTGGATGTGAGTCGGATCTCTGTGGTCCACACACTACAGACAGATTTCCGGGGCCCAGTGACACCAGCTTTTGCTCTTTGGGATGGGGAGCTGCTAACCCACTCAGGACTTGAAGTGCCCAAGGGCCTCTAATGTGGCCAACACCCTGAAACGTGCTCACGGTCAGCTTTTGGTTCTTAGTGTCTAAAGCTATTTTACTTTGTCTCAAGCAACTGGTAGCTCTCACAACTCAGCTGGGGAGCCTTTGTGCAATGTTTCAGCCATCTTCCTCTGGTCACTCCTCTGTAAGAGCTAGGTATACAGCCAGACTTCGACACTGTCCTAGATCATTGGGAGAATTTCCTCCTCAGGCCATTAATGTGGGTCCTACTTGTGCCCGGGCTTTAGACTGTTCAGTCCTGAGGTCCTGTCTCCCGGCCAGTATGTCTCTTTCCCTTATCCACATGTAACTTGTTTTGGGGGGTTCACAAGATTCTCTAGAGTAAATGCTCTCTACCTCTGGCTGGAGAAGTGGCAGCTGAAGACTTGGCCTTTCTCTGACACACCTCAGATTTTTGAGTTCTAGCTCCCTCAGAAGTACCTCAGCACTAGAGAAATCAGTCCTACACAGATGCAGCTGTGCCCCACGCTGAGTCTGTCTGTCTTCTGGACACCTCTGATACCTAGTTCGCCATAACCACTGTGCCAGTCATGTGACAGGGAAAGAGATACTAAGGAGACATGTCACTAAGGTGCCAGAAATGTTACCCTTGTTAAGTTCCTTCTGCCTGTTTGCAACGGTTTAAAGCCCCAGAGAAAACAGCAGTTTTACATTGTGCATTCTGGATCCTGTTCAGACCCACAACTCCCAGACCCCTTGGCCACAGAATGTACTTAATCAGAGCAGTATTTTGGCTCGAGGAAAACCTGGTGGAACAGATGACTATGTATGGGAAAATATATAGTTTGGATTTGGCTGACCCTGTGGCTCTGTCTTATTCCACTTGCTGATGGCGATGGAACGGATTGATATCCCTGGGGAGAGAGTCACTAGATTTATCGAAAAAGAAAAAAAAAAGGTAATTCTCGTAGGTTTATTTGAACACAAAATACTTTGTCTATAAAATTGCTCTCAGCAGTAGCAACATGTTCCTGGCTAAGATGGACAGATCTCTGCAGACTTCCAAAGCCAGGTGATTGGGCTCTCGGGCAGGCACTTCTCTTGCAGATAGATGAGTGTAGCTAGAGGCTCTCCAAGGAAGCCACTTGTTCGCATGATGTTCCTCCAGAGAGGAAAGGGGCCTGGGTAAAGGTCCGGACTACTTTCCGGCGGAGGATGCCATTTAAGCTGTACCTTGAGGTCTCCGTGGCTACCTCTGCTCAGGTGTCCACTGAGATTTTCTCTGCTGTTCTTTGAGGGAAAGGGGCGTTTTGATTCTCAGAAAACACTGGCCTGTGTCACCAAATGGCCATGTTGATCCCCATTGAAGCATCTTGCCCTAGTATTTTTGGTGGCTGTGGGTTAAATGTGTGGGTGTGGCCGGCTCATGCTTTTTCCTGAGCAGGGACCGCCCCTGGCCTGTTGCTCACACCATACTCTCTAGGTTCTCTTTTGACAGGGTCTCAGCTGCCGATTCAGCCTGTGTCTCAGAGAGCGTATAGGAGTCATGGTAATCCTGAAGCAGTTTGACCACCTCCAGGTGATTGAACTGTATAGCATCATCCAGGGGGATGTTGCCCCACCTATGAGGAACAAGGAGCACAGGTAGACAGGAGGAGAGAGCCGTTGTTTCCTGTGTAGGCACGGTAGCTGGAGAGTTGACCTTCCCTTTAGAACTAATCCTACTCACCTGTCCTTGACAAAAGGATTCACTTTGCAAGCCTCGATTAGAAATTTGACAACTTCAATGTGCCCTAGAATACAGGTAGGAGGGAAATGAGAGCGTGCAGGCAGGTTCAGAACCATCTGGTGTAGACCCTCGGTAGCTGGAGTCTGTACCAAGAGGGGAGAAAAGTTCCCACATTTGTTCTTGCTAGCACCTAGTTACAGCCTGTCTGTCAGCTGAAGGGCCTGAGGACAAAGCTGGCCATTGCCCGTCACGATTGGGGAACACCTGGTAGAAGAGAAAGGGTTCTCCACGATGCTTTTCCTCTTTAACCCTCTGAATACCTTCAGCTGACCTGGGCAGTGCTGGCACACGCCTCTAATCCAAGCACTTGGGAGGCAGAGTTTGAGGTCAGCCTGGTAGGGTCCAGGACAGCCAGGGCCACACAGAGAGAACCTGCCTTGGGAAAACAACAACAAAAGCCCCAAACCAACACACATACCTTCAGCTGCAGCAACATGCAGGGCTGTGCGGGAGTCGTAGTCCTTCTGCTCCATGTCCATGGCCGACAAAGCAAACCTGAGGGCAGTGGGAAGTGGCATGGGTTACCCACGTCAGTCTGGAATCACTAGACAACGTTCCGAAGTGGGGCCAGACTGGATGGGTTCCTGTTAAATCAGGATTCCTGTTAAGTCCCCACTTCCAAGGACTATGCTTGTCAAACCCAAGTCAATCACAGTACCTGCCATTACTTGATGAATTAGTTTTGTTTTAAAGATTTGTTTATTTATTATATATAAGTACACCGTTGTTGTCTTCAGACACACCAGAAGAGGGCATCAGATCTCATTACAGATGGTTGTGAGCCACCATGTGGTTGCTGGGATTTGAACTCAGGACCTCTGGAAGTACCCTTAACCACTGAGCCATCTCTCCAGCCCTAGTTGATGAATTCTTAACTCACAGCAGGCCCTTTGATTTTAAAATAACCAATCCTCAGGCTGGAGAGACGGCTCAGTGAAATGCTTGCCCACAAGCATGAGGACCTGAGACCCGAGTTTGATGACCCCACATTAAATAGGAGCACTGGCTTTTAGTCCCAGATCGGTGGGGATTGGGTAGGGGGCAGGTAAGTCCCTGGGGTTTGATTGGCTGTGACACCTGAAATGGTCCTCTGGCCATCACACCCACACATAAAAATGTGCAGCTGGGAGAACAAACACTTATGTCTATTCTAACCCTAACTGAAACATTTAGCAGTTTGCTACACTGTCATAAGATGTGTCTGACTGGGAATATTTTATTACATTTATTGAGTGAGGATAGAATTACCTTCGAAGAGCTGAGACATCTCCACTGTATGCAGCGAATAACAGGTTCACCACAGTCTTGTTCTGGAACATACATTGCACTGAGATCAACTGTGGCTGTGAATCCACCCCGTGACCCTCCTCCACCCGTGACCCTCCTCCACCTGTACCCTCCTCCACCCGTGACCCTCCTCCACCTGTACCCTCCTCCACCCGTGACCCTCCTCCACCCGTGACCCTCCTCCACGGACTCTTCACCAAGGCCACTGCTGAAGTGTTGTGGGGTGCTTAATACCTTTTAAAATATTCTTTAGGCTACTGGGGTCTTCCTTACCCGAACTTCTCCTCCTTCCCTCCTTGGATCTAACTTCCGAGCACAGTGACGCAGGTTGTCATAGTTGTGGAAGTTAAAGAGAGACACCAGCTTCTAGAATTAGAAGCCGAAGGAATTGCTTGCTTATCCCTTGCCCTTCCTGGGAGCTCGGAGTTGCTCTAATTATAGTGCTACCACTAACTTACTCTTAATTAAGCTATTAAGTGCTGTGTGCAGAACAACTCACCTGGCAGAAATTGATGCCCCTTTGGCTGTTCCCCAGCTTGTCTAATGGGGGTGACAGACACATCATCCCCATGACATTGGGTACAACCAGGAGGATGGCTCCAGACACAGCTGACTTGGCTGGCAGGCCCACCTGAGGAACAAGGTGGATGAGTCAAAGGGACGGCAGGGGCAAGGCCACACCCACCTCATCCTCTTAGATTTTTGTGTGCCTTCGACTACTGTCTTCAACCATGTGCATCAATGCAGTTAGGGAATGCTTGCTGAGACACTAGGACCATTCTGCTGGGCACTGTGCTCAAACCAGGAGGTGCTCTCCAACCTTCCCGTTAAAGAGCATGTGTACCTATGTGTGCATGTGTTCCTACTGCGTGCACATGGTGCCCAGGCATACACACAGGCAAAACACCTATACACATAACTTAAAAGTGAATAAAACGTTTTTTTGAGACGCTTCCTCAAACCAGAGACTGTTCTGCTTCTGTCTCCCAGGTGCTGAAATTTAACAATGTATATTTTAACTATTTTAACAATGTATATTTTAAAATGTGAGGAGGACCTAGGGAAATGGCTCAGTGACTAAGATCCTGGACTATTCTTTCTAAAGTTCAATCCCAAGCACCAAACCTGGCAGCCCCACAACCGCCTATAACTCCAGCATCCAACACTTCCACCCTCAGTGGCCACCTACACCCACATGTACAAACCCATTTCAATAATAAAAATAAATCTTCATAAAAAGACAAGCAATTACAGCAAACAGGAAAAAGGCCTAGGGTCCTCTGAACAGAGGTGGAAGTAGTTATGTTTGGGGTAGAGCAACCAGAAAAGTCTCCAGGGTGAAAGATAAAGTTTAGTTTGGTACAGCACTTGCCCAGCGTGGGTCTGATCCCAGGCTAAGTGCATGACTGGTTTCAGTACTTTGGAGGATGAGGCAGGAAGATCACTGGCTCTGAGGCCACCCTCAGCTGCACAGTAAGCACCTGGCATGGAGAACAGAGAAACCAGTCAGCCACACCTCTTGGAAGTGGCATCTAAGATGGGAGCCAGCTTTATATTTGAGGAATGTGATGTATTTGACAAAATCCACTAAGGAGTCTTAGCTGATTTGCCTGGCTGATTATAAAGGAGGCAAGGGTAAGCCTCACCTCTACGCTCTCCTCAGCACTGGGGTTGTGGCAGACAGACAGCAGGGCTGGGAACACTCACGTGGAAGGCAAACTGGCCAGAGAAGTCATACATGCCACAGGAGTGCATGAGGCTGAGGGTGTTGCGCACGGCTTCAGCACTTAGCACACTCTCCCCCGTGATGGGGCAGATGCCGCCATTGGCAAGAGTGGCTGCCATGACACTGCCTGACTCACAGGTTACCTCCACAGAGCACAGCTACGGAAACAAGAGAGTCAAAGGGCAGTGTGGGCTCGAGCACGGCAACGCAGAATAACGTTCTCAGCATCTAGATCTTTCAACACGCTACAGAACCGTCCGAGAGGAGTGTCTGCCGAGTAACAGGATGCCCTCTGTCCCGTCCCTTGACCCTGGGAGCGTTTGCTTACCTGGAAATAGAGGTCAAGGGCACCCATCATGTCTACTCCCTTGGGGAAACACTGCAAAGAACAGGGCGAGGCAGTCTCTTCAGGACATGATCATAGTCTCACAGCCCGACTCCCACCCTTGAGCTGTCAGAGGAATGCTCTGGACTTTCTCTATGGCCTCTCCCAGTTACCTTCTTCTCCTTGAGGTAATAGCCAATGGCATAATTCCGATCCCCAGTCTCCTTCTCTGACTGGAATCTGAAGCAAATACCAAATTTAGTGCTTAACACTTAAGGGTTGGTGGGGGGAGAGGGGACCTTTCCTGGGGTACAGAATTCTATTGCCTGTGTCAGGATGAAAGCAGTATCTTTACAGTCTCAGAGAGAGTATCAGTGGGAACTTCTGAACCTGAGCAAATACTTGGTATAGCTTTGTAGTTAAATGTAAACAAACGGAAACAAAATCCACCCAAAGCTGTCTAGTCTTTCTGTCTAGGAAATCTGGTTTTTGGCTCTGAGTCTTGATCTGGGCCTTAGCACAAGCCAGCATGCTGCCTTTCTCATTACATGGTAGTTAGACATGGGATGCTATTCCTCCAAATAAATAAATGTCAATGAAGATGTTCAGAGGAAACTCTGAGGCCAAAATTCCCCTACAATGATATGTGTGTGTGTGTGTGTGTGTGTGTGTGTGTGTGTGTGTGTGTGTGTGGTGTGTGTGTGTGTATGTGTGTATATATATATATATATTCTCTTTCCCCTTCCTTCCTTGCCTTCCCCACCAAGTGTACACATACACCACAGTACAACCTTCTCATCCAGTCCCCAAACAGAGCCTTACGTGGCATTGCTGAACCCCATGAATTCATTCCCAGCCATCTTGTTCAGATACTGTAACACCTGGAAGAGAAGAGGGGCAAGAGAGACACCTTTTGACTAAGGATCCCTAGCAAACACACCCGGGCTGATAAGACACTCAGCTGAAGCCAGAGGTCACTATTCCTCTGGAGACAGCTGTCAAGGTTGTATAGTCAGCATGCAGTGGAGAAAGGCAGAGAAGAGTTGGGTGCAAGGAACTTACAAAGTCGAACTTCTCTGCTTTGTTACAGTCCATCTGGCAGGAGGAAAGGAGAAACAATCAGTACCAGCCCTGGGGGGGGGATGACAGACAGGAGGGCGGGAGGGCTTAGGGGAAGCTGACACAGTAGACAAGCCTCGCTACTAGGAACGTTACATTGTACAATGTCTTTTGTTTGTTCTGAGACAGGCCTGGGTAGTCCAGGCAGTCGGAGAATTGTGGCTGAGTTCTCCTCTGGCCTTGAGTAGTTGATGGTATAGACAAGGGATTGTTTAAACAACTGAGACCTTTTTGTGTGCAGGTTTATGTAGTCTAGTAATAGAGAAATCCAGCCACCAGCCTGTGTGGCAGTGCACACCTATGATCCCAGCTCTTGGGAGGTTGAGGCTGGATTGTTGAGACAAACAAAATGTAAATTATAAAGGAATGAGGATTCAGCTAACCTCGACCCATCTGGTTGCCTTTCCTCTTCCCAGGCTCACTCCTTCTGTCTCCAGTTCTGTCTCTAAGTGTCACCCTATCCATGATTACTACTCTCAATTTAAAAAATTTATTTACTTTTAAATAGAGGTCTCATGTATCCCAGACTAGCCTTGAACTTCTGGGGTAGTTTTTGTTTGTTTTTAAGTTTTTATTAATTTTATTTATATGTGAGTACACTGTAGTTATCTTCAGGCACTTCAGAAGAGAGCATCCTATTACAAATGGTTGTGAGCCACCATGTGGTTGCTGGGAATTGAACTCAGGACCTCTGGAAGTCAGTGCTCTTAACTGCTGAGCCATCTCTCCAGCTCCAGAACTTCTGATCTGTCAACCTTACAACCTAAGTTCTGGTATCAGAGGCATGTGGTACCGTGCCTAAATACCCATTCTTTATACCCCATTCTACAACTTACACCTGATTCCCAGATCCTCTGTGATAGACGTGGAATATGTATGTTGAATATTCAGTTTTAGTTTTATTGATGAATGATTTTTCTTTCTACTACCAGGATTGAAACTAAGACCTCAGCTTATGCTGGTCAAATACTCTGCCACCAAGCTTCATCCCCAGGTATATCGATAATGAAACAAAAAATATTTCTTTTTAGCAGAGCCAAAGATTGAAGTGCCTAGGGTCTCCATACATGGTGGAGCAAATGTTCTACCCAAATGTTGTTCATCCCCAACTCTGGAGATAAGATTTTTAGTTGACTTAAATTGAGATGAGGCAGTTCCCAAAGATAGAGCTGCAGACAGGACTCCCCAAAACAGGGAGGTAGGCTTACATCCTGCCAGGCTCAAGTTGGGAGTCAACACTGCAGACTCAGCTACAAAGTCAACACTCCAGGACTCTGACACCTGAGTTCCTAGGGGGAAGGGTTCCTAACACCACCTTCCTCAGGAGGGGCCGTGATTGGCCCCAGAGTGTCACTGCCCACACTGCTTTTGAGTTCTTGCTCAAGCCCTGGGAGACCTGCAGCTGATGGGCCTGTTGGACATCCCTTGCTCAAGGCCAACTCACAGTTCCAGGTGACGTGAATGACTGTCCTGGACTGGCCATTCACCCTTCTGTCAGCGTATCTCTCACCCAGGAGTGGCCAATCAATGCCTGATGGTGTTGTCCTCCCCTACCTTTGGCATTTGGCTCTTGATCCTAGGCAGGGGTCATGACCTGCTCATGAAACTCTGGGAGGGGGCAGGGAGCATATGGGGTGAGGGTAAGGGAAGTGGTGTGGCAGCTATCACTAACACCCAGTGTATAGTGCAGGATGTCCTGGTGCATTTTTCCATGCCCCTGATGAACTCTCAAATGACGCAGGACCCCTAACCTCCAATCACCCCAGAGAGCTGAACAGATGTGGGGGTGTAGGGATAAGGGGAGTTGAGCGAATATTACCTTTCAGAAGGTTAGAATGGCACTGACCTTGATCAGAGAGCTGACCACAATGGCACCAGCATTGACCATGGGGTTATGGGGGATTCCTGGGGAAATATAAACCACGCAGTCTTATCAGCCACTAACAAAAGCCTACTCCACACTGTTCCTACTCTGAAGCTAATCGGGGTCGGGTCTGGTTCCTACCTGGATGAGAGCAAAGGCTAAGACACAAAGGGCTCAGGAGAAGGCAGGTATGAGCTAAAGCCCCTGGAGATGCTCACCTTCCTCATTGAGGGAGAGTTTGTTATAGCGCAGACCACTGGGCTCCTTGCCCACAAACTTGTGCACGTAGTCAGTGCCTAAGGTGCTCACGGAGATGGCGTAAGTGAGGGGCTTGACACAGGACTGCAGGCAGAAGGGGATCTTCGTGTGGCCCACAGAGTGCCTAGAGACAAACAGGTACCACAAAAGGGGTAGACTTTGTTCCACACCTGTGCCCTGCAGCTCCTGCCGATCAAGAATCTTCGTTCATTTGTTTGTGAGACAGGGTCTATCTGCAGAGCCCTGGCTGTCCTGGAACTCAGTATGATACCAGGCTGGCCTCAAACTCACAGAGATCCTCCTGCCTCTGCCTCCTGAGTGCTGAGATTAAAGGCGTGCAGTACAAGGTCCAGCATCACCCAGCATCTTACCGCTGCCCATCCACAGTGCACAGGGAGACGCCCCAAAGGTCTGGGTTTGACTTGGCCAGGTGAGGGATGTAGGCTGCCACCTGGCATAAATGGGTAGAGAAAAGGGAGACAGGTGACCATGGAGGACAACATACTGTACTCAGGATCAGAAACGTTTATGTAAAAGTTAAAATCTGTCCCCTGCATGGCAAGCAGGTTCCCTTTTGTGCACTGCCTCCAGAAGCAACTAAGTCTTTAGTCCCTGGCACCTTATATCTCTGTAGTGATGTACAAAGCCCAGAGTAGTAGCAGCAGAGCCCACAGAATATAAAAAAATGGCAATTCTAGGACCAGGTTCTCAGCTCCAGTCCCTGGAGTCTCCTTGAAGGCTGGATTGAATCTCTTTACTTTGAGACAGGGTGTCCTTATGTAACCAACATTCACCTTAAACTTCTGACTCCATCATAGCCTCACAAGAGCTGGGACTACAGGCCTGTGTCATCAAGCCCTAGCTTCTGCCATCCACGCCAATAAAGACCTAAGCCACACGCTATTAGAATCACAGGTGAAAATACACAAAACCACTTCTCCAACTTTAGAGGCTCTTCTCATCCATCACTGAGTCCACAGCCCCAAGAAGTCTCTAAAAAGCAGTGTGTATCTGGTCCAGAGCCCCTTTCTCCCTCCCTCCCTTGACCCTTACTTTGCCTCCAGTGAGTTCTTTGGCATCCTCGAATATGCGATCCACGTGGCCCGTGAACTCCTGGAAGTCAGGAATGACGAACTTCTTTCGAAATGCTTGAGTCAGGAGCACGATGTTGCTACTCACACACCTGGATCCCAGACACAAGTGTGTTAGGAGCTGGAGAAACACCGCTGGGACTCACTCGGGGGTCATGGAAGTTGGGGGTAAGGAAGGTTGAACTATTCATCCGGTTTTGGACTAATAACTGTGTGACTTTCGGCATATCATTTTTATGTCCCTGGGTTTAAATGTCCTAACCTCTAAATTGAGATGTCCTAAAGACATGGGAAGATACCTCAAAACATTCTGAGAAAATTATTAAAATCAGAATAAGCATAGCAAATAGGCTTTAATATTGAAAAGTTCTAATATATACAATATTAGGACACCTTCTAGAAGATACTCACTAGTTTATTAACAAAGCTTACATCTTGGACTAGGTAGAGAATGAAATGTATTTTCATTATCTTTCAGAATGAGTATTATTGCTTGTATAATAAATAAAACAAATGAAGGATTGAACTGTTTAATTCCCAAGACCTTCCCTCCTACAGAACCATTTTGGGGGCAATGCTCATCTCTGGGGCTCTCACTTTTGGAAGAGCTCTCGGTCCAAGAGGCCACCACTGCTGGACTCCTGGACCATACGCTGCATCTTGTTCATGCAGTCCTGGAGCCGTGGGTCTGACGTCTGCAGTCCAGTGGCCTTCAGGGCCTGTGGGGGAAGAAGAGGTCTGGCTAGGTCAGCCGAGGACAGCAACCCAGTCTTTCCCAATAGATACTCAAGTCACCGCACCCCGATCACCACAACTGGTATAACAGATGGGTTTTGGAACTAAGCAAAAGGCACCGGAGCCGCCTTGAAGGCTAACAAGTCTCTTGCCAGGTCTCACGAAAAGTGTTCTCCTCTGGACTTAGGGGCAGGATGGCATTGGCTCTTTAGCTCAGGCAGCCATTTTCCCATATCTGAGTGGCAGCCATCAGCTACCTACTGTTCAACCATCCTCCCCAAAGGTTCCAGAGACTCTGAGGAATCAGGGTTCTCTGAACAGGCAGACAGACACTTACCGTGGTGAACTTGTGGATGGGGATGCGTTCCTGTCCCTCTGCAATCGTATAGAAAAGCAGGTCACCAAGTCGAGGCAGCATGCCACTGTTTGAGGCGTCACTGTTTGGGGAAAGAGACAGGAAGGCAGGAGCCTGAGGATGCTCCTTCCTCCTCCTGGAACATGGACCTGTCATGGGGTGCATCTTAGGCTTCCTCTTTGAGCCATCTGGAAGATTCTGTGATCTGAACTTTCACCCCAGCATGAGATGTTAATCTTACTCTTTAGTTTCTTCTAAAAGAAACTAAACTTTCAGTCCTTCAGATCACTTCTAAATGTCTGGCAAACACTGGAAACAGCACATCCGGCATGGTTTATGCCTTTTCGTGTTTCCCGTGAGGATTGGTATGAGATGGAAACACAGAATTAGTCTGACTGTTCCCACACTCTTCGTCTACAGTGAGTTGGTGACTAACACTGGATAAATTCCACTCTTCTCTCCTGCACAGAGCAGCATGCTGGGAAGAGTCCTACTTTGCCCCCAATTGCTATATGACTGTAGGCAGCCCACTTAATATTACTGTGGAATAAAGATAGAAATGTCCACTTCTCACAGGTGGTATGAGGCCTAGTTAAGACCTTACTCTGAGACAAACCGCCTGACATAAAGTAAGCCAATCACCAACTTCCTGTCTGTTCTCCGCCACTATATGACTTTGCCTTGAAGGCCTCTCACACAGAATAAAACTCCTGAAGCATCTACAGCAATGGTTCTCAGCCTGTGGGTCTTGACCCTTTGGGGTCAAAGGACCCTTTCACAGAAGTGACCTAAGACCATCAGAAAACACAGAATAATAAATAACAGCAGCAAAACTACAGTTATGAAGTAGCAATGAAAATCATGTTATGACGGGAGTCAGGGGGATCACCATAACGTGAAGAACTGTATTAAAAGGTTAAACAGTTGCGGCATTAGGAAGGCGGAGAACCACTGATGAAGACTTCTGTGAATGTTATTAGACTTAGAAAACTTTTTTTTTCCCAAGAGAGTGTTTCTCTGTATGGCCCTGGCTGTCCTGGAACTCACTTTGTAGACCAGACTGGCCTTGAACTCAGGGATCCACCTGGCTCTGCCTCTTGGGTACTGGGACTAATGTATGTGCCCAACGTGCTCAGCTTGGGCAGAACGTCCAGAATGTCATGGCAATAATCCAATAATCCCACAGCCCAACAATCTGTAGGATGATCAAGGAAGACCCCACGCCAGCAAGGTCTCCATAGAAGTTCCAGGCCAGACAATGCTACTACTGGAACCCCGCCCCCAAACAAATAAACAAAAATAAAGATATGCCTGTGATTACAGCTTTTCAGAAGTGGATGCAAGTTCAAGGCTCCACACAGAGTTTGGGCCAGCTTAGGCTACATGAGACTCTCTTAAGAAAAAAACAAAAACAAAAAATAAAAAACTGGGGCTGGAGAGATGGGTCACTGGCTGCTCTTCCAAGGGTCCTGAGTTCAATCCCAGCAACCACATGGTGGCTCACAACCATCTGTAATGGGATCTGCTCCCTCTTCTGGCCTTCCAGAGCACAGAGCACATACAAGTGGTTCACAGACACACATGAAATAAACATAAAATAAGACTTTAAAAAGCCATTTTAAAAACTGAATATAGAGTAACCAAGGCTCAACAGATACAAATGCTTACTATACAACTCTAGCAGTGTGAGTTTGACCCATGAAACCCCAGAAGCCACATAAAGGTGGAGAGAACCAACTCCACAAAGTTGTCCACTGACCTCCACATGAACATGTGGCACACTGTGCTCATATACATACATTAATAAAGACCAGTTAAAAAACAACTTCCTGGGCTGGAGAGATGGCTCAGCGGATAAGAGCACTGGCTGCTCTTCCAGAGGTCCTGAGTTCAAATCCCAGCAACCACATGGTGGCTCACATCCATCTGTAATGGGATCTGATGCCCTCTTGGGGTATGTCTAAAGACAGCTACAGTGTACTCATACATAAACAAACAGATAAAAAAATTTCATAAATGGAAATATAGCTTACCAAATAATATATAATTTTATTTTTATTAAATTACAAGCACAGACATATATATATATGTAAGATACATATGGATATATCACTATATTAATTAGTTATCTCTAATAATGTCTAATACTGGGATTTTTATTCTCTTTTTTTAAAGATGTAATTCTTCATTATTTATAAGTACACTGTCACTGTCTTCAGACACACCAGAAGAGGGCATCAGATCCCATTACAGATGGTTGTGAGCCACCATGTACTTGGTGGGAATTGAACTCCGGTCCTCTGGAAGAGCAGCCAGTGCTTTTAACCACTGAGCCATCTCTCCAGCCCAAGTGATTTTTATTTTCATCTTTGATTTATCTAGGATTTTGTTGTTATTGTTCTAAGACAGGGTCTTTCTATGTAGGCCTGGCTGTCCCAGAACTTACTATGTAGTTCAGATTGTCCATAAACTCACAGAAATCTGCCTGCATCTGCCTCCTGAGTACTGGGGCTAAAGGCATTTGCCACCACACCCAGTCTTGTCCCAAGAGGTAAGAACAAACCCTGGAACTAGAGTTATGGGTAGCTGCACTAACTACCAAGTGGGCGCTGGAAACTGAGCATGGGCTCTCTTAAGAGTATCACATACTCTAGGGCTGAAGAGCTGGCTCAGCGGTTAAGAGCAGTTGTTCTTGCAGAGGACCTGGGTTCAATTCCTAGTACCCACATAGTGGCTCACAACCATCTCCAGTTTCAGGGGATCTAACACCTTCTCTGACCTCAGCAGGTACCAGGCTTGCATGTGGCACACAGACATATGTACAAAGCAAAACACCCATATACATTAAAAAGTTCATATAAGTCAAGCGGGTGGTGATGGCAAATACCTTTAATCTCAGCACTGGGAAGCACTGGGTGGCAGAGGCAGGAGGATATTTGTCAGTTTGAGGACAGTTTACTGAGTAAGTTCCAGGACCGCCAGGATTACACAGAGAAACCATGACTCAAAAAAAAAAAAAAAAAGTATCCAGGGTTCATAACTTCCGAGCCATCTCTCTAGCACCTACCAACCTACCACAGTATTCTTTTCTAAAGCAGAATAAAACAAAAGAAAATATTTAACTTTTCAGTGTTTCCTAAGATTTCTGTAATTTCTGTGTGAATGTCCACGTGAGTACCTGGGATTTATGGATGGTTGTGAGCCCATGTGAGTACCTGGGATTTACAGATGGTTGTGAGCCATCATGTGGTGTGCTAGAAATCAAGCCTAAGTCCTCTGCCAGAGTAGCAAGTACTCTGAATGTCTGGGACTCAAGCCCTAAACTATATATTTTTAAATAATCAAAATTACAATGTATTTCTTCTTTGCCAACCTCTTCTACCTTCCAAACACAGAAATCTCTCTCTCTCTCTATTAACCCCTCTCCCCAGGGAGCAAAGACCTTCACCAATAAGTTCCCTGGAATACAAGTAGCCACAGAAAACTAGGTCTCCTAGTGTTCTATGCCTTTAATCCCAGCACTTGGGAGGCAGAGACAGGTAGATCTCTGAGTTGGAGCCAGCCTGGGCTACAGAGTGAGTTCCAGGACAGCCAAGGCTACACAGAGAAAGCCTATCTTGAAAACAAACAACAAAATTTTGTCACCTACTGCAGTGAATTGTGATGTGTATGGGGGACACAGGGATGCTTCCGGCTCTCCACCCCAGAAACTGTACAAGGGGGTTAAATATTACCCCACCATATTGGTGGTGAGGTAGCCAGTCTGGTTTAATTACGGTGTCGGTATGTTTCTAAATATCATTAAGTGAATGTGATAACGAAAATGGACCATTTCCTATTCTGCTATAACGGGGCAGGAGCTACCAGGACAACAACTAGCTGAACGTCTGAGGATAACAAGATTTCATGCTCAGAAACACTTGCATCTTGGGAGAAAGCACAGCCACCAAGCATACATTCCTAGGCAGTGTGTGTGTTGGGGTTGAGGAGATCGACTTCCTGGGTTGAGGATGGGCCCAAAGGGGGTAAAAAAACTCTTCAATTCAGAGAGACCGGTTTAGAAAGGGTCTCACGATTTTCCCATGTATGAACAAAAAATACAATCTGGGACGAAGTTGGAAAGTTGATATCAGTGTTTTTCCTGCACGAAAGATGTTTCACGGTTAAGCTCTGCTACAAAAACACTCCGGACACATACGCACATACGTGCGCATCAGCAATGACGCACACCACACATTACCCACTGACGACGCGCAGAAACAAGAAACACCACAGTCTGACCCAAGCGCACTTGGACCTGGGGCTGGGAGCTGTTCCATATCTACAGAATTCCCTAAAATACGGGGACCAGAGAAGAAAGAGAGGCTGGGGATGGGCAGGTGTACACTCGGCCCTGCACCCAGACACGTGCACCAAGCAACACTCCGAGCCCATCTGCGTTCCCAAATAAGTACGCACCTTGGACAGGCATCATCTCGAAGACCGACCTGCCCAAACGCCCTCCCGGGCGGACAGCACCTGACCGCCCGAGCGCGGCGGACCCAAAGCCCCACATCTAAAGGAAAAGGCATCGCAGGGCTAGTGAACGCGGAGAGGAGATGAGATGCGCTCGCTCTCTAGGGAAGGGGACTCCCAGGGAGCTAGCGAGAACGACAGTGGGAGTGGGAGCCAGCCTGTTCCCTGCCCCTGTCCCGCGAGCCTTACTGATCCGAGTGCTGCGGCTGGTGGCTGTGCGGCGTCCCCCTGCCCTGCGCCGCGGCCTCACCGAGGTAGTACCGGACACCCCCGCCCAGGAGCGGGCCCCGGCTCGGGTGACCCCAGCCTTCCCTCCGGCCGTGGCTGCCCGCGCGACTCAGCGCGTTCTGCAGAGCCCTTAAGGAGCGCATGCCCCCGGCGCGCCGCCCGCTCGGCCCGGGCGCTCCAGACGTGCGAGCCGCGGCGAGGAGGGAGGGGCAGAAGAGTAGCGGCCGAGACTAAGAGCCGGGGAGCAGTCCCGGGGCCAGCCGAGCCTGCAGGAGGGAGGACCGGCCCGGTGGGAGGGGCTGGGGCCCGGGGAGGGGCCAGTCCCAGGCGCCTCCGACCCCGCAGGTGCACCCATAGCCCATTCACTGCCTCCAGCCAGGAGCGCTACGGGTTCGGTGGAGAAGCTGGAGGCGGCTGGGCGTGGAGAGGGCGTGGCCAGGAGTCCAAATGGACAGGGACCGTGTCCAATCACTGTGGAGGAGGACCTCAGGGAGGCGGGGACAGGACCGGTCTCTGCGCAGTCGGAGCTCGTGGAAACGCGCCAGGGCTGGGGATGATGGAGCGCTCTGGTACGGTTGAAAATGCTACTCGGGAGAGAAAGATGAGAGTGAGCGGGATGTGGGAGCCACGTAGTGACCTTCGACGTTCGAAGACCAGGGGTGGTCGGTGCGCACTTAGAGGCTGTGCGAGCGGCAAACACGCCAGTCACGGACGCGCGCTGGCGGTGAGTGGACACAGAGCCCGTTCAGAAACAGCTCGCCGCGCTCCAGAGCTGGGCGTCACAGAGCCCAGGTTCTTAGGTCATTTGGTTGCTGCAGAGGACTTAAAGTCTCTCTCTAAAGTTCACTCATTAAACTAAGACAGTGAACGCGAAACCTTCTTTTTTCTTTTTCTTTTTAATTGTTGTTTTATAGACAGGTTTTAGGATTATAGCCTTTGTGACCATAGCACTCAGTTTGTAGCCCATAAATTCGTGGCCAACTTTCTACCTCAACTTCTCAAATGCTGGGATTACAGTGTGTACAACGCGCGAGCACGCGCGCGCGCGCACACACACACACACACACAATAAAAAAGCAAAGAAAGACAAAAACATGTAAGTGCTTTCCCGATTTTATTTATGTATTTATATCTAAAGACCGGGCATCTCCGTATCTACTGGAACTCACTAGGTAGACCAGCCTGACCTCAAACACACAGATCCGCCAACTTCAGCCTCCGGAGTGCTGGGGTGAAAGGTGTGTGTCACCACTCCTGGTTTGTGGTCTCTTTTGATCACTCACCCCAATCATTCTCCTGGGCCGAGAAAATGCAGAAAAATTAGGAGAATTAAAAGTGAGGTAGTCAGCACTCCTGGAGCCCCAGCACCAGGGGTGCGGAGACAGGCGGGTCAGTAGTTCAAAGCCATCTGCAACAATCCAAGGCCAACGTGGGCTTCACTCACTCATATGACCACAGCCCCTCACGGCAGCTTGGCTTAGTAGGAATTATATTAACAGGTATGACAACCCGTTAGTTTATCTCTCCCTAGCATTGGCCTCTGAAGCAGTTACTAGGTTTGTTTTGAAGAGAGGAAACCCGATTTGGAACCCTGATGCCTGGTTGGGTAAAGGCCTGACAACTACTCAGAAGATGGCGCTCTCTCGTGACACCCACTCCTAGATAAATAAATGTTTGTTTTTTTAAACTTCTGTTTAAAAGGAAATTAAGACTACTTGCATAAGATAACCCAGAGCCAGAAATTAGACAGAAATCTCTGATCTATGCATCCATTCAGCCTCCTCCAAAACTGGCAACTGAATTAGCCCCGAAGAAAACGACCTCACTTGTAAAAGAGGAATTCTCTGCTATGAGATGGTGCTAGGAGCTGTCTCTTGAGCTGCCCAGGCTGCCCTGCAAAACTTTTGATTTTAATTTTTGAATCTAAACGACCAAGTTCCTGGCCAGCAGAGCCCTCCTCCTCGTAGATCCCAACATCTGAGAAGATGAGGCAGAACAATGGTGCACGGTTGGTGAGGCTGCGCATTCGGAGACCTTGCCACAAGCAAAATGTGACCATGGGAAAATAAACACGGAAGCCACGCTTCTGTGTGCACTGGAACGGCAGCTCTTCGTCTTACTGTTTGGAACCAGCTGGGCCTTCTGTTTGTTTTTCCTTCTGTTAGCTGTTCCCTCTGCGGCTTATCTGCTGTCTTATCCAGAGCACTTCTAATTCACAGACTGCAGTTTGCCGCCCCGCTCCTGGCTTCACCCCCAAAGCAAAATTTTGCTTTTCAGATATTGGCTTGTCTCCTGGGGTACCCTTTAATTGCTACCCACAAATGCCCTTGAACCTCTGGTCCTTCAGCTTCTACCTCAGGGACGGGGATTACAGACCTAAGTTACCTTCCCCAGTTTCTTTCCAGACTAGGGACTGAACCAAGGGACTCTCTTGCATGCTGGGTAAGCAATGTTTCAGCCCAGTGTCCCTGTCCATGTTTTTGGTTTATGAGATGGGGACTAGTTATATTGCTGGGCTCAAATTTGCTGCCTCCTGCTTCAGTCTCCTGAGTGGCTGAGGTCACACACATCTATGACACAATCCCTGATTCAATTAAGAGTCTCTTGAGGGGGCTGGAGAGATTGCTCAGTGGTTAGAGCACTGGCTGTTCTTCCAGAGGTCATAAGTTTAATTCCCAGCAACCACATGGTGATTCCCAACCATTTGTAATGAGATCCAATACACCCTTCCTGGTGTGGCAGCGACAGCATACTCATATACATAAAATAAATAAATACATATTTTAAAAAAGAGTCTCTCAAATACTCAGTATAAACAATCCATCATTAGTTGTGTGTGTGTGTATAAGAGAGACGGAAGGACAGACAGTGCTTGTGCACACATGGAGAACAGAGATATCTTTCTCAATGGATCTCTACTTAGTCTGTTTTTTAAAAGTTTTTGTTTTGTTTTGTTTTTGAGACAGGGTCTCTTTGAGACAGGCTGGCCTGGAACTCAGAGATCCACCTTCCTGTGCCTCCTAAGTGCTGGTATTAAAAGTGTGTGCCACCATGTTTTGCTCGAGTGTGTGTGTGTGTGTGTGTGTGTACACCTGAGGCTTCTGGAGACCAGAGAGGTGACCAGAGTTATAGCTGGGAACTGAACTTGGGTCCTCTACAAGAGCAGCAAATGTTCTTAACCACTGAGCCATCTCTCCAACCACTCCCTACCCGTCTTATTTTTTGAGTGAGACTCTCTCATGTACCTGGACCTAGCAGATTCAGCTGGACTGGACAGGCAGCAAACCCTCACCTTGATGCTGTAGTTACAGATTTCCAGTTTTTTTATGTGGGTACTGGAGATCTGAACTCAGTTTCCTAAGTTTGCCTGGATCAGAACCTGATGCAGTAGGCCATCTTCCCAGCCCTTAACTAGGTGTTTCTTTCTTTCTTTTTAACTTTACTTATTATAAGTACACTGTAGCTGTCTTCAGACACACCAGAAAATAGCATCAGATCTCATGACAAGCCTCCATGTGGGTGCTGGGATTTGAACTCAGGAACTCTGGAAGAAAAGTCAGTGCTCTTAACTGCTGAGCCATCTCTCCAGCCCAATTAGGTGTTTCTTAAATATACAACAGGCTTATACTTATGGAAAAAATGTTATTTCTCTGAAGCTTTTAGATCAGTTCAAGATAAAAATGCCACATGTTAGAGGATTTCAAATTATCACCCAGGAGCTGTTCTCTTCCTTTATAACCCTGTTTCTTTGAGTGAGTTTCTGCTTTGTTGCATTTTCCCCTTTAAAGGGAGCGGACTGGGCAAAGACCTGCCTCCAGAAGTAACCCCAAGTGCACTTTGATCTTTTGAGGAAGAGACTGGAGGATGAACAGTTCAAAGCCAGCCTCTACCATACAGTGAGCCCCACTTCAAAACTCCACAACAGAACGGCTGCAAACATCAGGGCCACCGAGACGGCTCAGAGGGTAAAACACTTGCTGTTCATATCTGAATCCGGCAGCCAGACTTTGATCCCTGGGGCCCTTGTAAAGTGAAAGGGGAGAATCCACCCCACAGTGTAGTCCTCACTCACACATGTACTCACCCTCCAAAGTAAAAATAAATCACCTCTCCCCTCCAACTTCTGATCTACCTTAAACTGGTTCCTAAAGGAAGCACGACCCGCTTTGCCCAGCAGATGGCAGTGTTTTCCCTAGTATTCACTGTGATTCGCTTTCCCATAGAAGACAGTCAGAAAAAGCTTGAAAATTATATTCTGTCAGCAAGCATTTCTGAATCTAAATTATATTTGGATAGTGTCCTGGTTGTTGAGATTTTTTTTTCAGCTTGACATAAACTGGAGTTATTTGGAGAAAGGGAACCTCACTTGAGAAAATGCCTCAATCAGAACAGCCTGCAGGCAAGTATGTTGAGCATTGTGGGGGTGGGGTAGGAGGGTATTTCCTTAATGCGGGAGGACCCAGCCCACTGTAGGTGGTGCTCCTCCTGCACAGGTAATCTTGGGTTGATAAGAAAGCAGTCTGTGCAAGCCAGTAAGTAGCATTTCTCCCCGGCCCCTGCTTCCCAACATTTGAAAAGCTGACTTTCCTTCATGATAAACCGATAGGGGCATGTAAGTTGAAATAAAACCTTTCACACCATTGCTGCTTTGGTAACGGTGTTTTATTGTAGCGATAGAAAACCAAGATAGTCAAGATTTTAATCAGCCTCCAGGTGGACCACGCCTTTAATCCACTTGACTGAAACAAATGGATTTCTGAGTTCAAGGCCAGCCTGGTCTACAGAGTAACTTCCAAGGCAGCCAGAGTTACACAGAGTAGCCCTGTCTCAAAAACAAAACAAAACATACTGGCAAGTCCCTACTTCACAGGTGTTCACAGCCTGGGAACAAGAGGTAAGAGTGGCCTGGGGTGTATCTCAGCGTTAGAGTGTCTGTCTAGCATGCAAGAAGCCCTGGATTTGCTCATCAGAACTGAAAGACAACAGTTAGAGTTGGGTGTAGGGGTGTGTGATGGCTGATCTCGCTAGTCAACTGACACCTGGGGAGGGAAAGAGAACCTTTGCTGAAGAGATTGTCCTGTTGGCAAAGTTAAGAACCTCTTAAAAGTCAGTGTATGGTACTGAATTCCTGGAATGCCTGCATTTGGGCCAGAGAGGCAGGGTCAGAAGTTCAAGGTTCATCCCCCCAAGCCATTCTGAGGCTAGGCAGGACAATGGAAGATCCTGTCCTTAAGGGGAAAAAAAGGTGTTGTGGAACATGCATGTCATAAGAAAGTAGGATATAATCGAGAGTCAGAAAAATCTAGATTCCTAGCTGTCGCGGATGCACACACCTGTGATCCCAGTAGTCTAGAAGCTAAGGAAATTTGGCTTTGCCTGTGTGGACATGCAACACTTTTACCCGAGAAGGTCAGAAGAGGGCGCTAGACCCTGTGGAACTGAAGTTATAGGTGGTTGTTAACTGTTGGCCTTACGCATGCTGGTAACTCCAATTCCCTGTGGTAGCAACAAGCCCTCTTAGCTGCTGTGCCCCATCTCCAGGCAGAGGATGAACATGAGTCAGAGGTCAGTCCGGGCTCTGTAGTATAGTCCTGAAAACAAACACAGAAAGGTCCTTTGGACACATGCCTTTTCCCAGATCACGATTCCACACCCATTCTTCTGAATAGCTCTCCCTGTCTCCCTTTGCATATGAAATGTGTGTTGTGTGCATGGTGCAAGCTTGTGTGCATACGAGCACACATGTATATGTAGATACAAATGTGTGCATGCAGGTGGAGCTCCGGGGCCACCATGATGTATCTGCTTTGACCACCCTCCACCTCACATGTTGAGAAAGGTTCTTTGATTAGTGTGGCTATCTGTTCCTCTGGAAAGTCCTTTCCTCTGCCTCCCGAGTACTGAGATTACAGGCTGACTGCTTTGTTCATCCTGACTCAGTTTCTCAGTTTCTTCAGGGCTGGGATTAGAGTTATCCCATGACCTCATTACATTTTTGTTGTTACTATTTGACAATTTTATACAAGGTATTGTTAAAGACCACTTCAAGTTGGGCTGGAGAGATGACACACCAGAAGAGTGTGTCTGATCCCATTACAGATGGATGTGAGCCACCATGTGGTAGCTGGGATTTGAACTCAGGACCTCTGGAAGAGCAGTCAGTGCTCTTAACCACTGAGCCATCTTTCCAGCCCCTAAATTCAACTTTTTTAGATAATTTCCATTACTTGGGGCAGACACATTAGTCAGGAGATCTTTTTTTTTCTTAAACTGTGGACAAGGGCTGGAGAGATGGCTCAGTGGTTAAGAGCACCGCCTGCTCTTCCAGAAGTTCTGAGTTCAATTCCCAGAAACCACATGGTGGCTCACAACCATCTGTAATGGAATCTGATGCCCTCTTCTGATGTGTCTGAAGACAGCTACAGTATACTTACATATAATAAATAAATCTTTAAAAAAAAAAAACTGTGGACAGTGTAAACTGGGTGAGAGTCCTTGGCTTTGGTAAGGTTTGTTCCCTGGTCTCTGGGGTGTATTGAGCCCTTCACTAGCACGCTGGCCTTCCTACTCACTTGAACACGTGAACTGGCCTGTATCTGGCTGGAGTCCAGCACATCTGCAGTAGTACATTCATCTCTGTCCGACACCCTGATCTCAGGGAGAGGGGCCAATCCCAGACATCTTTCATCAGGCAGATCCAGTCCATCCAGCTCCAAATCCTTTACTTGTGATTCTTATTTTAAAGTGTGTTTTTCCTCTTTTGTTTTGTTTGGAAACTGGATCTTGCAGTGTAGCCCAGAAGAGCTCATGCAACCTTCCTGCTTCGGCTTCCTGAGTAGTGGGAACATTCATGAGTGTGTGTGTGTGTGTGTGTGTGTGTGTGATGTAGTCTAGGTTAGCCTCAGAGTCGTTACAATTGAGACCTCTCCGCCCGAGCCCTTTTCTGTTCTTCTGTATCCCAAGGGCTGGAATCCAGACTTGTGCAGCCACACCCACCTCAGTGTTACATTCTTCACTAAATGACCTCCAGGCCAGTTTAGGCAACTTTGTGAGACTATGCGTTTAAAAAAAGAAAATGTGCTGGAGAGATGCTGAGTCAGAGGCTGAGTGCCTGGTGTTTTTCCAGAGGACCTGAGTATGATTTCCAGCACCCACACCAGACAGCATACAGCTGCTTGTAACTCCAGCTGAGGACATCCAACCCCCTCTTCTAGCTTTGGCAGGCACGCAGTCACAAGAAACAAACAAAAGGAAATAACAAAAACACATTTTGTAGTTGTTTTTTGTTTCTTTGTTTGTGTTATTGAGACAGTGTCTCACTTTGTAGCCCTGGTAGTCTTGGAACTCACTATGTAGACTAGGCTAGTCTCATATTCAACATAGATCTGCCTGCCTCTGCCTTCCAAGAACTGAGAATGGGTATGCTACCACACCCAGTAAGAATAAATTTTTGTTTTTTCAGCACATGGTCTAGAGAAATTACAAAATTGGCTATACTGAATCAGATGGAATAAATTCTCACAAATAATTTCTACTTCCCTCTTCAAAACAACTCTTAGCCTGGGCATAGTTGGTATACAATCCTACCTACTTGGAGGGTAACTAGGGTTTGAGTTGGGAACCAGACTAAGCAACCTAGTGAGATTCTCCTCCCAAGAAAAAGACAAGCAGAAGAAACAAGACAAAAAGAACCCTAGTGCTGGGCTCATGAGAACTAAGAATAAAAACTGATTCGATGTAGGAGTAATGTCATGGAGAGACAGGAAGGAGTCAGAGCACACATGCCAGGGGAATCCTCCCTCCTCTTATACTTCCTCAGCAGACCCCCGGACCTTGTTCCCTTCCCCATCTCCTCCCCAAACTGTACCTCCCTGTAAAAATGTAAAAATCTACTAGGATGAAGCTCAAGGTAGATGTTCTATGTTGGATTTGGGTTTGACATCAGTAAAATGTTTGACATCAGTAAAACCAGAACGAAGTTTCCAGCGAGCGTTGTTTATATGCCCTTTGCCCTAACTTTTATATCAGTTTGTAGATCTCGGTTGTTTTACGTTTGTGGCCCTAAATATATTAGACAGACTATAAAAGCCAGTAGCATGTTTAGGGGGAAGTATGACTTTTATGCATCTCAAGACTTAACTGCTGTCTCCCCTCCTTTTTCTGAGACATTTCTGTAGCCCATGCTGGTCTCAAACTCATCAGGTAGCTGAGAATAACCTTGAACTTCTGACCCTCCTGCTTGTAACTCCTGGGTGCTGAGATTATACGTGTGTGTCATCTTGCCTGTCTTAAACCTTTTTCCCGTTAATTTTTTTTCTCTTTGGAAGCTCCAGGACCATTTTATCAGAAGAGGAAAATAACAGGTTAGGCAGGCTATCAGTCTAGCAGAGACTGGGAAGAGGGAAGAGTATTAAGAGGAAGAAAAAAAGTTGTGTCTTTTAAGTTAGGGTCCAAGAATTTTTTATTTATGTGTGAATACACTGTCACCGACTTTAGACACACCAGAAGAGGGCATCAGATCCCATTAAAGATGGTTGTGAGCCACCATGTGGTTGCTGGGAATTGAACTCAGAACCTCTGGAAGAACAGTCAGTGTTCTTAACCACTGAGACATCTCTCCAGCCCCAGTTAGGGTCCAAGAAAGTAGGCAGATCTATCAGTGGAGGTCCATAAGAATCTGCATTATGGGGATAGTCATCAGAGAAAAACAGTATGTCCACAGTGAGGAGGAATCTTGGTTAGGATTTGAACACCATCTAAAGAGATAACAAGGGTGGAGGAACTCCCAGGAGTGCTAGGATAATCTTAGTATTGAAGTTAGTTTACGTTTATCATCACCAAGTGTATATGTACTACTCTCAAGCCAACATGTACTGTGACATGTGTATGGGAACCAAAAGACAACTCTCGAGAGATGCTTCTCCTTCCTGTGGATTCCAGGTTTTGAACTCAGGTTTTCAGGCTTGTGCAGCAAATATCTTTTTTTTTAAAGATTTATTTATTTTTATTTATATGAGTACACTATAGCTGTCTTCAGACACATCAGAAGAAGGCATCCGATCCCATTACAGATGGTTGCGAGCCACCATGTAGTTGCTGGGAATTGAACTTAGGACCTCGGGAAGAACAGTCAGTGCTCTAACCACTGAGCCATCTCTTGAACCTGCAACAGTATCTTTACAAGCCAAACTGTCTTGCTAGCCCATAGTATAACTTTGGATGTAACTGGAACACTAGTTTTTGGCAATGTTCACTTAAGGTCTTCATATGTTGGCTACATGGTACTCAAAAGGATACACACTGGCAGACAGTAGCTGACCCTAACAGACTGATGTGAAGTGAGTTCCAAGAACTTCCTATGGCTAGTTACATGTTGCTTCACTGTTTCACTTGTTCTTGCAGGAACTGGGTAATTATTTACTCCCTTTTACAAAGGAGAAAAGCCAGTATACAAGGGACTATCTCAAGAAAAGACTGGTATGATGGCTCGGAAGGTAGAGGTGCTTGTGCAGTGGCCTGGGGACCTGAGTCCAATCTCCCCTCTTGAGAGTTGTTCTGTTCTACAAGCATATTATGGACTTTGAATATGCAGACACACAAACACACAAATTAAATTTAAAAAATCAGGCAGTGATGGTGTATACCTTTGATCCCAGCATTTGGGAGGCAGAGGTAGGTGAATCTCTGGATTACAGGCCAGCCTGGTCTATAGAGAAAGTTCCAAAATAGCCAGGGCTACACAGAAAAACCCTGTCTTGAAAAAAAAAATATATATATATATATATATAATTTTTTAAAGGTTTCAGACATGTGAAGTAGTTTTCTTAGGGTCAGTTAGCTTGTGAGTTGAGGGACTAGACTAGAATGTTAACAAAGCCTTGCCTCTGGAAAGGAAAAACTGTTTAGTGTTTTCATCACCAATAATAAATGTTTAAAGGAAGAGACATTTAACCTAATCTAAATATTATACAATATATAGATATTTGTCAGTATGTGATTTATGCTTTTATGTATCTGCTGCAAATTAAAGCTGGGTTTAGTAGCTCATGTCTGTCATTTAAGAGAAAAGAAGCTTAGCAGGATTGAGTTTGAGGCTAGACTAAGCTATAGAGTGAGACTCTGACTCAAAATAAGACAGAACAATTTTATCTAAAAAAACAAATATTTTTTTATTTTTTCCTTTCCCTCCCTCCATCCTTCCCTCCCTCCTTCCTTTCTTTCCTTCCTTTCTTCTTTTTGTTTTTTGTTTTTTAGACAGGGTCTCCTGGAATTTGCTTTGTAGACCAGACTGGCCTCAAACTCAAAGATTCACCCACCTCTGCCTTCTGAGTCCCAGAGTTAACCATGTCCAGCCTTTTTTGTTCTGTTTTTTTGTTTTGTTTTGTTGAGGCAAGGTCTCCCTGTGTAGCTTTAGCTGTTCTGGTACTGGCTATACTGAGATCACCACTTACATCCTTCTAAAACAACAAGAAGGAGTTGGGATATTATGAATGAAAACTTCTGAGACTGGAAAAGGAAGTTCCTAAAAGCGTCGGTGCCCCTGAGAGATGCTATTATTTACATACTGTACTGGGCTGCCATTTCCACTCTCAGTTGCAATTCCCACACTGAGGCTGTCCCCACCCTTCCTGTGTCCCTTGAGTTGAGCAGGCACTTCCTGTCCAGTTGGAAATGAAAGTCAGAGTTGGGAGTAGCCGAGCATGTATTTATTCTGCAGCATGCTGGCACTGTCTGTTCCGTTATCACAGCAAAGCAGCCGCAGGAAAAACAGAGAGCAGAGCTTTGTTTTAGAGAGAGTCTGGGCTTAATATCTGTTGTGACAAAGACGGAGTTAATTTACTTCTGGAGAATGTGTGTGGCGGCAGTGGGAGGCCTGAGGAGGGGCTCAGAAGACATTTAGTCTCCCTTGCCGTTCTAGGTAGATGAGTAGGCTTCCCTGGTATTACTCTTAAGTTTCCTTTTCTTGTTACAACTCCTCCTTCCAGGGTGAGGACACATTGAAGGTGAGTGTTACTGTAGCTACGTGGGGTTCTTGATACTTAAGTTATAGTCTTCTTCTTTTCCTTCTTTGTGAAACATGCTTTTTAAAGAGTTATGATTTGTCTGTTTGACAGATCAGAGAGGACAACCTAACTCAGTGAACGAAATTCAGCTTGACTATAAATTCCACACCTGGTGAGTTTGTATCCTTGTTTAAGCTTCTTAGGTCTTAAGGTCTAAGAAATAGTAGATTAAAAAGTTCAACAGCTGGGCAAGATGGTGCAGGAAAGTTAGCACTCAGGAGAGCAGCATTCGGGTTAGGAGATCAGGGTTTTTTTTCCTAGTTAGGTGGAAATCAATGTCAGCCAGGGCTACATGAGACCCTGTCTGGAAAAAGTATCAAACAGGGCTGGAGAGTTGATTTAGTGGTTAAAAGCTATTACAGAGGACCCAGACTTAATTCTCAGCACCCACATGGTGGCTCACCAGCATCTGTAACTCCAGCTTTAGGGAGTCTGATGCCCACTTCAGACTTTCTACCTGTGTTCCTACACAGAGAAACCCTGTCTTGAAAAAAAACAATCAAATAAATAAATAAATAAATATAATTTTTTAAAAGTTTCAGACTTGTGAAGTAGTTCGTTCCTACCACCAGGAACACATGTGGTACCCAATACTCATAGACAATTAAAAACATTAACTTTTTAAAAGAGGATGAAATATATGCTGGAAGGGTGGGACTGTGCCTCTGTGGCAGACTGCTAGATTCTTCTAGCACAGTCAAACAAGATAGCCAAAACTAAGCTCTGACTGAACAAAACGGGATGGTTTTGTGTGTGTGTGTGTGTGTGTGTGTGTGTGTGTGTGTGTGTGCAGACAGGGGGATGTTGAGCTTGAGATCAGTGAGCATTACAGAGTGAGACCCTATCTTCCATAAATAAGTAATTAAATAAATCATAAAGTTAAGTAAAATAGCTTCCACTTGGGCTGAAGGCTGATCTTGGTGATTGGGAGAGCACTTGCTTAGCATGCTGGAGTCTTTGGCTTGTTTTTACACCTGAGACCACCAAAAATAAATAGGTAAATAAATAATAATAACAAAAAGCTTCCACTCGTTAAGAAAGCACTGAGATTTCTGGAATCAGTATACGAATGATGCCTTTGTGCTGGGAATGGTCACCCCAGACGAAACAAAGGCTCTGAAATTATTCCCATTGTATATTTAATTTGTATGTGCTTTTTGGCATTCTCACCTTTGTTCTTTTTTTAAATTACATTTAAAACATTTTTTGTGGTTTTGTGTGTGTGTGTGTGTGTGTGTGTGTGTGTGTGTGTGTGTTGGGGAGTACATGTTATAGCATGTATTGTGGTCAGAGGATCAATTTCAGGTGTAGGTTCTCCTTTGTACCCTGTGGGTCCCAGGAATTGAATCCAGATCTTTCAGCACATTTACCATCATCCAAAAAAAAAAAAAGTATAGCCTAGGTTGGCTTCTTGCCTCAACCACCATAGTGGATCACTCTGTGGCCTTGGCTGGCCTCAAGCATTTGGTGATTCTTCTTCAGGCATGCTGGAGTTACAGCTTTAAACAGTGTATCACCAGGCTGGAGAGGTGACTCAGTGGTTAGAGCACTGACTGCTTTTCCAGAGGTCCTGAGTTCAATTCCCAGCACCCACATGGTGGCTCACAACCATCTCTTCTGGTGTGTGTCTAGACAGCTGCAGTGTACTTATATTTTTAAAAAATTACAAAAACAAACAAACAAACAAACAAAAACCCAAAACAGTGTATCACCATTCCTAGGCCATACTCTTCCTTTTTCCTTATGATTATTATTTTTTAAGATCCATTTTTTAATGTTAAAAAGAAATTGGCAGTGGGGGTGTGTGCTTCTTTAATCCCAGCACTTGGGAGGCAGAGGTAGGCAGACATCTATGAGTTCCAAGGCATCCAGAACTACAGAGAAAAACCCTATCTCAAAATAAATAAATAAATAAATAAATAAATAAAAATACTGTGTGTTTGTGTGAATGCACGTGTGAGTTCAAGTGTATGTGTATGCATGTGTATTTGAGAGAGGGAGCGAGAGACAGCACATGTATGAGAATGCTGGTGTCCATGGAAACTAGTGACAACAGAGGTGGCTGTTAGTCACCTGATATGGATGCTAGCAATCAGCTGTGCTCTCCTGGAGTCACAGCAATGCTCTTAACCTCCCCCCTCCCCCCCAGCCAGCTCTCCAGTCTCCAGAATCTTTCTCACTGCATCAAGATCACCAATAAAAACTAGCCTGAGCTCTGATCTCTCACACGCCCCGTATCTCCATGTAGTCTTTGGAAGGCAGAGTCAAAAGGGTCCTTTTACATCAAGTTTGAAATCTTTTTCAAAAAATTATTTTATTTGTTTATTTTATATGCTCATGTGTGGGCATGCCACATTGGGTGGTGGGGCCGGGGAGAACAATTTTTGGTAGCTGGTTCTCCTTCTGCCATGTAGATCTGGGGACCTAACTTGGACCTGGCAACCTACTAAGTGATTTTGCAGGCCGAGTTTGGAGTTTGAAATCTTATAGCTGAGAGCTCAGGGAAACAAAACAACAACAGGAAAACATTGTCTTTTCATTGATAATAGGTTAATTGTCTTTTTATAATAACCAGAACTTGTTCATGGAGAAATAGGGATACATTTGAAAGAGATTAGACCTAAGACCTCTTCTTTCTAGCTTGAACTAAGCCTATGAAAAACAAACCGAAACAGAATATTCGGGGCATTAGGACCCAGTGGAAGTGGCTCGTCCTGACTTTGGGTTAACTTCTCTCAGTGACGTAAGAGCAGACCTAGCTCATTCTTCCCCGTAGGGCCCCCCCTCCCCAACCTCTCACTCCCCCCCTCTTGCTTGCTCCTTTTCTCCTCTTTCTCCTCCCCCTCCCTTCTCCCTTCCCTCCCTCTTTCCCTCCCTTCCTCTCTCTCCTTTCCCCCTCCCCTCCTCCCTCCCTCTTTCTCCCTCCCTTTCCTTCACTCTCTTCTTTCTCTCTCAGCTCCGTAACAGTAAAGAAAAAATGCTGCTATCAGTGACTTCCAGGCCTGGGATTTCGACTTTTGGCTATAACAAGAACAACAAGAAGGTAGGAAAAAGTGCTTTTGGGGAATCAGCTACTTCCTTTCCTAGGGATCCAGGAGCGCCCTCGGTTTTAGAATTCTCCTTTAAGAGGGGAACTAGATTCCTCTCTCCCCCTCAGCGCCTCTCCTTCCTCTTCATCCTCTTCATCTTCCCTGCCTTTTTGCACCTGGTTCTGGAGTCAAAGGAATTTAGAGTAGAGATTTGTGAGGCTGGAAGAGGCAGCGGGATAAAAACAACCAACTTTGCAAGTTTGTATCTGAAAAGTTAGTCTGACTGTCTGTCTGCTGCTGCGCCCGAGGTCCTGGGGAAAGTCTGACAACTCAGACCTTGTCTCTAGGCTCGGTCCCTGCAAGATTATTTTATCATTTTGGTTAATTGCATCCACCCTTACCTCCAGCCCACCAGATAGCTGAATTTACAGGTAGTCTGAGAGGTCTCAAGGCTCGTCAAGAATGAAGTGTGTGCTTCTAGACGAGAGACCTATCCAACCCCACCCATCCTGGCTCCTGGCGGAGGAATTTTGGGAGATAACATGCTTTGGGATTAGGGCAGAAAGCTCTGTGATTCTTTGGGTCATGCTTTTTGAGAAGATACTTGGAGCCCTGCAGAGAGCCAGGCTTTGCAAGGATCCCTGGAGTCTTTATGATTAACCCCTGGCTGCCTGAGGATTTAAGGTATGGTTGAGTGAATGAACAACCTAGAAAGAGATGGACAGGCTCGCCCACATTTGCCAGAGAATCTTCTTGGCAGTTTCTTGGCATTTTGTGGTATTTGATGCCGGAGGAGGAGCTTTGAGCCATAGCAGGAAGACTTTTTGCACTCTCCGAACATTACAGCTGTTCTGAAAAAAACACGTGGTGCAGAAATCTAGGCTTGTTTGATGGAATGTTGGAGGTGGGGAAAGATTCATGTCCTCATGGACCTGAAAAGACCATTTCAGAGTCTTAAATACTAGTATCACATCGGGGCAGTACCTCAGTGGATTTAGCTTTTGTGGCTTTCATTCTGTGTATATGTTTAATATAAACAAACAAACAAATCAACAATCAAGCTCTACAGCCAGGTGGTGCTGTGAACCTTTAACCCTAGTACTCAGGAAACAGAGGCAGTCTGATCTCCAAGTTCAACACCAGCTTGGTCTACAAAGCAAGTTCCAGGACAGCCAGAGCTACAGAGAGAAACCTGTCTCAAAAAAAAAAAAAAAAAAAAAAAAAAAAAAACAAAAGAAATGAAGCTCTATGCATATTTTTTGATAACACACACATACACACTTTATATATATAATGTTTAAATAGGTATAATGTATTAACCAATGTCTTTTTAATATATATAACTCACATATATATAGTTCATTTTATATTTATGTGTGTTTGAAAGGGAACATCTAGCTTTATTCTCCTCAACTCTATATAGTACTGTATAAAAGTTCCATTCTCTTTTTCTGTTAGTTTGGGTTTTGAGACATGGTTTCCCTCTTTGCTCCAAGTTGGCCTAGAACTCACTCTGTAGCTCAGGCTGGTCACAGGGTCTCAGGCATGAATAAGTCACTGCATCTTATCTTGTCCCTTCCTTCCTTTTTTTTCTCTCTCTCTCTCTCCCATCTTCCTTCCCTTCCTCCTTCCCTCTTTCTGTCTCTCTGTCTCTTTCTCTCTCCTGTTTTTTTTTCTTCTGTAGCCCACTGTCCCTCAAACGTGTAATCCTCCTGGCTCAGCCTCCACAGGGCTCCTACTACACAGCTCTTGTCTGATTTTTTCCCCTCCAAGTTTCTCAGCTCTCCTTTCCCTTTGGAGTATGGGAGATGCCTAAGATTTAGATCCATTGCTTTTTTTCTTTTGTTTATTGTTGGTGCTGATGTTGGGGATGGAACTTGTGGCCTTGCACATGCACTTGGCGACTAAGCTAGCAGCCAGATGTTTAGATTATAAGTGTAGGAGAATCTGGGGAGCAAGAGATAGGACTGCAGATTTCAATTTAGTCTCATATCTCTTCCTGATAATTTATAAGGTTCAGGAAACACTGGCAGTGAGTAGGGTAGGAGAGGGAGATAGTCACATAGTCACTAACTGTATTTGCCAAAAAGACCTTGGAGGGTGGTGGGATGGCCCTGTGCTGAAAGTGACTGTTATTTCAAGCCCCAGATCCCATGGTTGAAGGAGAGAATCACTATCTTCCTGAAATGTGTCTTGCCCTCTGCACAGAGTGTGGCATGTGTCATTTACAGACATACACAGATATACACTAATGATTAAAATAAAAAAAATAATTTGTAAAAAAAAAATCCTTTGGGGTCTGTCAGGATGGTTCAGATGTCAAAGGTCATGCCTTCAAGCCTGAGTCCTGTCTCAGGACCTACATTAAGCAGAAGACTCCCACAAGTTGTCCTTTGACCTCTATATGCACACAATAAATTAAAGTGTTAAGTGGGAAAGGCATTCTTTGGATTCTTACAAGCCAGTGTTCTGCATTGTATGTACTGTGGCTGTGCACAGGACTGATTCTGTGAGTACATATGGGCTTGTGAATTTAAGGTCTGTGAACTGAGGCCTGTGTTGCTCTTTATCTTGTTGACACAAAGTTTGGTGCATTTGTTCTTGTTTCAAAAGTGTTTAAATGTATTTTCTCATGTAAATCTGTGCAGGGGGGGGGTCGTTTGTTGGGGTTGGTCTGGTGCATTTTTGATTCTAGGTATCCCTTGTTGGCTAGAAACTTACTCTGTACTGTGTAGACCGAACTGCCCTCAAACAGATCAATCTTCCTGCTTCAATTTCCAGTTTCTCAGGATTATAGGCCAGCATCACCGTTCAAATCAGTTCATTCAGGTTTTTTTCTTTTTCTTTTTAAATGTATATGAGTGTCTCGCCCACAGGTATGTTTGCATACCACACATGTGCCTGGTGCCTTTGGAGGCTAGAAAGGGTGTTAAATCCCCTGAAACTGGAGTCATAGACAGTAGTGAGCTGCCAGTATGGATGCTGGGAACCTGACCTGCATGCTCTAAAAGAACAGCCAGTGTCCTTGACTGCTGAGCCATCTCTCCAGCCCAATTTGTGTACTTTTTAACCTAAAGTTAAACATTTTAAAGATTCTGGGCGGGACATGGTGGCCTTCTGTGAGTTCGAGGCTAGTCTGGTTTACATAGAGAGAACTTGTTCAAGGAAAACAAGCAAGCAGCCTGGACAAGAGGCACACACCTTTGACCCCAGAGATCAGGCAGATCTTTGAGTTCCAGGCCAGCCTGTTCTACAAAGTGAGTTTTAGGACAGTCAGGGCTACACAGAGAAGCCCTGTCTTGAAAACCCAAAAAGATCTTTTGTTAATTTTTAGTGATAAACCTAAAATATATACTTTTTAAAAATTAAAAATAAGGGCTGGAGAGATGGCTCAGTGGTTAAGAACGCTGACTGCTCTTCCTGAGGTCCTGAGTTCAATCCCCAGCAACCACATGGTGGCTCACAACCATCTGTAATGAGATCTGATGCCCACTTCTGGTGTGTTTGAAGACAGCTATAGTGTACTCATATAAATATAATAACAAATATTTTTTAAAAATAAGAAGATTTGTCAAAGTCCTATAGTTTCAACTCAAATCCAACTCCTGGAGGAAAATGAGTGACATTAATTTGCTGTTCTTCCAGGCGTTTCTTTCTGCTGTGACAGTCTTAATATAGGCAGGGAGGGAGATTGCTACAAATCCCAGGCTAGCCAGGGTTACACAGCATGGGTCAGTGTAATACAAAAGAAGCCAAGTAACATACACCTGTAATGCAGATGCTCTGTTGAGCTAACATTGGGGAGGTAGAGGCAGGCGAATTAGGAGTTCAAGGTCATCCTAAGCTACATAGTGAGTTAGTTCTGTTGCATGAGGACCATGACTCAAAAAAAGACAAAAAAATAAATAAGTAAATAAAATAAAATAAAAAAATAAAAATTAAAAAAAATCAGGGTTGGGCTGGGTTGTAGCTCATTTGGTAGAGTTCTAAGATTTATTTATTTATTATATATAAGCACACTGTGGCTGTCTTCAGACACACCAGAAGAGGGCATCAGATCTCATTACAGATGGTTGTGAGCCAGGACCTCTGGAAGAGCAGTCAGTGCTCTAACCATCTCTCCAGCCCGCCCAATTCTTATCTTTAATTTCTTTGTCATAGTGATAGTAACATAGTCAGATAGGAGGAGTGTGATCCTGGTGACCCAGGAGATGGAAACAAGTCTTGGCTATGTGAGACCTTGTCTCAAACAAAGAAAGGGAGGCAATGATATGTGTCGGGGGTGGGTGCTGGGTGGTGGTGCTCTGAGGTTAAGGTGTTGCAGGGACCAGAGTTACATTCCCAGTGCCCACCTATAAATCCAGTTCCAGAGGGACTAGATGCCTCTGGCCTCTGTGTGTGCCTACACTCAGGAGCTCAAAACACACACACACACACACACATACACACACACTCTCACACACACTGGGGGAGGAAGTACAGCAGGCAGACAGACAGACATACGACATGCACACACATGGGGGTCACAGACAGAAGACAAACGGACAGACATGCACACATGGGGAGGCACAGGAAACAGGCAGGCAGACACACAGAAATCATCACTTTTTAAAAATGTTATTTTAAATCACGTGTATGTGTGTGGGTATGTGCATGCAGGTATAAGTACCTGCGGGTGCCAGAGTCCTTAGATGCAGAATTGCAAGCAGTTGTGAGTCACCGGATGTGGGTGCTGGGAACCGAATTTGAATCCTCAACAAGATCAATGTGAGCTCTTAACTACTGAGCCATTTCTCCAGCTCCTAAAACCTTTCTTTCTTTTTTAAGGGATGGGGTTGTAGGTCTATGTTAAAACACTTGCTTAGCTTACTCAAGGCTCTGGGTTCGATCCCTAGTACAAAGATGATAAATCAAAAAATAAAAAAGCTAAAATCAGCTAATTAAGGCAATCTTTCTTGGAATGTAGTGATAAATTTTTGTTGCACTGGAATTAGAATAGTTACAAAAGGGAAGCAGGCTTGTCAGCGTTTGCCTGTGACCCCGGCATTTTGGAAACAGAATAACTACCCAGAGTTTGAAGTCAGCCAGCCTGTTCTCAGATCAAAGTTCAGCCCAGTAGAGCAAGACTCTGTCTTAGGAAGGAAGGGAGGGAAGGAAGGAAGAAAAGAAGGAAGAAAAAGAGGGAGGAAGGAAAGGAGCCGTGGGTAAAGTTACAAAATGGCCCAGGCAGTAGTTGTGCCTTTGATCCCAGCACTTGGGGAAAGAGGCAGACAGATCTCAGTGAATTTGAGGCCAGCCTCATCTACAGAGCAAGCTCCAAGACAGCCAGAGCCTCACAGAGAAACCCTGTCTCAAAATACCAAGGGGGGGGGGTTACAAAATAGAAGTGTGAATTTCAAAAAGGCTTCTACAAGATATTTTAATGTAATGACTTAAAAAACAAAGCTAATGACCTTGAGTTAGATAAATGAATACAAAGTAAGAAAGATTAGTTGTAGGTCTCAAGACTGTGCCTCCCTGTTAGGAGGGCTGCCTCTGTGCAGTCGGGAGAGAGGTGAGTAGGTCTGTAAATGTCTGGGAATAAAGAAATCCGTATTTGTGAGGCTTCTAACCAAGGTTCCCTGATGTCATGTCCCGGGCATGTGTTGTTAAACTTAACCCCTCACAGCAACAAACATTTCCTTTAGGAAAAAGAAAGAAACTACTTTTGTTTGCTTTTCCTGTCTCTTCCCCACCACCCCCGACGGGTGTACACATGTGGGGAGCCTCAAGGCTGAGAGAAGCAATCTCGACCTTACCCATTGAGGCAAGGTCTGCCTTTGAAGCAGAGCTCAGCATTGCAGAGTCTGGCTCGCCAGCTTGCTCCAGGGGTCACATGTTCCACTGGCACCTTGGGAGCCTGGAGTCACACACAAGTGGTACTCAAGTCACCGGGGATTTGTGGCATTCACAAGAATGCTTGGAATTTCTTTACCTGATGAGCTAGCTATTTCCTGGGTTGTTTATGGTGTTTGAGACTGGTCTCTTTGTAGCCTAGGCTAGCCTTAAACCAAAGGCTTAAGTTTACCTTTGTCCTTATCTCCTGATTCTGGGGTTGTAGGCATGAACCATCCTGACCGGCATGGGAAAGATTTTTTGATTTGAGATAAATAATTTACCTTCCCCACAGATTTTGCTCACAGGGCATGTTGATGTACACATATAATTCCAGCACTTGGGGAGGTCCAGGCAGGAGGACAGTGAGCTCAAAGGTAGCCTCAGCTATGTTCTTAGGTTCTAATCTACATAAAAAATCTTATTTCCTGCTCCACGTCTACGTCAGTCCACATAGACTTCCACAGTTGGGCCTGTTGTGGGGAGGAGTTTTCACTCGCCTGGCTCCTAGGTCAACAGTCATAGCCCTTGGCTCTCTACCTGCTGTTGTGACTTCCTTCCCACGATCTGTTTGCAACAGGAAGTGAGTGCAGAGACCTCTTCTCTTTCCTGGTTTGGGTCTGGTGTTTTTGTGGTCGAAGAAGGCTTATTTAGGCCAGAGCTCTATAGAACTCTGCCCTATTCCTGTCTCCCTTGCATTTTATTCCAAACTGTTGCTTCATTGATTAGAAAAGCCATTGAGTGTTGAGATTTCAGTGGGATGTTCTGTGGGAGCTTGGAAGATAAAAATCTTGAGAGTAGTGAAGAGGATGGAGGTTTTCAGAGGGAAGTTTAAAGACTATTTTGTGGTATTTGCAATAGAAAATTAAATTAAGAATTAAGATTCTGCCATTCTTGTCAGATGGGGCTGAAGCTGTGGTTGCAATTAACAAGAGACCAGCACCATTGAAACCAAACCTTTGCATTACTGGGACAATTGATGCTTGTTAGCTGGAGCTAAGAAATTAGTGGTGATTAAGAAGAGGCCAGCATCACTGAGGTAAAATCTTCTAGGAAGTGTTTCCTGAGAGCACAGAGGAGCTGTGTTCCAGGGGTAGCCAAGGTTGTACCACTTTCTGCAGCTGGACTAGTCAGTGTGTGAAAGTCACCCAGGTGGTACTGGTTTTGAAGGCATGAAGGGGTCATGGAAAGCTCTCAGCTTCTCCTGCACCATGCCTGCCTGGATGCTGCCCTGTTCTCACCTTGATAATGATGGACTGAACCTCTAAACCTGTAAACCAGCCCCAGTTAAATGTTGTCTTTTATAAAACTTGCACTGGTCATGGTGTCTGTTCACAGCAATACAACCCTAACTAAGACAAAAGTTGGTACCAGGAGTGGGGTTTTGCTGTGATAGTCCTGACCATGATTTTGTTTGGAAGAATGTGGATTTTGGGAATTTCTATTTGGAAAGCGGTGGAATGCTTTAAGTTGGGCTTAGTGGGCCATCCTAGTAGGAATGTGGAAGATTTTGTTGCTGAGGGTGATTCGAACTGTGGAAACCTGGCACTAGAGGTTTCAGAGGAGAAAAATTTTAGTATGGCTGAGAGACTGTTCTTGTGATATTTTGGTGAAAAATGTGGCTGCCTTTTTTTTTTTTTTTTTTTTTTTTGCCATTGTCCAAAAGACTCTGCCTTGAGGCTAAGGTGAAGAGACTCAGATTGATTGCATTGACAAAGGAAGTCTCAAAAATGGCCAGCAAAGTCTTTGTTCTCTGGTTAAGTCTCTTGAAGAACATTTTGAACAAGCATAACAAGATTAGAAAGGAGAAATATAAAATATATGAGTATTAAACTGGCACCAGGAAGCAAAATGGAGTTGATCCTGTGTTCAAGGATATTAAATTGAATTAAGGCAGTGGAGACCTTGTGGCAAGAACCTATCCAGCTAAATTTAAATACGGGCAAGGTGGTACATACATTTAATCCCAACATTACAGGAGACAGCGCCATGCGGACCTGAGTTCAAGGACAATCTACAAAGCTAGTTCCAGGAAAGCAAAACTTAGGCAGAGAGGGGGTCAGAAAACAGAAAGCTGGCAATAGTGTAAAGGAAGCCATTCTCCAGCCTCAGCAAACAGCAGAACACAACAGCTTCAACCATGTGGCTCTCACTTTTGGGTGAATAATAGAAAGGGCTGCTAGGACAATTAATGCTGGTCAGCTGTAGCTGAGAAATTAGTGGTGATTAAGAAGAGACCAGGGGGCTAGAGAGATGACTTGGTGGCTAAGAGCACGGACTGCTCTTCCAGAGGTCCTGAGTTCAAATCCCAGCAACCACATGGTGGCTCACAACCATCTGTAATGGGACCTGATGCCCTCTTCTGGTGTGTCTGAAGACAGCTACAGTGTACTTATAAATAATAAATAAATCTTAAAAAGAGAGAGAGAGAGAGACCAGCATCACTGAGATCACTGAGGTGAAATCTTCTGGTAAGTGTTTTCTGAGAGCACAAAGAAGCTGTGTTCCAGAGATAGCCAAGGTTGTACCTCATGCTGCAGCTGTACTTGGTAATGTGTAGGAGTGACCCAGATGGTACTGGTTTTGAAGGCATGAAGGCATCATGAAGAACAGCTGAGGCTTGGCACTGTGAGAGGCTTTGGAAGGCCATTGGTAAAGGTGCAGCCGCATTTACAGTTGATAGTCCAGGACTGAAGGAGTCATGCAGAGGATCTGAGGCTTGGCACCATGAAGAGAGGCTATTGATGAAGCCTGGTTACAGCGGAAAACCCCAGTGATTGGAGATGCCATTACCATGGGATGATCACTAAGAACAGCAGCAGCAGTGGGGTGGATCAACTTGAGTTTAGAGAGCCACAGAGGGCAGAGCTGGAGAAGTGACGCCAGCCCTTTGGAGGAGCCCAGAAGATCGTGTGTGGATCCCAGACATTGAAACAAGAAGCTGTAACATTGAAGTTGCCTCGGAGACCCCAAAATGTTCGAGATGCCAGAACCATGAGAAAAGCTGCTACCAGGGAGTGGAAAGTGATGGTTTATATATGCATGGCCCAGGGAGTGGCACTATTAGATGTATGTCACTGTGGTCGTGGGCTTAAGACCCTCACCTTAGCTGCCTGGAAGTCAGTCTTCTACTGGCCGACTTCAGATGAAGATGTGGAACTCTCAGCTCCTCCTGCACCATGCCTGCCTGGATGCTGCCATGTTCCCACCTTGATGATAATGGACTGAACCTCTGAACTTGTAAGCCAGCTCCAATTAAATGTTGTCTTTTATAGAACTTGCATTGGTCATGGTGTCTGTTCACAGCATAAAACCCTAATTAACACAGTGGGACATACATTTATTTATTTATATATATTCCCTTTACCTACTTATTGCTGCCTGTTCTCCTAGTCCCCACCTCACACACTCTCTCTCCATACTCCCTCCCCTTCTCTGAGAGGGTGGGGGCTCCCTTGGGCATCCCCCCACTCTAGCACATTAAATCTCTGCAGGGCTAGGCACATCCTCTTCCACTTTTGGGGGCGCTCAGTTCTTCCTCCAACTCTATATATGAGTAACTGTCACTGACTTCACGTACACCAGAAAGGGCATCAGATTCCACTACAGATAGTTGTGAGCCACCATGTGGTTGCTGGGAATTGAACTCGGGACCTCCAGAAGAGCAGTCAGTGCTCATAACCGCTGAGCCATCTCTCCAGCCTGCCTCCAACTCTTCTATAAGAGTTCTTGAGCTCCAACCAGTGTTTATCTGTGGGTATCTGCATCTGTTTTAGTCAGCTACTGGGCGGATTCTTGGGGGACAGTTATGCTGGGCTCCTGTCAAGTATCAATAGCGTCAGGGACTGGTGCTTGCCTGTTATTTATGTTTTTATGTGAAGTCTTGGGTATGAATAAGAAAGGAAGGGTTGTGGCTTAATGGTGATGTGTTTGTGTGTCATCTTTACAAGAGGTCAGTTGTAGTGGCTGGTTTGACATGTCAACTTGACACAAGCTAGAGTCATCAGAAAGAAAGGAGCCTTGGTTGAAGAAATGCATCCTTGAGGCCCAGGTGTAAGGCATTTTCTCATTTAGCGATCAATGGGGGAGGGCCCAGCCCATTGTGGTGGTCCTAGGTTCTATAAGGAACTGCTGGCATTACAATAGTTCACCACCATGCCCGGCTCCGTTCTTTTGCTTTTCCTGTGAGACTTGAGCCTATGTTGCTTTCTGTTCTCTGCTTGCTTGCTTGTTCTTCACAGATTTACAAAGGAAAACAAGAACTCCTTAGATGGGGAGGGGGCCTGAGGGGGAGGGGGCCTGGGGGTGGGCTCCAAGGGAGGAAGATCTGCAGCCTGTGTTTTAATTACACTTTACTAGTTAAATGCTAAATAAAGCTAAACATATATACTTTTGGGGGAAAAATGTCTAATATCGAAGCGTTGTCCATCCTATTGCTGAAAAATAGTTGACAGCTGAGGAATTATGCAGAAATTAATCTTATTAAATTATGAATGTGATCTTTTCTTATCTGAAGAACGAAGACCTTATGTTAAGTCTGAGATGGGATCCCGGGGAAGTAGCTTGCTGCCATCGTAGGCTCTAAATGCCCATCCCCAGCTCCATTGAAAACTGACTCTGTGAAGCATGCACAGAGTCCCAGCACCCAGGGGGAGAAGTTGGAAGGATCAGATGTTCAAGGTCATCCTTGGCTACTTTCTTAATTCAGGTCATCACAGCCACGTGAAACACCATGACCAATGCAACTTGGGGAGAAGCCTTCTCCAAGTGTCAGGA
Organism: Micromys minutus; assembly: GCF_963924665.1. Taxonomy (NCBI): domain Eukaryota; kingdom Metazoa; phylum Chordata; class Mammalia; order Rodentia; family Muridae; genus Micromys; species Micromys minutus. Next base: position 6,701,565 of record NC_137957.1, read on the forward strand.
TGCTAGGTTCCTGCCTAAAATCCTATTTACAGAAATAGGATCAGTAAACAGACAAGGTCAAGCTTTAACACTTACCCACCAGGTCAAGCACCACAGCCTTTTCAAGCCTTTAAATCTTGCTGAGGTTTGAAGGTTTTGATCTGAAACATTTTCCTTCCCTTTATTCACGTTGAAAAAATAAGAACTAAGTCACAAGTAGAAATGAAAGGGGATGTTTTAGTATTGATGGAACTAATCTTCAAAAAGACCCTTTGTCAGTCTAGACCTGCAGCCTACTTCTGTAATCCTAGCACTCGGGATGCTAGAGGATCTGGAGTCTAAAACCAGCCTGGGTTACATGAGGCCTGTGTCAAAAACACCAACAACAGACTGTTTACATCTCCAGACCATTGGATGTCCTTTTTTAAAATTTTTATTTATTTATTATATATAAGTACACGGTAGCTGTCCTCAGACACACCAGAAGAGGGCATCAGATCCCATTACAGATGGTTGTGAGCCACCATGTGGTTCCTGGGAATTGAACTCAGGTCCTCTGGAAGAGCAGTCAGTGCTCCTAATCACTGAGCCATCTCTCCAGCCCAAATTGGATGTTCTAATGCTAAACCTAAAACCAGACAGATTCACCGCCCAAGGTGCTATAAAACTAAACTGTTGAGTATCAAGCCCTGGGACAAATGACTGAGGTACCTAGCGGCCAGGTTCTCCCAGCATCTCTCAGACCCCTGTTACAGAGTCCTCCTGCCTCACATACACCTCCCCTTACCCTGAACTCTCCCGGGCATTGGGCTGCCTTCCCTGTATACTCAGCCATCTTGGTGACCCTTTTGGACCTCCTGGCTCTTGCACCCGGTTCTCCCCTCTCTCCCTTCTTTGTCTCCCTCCCTCCCTCCTCCCACATGGCCCACCTCAGTCTTACGGCTTATGTCTACTCTGCACCCTCTGGCTATGTTCTCTCTTTATCTACAGTAGACTGTCTCCTCCTCTATGCCTAGGAGCAGTCATGTGCTTTCCTTCTAATTTATTATTTGCTGAGCCATCTTTCCAGCCCCCAGACCAACTCTTAAATCTAGTAGGATTTTTTAATGAATGGGCTGGATCACTGCCAATTTGGTGAGGGCGGTATTGATCACAGAGAGGGTATTGATCCTGAGCTAGGATCTTGCATTGCTCATATTAGGTAAGTTCTCTGCTACTGAACTAAATCCCCAGCCATAAGGGGGGGGGGGCAGAGGACAAGGAACAGTTCATGCTTTTAAATTTTACCTGCTTTTAAATTACTTATTTATTGAGACGGGGGTCGAATATAAGCCAGGCTGGCCTTGAACTCCTGGTCCTCCTGGCTTTGATTCCCAGTGTTAGGATTACAGGTGTCAATCAGCATTCCTGCTCTTTGCCTATTTTTAAATCTTATTTAAGACCGGATTTAAGCACATTTTAGAAATAGACTTCTTGTTTTATTAATAGAGGCTTGTAGCTGGTGAAAGTCATTGGCAGGTCTGGGTTAGAGGGACAGCAGTGGACAAGTATAGACTTGGGAGCCATGTGACACAAGTCTGTGCTTTGGGAACTCAGTAGCTAAAGCATTTGTCATGCAAGTGTGAGGACCCAGAACCCCAGTCCACCTGACTCTCTAGTTCTCTTTGCAGTCCAGAGCTCTTCTGGCCACCTGGCCTGGCATCTGCATCAGGGAACAAGAAAGAGACCCTGTCTCAAGAACAGTGAGGCTCCACCCGAGGCTGTCCTCTGACCTGCACATACACAGGCACATAAGCACCCATACTCAACATAAATGCACACGTCACATACACACATACAATAGTCCACATCTACTATGTAAACTTGAGGTTAAAGAAAGGTTAAGGCCAGCCTGGCATATACTGTGGGAACATCACAATTTTTTTAAAAAGGTGTCTGCTGCTGAGGCCAGCGAACTGTATGCAGTGCTCAGGGTCCACAATGCAGAAGCAAAGAACTAGCTCCCACAAGTCACCCTCTGACCTCCGTGCTCTTGTGCACATACATATATGCACACACATGATTAAAATCTAAAGCAGAAAAAAGAAAACTAAAGCAGACAAAGTAATGTAAAAACAAGAGCACAAAACCACGTCAACAGGACAGAACAGCTAGACTTTTTTACATATTTTATGATAATTATGCATTTCATAAAATTAAAGAATAATTAATGTGTGGAATAGCAATACTATGGTTTATTTAAAATTTAAAATGCACTGGGCAGTGACAATACATGCTTTTAATCCCAACACTGGGGACGCAGGCGGATCTCTGAGGTCCGACCAGCCTGGTCTGCGGAGTGAGTTCCAGGACAATCAGGGCTATACAGAGAAACCCTGTCTTGAATAACTGACTGACTGACTGACTGACTAACAAATTATAAAATGATAAAGCAGAACCTGATGGCACATGTGTGTGCCTTCCCAGCCCTTGGGAAGTTGGGCAGAAGGATCATGAGGTCAGATTTAGTATCTTAGTATTCTATCTTGTGTGTGTGTGTGTACACATGCTACAGCATGCATGTGGAGATCAGAGGACAAAGGTTCCCTCCACTTGCTTTAATTTGGGTTTGAACTCAGGTCTCCAGGGTGTGCAGGGAATGTCCTTACCTGCTGGCCATTTCTCCAGCCTGATTCAGCATTTTACGTAATTGGTAATAGAATATGTTAACTATACATAAGAGTTTCATTTTTACTTTTTTTAAGACAGTGTCTGTCTGTTTGTCCATCCGTCCGTCTATATGTCAGACGGGTAGCTCTGGCTGTCCTGGAACTCACTCTGTAGACCAGGCTAGCCTTGAACTTGGAGCTCTGCCAGCTTCTGTGTCACTGTGGCTGTCTGTACATCTGTACACACACAGTCTGTCACTGTAACCCTTCCCTCCTCTCAGCTGTCTGACTTTCTAATTAGATGTGTCCCACTGAGTTTCACCAGGGTTGTTTACAGGACCATGTGCACTTTGCCAACATTTACCCTCTTCTGAGCTTGCTGCCCTTGTCCTGGGAAAATGTAGACGTCTTTTTGAAACTTCTCTCCCAGGAATTGCTTATTGCTTCATGTTCTTTATCTACTTTGCTTGGATCCTCACTAGCACATACTTTTCTTCGTTTTTTTTATCTATTTTTATTTCATATGCATTGGTGTTTTGCCTGCAGGCATGTCTGCGTGAGGGTGTCTGTTCACCTGGAACTGGAGTTACAGGCATTTTTTTTTTTTTTTTTTGAGTATTACAAAAGTTTATTTAGCAAAAAGTTTCATATGAAAATGTTCATGACCTAATTCTACATCGCAATCAAACAGGCCTTTGGGGAGGGATGTGGATACACTTCTGAACACTGCTTAGACTCCTTGCACGGCTTCTAACATGATGCTGCTGGTTCCTCGCATGGCCACCATCCCAGTGTTCTGTGGCCTGCCGGTCACTGTCCCCACATGCTCACCAGTCACAAGGTTCATGAAGGGATCAAAGCCCCGCAGTATTCCTTGTACACGCCTGCCACCGTTTAACTTCAGCAATCACTTCTTGTCCATAAACTTCTTCAGTTCAGGAAGGTGGGCTTTGCTCATGGCAATTCCTCAGCGGGCCGGGCACAACAGCGAAGGGGTCTGAAGACAGTTTTGAGTTGCCGTGGGGGTGCTGGGAATTGAACCTGGGTCCCCGTCACCCACTTCTCATTCTGATAGTTTTTTAGGTTGTGAGCTCTAACTTGTAAATTCCTCCTGGGAGTGTATTCAAATACATTGTGGGCAGACATAGTTGGGCACTCAGCCAGTGAAGCTGACCCAGGAGGGGTCTGAGGTCACACTGGGCTGTATAAATAGTTCACATGGGCTTATAAGAGCAGTAATGACTATGAAGACACTCAAACAAGCAGAGATGCCCAGAAGAGGCTCAGGCCAACCCATCTGCCTGGAAGAGACACTCCCAGCCTACTGAGCTGGCTGCAGGTGTCCAACTTCTGGACACCTATGCTGGGGTGAATATGGGCTGTCGTTGAATCGTTTCTGCTTCTGAAAGTAGCCCCTCACTCATACTTCTGTAGATAACGCCAATAAAACCTGTTGGTTTACTAAACTGAATTTTGAAAGTTAAAGGCCTGCCTGGGCAACTTAGCTCATTCCTCAAAACACAAAGTAAAAAGGACTGAAGATGTAGCCCTTTACTAACATATAGTCAAGGCTGGTTCAGTCCCCAGCAGCACAGGAATCAAAGGCACTGGGAGAGATTCCACCCATTCTGTTAATGATTCTTTACAGGATCAGTCAGTATGTACGTGGAGTGGGCAATTCAAGAATTCACTGAATGACTGAAACACCCCAGAGGGTCTCATGAGCAACTAGTGGAGAATCCATTACTGCTCAGAGAATGTGGACCTTCCCTTATTTGGAAGTATTCTGACTGGAACTCAAGCAAGATATCCATTTATGTTACACAACCTAGAGGCCACTAGCTTCAGGACATATTGTATGGATCATTCATGGCCAGTTGCTGTCATAATTAAGTTAGACCTCTGGGTGAATTGGTGAGACTGTAGGTTTTAAGAATATCCCATAAGTTCATTTCTCTCATCTTCACAAATGCCTTTGCCTACTCTGTACCAGGAACTATGACTTCACATATGGAAAGGCTTTTCTTTTGCCCTAGTGGTTAAAAATGAAGTTAAGGGACCCAGGTCAAGAAAGAATTTGGCAAATGAGTGGCCACTGGAGCTTTGAATTGTAGCTGGGTGTGGTCACACACATCAGTAATCCCAGCATCCAGGATATGAAGCCAGCATTTAAAACTAGCCTGCGGGGCTGGAGAGGTGGCTCAGTGGTTAGAGCACTGACTGCTCTTCCAGAGGTCCTGAGTTCAAATCCCAGCAACCACATGGAGGCTCACAACCATTTGTAATGAGATCTGATGCCCTCCTTTGGTGTGTCTGAAGACAACTACAGTGTACTCATATAAATAAAATTTAAAAAATTTAAAAAAGTAGCCTGGGATATATGGGATCCTGTCTGAACCAGGAACAACACAAAGGACTTTTGAATCCTACCTGTTTACTTTAAGGGCCTAGAGCAAACCTTAGCTCTTTGATATTCTTCCTTCTTCCATTAAGAATATTCCATTTCCTAGTCCCTCCTACATGAGACTCTCACCTATTAAGTGAACATACTTGGTTTGTGTCATCTTTCTGGAAAGACAGACAAGTGTTACTTAGGAGATTTCTCTTGGACTCTCTTTTATTGTTTGCTTTTACCTCATAGCCTTGGCTGGCCTGGACTTTGCTTTGTACACCAGGTTGTTCTGAAATTCATAGAGACCCTCCTGCCTCAGCCTCCAAACGACTGGTATTAGAGGCTTGTGACTCCACACAGGGTTTGTTGTTGTTTGTTTGAGAGGCGGGGTCTCTCACTGAACCTGGGCCTGAATTTGGTTAAGCTGGCTGGCCAGTGAGCTCACCTGTCTCTCTTCCTAGTGCTGGAGTTAACAGATGTGTGTCACCCAGCTTTCTGAATGGTTGCTAAGGGTCTGAACTCAGGACCCCTTTATAACCAAGCCATTTCCCTAGCCCCAACATTTCTGTTACTATCCAAGTTTGCAACAATGTTCAACCTACTACAAGTATCAGGTGGGACTCTTTCCTGTTACTGCTTGAATATTTTTGTGTTTAAATTATTTCTATCCCTTATGATTTCAAAAGTTCTGGACTTGAGAGGCAGTCAGTCATCTGACCATGTTCTGCAACATATTTATGATTACAAACATCCTTATTGCACTACAGGGCACTCTTCTCCCAAACAGGTTCATTTATTCTAATTACTCCTGGCTGACAGCTAAGATAACTGTGTATTCTATCCTTTTATAGTAGAGAAATTCTTATGACTTTTATAATTATTTAATTTTTTTTTGCCTGTTTGGGTTTTTTTCAAAACAGGTACAGGGTTTCTTTGTGTATCCCTGGCTGTCCTGGACTTTTCTCTGTAGATAAGGCTGGCCTCAAACTCACAGAGATCCAGTTCCCTCTGCCTCACAAGTCCTAGGATTAAAGGCACCACCACTGCCTGTCTAAATAATTTATATAGTATATTTTATATATTTATTGTGTGCATTTGTGCATACAAGTGTGTGCACATGTGTGTGTGGGCATGCACAGTACATATGAGGTCAGAGGACAACTCCTAGGAGTCTGTTCTTTACCTACCCTGTGTGCATCAGACTCTGCCTATTATGTTTGGTGGTTGCACTTTACACGCAGAGCCACTGAGATGGCCTATCTTACCGTTCTTTTTAACTGTTTTATTCCCATTGCTGTTAATATTTTGTGTCTGTTTCCACTGAGTCTTTCTCAGCTTCTAGCGGGTAAATGCACATTTTTTTTCTGACCTTCTCTCTTCATGTCTCTTTGCAGCTATATGTGGCTCAGCAAATGGCACCTCCGAGTCCAAGGAACGGCACCCCTAACAGCAGCAGCGGGAGTAGCGGGAATGACCAGCTGAGCAAAACCAACCTGTATATCCGAGGACTGCAGCCAAGCACCACTGACCAGGACCTGGTGAAGCTGTGTCAGCCGTGAGTTGCAATCCCAGTACGGAGGCTTCCAGGATAGCGCAGACTCACAGTCGCCAGCTTCTTGCCACATGTCCTTAGCATGAATTGCAATAGCATCACGCTTCTACCCCATAGTCACGGCACATCCCAGGACACTCACATGCTGTTTATTTATTTTTTATTTTTTTGGCTTTGTGGTTTTGAGACAGTGTCTCATGGATCCTAGGCTGGTTTCAAATGAGGTCAACGTAAGGGAGAAAGGGTTCCTTTGGGCTCAGAGCTTGCTCTACAGTTTGTTGCGCTGGGGAGTTCAGGTGAAGGAGCTTGAGGCAGAAGGTCACATCACACCCACAACCAGGAGGAAAGCTGCTTGCTGCTGTTCAGCTCCCTTTCTGCATTTATGTCGTCCTGGATCCCAGCCCAGGACCTCAGTACCCACAGTGGTTAAGGCCCTCACAGGCATGCTAGGTGCCTGTGTCCCAGGTGACCTCAGACTCTCTCAAGAGGCTTTTCCCACCATACCTGGCTATACCAGTTTTTATTTTATTTATTTTAATTTTTATCCATTTTAATTTATAGGTATGTTTATGTGCTTGTGTAGGTTTATGTGCACCATATATATCTGAAACCAGAGGGCATCTGATGCTCTGGAACTGGAGTTACAAGCAGCTGTGAGCCACTTAATGTGGATGCTGGGAATTGAACCCAGATCCTCTGGAATAGCAGCCATCTCTGCTGAGCTATCTCTCCAGCCCCTTTACTATCTGTTCTTGTTTATTTATTCTGTTGTTGAAAGTATTTACATTGTTACTAATTTATGGCTATTATGAATCAGGTAGTATGCTGGAAACTTAACCCTTGGTCTGCATGCCTGCGAGCTTGCCTGTGTAAAAATCAATCAAACAAGCAGGGCTATGGTAGCGCTCAACTTTAATCCCAGCACTTGGGAGGCAGGGAAAACAGGTGAATCTGTTTCTGAGTTCCAGACCGGCCTGGTCTACAGATCGAGTTCCTGAGCAGCCAGGACTATGCGGAGAAACTCTATCTCAGAAATAAAATAAAGTAAAATAAAAAAGGAAGAAACAAACCAGTCAAACAAAAATGTAGAAGTTCAGGGTGAAGGCATGGGTTGGGTGGAGCCGGATGGCGGGGAGGGGCCGGCCTCTCTAAGAAGGGCGGGCTTCTGCTCAGAAGGACTTCCTGCCTGTGTTCCAGGGATCTCTTCCTGGGTTGCTGGATCACAGACTCTGGTGGGCCGGAAGGAGAGGTGTGGCCTGGGACTGGAACTTCTGGTTCTCGCAAAGGGGCTCCTGTGGAGGAGGCGCACTGGCCCAGCTGTTGCCAGCTGCGGTGGAAACTCTAGCTCAAAGTCTCAGGCTGCTGGGCCACAACCGGCTCCAGCCTGGGGCCTTGATGGGGATAGCAGCTTGAATGTCCTTTGGCCGACAGTCACTTAGGATTTTTTGCTTAAAAGATCCAAGGACTGCTGGGCCCCACCTCCTTTTAATATGCTCTTTTCTCAACCTCCAGGGCATCCCCCAGCTTATTTTGTCTAATAATCCTTTGGGTCCCAGAAGCTGGACTGGAGAAGGAGGCAGCCAGGGGATAAAAACAAACTAATCAGTCATCCATGTTCTTTAGGACTAGGAGGACAGATTTATTTTATTTTAAATGCTTGTTTGGAGTATTAGTCTCAAATTTAGTTTTTGCCCACTGTTTCTCTTCTGCCCCCGAATTTCTGACTTCGCTCATGGTTGCTGTCCGTCGCCATTTTCACACTCCTGGGATACAATGTAGCAGCTTTTCCCCAGTAGGATACTTCTGACTTAACCCGAGATCTGCACTATGTCATGACTAAGCTCTGCCAGCTGTCCTGGCCCCTGCTGCCAACAGGGTTTTCCAAAAAGCTGGAAAAACACAAGTCTCATAAAATACAGAGTGAAAACATGTCACAGACTAATTTAACTCATTCATAAGGCGGCAAGGTGGAAAAACCAGGTCAAAGAGCACGAGGAGTTATTTGTTGGCACCAGAATGTTGGGACAAGGTTGCTGTGGTGAGGCCGGGATGTAGGAGGAGGCCACAGGACTTGTCTGAGGTCAGTCCTACTAGAAAGTAGCAGAGTTAGGATTTGAGACAAAGAATTTGGCTCAGGCTGGCCTGTTGGGATCAGGTTGGTCTCCACCCAAGAGTGTTCAGAGTAGGGGATCAGAGGAAGCATGTTTGTTATTTTTTTAAAAGATTTGTTTATTATATATAAGTACACTGTAGATGACTTCAAGACACACCAGAAGGGGGTATCCGATCTCATTACAGATGTTTGTGAGCCACCATGTGGTTGCTGGGAATTGAACTCAGGACCTCTGGAAGAGCAGTCAGTGCTCTTAACCGCTGAGCCATCTCTCCAGCCTGTCATTTTTTTTTAAATGCTCATTTTAACCGTATTATTTATGTATGTGGATGTTTTGCCTGTGTGTCTGTGCACTGTGTGTATACATGGTGCCCATAGACAGGTGCTAAGAATCAAACCAGGTCCTAGTGTTCTTACCTGTCGAGTCATCTCTTTGGATTTCTTTTTATTATTTTTAATAGGATGAATGGTGTTTGTCTAAAACAAAAGTAAAATCAAAAATTATTTCTACTAGCTGGATGGTGGCACACACCTTTAATCCCAGCACTCTGGAAGCAGAGGCAGTGGAGTTTGCTAGTCCCTGGGAGTTTGAGGCTAGCCTGGTCTATAAAATGAGTTTTAGGGCAGCCAGAAATACACACAGGAACCCAGTCTTGAAACACTAAAGAAAAAGGAAAAGAAAGGAAAGAATTATTGCTGTTACTCTAGGAATTCCAATGGAGTTTGGCCTTTAGGTACTTGCTCCATGTGTGTGTGGCTGAGCTTCTTTCCCCAAAAGTGACCTAAAGGGCACAAATGTATTAGTATTGTAAGATCTGTGGTCACTCTTTCATGTGGTGCCTTTGTGGGGTTAGGGTTATAATAAGGACACTGTGACAGCTGCTCTTACTGATGAAGTTAGACTAAAAGCACCAACAGCAATTTCAGTGAAGAAGGGTGTGCGTTAGCCACAGTGTGAGGGGAACGGACTGTCATGGTGGACAGGATCTGTGGCAAGAATGTGGATGGTCACTCTGATGTCAGCAAAGCAAAGGGCAGCGGGGGAGGGCTAGGCAGTAAAGTGCCTGTGACCCGTTCACTCAGTGAGACTTTACCCCTTTAAGCAGTGTCAGCAGCCGGGGACCAGTGTTCAACCACAGGACATATGGGGACATTTCCAATGAAAAGCACACCAGCCTCCGAGATTGCTAAAGTACACGTCTGGGTATGCCAGGGACGATAAAAGGAAGCAGGGGAATCCTGCGTGAAGAGAAGGGACAGATGTTTATACTCCCCCTCCCTCCCCTTTCCCATGCCGGGAGCTGTGTTTCAATCTGCCCACCATGCTGGACTGAAACCATGAACTGAAATCTTGAGCCAAAATAAAAAGTGTTTATTGGAGGCATTTTGTTGCAGGGATGAAAATTAACATGGTGGGTTTTTTGTTTTGTTTGTTTTTTAGACAAAGCTATATAGAGGCCTTACTATCCTAGAACTCATATAGACCAGGCTGGCCTCTAACTCAGAGATCCACCTGCCTCCGCTCCTGAGCACTGGGGTCAAAGGTATGTGCTGTGTGCCACCTCTTACTGCACAGGTAGCATTTTAACTAACCTGGTTTTGGGTTTTTTACTTTGTCTTCATATAATGAGTAGAAAAGCTTGTGCCACTAGGAGCAGAGAAGGAAAGGGCCTGGAGTAATCTAAATGTCTTCATCTTTGTCCTGGAACTTTCTCTGTACACCTGGCTGGCCTCCGAGTCTCAGAGATCTGTCTGCTTCTGCCTCCTGAGTGCTGGGTTCAAAGGTCTGCACCACCACACGGGCTTTTCTGTGTGGTTTGTAATCCCTGCCCCCCAGATCATCACCTTGCATTTTCCCTTTCTTTTAGGTATGGCAAGATTGTCTCCACTAAGGCCATCCTGGACAAGACCACAAACAAGTGCAAAGGTGAGAGAGGGAACAGCTGCTCTCTATCCCTGTCTCCTGCTGTGGGAATGTGGGCAGCCAGCGCCTGGGAGGAGTTGGAGGTTTGGGGCTAAAGGCCTACAGGTATTTAGACTCATTGTGACTGGAGAGCTGTTACTGAAAATGCTGTTGGGGTGGTGCTGGCAGAACACTGTGTGGCATTCAGTCCCCCGAGTGTGTTCAGCTCCCTCTGGGTTAAGTGTCTTCCTGGGTGGGAAGGTGCACAGGGAGAAGTTTCTAATCGTCTGTGTAAACACCTTTTCAGGGAGTTGGGAACACAGCCCAGTAGGTGTTTTTTCCCCAATGCTGAATAGTCGTGGAGGGGTTTGAACATTTCTGAGAAAGGACTGTTTCCATCTGGTATCTGCTTGCTCGGCTGTATTCCTTCCTCCCTAGCATTCCTGGGGGCTGTCTGGAGAAGAAATGGAGGACCTTTAGAAGTTCATGAAGTCTAGGATTTAATATCTCAGGTCTGATGCTCTAGGTTCTTAATGAGGACTATAAAAGAAGAATATAATAAATAATATAAATATCACAGAATATAATAAATAAAAGCAGAGTACCACAAGGTCTTCTCATTTCCCTGGATATCCTCAGCCACAGAGAGGGCCTGAGCTCTGGTGAGGGTCACATGGACAGTCATCTGAAAACTCTCAATCTCTCTTCCCCTGCTCCATCATTTACATGGACCATAACTCTTCTGTCTCCTGAAAAGCCTGGGCCCCTTGTGACGCTGTTTCCATTGCAGGCTATGGCTTCGTGGACTTCGACAGCCCGTCTTCAGCACAGAAGGCTGTGACTGCACTGAAAGCCAATGGCGTGCAGGTGCAAATGGCAAAGGTAGGGTAGTGCTTAGGGTAGTGCCCGCCCCTCCCCCACCCCACCTGCTACTTCCCCAGGGGTTACGGCAGCACCCAAGTGCTTAGGAAAATGAAAGTGATGAGCAAGAATTGTCTTCAGTGCTAAAGTGTGTGTGTGTGTGTGTATGTGTGTGTGTGTGTGCGTGTCTGTGTGCATGCCAAGTGTGGCACCACCTGATGTGGATGATGGTAATTGGACTCAGGTCCCTGCCATCTCTAACCCTCTGTAGTGCTTTCTGATAGCACCTGGACACAGACATGACAGGCCAGGGTCCACCTGAGCTGCTGGAGTGTGTGCTGTGTGTGGCCGTCGGAGAGGCAGCCTCTCAGCACTGCACCCAGGCCCCACTTTCCTAGCACAGATGGTTATAGTTTTGCAACATTCTCTGAAGAAGCCAGTTGTGCAACTCAGGTTCTGAAGAGTGCTTTCCATGGCCTACCCTTTTCATGGGGTAGGGTGTGAGCTGGGAAAGGGTTGGGAAAAGGGAAGGAAGCTGTAAGAAAGGAAGAAGCTGTATCTCCTGCTTTGACCCCTGATATGAAAATGTTGTACGCTCATTCTCCCTCCCCCACGTAAATCCCTAGAAAGCTAGAAACCTTTCTGAAATCCCTTCAACCAGGGAAGATGGTTCTCTTGCTGTGGAGTTACCTAGAATGCTCTGAAGAGGCTGAAAAGAGCAGGCATTTCGTAACTAGAGTTACAGTGGGTTGTACATCACCATGTAGGTGCTGGAATTTGAACTCAGGACCTCTGGAAGAGCAGCCAGTGCTCTTAACCACTGAGCCATCTTTCCAGCCCCAACATTCTATTCTCTAGTGGTTGAAGGAAATATGAAGCTAGGTGTGATGTCTCAGGTCATCCCAGCACTAGGGAAGTGGAGAAGAATAGTGAGAGTTTGTTTGAGGCTAGCCTGAGCTACAGAGTGAGACCTTGTCTTAAAAGAAAAAGGAGAGAAGAGGAGGATGAAGAAAAGGAAGAGGAGGAGGAAGAGGAGAGAGAGCTGAGTGTAGACAGTACACTGGCTGTTCTTCCAAAGGTCCTGGGGTCAGTTCCCAGCATCTGCCATTACCTTAAAGGCATCTTAAGTCTAGTTCCAGGGAAGAGCCTGAATGGACTCTGTGTGTACATCATACACAGACATACATGCAGGCAAAACCAAAAAAAAAAAGCAAAACAAAAAAACCCATATGTAAGATGAAAAATAAATTTTAGGGAAAGAAACGGAAGTTGAAAGTGGGATGAAGGTTGCGGAAACCACTGACTAAGGCCGTGATAATTCACAGGTTTGAGCTGCTCTGGAGCAGGCGTGTGCATACGCCCGTGATCCCAGCACCTGGGAAAAGGAGACAGGATCAGGAATTCAAACTCAAGCCCTTGGGTGGACCTGCCACTGAGCATTCAGCCCTCAAGGGCCCCATCCTACCCCTAGTGTAGCCTTTCCCTGTGGCTCCCAAACACTGTTGGGGATAGACCATTGCACACTACACCCTGGCCCTTCTGTCTCCTTCTCCCTCCTCCTGCTTCCCTTCCTTCCGCAGTGGCCAGTCTGCTGTGGTAGACGAAGAACCATGGAGTACACAGTCAGGAGAAGGGAATCTAACCTCAGGGCCAGGCTTCAGGGCAAGAGGAAAACTTGTTTCGTCTGCTTCTTAAAGAGACAGCTGGTTGGTGGTTTGTGTTACTGGATTGTTCAGCAGTAGACAAATATTGTAATTGTTCTTCTTGGACTAGTACATGGTGATGGGACTGAGTTTTACAAATAGAAGATTCTCTTTGTTTGAATCCCTCCCAGTGTTTCTTTTCTCAAATGTTGTTCTGTACACAAGGGCTGTGGATGGGATGTGGAATAAGATGTGAACCTGTCTTCACTTTCATGTTCATAGCAACAGGAACAAGACCCGACAAATTTATACATCTCAAACCTCCCACTGTCAATGGATGAGCAAGAACTGGAGGGGATGCTGAAGCCCTTTGGCCAGGTTATCTCCACCCGGATCCTTCGGGACACTACTGGGGCCAGCAGAGGGGTTGGCTTTGCAAGGTAAGGGATGAACGAGAGTGGCTAACAAGCAAAACTAGGAAGCAACACATGCACAGAATCACACATACAGATGTGCGCACACACACAGAATCACACAGATACACAGATGCACACAAACACACACATAGATGCACACATAGACACACATATAGATACCTACACACACACAGATGCACACTAGATATATACAAATACACACATAGACACACAGGCACACACACACACATAGATACACAGTCACACACATACACAGACACACAGTGCCCTTCCCCCTAACTGGACCAAAATAATGGTTAAAAATACCTAATAAGAGCCAGCAAAATGACCCAGCAGGTAAAAGTGCTTGCCACCAAGCCCGATGACCTGAGTTTGATCCCTGGAACCCACAGTGTGGAAGGAGAGAACTGACCTCAGCAGGTGGGCCTCTAACCTTCACATGTGCTATGGCTTCGCACATACATGATACATACATAAATACAATATAAATTGTCTAAACCCTTGGTAGTAAATCAAGTGTGTGTGTGTGTGTGTGTGTGTGTGTGTGTGCGCGTGTGTGCTGAATATTGAACTAAGGGCCTGGCATGTAACTTGAACTAGCTGCAATCCTCCTGCCTCTGCCTCCCAGATGCTGGGATTCTGGGCGTGCTCCACCGCACCTCACCTCTCTCTCTCAGCATCCTTTTCCCCACTGCCTCTGCTAACCTGGCTTCTGTTGCTTTGATTCTGTTCACTTACAGCTGAGCGTTCCCATCTCACCTCACTTAAACTCTGTCAGGCCCGAGATTGCAGGAGGGGGAGGAACAACTCCCCTTATTGTCAGAACAGACAGCAGAGCTGAGACCTGGTCCGCAGATTGGAGGGATGGAGCGGAAGGTTTGCACCCTAGAGCAGCCTGTGTGTAGTGTCTGCCCTGTGTTGTAGGACATTTCTGAGTCTTAGCCTCTGCAGGAATTACTTACGGGTTTGTCCTTCTCTAGGCTCCTGGGCTCCTGTGTCTGAGCCTCACCTGATCCTAGTCTACCTAAAAATGATTTAATTTTTTTTTTAAGATTTATTTATTTCATGAATGTGGGTACACTGTCAGCGTTCCCAACCGCTGAGCTATCTCTCCGGCCCTGATTTACTTTTTAAATTATTTTTGTTTTAAGATTTTATTTGGGTGCTAACACGGTCGATGAGCACGTAAAGATGCTTGCTGCAGAGCCTACCAACATAAGTCTCACCTCCCCTCACATGCCCAAGCATGCATTAAATAAATACACGTGAAAAACTGTCACAAAGGATTTTGAGACGGGCACAATTCTAATACTCGGGAGACAAGGACGGAGAAGCCGCAAGTTCCTCGGCTGCTATCTGGAAGGCTGTGGTTACCAGGCTGGCCACACCACATTATGAGACCCGTCTCAACACAGGCTGGGGGCGGAGCCTTGGGTAGAGTACTTGCCTAGTGGGCTTGAACCAGCAGTTTGATCTCCCCATGGAGTACAGTGGGTGTCTAGTGACATTTCAGCACTTTGGATGTGGAGGTGGGAATGTGAGATGTTGAAGGTGAACCTAGGTTACAGGAGACTCTCTTCAAAAAATAAAACAACAACAACAAAAAGCCCAAACCCAAAACTGTTTGGTGTTGTAATCCTGTAATCCCCATGTGTGGAAAGTTTACAGTCAGCCCAAGTTGATGTTTTTTAAAGGGTCTGTCTCAAAAACAACAATGGAAGCCGGGCAGTGGGGGTGAGGGCCTTTGGTCCCAACACTCAGGAGGCGATGTGTGCTCAGGGCCAGCCTGCTCTATAGGTTGAGTTCCAGGGCTAGCCTGCTCTATAGGTCGAGTTCCAGGGCCAGCCTGCTCTATAGGTCAAGTTCCAGGGCCAGCCTGCTCTATAGGTCGAGTTCCAGGGCCAGCCTGCTCTATAGGTTGAGTTCCAGGACCAGCCTGCTCTATAGGTCGAGTTCCAGGGCCAGCCTGCTCTATAGGTCGAGTTCCGGGACAGCCTGCTCTATAGGTTGAGTTCCAGGACCAGCCTGCTCTATAGGTTGAGTTCCAGGACCAGCCTGCTCTATAGGTCAAGTTCCAGGGCTAGCCTGCTCTATAGGTTGAGTTCCAGGGCTAGCCTGCTCTATAGGTTGAGTTCCAGGACCAGCCTGCTCTATAGGTCGAGTTCCAGGGCTAGCCTGCTCTATAGGTCGAGTTCCAGGGCCAGCCTGCTCTATAGGTTGAGTTCCAGGGCTAGCCTGCTCTATAGGTTGAGTTCCAGGGCTAGCCTGCTCTATAGGTCGAGTTCCGGGACAGCCAAGGTTCTGTCACACAGAAGAAACTCTTCTCTCAAAAAAGCAAATAAAAAAAAAAAAAAAAGAAAAAAAAAACAACAGAAACTAACCAAGGCCTGATCTTTACTCAGATGGGAGGGATCACTTGAAATTCAATTGAGAGTTCAGTAAATCAGCAAATCAGTTGATTAAAAAGGTATTTAAAATATCCAACAAGTGAGTTTCACTTGAAAGGAGATTCTGTTAGTTGTTAGTCATTCTTAGCTTAAAGGTCTGGGCCCTTTTATGTTTTAGTCTCTTTTCTGCTCAGACTGAGGGTGAAGTAGGTATCGTGGCCACACTGTGATTCTAACATTTGGGAGATACATGAGACCCTGTCTCAAAGAACAGCTCCTCTTCCCCAATAAAACAGAGGCTGTGGCAAAAAAAAAAAAAAAAAAAAATCTGAACAGGATCAGTCTGAGTAGCGCCACCTAATGGCAACTGTAGGTAATACAAGAGGAAGAGTAACTAGATTTTTGGCTCACACAGTCTGTTTTCTGAGACAAGGTTCTATATGTCACCCGGCTGCCCTCAAACTCACTTGGGCCATTGTGCCAAGCTAGTCTTTACACATCTGGGCAGATGTTCTCTGCTTTCTGAGTCTATGGAAACCCTCAGTTATCACAGCACTTCCCCCTCCGCACCAGGAAGATACTGAGCATGTTAATTAATTAAATGGCCAAACAGTTCGGGGTGGGTTTTCTTGCTTGTTTATGGAAGGGCTTTAGTATGTTGTATGTTGGCCTGGCTTTTCTGTGGGTACCGGGGATTGAACACAGATTCTGTGTTGGAATGGCAAGCACTTTACCAAGTGGGCTATCTCCTCTTCCTTCTGTCTGTTTGTCTGTTTGTCTTCTTTGCTTCATTCATGCTTGGCCAGCACCTACCATTAGGAAAGAGGGTGTAGTGGGGTTCCCTGTGATCCTAGCACTCAGGTAGAAGTGGGCGGCAGAGCCAGCCTGGTGTACAGAGTAAGTTCCAGGCCAAACAAGCTTGCGCAGTGAGACCCTGTCAGACAAAACCCATGACAGACGAGTTCACGCATGCTCACTTGCCTGTTTAGGCGCAGTTTGCTTTCTCCACTCTGACACAGTTTAGGGCCTAGGGAATGGTACCGCCCGGGTGAATTAATGGAAGACAGTCCCTGGGAGACATGCTAACAAGCTCACAGGGCAACCCAGTACAGACGGTTCTTTACATAGACTCACCAGCAGCTGGGATTAAACACTGTGTTTTGCTTATTCACTTGTGTTTCTATTACATTTTATTTGTTAATTTGTTACGTGTGTGTGTGTGTGTGTGTGTGTGTGTGTGTGTGTTGAATATTGAACTAAGGGCCTGGCATATAACTTGAACTAGCTGCAATCCTCCTGCCTCTGCGTCCCAGATGCTGGGATTCTGGGCGTGCTCCGCCACGCCTCACCTCACAGCGTGCCCCATAGCAGGAGCTGAGAGTCAGGGGACAACTTTTAGGAATCAGTTTTTCTCTCTTACCATGTGGGTTCCAAGGATCAAACCCATGTCATTAGACTTGCCAACAAGCTCCCTGACCTGCTGAGCCATCCTGCCAGCCCAAGTACAGAGCTGCTGAAATCCCAGCATGTGAATACTGAGACAGGGGCTTCTCCTGTTTAGAGCTAACATGGCCTATACAACAAGATTTCCATCTCAGAAAATCCAAACCAAGCAGGAGCTGCTCAGCAGTCTTTGTGGCTGACATTTCCTGCTCTGACTTACAGCCTTGGGTGGTGAGTGGCCTCTTCTGCATCGCTTATGGGACGAGACCCCTCATGCCCTTTAAAAGGCATTTATTTATGACAGGTGGTGGTGGCACACACCTTTAATTCCAGCACTCAGGAGCAGAGGCAAGTGGGTTCAAGGCTGGCCTTGTCTGCAAAGTAAATTCCAGAACAATTAGGGCTACACAGAGAAACCCTGTTTCGAGAACAAAACAAAACCAAAACCCCAAACAAGCATTTATTTATCAATTCATGGGGGGAGAACAAGTGTGCCGTAGGGTTTCCATGGAGGCAGCTCACAGGCCAGATCTCTTCTTTCAGTATTTACTTTTATGTGTGTGAGTCTTATACCTACATGTGCGCGTGTGCACCAGCTGTGAGCCTGTTGCTTCCAGAGGTCAGATGTGGGCATCAGATTCCCTGTAAGTTACTACACACTGCTGTGAGCCACCTATCTTGTGAGTACTTGCACCAGAACCTGGGTCCTCTGGAAGAGCAATAGGCACTCTTACCCACTGAGACATTTCTCTACTTCTCCTCACTTCTCTTCGAGACAAAGTACCATTGTGGCCCCAGCTGGCCTGGAACTTGATAAGTAGACCCAGGCTGGCCTCAGCTCTCCAGATGCACCAGCCTCTGCTTCTTGGCACTGAGATCAAAGGCATGGGCCACCATGCTGACATCATTAGGAAATTGGAAAAAAAAAAAGTTCTGTAAGCACTGAAAAAACTTTACACTTATGTGTTTCGTATGTACATATGTGCGTGTTTGTGTGTTACAGTGCATGTGTGGAGGTCAGAGGACAACCATTGGGAGTTGGTTCTTTCCTTATAGCGTGTGGGTCCTACCAGGCTAGGCCTGTTGACAAATGCCTTTATCCACTGAACCATCTCATCAACCCACCGTTAGGGCCTGGGCGACTCAGTGAATCTTGTTCTGGCTCGTCCCGCATAGCAGTATCTAGTAGAGCTTTTCTGCAATTACAACAGATCAAAGCCATCCTCAGACAAGGGGTTTGAGGCCTGGCAGAGGTATGTACAGACAGAGAGCCTGCCTTAAAAAAAGAAAAAGGAAAGCTAGGTGCCTGGAAATGAATGTGTGTGACAGAAACGGTCTTGGGCATTTGTGGGACTCGGAGCCTGGGTTTTCTCGGTGGATATATGTGTAGGATGCACATCCTGGACAGATGGCCTTACTCCTCATGTGCGTCTTAGGATGGAGTCCACAGAGAAGTGTGAAGCTGTCATCAGCCACTTTAATGGAAAGTATATCAAGACGCCCCCTGGGGTAGCAGGTGAGGCCTCTGGGACGGGGGCTGGGAGCCACTGGAGGAATGACCACCGCAGCTGCGCCCAGCAACTGTTGTGCACGTTTTCTTGCCAGCACCTTCTGACCCCTTGCTTTGCAAATTTGCTGATGGTGGGCCAAAGAAACGACAGAACCAAGGAAAATTTGTGCAAAATGGACGGGCCTGGCCAAGGAATGGAGACATGGTAATAAAAAAAAAAGATCCCTAAGGAAGCACAAACCCTAAAAGCATTGGAGTTTGAAATGGCATAGCCTGGTCTCTGTGCCCATAGGGAAGCTTGAGAGTAAGATGTGTGGGTGAGCCCTGTGAATGTAGCCCCCAAAACCTGTAGTGGGACATTTGGGTGCTCTGGGCTGGCAATATAGACCCTGCATTCTTTCTTACAGGGCGGTCTGGCCTTGACCTACGATCCCACCACAGCTCTCCAGAATGGGTAAGGCTGTTTCATTTTGATTCTCAAATAGCAGTGAGTGGAGGTGGTTCTGGTTTCCTGCGGCTTCTCACTGAACAAAGCCTTTCCCACAGGTTCTACGCAACCCCTTACAGCATCGCCCACAGCAGGATGCTTGCTCAGTCTGCGCTAGCCCCGTATCTTCCGTCTCCTGTGTCTTCCTATCAGGTAAGGTGTGAGGCTTTTCCTGATGCGTGTGTTGAGAGAACAAACACAAAGCTTTTCTATATAGCACACACAAATACATGGTATGTAGGGATACAACTTGTGATTCATGCCTGTGTATAAATAGCATGCATTCCTGTATGTGTGTATATATATATGCCCATGCATACAGTGTATGTCATATAAACACTTTTAGAGACTTCCTCTAGAACGGGACATGGTGGTGCACACGCTCAGTCCCAGCACTTGGGAGGCAGAGACAGTTGGGTCTCTGAGTTTGAGGCCAGCCTGGGATACATGGCAAGCTCCAGGACAAGCAAGGATACATAAGGGAGGCCCTGCTTCTCTTCTTCCCTCATTGTATGTTACTTTCCTGTGAGTAAACACATGTGTGGGGCTTTCAGAACCGTCTTTATAAAAATGTGACCATCTTTAGTATGTTTTGTTACTCTGACATCTTTTTACTACTTTTTAGCTTTTTTAAAAAAAAGATTTATTTATTTTATGTATATGAGTACACTGTATATTCAGACACATCAGAAGAGGGTGTTGGATTTCATGACAGATGGTTGTGAGCCACCATGTGGTTGCTGGGAATTGAACTCAGGACCTCTGGAAGAGCAGCCAGTGCTCTTAATCGCTGAGCCATCTCTCTAGCCCCCTCCTCACATCTTTTATTTATTTTTTAAAATTGGATATTCTCTGTATTTACATTTCAAATGTTATCCCCTTCCCTTACCCCGTTCCTATCCCCTACCCCCTCAACTTGTCTCCATGAAGGTACAGCCTCTCCCAGTCACCCTCTCCACCTCAGTGCCTTGGCATTCCCCTACATTGGGAAAATGCACCCTCACTGGACCAAAGGTCTCTTCTCATGTTGATGCCAGACACTGCTATTCTCTGCTACATACGCAGCTAGAGCCATGGGCCTCTCCATGTGTATATGTACTTACTTTATGAGGGTTTCTTCTGGGAGAGCTGTACGTGGTCTTAGCTGCTGAGCCACCTCCCAGCCCCCAGTCAATATCCCTGCCCCGTGGTGTGTGTGAGTGTGTGTGTGTATATTTTAGCTGTTTATCTGAGTTATGTTACTAGTATTTGTTAACAGCTCATTCTTTAACATTTTCTTAGAATTTAGTTTTTTTTTAAAGATCTATTTATTTATTATATATAAGTACACTGTAGCTGTCTTCAGACACACCAGAAGAGAGCATCAAATCTTACTACAGATGGTTGTGAGCCACCATGTGGTTGCTGGGATTTGAACTCGGGACCTCTGGAAGAGCAGACAGTGTTCTTAACCACTGAGCCAATCTCTCCCTCTCTCTTCTTAACTTGTAGAGTTTTTGAGACTGGGTCTCACTATGTAGCCCAGGCTGGCCTTAAATCAGAGATTGACCTGTCTCTGCCTTACAGTGCTAGGGCTAAGGGTGTGCCAGCACCATGCCCAGCAAAAATAGCTTGTTCTTTTGTTTTTCCAGATAGGGCTTATCTGTGTAGCCCTGGCTGTCCTGGAATTTTCTCTGTAGACCAGGCTAGCTTCAAACTCACAGATCTGCCTGCCTCTGCCTCCTGAGTGCTGGGATTAAAGGTGTGCACCACCACAGTCTGACTAAACACCTTGTATTCTGAGGGACATGTCAGTTTGTGGGGGGCTTTTCTGGACATTCTCAGTCACTGAGCCTAGGCAGTTAACACTTGTATTTGTTTTTGCTTGTATCAGAGATTGACTCAGACATCTCTACAAGTACCTAACCCATCTTGGATGCCACACCAGTCGTACCTCATGCAGCCTTCAGTGAGTGTTCAGAAGTGGGCAGAGGCGAAAGAGACAATTTGATGTAAAGAAAAGCAAAGGGCTTTGATGGCAGGATATGTGGGTGTTTTGGCTCAGTGCATTATGCAAAGCAACCTTAAGTTTGTGGGTTTGTTATTCTCAGACAAAGGTCCCTGCAGACTGAAGGTGAGGGTGCTGCTGTTCCTATTGCAGAGCTGGGCCACCGCTTGGGTTAATCCTCAGGACTGGGGATGTCAGCAGACCACACTCTAGTTCTTGTGTAGTTTGCTTCCTGAGTCCAGTGAAGTTAATAGACTATTCCGAAAAAGCAAATAAAAATCTGGGTGTAGAGACACACGCCTTTAATCTCAGCACTCAAGAGGCAGCAGCAGGTGGATTTGTGAGTTCAAAGCCAGCCTGGTTTACAGAGGAACCTTGTCAAAACAAACAAACACAAACCAAACCAAACCAAACCAAACCAGAATGTTGGTGACCTTGCTTGGCATCTTCACTTCCTCAGGTGACTTTACAGGAGGCTGCTTCCTAACCATTCCCTTCGTTGCCTCCTCTAGGGCTCAGTTCTGACACCAGGGTTGGACCCCCTTTCTCTCCAGCCTGCCTCCATGATGGGGCCTCTTACCCAGCAACTAGGTCATCTGTCACTCAACAGTCTGGGCACGGTACGTAATTAACACTTGCAGACTGCAGTGCCTGTGAAAATTCTCCTCAGTACCAGTTATGCAGGATGCAAGGGGTTCACAGTTGTCAAATGCATCCTCAGAACTGGAGCAAATGCTTCCAGTCCTTGTACTGGGAGGCTGAGGCAGGAAGACTATCAAAAGTTCAAGGCCATTGATAAACCAGAAAAGAATCTGTGAACTGGGAATATAACTGCTCTGTGTTCCTGCCTACCTCTTATTTGTGGATTTCCCAGAACTCATCGGCACACGAGAAAAAGGGGATCAAGCTCAGGGTTCTTTTAGGCCTGACTGGTGCAGGAGAGCTGCTCGCAGGGAAGGGAGTGTGGAGGAAGAGACAAGATGGAAGGCAGTGAGGGAGGAAAGTCAGCATGTCCTTAGCTGGTGTCCTTGGGTACCCTGGGAACATTTTAAAGAAGCACCCACAATAGAGGTCTGTGTTTTCCAAAGCTCCCAAGGGCTTTAAACTAGCTGAGAACCATGTTTTCTTTCTAGTTCATGCCGACAGCTGCTGCTATGCAAGGAGCTTACATCTCCCAGTACCCAGCTGCTCCTTCTTCCAGTGTTTCTGTTGAGGTAGGAGCTTTGTTTCTTTGCAGTGAGGCCAGGACACATCCAGGGCAGATCTCACCAGTGGGTGAGAGGAGTACAGGACACTGGCCTTCAGCTAACCTGCTCAGGTCCGTTTAGACAGGTATGCTGACAGGTTGCCTCAGTAATCTGAGTATGAGCAACTGCTGAAGTGTTCCCCAGGTAGCTAGATTACCTTGTCTGTCTCCAGCAGCCTGGATGCTGGGTGCACACTTGGGTTTGGGCACTGGCTGAATTAGAGGCTTTAGTGGGAGGTGAGTGCGGAGCACTCAGTAACTTTTCTTGGCTGTGGTACAGGAGAGCAGTGGTCAACAGAGTCAGCTGGCAGTGGAACCCCCCTCAGACCACGGGGTCTATCCTTTCCAGTTCAGCAAGTAACGAGGTAAGAACTTTATGGCGGGGCATGCCGCTATGCTGAGCTGAGCCGGGAGAGGACTTGCATGCTGCTTGGAATTGCCTATGGCTGGATGGACATACCTTCTCCAGGCTATGCCTCCTTTAGAGGCATTTCTTTAAATACATGATTTGTTTATTTATTATATGAGTACACTGTCGCCGTCATCAGACACAGCAGAAGAGGGCATCAGATCTTACTACAAATGGTTGTGAGTCACCATGTGGTTGCTGAGAATTGAATTCAGGACCTCTGGAAGAGCAGCCAGTGCTCTTAAACACTGAGCCATCTCTGCAGCCCTTATGCCTTTTAGGATTCTCTTCCCCATCTTTGTTAAACAGAAATGAACTCCTCAGATGGTCCCAGACTCCAGAAGTCTTGCTGAACCAAGTTACAGGCCGAGCTGAAAACAGTATCCAGCACTAACACCTGATTTTCATTCCCTCAGGTCCAGACCTTGGGCTGTTTTCCCATTGCTGATGGAACCTGAGGAACCATGTTGTTTTTCGAATGTGCTACATTCAAGATCAAAAAGACTTTTTTTTTTTTTTTTTTTTTTTTTTTGGCAAAAGAAGTTTCTTGCTTTGTATTTAATTGCAGTGAACCTTTCTCCTACCCCGAAGACACCAGTTGAGCTGCTTCTCATCTTCAAGAGGTTTGGGTATGTTGGGACTGCTTAGGAAGGCTTTTAAGATGAAACAGTAGTACTGGGAAGTCTAAAGGAGCCCTGCCTGCCAGTTTTAGTTATGGACAATTTTCAGTGTGTTTTAAATGCGCAGGCCTAACATTTTTGTTCTGCAAAGCTCTCAGCACACACT
The DNA here is from genome assembly GCF_963924665.1 of Micromys minutus. Lineage (NCBI taxonomy): Eukaryota > Metazoa > Chordata > Mammalia > Rodentia > Muridae > Micromys > Micromys minutus. Next base: position 6,725,348 of record NC_137957.1, read on the forward strand.
TTGCACCCCTCCCCCCACACACAGTTTAAGGCAGGGTCTCACGCAGTCTGGCTGGCAGACAATGTAAACCAGGCTGTCTTTGAACTCAGAGATCCTTCCCACCACCAACCCAGCTAGTTTTTTTTTTTTAAAACTTCTTGTCCACATTGTTCTTTTTCTCTTTTCCATTTAGCTGAGCCTGCCTACTTTGCCTTTTCAGTTTTCAATTTTATGGATATAAATTTCATGTGGCATTGGGGGGAGAGCAACACACAGGTGGAGGTGGCTTCCCTTCTGCCCTCCTGAGAGACTAGCCTTTGACTTCAGGAAGCAGGCATGTGACAACTGTGCAGCCTTTGGAAGTCACCTTCAACCAAATCTGGTGGCCAAGTGCCGCTGAGGAGCACCATCCAGCTTCCGCATTCTGGGACCTGTTGTCTCCTGAAGGTCTTCATCCTGCCCAGGCATCACAGCCCCACCCACTTTACCTGGAGGTTTTGTCCTGTCCATCATCCTTGATTGCCAAACCTGGAGATTATCACAGGTGCTTGGCAACTAGTTGCAGACCAAGGATGGTCCTGAACACCTCACAATACAGAATCCCAACCCCATTCCTCCACCCCTCACTCTCTGGTAGTTATCTGGTGTAGACTAAACCCCAGACTAGCCCAGCCCTGGACATGGAGCCTGTGATGTTCATGTAATTGACCAGCAGTGCCATCTGTGACTTTGAATTCTGCCCATTCTGCATCCTGGGAATCTTTTCTGCTTGGGTTCTCAGAGCCTCTCATCCCAGATGCACATACGTGGCTGTACTCACGTGGTGCTCTGCCCAATCACTTAATCCAGCAGGAGCCATCTTAGTTATATGTACATGCAAAGCACACGGTCTGAAGGGATGAAAGCAGGAACTGTTGTGTGTACTGTGCATGCCTGAGAATGGACTGAGTGCGTTATGCAGAGCACCCAGCCCAGCCCTGGTGTGTCTGGACCCTCCCCAGGGAACCAGAACACCGGAAATCATTTTCCTTCTTGTGGAAGGATAACAGGGTGCTAGGATAGAAAAAGGCCATACTCACAGCTCCTTGGCCACACAGAGGTCAGGGGGCACCTTCAAACATGCCTGTCTTTAACTGTTCCCTCTGCAAGACTTTTCCCCACACACAGTAAACGGAGATGGGGAAACGTGCCCAGAGGCAGGTGTGAAAGAGGAAGGGCAGAGCACGGTGAGTTGGCTCGGCAGCGGCTACACTAACAGGACTTGTGTAGTGTGCATTCTAGACTGAGGGGATGAGAACAGTGGAGAGCATGAAGCACAAAATTAACACGGTTGCTTCCAAGCTCAGGAAGGCCAGAGTTAGCTGCCTCTAGCCCTTGGCGACAGTCCTGTGGAAACCCTGCTGACTTCCATCACTGCTGCCCCTTCACTGCCTATCAAGACTTGTTTTCTGTAGATCTAAAGCAATTTGAATGGCTCACAAGTTTAAAATTTGAAATTACCTTTTAAGGTTTTCCTCTCGAGTATACTGGTTGGATTCTAGTGTTTCTGGTTGGACGGGTGTGAGCATGGGAAATGAGGGCAACCTGTAATTTTGTTTTTATAGTGGTTAATGGCAGGTGTAACTATTTTCCTCTTAGCTCATTACTCGTGAAGTAGGATGCAGGCTATGAGGGATGAGTTGTAAGCCACCTCTCAATATCCAACATGGCTGCATGGAGGTCAGGTCGCTCTGCACTCTCCATCTCAACCGTACTCAGTACCCATGAGGGAACAAAGATGGGGACCAAGCCTGTGAAGCTAAGCGGCTCAATAATAAGTGGGGTGGTAGTAAAGCACGTGTGCTATGAGAGGATCTTGTTCCTGTCCCCCCATTTGTTGACATGAGAAATATGGCTGAGTAGGTGGTAGGCCCAAGCTCACAGCCTTTTCTAGAGCTGAATTCTGAATGAGGTGAGTCCAGGGGTAAATGCAGTCTGTGCCTGTCACACGGATTCTGCCCAGTTCCATGCAAGCCAACCACTCAACTGGGCGGCCTTCCTCAGCAGTTCAAATCAGTCGCTTTGTCTCCTCTGCTGAACCTCCCTGGAGGTGGTCTCCATGTGGCAGTGGTGAGAAAGCTCGATGTCCTCATCACCTGTGACCACTGCTCTGACTGCTCAAAATAAGCATTTCCGGTCCAAGCCAATCCCCAAACTTCCCAGTTCTCCTTACTCAACTACCTCAGTCTCACAACACAAGGCACGCAAGCACTTACTCGCCTTACATCAGCCTTTACTGCCCTTGTCTTCATGGGGTTGGAACAAATGCAAACTCCTCAGTTCCAAAACTCAAACTGCCTTTCCTGGATTGTCTTCTCTAGTGACGTTGGCTCCCCAATCACCTACAAGAGTGAACTCTCCAGATTGGTCTCTATATAACAGGTCAGGGGCTGCGCTGTGCAGTCAAAAGCCAATTGTGGAGCATGACTTAAGGTTCCAGGGCGTGAGAGCCGAGTGGTGGTGGTTTTCGGTTCGAGAGGGCCGGAATGGACATCTCTGGGCGGGTCAGGTGATGACTTCTGGATGTACTCGTTACCCTGGAGAGAAGTTAATTTATACCTAAGATGCATTTTGTACACTTCCCCTGTACCCAGAAACCTGTAGTTTTATATTCTCCTGTGTCCGCGCCAACACTACCTCTTGCTCATTCTCCTTGGCTGACTTCTTCCTGCGACTTGGAAGAGCTTTACTTTTGCTAATGTAAACCTTTTTCTTTTTTAAATAAAACACAAAAGCCTCCTGTCTTAGTGTGTAGTCCGTAGTGACTCACCCCCACAGCACACAGCTGAGTGTCCCACCACACCAGCAGAAGAACCAGAAAACAAGTCAACCCGGGAGTCTGACCCACCCACATTCTCTTAGGCAACCTATGCTTCAGGAGAGAAACACGTAATTAATCTTCTTGAATCTTTATCAAATGTGGTTTTTATTCAATGACAAGCACTTTCCTACAGCCGCACCTGTGGAACATCACATGGCAAAAACGAGTTTTTTTTTTCTCTAGACTTTTTTTCCTTTTTTTAAACCTTATTAAAAATGAGATTGGTCCTAAAAATATAGAAAGAAATAAATTTAAATTCACAAAAAACTGTACATTATCAAAAAAGTCACTAAAACACCACATTTGGTTATATAAAAAGTCCCTTTTGTTGTAAAAGGAACATGGAAACTTGGTGTTGATGGTTTCTTGCTTGTTACCAGGGAGGGACACAAAGGGCAGGGGAGGGCTGTCTTTTTATTTTTGCTTTCCCTACCAAATACTCAATACAGAGAAAATCCACCTAGTTTGAGGGGCAGTGAAGAGGACAGAAAAGTGAGAAACAGCCCCTTTGGTCATGTCCTGCCCCACAATCCCTTCAGTCCCCATGTCTTCAAATCAAGTCTAGGACCTCCACCTTCAGAGTGTCTGGTCCCGAAGGGCAGAGGTGGGGCTGGGAGAGGAGCAGAGGGCTGAGGCTCCACTCCTTCACCTCACCTCTAACAACGAATGACTCCAGTACACTTTATGCCAGGGGAAACATCTGACTAACACAAAGTTTGTTACAGCGCAGTTATTTAGATAAAATATAAATATTTATGCATAATATAAAGTCAATTCAAATATTCTTCAATCCACCTCTTATTTAAAAGCAAAAAAAAAAAATCTCAAATAAAATTAAGTTTTGAGGTTTATCGACAGAAAAAGGCGACTTTAGAAATAGGCAACAGGGAGTGCGGTGAGGGTGGGCTGAGGAGTTGGGGCTGCCCAGGAGCCTGCACTGCCCCACCCTTCAGTACTGCTGGAGTACAGGAATGCTACACCTCACCTGGCATCCCCACCCTCCCATGGAACATTGCTTGGATGCCTCAGCTTTCTGCTTAGGCCAGCTAGCAGCCACCTCCCCAGTGCAAGTACCCGTAATTTCTGATGGGAGGGGCTTGGCTGAGCAGGAAAGCAGGGCCCATGGCTACAGCTTGGAGTTAGCAGCTGTCCTCTCGTGCTGGGGGCTAACCTGGGCTTAGTCATACACAGGGCAGTAGTAGACCCAGATCCTCCTCTCTGGCCATCCTGTGCTCCAGAGGGTCTCTGCTGCTGGGGAAGGAAGGGGTCCTGGGATAGGAAGTAGGCGTAAGGAAGGAAAACACAGCTAAACCCAGATATTCATGGTTAAGGACAAATCCAGTTCTCCCAGCAAACACTCAAAACTCAAAGCTAGTGAGAGGAGGAAGTTCCTGCTGAAAAGATTGCACAGTTTGAAGAGGCTGGAAAAGAAATGACCACGAGGAGAAACAGCCTTGTCCCCAGAGAAATAGTTCCTGTGTTTTCCCAAAGACAGAGAGATGGTGAGAAACAATAGGAAGGTGGGAATAAACACATGTAGGTAAACAATGGGTCCATCACACTACAGGGTCACACACACACAATCACACACACACACACACACACACACACAACCACCTCTCTTTCCTCCTCTCTCTGAGGCCAGTCAATTGCTACCTGGTCCTCATCTAGGAGGAGCACTCAGACTCAGCAGTACTTGTCCCTGAGGAGTTCCCAAGAGGGAGGTTTGGGAAGCAGGGGAAGGAGGCTGGAAGGCCTAGGGTGCCTGCCTGCCTGCTCCCCAGCCACCGAGCTTCAGAAAAGGCTAGAGACTCACAGAGACTTAGCGTGTGAGGAGCCAACGCCTTAGAGGGTTAACTGTTGGCAGAAGAGGACAGAAGGACAGGGAGCTCTGAACTTTGTTCTGCACATCGGGGAAAAGACTGGGGAAGGAAGGGGAAGAAGAACCCGTACACGATAGTTTTACATTACTGGGTAGGACAAAACCTTAAAAACAGGGAGGAGGAGTTAGAAGAACGAGTGAGAGGCGAGAAGCAGGAGGGACTGAACATGGAAGCAGCATGTTCAGGGCCCGGTGTCCGGCGACACACTTGGGAGTTAAGTCCACTTTACTGGCCGTCACTGCGGGTCCGCACACAGTACAGAGTGTTTCTCGGTTTCACACATTCACTAGAACTATTGCTATTGTTAAATGGCCCCAGGATGCTGAGGCATGTAAAGGGAGGGGAAGAAGGTGGGAAGAGGAGGGAGGGCTTTCTTGGCCTCTCTCCCTTTTAACCGGGGAAGGAGGGGCAGGGAAATTCTTTCTTTTTTTTGGCTTTCCACCCAGAAGGACCTCATCTCTGCATCTCTTGTTTGAGGAGCAAGAAGAGGAAGGAAGAAAAGGAATTAGGAATGAGAGGATGTAGGTGCTGCCAAGGGCAGAGTCAAGAATCAGCATTGTCTGACTTGAGTCCACCCAGGGCAGCCATCAGCAGGTGAGAAAGGCAGGTTTTTGTTTGGAAGGTCGGAGAAGATGCCACAAGGTGACTTCCACCTTCCTTGCCTCACAAATTGGCCTGTTTTCCCTGATAAAATTCCTCCCAGCGGCTCTCAAAGAAGCGGCGCATGATGTGCCCAGCCTTGCCCACTTCCGAGTCATCCTCATTGAAGGTCTGGCAGTTGTCAAAAACCAGCAGGGCATCAGCTGCAAACTCCTCTGAGCTCGTGTACCTGGGCAGGGGAGACAGGGCTGTGAGCTGTTAGCTCTGAGCTAGTGTACCTACCTGGGCAGGGTGGATGGGGCTGTGAGCTGAGAGAAAAAAAGGGTAAAGCAAGACAGATCATCTTACCCTCCCCGGAGCAGCCGTTCTCGCATGGTGGAAAAATCCATAGGGTTCTTGATGACACGCCGGTATCCACTCACCAAGCGAGGGTTCACAGGCTCTAGGAAAGGCCAGGCTGCATGGTGGGATTCCATCTCCATTAGGATAATCCTATTGGTACAGAAAGCATACACTCACTCTTACAGCCTCTGGCACAGAGACAGCAGCCAATCCTAGAATCTACTGACTCACTCGCAGTATGTGAGATCACTGTGGTGGTTTTTCATTGAAAGTCGCCGTCTTTTGGGAGACAGCCTGTCTTCTGGGTACTGAGATGCTGCTGGGTTTTCTTTGTTCCTTGACAACACCCGCTTCCGGCGCCGGCTGTCACCTTCTGTGAAGGTCAGTGGAAAACTACTTTTCCGCTTCTGGCCTCGTTTTGGAAAACCAGGCCTCTGAGCATACTCTTCCTCTACCTGCTGAGGAGAGGTGCAGGTGAGCAGCAGCGGGGGTTGAGCTGGTCACGCCCCGCTCAGCACAATCCTGCCTCCCCAGATGGTGGCTTCAAATGTTCACATACAAGCCAGCATGAAGTCATTCAGATAATCGGTGAAATGAATGGTCATTACTCCTATTTTATAGAGGAAATGACTGGGGCTTAGAGATTGTAGGTGACTTATTCAAACAAAGACTTAGCCCAAACATACGGTCACAGGCTCATCCCTGGGAGCAGCGCCTGAGGGTAGGGGACATCTGAGGGACTGTTGCTTAAAGAAAGATGAAGACATCTCTGAGTCCTGTTTGAGAATGGAGCATTACCTGGGCCAGACAAACAGCACAGAACCAGTCTCCTTCTGGAACAGCCTCCATCTTGGGCCGATGACAGTAAATGTGGCAGCCTCGGTCACACCCATCACAAAGCAGGAGAAACTCATCATTGTCACCTTTCCGACAGACCAGGCAGGTCTGGACCAACGTGAAAAGGCAGAGTGAGTTCTTCCCTGCTCTCACCGACCCCCTTCCCAGTGTTTCTAAGTATTTCCAAACTTACCACTTTGTTGACAGACTTCTCCCACGCGATGGACCGTTCCAGCTGGCCCATGCACAGGCACACTTGGGCTGCACTACGGCACCTTTCCAGCGTCTGCCGCCAGACTCGGACTCGAGGGGTGATCTCATAGGATCTGTAGGGAAAGTGGAGATTCTAGTGTAAGGAACAGGACTTTGTCTTCCCTCTCCCAGGCCACGGTAACAGGCAGCAGTGGTCACTCACATCTCGGCTGTGGTACCATCAGGGGCACCACTGGGTGTGCTCAGTAGGGCCTTCTCCACTACCACTTCATGGGCTGCCCACAGGGGCTCCCTCAAGTACCGCCGCTCCACATTTTGCTCCAGAACAGCCAACCGCATCACAGCCAGGTCCAGAGGGTTGGTGTTTTGCCGCTGAGGTACTGTTCCTTCCCTGCCCCGACCCCTCCAAGGGATATCCTCCTGAGAGTCAGGCAGATGCTCACAGTAGGTCAAGTCTTCTCTGGTGGAGTCTGGGCTAGGACATGTCCAGCCCTTCCAGTGGGAAAGAGAAACAACACATCGTAAAGGGAAACATTCATGTCAAGGTAGATCACTCAGGAACTAAAAACCAAGGGCTTGTCGGGGCAACCTCCCTCAGCTAGCTGTGGTGGCTTATGTTTGCAATTCCAACACCTGGAAGGCTGAGACAGAAAGAAAGCCTCAAGTCCAAGGCCACTCTGGGCTACAGAGTAAAATCCTGTCTCAAAACCAGAACCTAGGACTGGAAGGCACAGTAGTTGAGAGTGCAGGCTATTCCTCAGAAATAGGTTCAATTTCTAGAACACACATTAAGAGGTTCACATGGGGGGGCCTGGAGAGATGGTTCAGCAGTTAAGAGCACTGAGTGTTCTTCCAGAAGACTTGAGTTCAAATCCCACAGCCATCTGTAATGGGATCTGATGTGCTCATCTGATGCATCTGACAACAGTTACAGTGTACTCATATATAATAAACAGATAAATCTTAAAAAAGAAAAAAGAGGTGCACATGGGGTTCTCGAAGGCCAATGCACGAGGATCTGACACTCCTAACCTGAGGACATTGCACACAAGTACTATGTAGACATGTACAGGCAAAACATCCACACACATGAAAAATAAAACAAAAACTAAACCCTCCCCAGTGCCAACCCAGGTACCCGGATCTGCAGATCAGAGAGAACGACCCGCTGTTCCAGCTCCTCCACCCACTGAAGCACAGCCAGGTCTGTCTCGTAAGTCTTCTCTTTGGGGGACCAGCTCATACTTCCTTCTTCACAGGCAGGCAGCTGACTAGGCTCAAAGATGGGATCTGGGGAGAGAGAGTGGCCCATAAACGACTGTGCACAGCAGCCACTCTACATCAGGTTGAGTCAAGGTCTCTTATTTACCAGTTAAGGGCTGTAAACAAACTTCCTGCAAAAAGTCCTTGTGCTTGCTAAGGTGTTTGTGAAGCGCCTTCTCCCGGATGCCTCGGGGATGCAGTGCCTTGAGCAGGACCTCCAGTGTCTCAGGATCTCGGATCCACCACCAGCCTGAGCACATCTCTGTGTACAGAGGGTTTGCACATGGGCAAGGGATGGGAACTAGGTACGAACAACACTGCCCACCACGGAACCTGCGATCACCTCCACGCTCACACCATCATAGCCAAGCTTGCTCACCAGGGGGGATAGGCTGCACTGTCAGCTGGGCTAAGTAATGCTGCTCCACCTCCTTGAAGAACTTGCTAGGAGGTCTCCCTCTCCGCTTTGGTTGTCCCAGCCTTGTGGGACTCTGTGGGATTTCTTCAGAGTCCCCCGATAGCCTCTTAGGGCCCCCTCCAGGCAAGTGGGTGGAAGAGAGCTGCACTGAAGAACAAGGATTGGCAGCACCAGACGCAGTCATCTGTAAGTAAGAAGACATGAAGGAGTTTACACCTCTCCTACTTCAGGTACAATCTCACAGCCAGACATGGGAGCCTGGGGCAAGATAAAGCACAGAGTGATTTGGCTACTTACTGGTTTAGAGGAGGCAGACAGCTGGAGGGAAGGGGCAGGGTGGTCCTCAGAAACTGCAGGGGGTGGTGTAGGAGCGGCATCACAGGGTATCTGGGCTGAGAAGTTAAACCAGGGACCTTGAGGACCGGGGCAAGATTGTGCCTCATCAGGCTCTGGCTCCTCCAAGGATTGAGATGGAGCAGAGTCTAATTTTCCTGGGCTGCTGTCGGGCGTGAGGACTGAGCTGCTCAACAGGGAGTTGTGGCTCTGAGTCTGGCTCAGCCAAGACAGGAAGGCAGACTGGCTGAGGTCATGCTGGCTCTGACCCAGAGAAAAAGGGGAACCTTCTGGATCTAAGAACCCGCTACTTGACTGAAGATGGGGCTGGGTGGGGGCCTGAGGCTGAGGCTGAGGCTGAGGCGGAGGCCCTGGGTGAGCTTGAGTCTGGGCTTGTTCTGAATTATGTTCCCTAACGGTGGACTTAAGGTGCTGGGGCTGCAGAGGCCCAGGCTTAGGTTTTCGAGGTCGGCCTCGGGACCGGACAGGAGAAGTAGAGGTGTTGGAGCCAGTTAACTCCCTCTTTACAGAGACTCGGGCAGAGGTGGGTGTTGATGTGACTGCTTCCATCGAGGACTCGGTTTCTTGCTTTATTACTTCTTCAGTGACTGAAAAGAGGAACAGAGCTTAAACTACACTGTTGTGTAGTAGAAAAGAATGACATCTATGAACACGACATGCTTGCTTTTTAAAATTCGTTCTTTGAGAACTACTGATTACCAGCTTATATGCCAATGAACAGAGTGTGGGAGGAAGGCATCATTTGTTTGTTTTTGAGACAGTCTCTGTCACCCTGGCTGGCCAAAATATCAAAGGATCTCCCAGGAGGAATCTTTTCTATAAGTGATGACTAACCACAGCATAATCTTGAACTACTTTACTGAGGAACAACTCTGGTTGAACAATCTTTCCTGAGACAGACTGGCTTTGAGCTCCAGGTCCTCCTGTCACAACCTCCCAAGCACTGGGATCAGTGTTCATCAAAATGCTCAGATCTTAATATTGTGTTAGCACCTGCCACGGAACTACACCTAAGGTCTGTTAAGCACTAAAGAGTATGAACCCACTGTAGTTTTTTGTAGTCTCTGAAATAAGTTATGTGTATGTATATGCAGGCCACAGGCACGGGATCCTTCAAGTTATAGGTGGTTATGAGACGTGTGGTGCTGGGAGCCCAACTCAGAACTTCTGGAAAAGCAGTGCATGCTCTTATCCTCTGAGCTCTTTCTCTAGCCCAGATCCTCAGCTGCCTTATGAAGCACATCACTATCACTATGGCCATAGTTTACAGAAACTGAGGCATGCATCTGGCATGTGACAGCAAAGGCAGTTGAGCCCACTCAGTCCCAGAGGCAAAAGCAAGTGCTTACTTTTGTTTGGACTTGGCCCTAAGCTCCCACAATCGCACCTACCTGCACTCCCCTCTGATCCTTCCACAAAGATACCAGCAAGACACGGTAGTACCCAGTAATGGCGTCTATATCGGTCTTGACCCAAGGACACCGCCCGAAGCATCTGGGATGAGTGAAGCAGCTTTTTTCTAAAGAAGAGCTGACGCTGGGTAGGAAGTGGAAAAGAATAAAAGAACATTTCCATCATGGCATGATGAATTTAGTATCCGAGAGACAACTGAAGCTTATCAACTTCCCTATATAACTGATATAATCTGCGGAAAGTGATCAGTGCTTACACTTCTGACTTTTATGAGATATAAAAACACGGTACCTTACTGAGTTTTTCTATATGGCGCTCTAGCTCTGGAATGCTAGCTGTTGCAATATCAACCTGCACAGAAACAAGCAGACATGAGAAAAGGAGAGCTACCAGATTCAGAAGAAAGAAAAGAAGACTTCCCAAACCCCTTTCCTTTGACTTCAGTCTGTACCTCTCCATCCCTTCGACCCCTGCGGCCATGGACAGCTGCTGTATTTTCCTCCTCTTCCTCCTCTTCTATGCCACTGGTTTCCTCCATGATCCGAGAACTGCGCCTTCGTCCCAGGCCATCCTCTGCCCCTTCCATCATAACCTCAGGTCGCCCGGTTCGCTTGGCCAGCGCAGTTTTCAGTCTTAAGAAATAGAAATTAGTAGGAGAAGACTCTGGTGAAGAATTTAATGCCAAAAAAGAAACACTTAAAATTTACATGTTCCAAAGCCCTGGCTATGCCTCACCCTCCCTCTGGGCTCTACTCTGTCCTGCCCCTACCTCCGGAGCCGGCCTTCGACGATCCATTTGTTTTTCCTGTAGCTAGACATGTTCTCCAGTGTCTTGTCAATCTCACTGCAGGGGAACACATGGGGTGATTTTTAAGGGAGAAGTGGCAGAAGAAAAAGAAAAGAATAATTAAGGAGTTGTAGGAATTTCAGTCTGTTCAAACAGAATGGATGACAAAGGAAGGCTTATAGCAAGTCATTTGAGCATCCTCAGAGAAGAGTAACACATACTACACAAGGCACAGACAGGATTGACCATTCCCACCCAAGCCCTCACTTGATGATAATGGTGGAACCGTTGAGCTCATGCACAAGGAAGGCTAGAATAGCAGCCTTCTGTTGAGGTGGCTGAGCGTGAAAAGGCTGGGTTCGCAGGCTGTCCCAGAAGGACGGTTCCACTCTATATGCCATGAGGAAGCAGCGCAGTATCTCTGACACATTGTCTCTGGTCAATGGGATGTCTGACAGCTTCTCCCCCAGGATCTTTAGGGACTGTTGGGAAGAAAGTATAGTGGCAATGAGAAGAGAAATAGGACAACTTGAGATGGGGACCTGGGAGAACTCTAGGGTGGGGATGAAACTGTAGGGAAAGAACGAGGTTAGCAAGATGGCTCAGACCATCACCAAACTTGCCACTGAGTCTGATGTGAATGCCTTTAATTCCCACACCCACATGGCAGTCCACAACTATCCATTATCCAGTTACAGGGGTCCAACCTTGTCTTCTGACCTGCAGTGTCACCAGGCACACATGCATACGTACAAGGAGGCAAGCACTCAACTACATGAAATAAAACTAAATCTTAGCAAAAAAATTAAATCCTTCCTTTTTCCTGAAGGGGGGGGTCGGGAGAGGGACTCACTATGTAGCCTGGGCTGGCCTGGAACTTGTTATGCAGAACAGGCTCAAAAAGGCTCACCTGCCTCCTCCTCCCAGTTACTGGGACCAAAGGTGTGAGCCACCATTGTCAGCTATAAAGCATTTTTTGTGGCCGGGACGTGGGCTGAAGGGACAGACGGCTCAGCAGTCAGGAGCAGGGAGTACTTTCTCCAGAGGACCTGGGTTGAATCCATATGGCAGCTTCCAACTGTCTGTAACTCTCTCTTTTAAGATTTATTTATTTATTATACACTGTCGCTGTCCTCAGACACTCCAGAAGAGGGCATCAGATCCCATTACAGATGGTTGTGAGCCACCATGTGGTTGCTGGAATTTGTACTCAGGACCTCTGAAAGAGCATCAGTGTTCTTAACCACTGAGCCATCTCTCCATCCCGTTTGTAACTCTTAATTTCAGGGGATCCAACACCCTTTTTTGGTTCATGTAGTACCAGGTACACATGTGGTACACAAACAGGCAAAACATGTCTACGCCTAAAGTAAAATAAAAAAATTAACAAAACCTTGCAAAGAAAAAGGCATATCAAAGCTAGAAACAGGAAGCGGCTACATTTCCCTTACTTCTGTGGTTGCTTTAGGGGGAAGCTTTTAAGGGTTTTCAAAGCGAGAGCAAAACTGTAAGCCAGGCCCAAGAAGGCTCACCTGACAGTAGGAGGGCAGGCCAGGATCATGGAGTGCAGCCTTCAGGAGCCGGACCAGGAGGTCCTGTACTTTGTCCAAGCTGTCACCTTGACACAAGAGTCCCTCCTGCAGGACTCCCAGACTAGGAACATCTTTGGTAAGGTCAAAGCCTAGCACCTTGCCAAAACTGTGCAGGAACTCCACGATGGTCAAGCAATCTGAGAAAGCCCTACTGGACAGTGTCAATCCAGGGATGCGTGTGAAGTCAGGCAGGGGCTGGAGAGAGAAAAGCACATGGATATCCTGTTAAGCCTCACCAGGAGACACTATCTAGATATTCAGAGGTCCTTCTGGTAATAGAAATGTCTTCATTGCTGGCCCTTCCTTAACCTTTAGTACCTGGTGGTCAGGCAGACACATGTCCTCTGTGGGTTTCTTCATCTCCTCCAAGATAACCTGCTGCCTCTGCTCCTCCAGCCGCCTCTGTGTGGCAAGAGTCTTGTCTGCTCTACAGGACGGCCTGGCTCTGGGATCTTCCTTTCCCTTTGCTTTTACCTTTTCTTTCTTTTCCCTCTTTACCTTTTCCTTCAGCTTCTCCTGCTTTGTCTTCATCTTCTCTTTCTCAGCCTGCCCACCCCAAGAGAAAGGAACAAGTGCATAAGGACACCTGGCTAGCCACGCCCGATCCTGTTCCTCATAAACTCAAGAGTCCAAAATGTAACCGTGACATTTATATATATATATATATATACACCTTGACTTTCTTCTTAGTGTCCTTCTGCTTTGAGTTCTTGGTGTCTTGCTTCCTCTTGTTTCTGGCCTGTGAAACATAAGAAAAGTCATTTCTTCTCAAAATCAGAAAGCACCTCTCTGCTAAGGCTAGGATTCAAAAACAGAAAAGGGGCTGGGGAGGAGAGGTGAGATGGGACTATGAGGAACTGACAATGGCTCCAGTCTCTCATCCTAGAGGCGCCCATGTTGTTTTTCATCAATCCCATTTTAAATACAGCCTAAGGAACTCCACGCAGTGAATGTGTGCTGCTGTACTGAGGGTGGAGATGTGGGAGATGGAATATAAACCCACTGACGTCCTTACCTGACCTTGGACAGGAATCTGACTCTCTCCTCGCTGAACCTTCTGCCTCATCTTCTTTTTGCTTTTCGTCATCTTTGCTTTCTCTTCCTCACTCAGTATTTCTGTGAAGGCAGGAAGGAAATTGGAAGAAGCGAGGTAGAAAAACATGCTTAGCACCCATGGCAGCACATGCCTATTAGAATTGGCTTCTTATGCAGCTCTAGGAATCAAGTGTTTTGTTGTGTTTTTGGATTAGACATAAAACATTTAAGAGATATAGGGTGAGAGAGGCATGTGCAAAGGCAGTCGTACGAAGTGCTCCAACAGCACTGACACCCAGGAGCCACAGACTGAAGCCAACTGAGCTGCTTGGGATGTGGTCCAGCTGATGGGATAGAAGCTACAACTGTAGGATGTCTTCATAACCTGCGCTTTCACCAGCCGTGCAGCAAGGGCAGCAATACACAGACTGACACACACACCTGGCTGTAGTGCAGAAAGCTGAGAAAAAAACCAGGAATCTGAACTGTCAGGGAAAGAGGTCAGTGCTGTTTATGATACTGACATCGCATGTGCACTGACAGAATAATGAACTCAGCCCAGAGACTCTGCTCACCCCACCCAAAGATCTGAATCAGAGCATAATTCTGCAAATGATTCTAACTGACACTGTCATCTGATACATAATACCCTCACAGAGCCCTTCTAAATCAATCACTTAAAGTCTTGGTTAAGCTGGGCAGTGGTGGTGCACACCTTTAACCCCAGTGCTTGGGAGGCAGAGGCAGGAAGATATCTGAGTTCAAGGCCAGCCTGGTCTACACAGAGAAACCCTGTCTCAAAAAACAACACAGAACAAAACAAAAGCTTTTACTGAAGTGAGCTGTGGGGCTGGAGAGATGTTCTTGCTGCTCTTGCACAGAACCTCAATTCAGCTCCCAGCTCCCAGCCAACCTCAACTCTAGTTCTAGGGAACCTGACACCCTCTTATGGCCTTCACAGGTACACAGGTAGTGCCTATGTGCAAAACATTTATACACATGACATAACCCTTTTGAGAAAAAGAACTATTCTGAGTTGGGCCTCACGTTTGTAGAGGACTGGCCCCAACAAGGGGAGAAGGCACAGCAGACGGCAGAGCTGCTTCCTATTCTGCGCACTGCGATCTGAACACTGTGCACTGCAAGCATTAAGTCATGCTTACTTTAAAAAATTAGACATTTTCTCATTTATTTATCTTACTAAAATAGAGTCCCAATAATCTTTTGGATTCAGATGTGAACTAAAGTCTCTACAATAAAAATCATGGAAATTGGGCTGGAGAGATGGCTCAGTGTTGAGAGCACCGACTGCTCTTCCAGAGCTCCTGAGTTCAGTTCCCAGCAACCACATGGTGGCTCACAACCATCTATGATGGGATCCAATGCCCTCTTCTGGTGTGTCTGAAGAAAACTATAGTATACTCAAATACATACAATAAATAAATAATTAAAAAAAAAAAAAAAAAACCCACAGAAATCCTATGAACAAAATCAGTCTAAGCAAGAAGCTGAAATGACAAGAAAAATCAAGGCAGCCTTATCCTTTGGCCATTACTGTATGTGGGAATAATCAACAGATTAGTTTTCTAGTAAACATAACTCAAAACAAAACAATTGTTGGGGGTGGGGAGGTGGGCAAAGAGCTGGGGTTCTATTTACACCTTCCAAAGGGCAAGAATGGATTTAGGTTCATCTGTCCCAGGGTCAGTCCTTCCTGAGAAAACCATGTATCAGCAATTCAGCAACACCTCCTGGAGGGAGCTGACTATATCTTAGCTACAAATAACACTGTACCTTGGGTTTCCAGTTTCTTTGGAAGTCGATTATCTGTTTTATTCAACAGTTCAGGCATTTTGCTCTTAGGAGGCCGGCCTCTGCCTCGCTTCACTTTGGGAACTTCCTTGTTCTTAGCCTTCTCATTATTTCGAGGTCGGCCTCGTTTGCCAGTGATTGCTTGAATTCTGGAAGGAATCTCCTCTGCTGATAACTGGACCCACTGCAAGCCCTAAA
Source organism: Micromys minutus (assembly GCF_963924665.1). Taxonomy (NCBI): domain Eukaryota; kingdom Metazoa; phylum Chordata; class Mammalia; order Rodentia; family Muridae; genus Micromys; species Micromys minutus. The sequence continues at coordinate 6,740,934 of NC_137957.1, forward strand.
GGAACAGGGACACTGAGCTATGAGGAGAAAGTGACAGTGCAGGTCACTAAGTCCCTCTGAAGTATTCCAGACTCCTTGACCCACCGAACAACTCCATGAAAGTAAGTTATAATTTGTTCCCAACTATTTATCCTTAGTCTAGTACCTCTGGTGTATCTCTTTCTTCAAAGAAATCTCCAACAGGCATTCGGGGACTGAAGCTGAAATGCTCTCGGCGGACACTGTGTACCACATTTCGGCTCAGGTACTGAGAAGAAAAGTGAATGGCATTAGTGAAGTCATAACTGTTCCATGGCCTTGGCAGCAGCAGCAGCACAAGCAGAACAGACCCCAGAGGAGAAAATGCTAGCCTGCTCCCTTGGGACCCAAGAAAAAGACTTAAAAAAAAAAAAAAAAAGCTACCAGTGCTGTTACCTTGATAACTTCTGGAAATTGCTTCATTCTCTTCCCACAGGGGCCATAATACCAAGTCTCCCCCTGCCACCGATGGCTGCCCTTCTTGATGCGCACTTCTCTTCGCCACCTGCCAGAGAAGCACATGGGCCCTGCCACCAGGTCACACCCCTACCCACTCCCATGCCACCCAGGAGCCAAGCCCACTGAGCAGATTCCCCCTTCAGGTGTCTCACTAGACAGTCCTACACAGTCCTGCATACAGTAGCACACATAAGCTTGGTGAACAGGCTCACAGTGCGTGAGCTGAAACAAGTACTTCTGGAGGAAACACTGCACTAAATGGCAAATATGTCCTAAAATCCCCATCCGCCTTTTTATAAAGCTACTGAGATGAGCAGCTGAATTCTCCTAACTGCCCTGCTTCAGGGGCAGAACAAAGAGTAGGCCTGGAGGCTGACACCACGAGAAAACTAAGTAAGGCTAGGATTTAGTCAGTAACTATGCTCTGAGCAGTACATTATAAAACTCAGCCTTATTCTCATAATCAAATACTGCAGTCGCACTAAGACGGGGCAGCATCAAGTAGCCTAGAAAATCTGGGTCTCTGACAACAGCTGGGTTGGTCACAAATAAAGTTACTGTTCTAGACCTTAACACTCCAGAGAACATTACATAGATACCCTTCCCACAGAACCACCTAGGTCACTGGAAGGAAATCTCTTTTCCTTCACTGCTGTCCCCTCCTGTCTCTATGGAATCAGTTCTGTAGCTCTGTGGGATACTTGAGCCTTAGTCTGGAAAAGGATTGAGACCAAGACCATACAGCCTGCAGATGAACAAAGAATATGTGAGGGAGACAGAGCCTCTGCAGCGGCCCTGCACCCTCCACGTCCTGCAGTCTACTGCTCTCCCACCAGCTGCTCTTCCTCCCTATTCTATGAGCTTGTTGGGGTCAATGTGTGTAGCCATTTAGAGCATTTACCCATGTTGGAGGGGAAGACGAACTTCTTCTGGGGTAGCAATACGTCTCTTCAGTACATCACCTAGAGAATAAGATGAGAGACATCAAGGTAAGAAGTCAAGCAAAGTTACTGATAGAACACTTGAAGGCAGAGGAAGGCAGATCTCAGCTTGGTCTACATAGCAATTTCCAGGCCAGTCAAGGTTACATACTGAGAGTCTGTCTCAAGAAAACAATACAAAACAAAATGTCAGTGACAGGTTAGTAGAAAGGATGGGTGCCATGTGTGACACAGCTTTTGTAGAGACCAGGCAGACAGGCAGTGTGGACATGTGGACACTCACCACTTCCAGAGACTGCAACTGCTTCTCCAGGCATCTCTTCCAGGTCAGCACAAGCTTCAGGAGCACTGCTGACAGCTTTACTTGCTGGGGAGACTGTCGGGAAGGCAGCTGCTGGGGAAGGTTCAGGGGAGCCTTGGGGAGAAGTCACTGGGGCTGTCATAGAGACTTCCAAAGAGATGGCTGGAGAGACTGCTGGAAAGACTTCAGGAGGGACAGGTGAGGATGCTACTGGAGAGATGGCTGGAGAGATTTCTGCAGACACTGCCAAGGAGGCTTCTGGGGAGGCTGTGGGCGAGACTGCTAGATGTAGGTGAGTACTAGGTGGCTGGTCAGGGGCTGGCTCAGTCAGGGGACGTTGGAATTTTGAAGACTGGGTCTCCATTTCTTCTTGGTCAGAGTCACTGCCACTGTTCAGTCCAAAGCTGTTATCTGCAATGCACAGGAGAGTGTAATTAAAGGAGTGTGTCTCAGGTGGATGCATTTATCCAACCAAACTTGCACTAACATGGTCATTTTTAAGGTCATTTAGTGAGAAAAGGCAGCACCCACACAAGTGAGTGACTCACAACCTGTGGACTGCCAGTCCCAATGGGTCTAGAGACACCCTCCCTCTTGTGGTCTCCAAGGGCACCAGATACACACACGATACACAGATGTACATGTAGGAACACTAATACACACAAAATTAAGTCTTAAAAAGCAGCACTTTCCTATCCCAATAGCTTTTCCTGAAGCTAGAGAGACCTCTGCCCTTTTTCCTTGATAGTGTCTAAGTCTTTCAAGTTCTACACAGGGCAGAGTGCCATGGCCAAGGCCTTTTAATTCCCACTAGACACCATCTCATAGTCGTCACCATTTTAAGGGCTTAATTATGGAGCCCATTCTCTCACTGTTTTTGCAGGTGAGAACTTTATTTGTCCTACTTCTCTTCCCTTACCTTGCAAGACAGACTCCCCTAAGACAGGTGGGGAGGTGGGGCTGACAAAGATGGAGGCTGAAGTTTGGCTGTCCTCTGCCAAGAGACTGAAGGCATTAGCATTACTGAGCGAAGGGCAGTCAAGGGCAGAGATCACGGGGTTGTCCTCCAGAGGCAGCTTGTCTGCTGCACCCATCAGCTCTGTGTCCTCTATACCGTAAAGTCCTCCACTCACTGGCTCTGTTTATGGGGGTGAAAGAAACAAAAAAGCAGAACATTAAGAAGAAAATGAAACGTTGGTTTTTTTAAGACCCCCCCCCCCCAACATTCTAGTTTCTAGAGTATGACCTGGGAAAGTGAGGAGCAAACAAGCAGGGTCTCTAGCTCAGGAGACTACTGTGTAGTTCAGGATCATGTCAAAGCCACAGCCCTGCTACATCAGCTTTCCCACCATACAATACATTAAATTAGGGGAAACATACAGCCCTCTTAAAGCAAAGTCAGCAGACTGTGTATCTATCCCATAGATCCTTGTAGAAATCTAGCATTTGTCATAAAATAGGCCTTGTTTTTATATTTAATTGGCAAATGTTTTCCATTTAGTTAGAACCCAAATAACCCAACTGGGTGGTAGTTACAGCCTATTCAGTGAATTATTACAGCCAAAGGCTCTTGGTCAACTAGAAGACAGGCAGAACCTGGGAAGTGGACCAATGCCTCTGAGTAAAGTCAGCTCAGGCAGCAGTATAGACTATGGCTTACTAAAGGATTGCCAACAAGCCCCAAACCCCAGGTTCCTTAAAACATTCCTTCATCTTCTCTCTTTTTCCAGGTAAGTTGCTGGTTACCCTCTGCTCAGGTCAACACAAAAGGGAACCCCCTGCAGAGCCCACCTGCTGCCAGAGAGTCAAACGGCTCCAGGGAGTCTTCACTGAGGATTGGAGTGTCTTCCAGTTGATCAGGAAGATGTGAAGGATCATCCAGACAGCTCACTGTGGGATCAGGGACCAGGACGGAGACTTCTTGGTGTAAAGACTCCACAGAGGAGACAGAACCATTGTAGCCACACATCTTTAGTTCTAGGCAATCCCAGGAGAGATGGAAAGTCAAAGCTGAAGCCTTCAATTTAGCTCCATTAGGTGTTATAGCAGGTGTCCAGGTGTCTTTAATGAAGTGCACATATGCACATTGTGTGGACTGCTCTTTCCTAAATCGCCCTCCTCCAGCCACATGGGAGAGCAAATATGTTAAACATTCTCTTAATAAATTCTGCTTTAAAAATAAGAGGTTCATTCAACCCAATCAACCTGTTTCTAGCTCTATGTTGGGAACAGATCCTATCCAGATATATTCCTAAAACCAATTATAATTATACATCATGAAAAGAGGAAGGCCTGCAATAAGAAGTCTACCAAACACTCGTTTTTCCCAACAAGTGGAACAGAAAAAATATTCCATTTTTTAAAAAAAAAATAGGGTAGACAACCTTACATTGAATATAAACTGCAAATTAAGATTTTATCTAACCCTCTGGTTTCCCTCTAATTCCAGGTTAAATCCTGTTTTACATGTACTTTATGCTCATTGTAACTAGTAAGATTTTAATGCACACTATCAAACCTTATTAAAAAAAGCCAAGCACCGACAAAAATGTATTCGTATACTTTTATGCAAAAATGCTTAAAATCTGTACATTTATCTTTGTTTTTTAAAATAAAGTTGTTCAATTAAAAAAAAGATTTTATCTATTTTTTAAGAAAACAAAAGATTGTCATATTAATATAAACCAAAAAAAAAAAAAAAAGAGAGAGAAAAGAGAAAAGAAAAGGAACTTAATAGACAAGCCAATAGCACACTCTGATGATTATAAGCCAGTCACCACTATGGACGAAGTCAGAATTGATGCCTGCAATCTAGCTGCATTAGGTGCTACAGTGGGTGTTGAAGAAACTCTTGCAGGCAGTGCCTATTCCAGCCCCAGCCACCTCACTGCTCTGCCCAAGTTGTAGCCATTTCATCGATTTAAAAGGAAACCCTGCCACACCCCTTCTTATACCGGGTTGACCTTGAACAACGGTTCCTTCTACCTCATCTCCTAAGGGCTGAGATCACAGGCTTTTGCTCGTAGGGCTGATGAGGTGGAACCCAAGGCCCTATTCGCGCACGCTACACAAGCATCCTCCCACTAAGCTATTCCCAGCCCAAGAAGCCATTCTTGAAGTAGTTTGTCTGGGTGCCTGCAGGCCTGCCCTCTCCAGGACAGCAGCTCTGCATGAGCTTGGAATAATTTGCACTCCCACTCTTCAACTGGTGCTGCTGCCACAAAAACACCAGCCATTTGGCTCTGCTAACACCAACATGCAAATCAGCCTCCACTGTAAAGAGCTGGAAAGACAAGTTCTCCTCACTTCAAAAAGCCACTGTCCCCCATAGCCCCACTTCCCCTCTCCACACCCAGCTCACAAACCCACTTATACCTGGCTGCTCTTCCTCCAGCTCCAGGCTGCCTACTAAGCCAGTACCATTTTCTGCCACAACTGAAGTCAGCTCCTTTTCTGCTGTTTCTTCAGGATGGATGTCACTGCTTACATCTTGGGAAGGTGCAAAGGTCTGGATACTAGACCCCAACATTGGAGAAGTCTGTGGGGAGGTGAAAAAACTTGGGGGTCCATTGGGCATCACCTCAAAATTCTGCTCAGGGAAAGAATCATACAGTTCCTGTGAATCGAAGTTAAGCCCCATGGGACTCTGGGTACCATTGGCCCAGAACTCTTGGCTCCCAGCTCGAAGATTAGTGTTGTGACTTGGGGATGAAGATTGCCGGCTGCCCCCAAGGATACCGTTGAGTGGGTATTGTCCCCCAGGGAACTGAGAGAGAAGGGGTGGGTCCTTGAGGTTGTTGCCAGGATTGGCAGATGGGTACTGTGAGTAGTTCCAAAGACAGTCGTAGGCCACATTAGGGTGATGGAGGTGTGAGGTGCTGGAGGAGTGGGGAGCAGAGTTCAAAATCCCTGAAGTAGTAGTGTGAGATACAGTAGATAAGCCATTAACATTCACATCCCCATTCAAACCTGGCAGAAAAAAGCAGAAAAGGTTTGGCTATGAATATACATGTAACACTACCAAATAAACTTCAAACTGACAATGTTGACGGTACAAGCATGAAGGATTCCTCTGCTGCTTTTATCTTCTACCTCTCAAGGGGACGCTGTGTAAGCTTAGCAGCTGTTGCTGAGACTGTGGTGTAGGTGTGCCACAGGAGCTGGTGGCAGCAGCAGTTATTGCTGATGCAAGCTTCTTACTACATGAAGCTGCACATAGGTTTCCTACAATGACTTGCATTCCTCCCCACTCTCATTCCTTACAGGGGCTGACTGAATTCTCCAGTCCCACCCACCTCTTCCCTTAGTGCCTACTTGGCCCTCAGTGGCACCAGAAGGGACAGCCTCCACCTCACTGCCACATGCAGATCCAGCACTTTGTGCTGGGCTAAGAATAGAATTTGCAGTCACCACTGTGACAAGATTCCAGCTCAGAAGGCTGGGGCTAGCCATTCCCCATAGGCCCAGGAGGGTAATATGCAGCAGGTTAAAAAAAAAATCTTTGCATGACCAATGCTGCAGAAAGAACCCAGCTCTAAAAACAACTATCTTTGAGTTTGCAAAAGACAACAACGAATAAAAGAATGAATAAAGGGACTAAGATACTGAAGAAGCTGCAAGCAGGTGTCTGTGTATGGGGACGCTACAGTAGGTAGGTGGGTATGAACGTGCAGACACTCCAATGAAACAGAGGGAGGGCTTGTGCTTATCTAAGAAAGTACAAGTCAGATTGCAAGGACAAAGTAAGCGAAATCCCACTTCTAAGCACATGATCTGAAAACCAGGCAAATTTAGAATGTTGATTGATAGAAGAACTGAGGCAGGAGGACTGTCATCAGTTCAAAGCCATCCTGGACTAGAAAAAAAAAAGCCATTACTCCTAAAGAAAACAAACAACAACAAAAACCTCAAAAGCAACACTTTCATATGAAATGATAAATTTCTAGGGGAGGAGGGCCTGCCCATCCTACCCTTATGTGTAAGGACAAGAGGCAACCCCAGCACTTCTGCACAAGCTAAAGACATGTTTACCATGACCTTCACACACCTTCACACCTAGTCCAAGTCACCAGAGGGCGTTCCCCTGTCATAGACCCACCACCCTCATCTTTAGCAGCAGCAGCTATCTCCTTTTCTGCCAGTAGCCAGGAACAGGACCAAGGAAAGAACAAGGTAAGACGAAAAAGCTTCTGTCTTTTCTAATCTATATCCGAGACAGAAAAAAAAAAAGCTTCCTTAAAGCCCCTAAAACTTTTCTCAGATGCTTGATTTCTCTCTGGCTAGTAGTGAATTCTATGGATTTATTCCTCTGTCACTACCTGCCAACAAAGAGTTGTTGTGGGGCAGATAGCCCAAGATAGACCTCAGTCTCCTCTTGCCAGTCTGATCTGATGATGCCCATTCCCTCCCCAGGTCTGTGGCCTCCATACTTACTTTTCCCTTGCTGGGGGAAGTTCATGGGAGACCCGTTAGTGTAGAGGCCCTCCCCTGACGAAGGAGAGGGTTTCAGTCCTGAGGCAGCTGGTGCAGGAGGAAGGCCAGTAAAGTTAAAATGGTCGTTTGCCTCCATCACTGTAGAAGGGAGAAAAGGGAAAAAGATGTGGTTAAACAAGGTTATATGATCACCTAGAGACTGTGTACTTCCCTTCCTTCATGTACCCTTCAATGTAGGTAGGTACTGTAAGAAGATGTAAGTTGAAAGAAGAAATATGCCCTTAGCCCGAGCAAAGACCTAACTTTAAGTCAAACATGGAATCTCAACTATAAATCCAGAACTAGGAATGATAAGAAATGATGAAGTCCTTGGTGGAAATGTACTTAACTCTGATAGATCTGTCTAAGAAGGATGAAACAGAAATAAGAACTACTGGTAAAGTCCAACCTACCAGACATTTGTGTTATACTAGTGCACATTAACCTAACATGTGAGAGAATGTTTTTATATTTTTTTTTAAAAAAGCCCTTGGGTTATGTTAATAACTTTTGGAGGTAATAAGCATTTACATTGAAAACTTTTTTTTCTTTTCTCTGTCCTAGAACTCACTCTGTAGATAGACCACGCTGGCCCTGACTCAAGATCTGCCTGCCTCCACACCACCATGCTGGGCAACCAGAAAGCTTGCTTTATCAAATTCCTCAAGTTGAGGCAATAAAGCAGACCTAGGTAATAATATTTTAATTATCTGTTTAACAGGATAAATAAGACTCAGCGGTTAAGAGCACTGACTGCTCTTTCAGAGGTCCTGAGTTCAATTCCCAGAAACCACATGGTGGCTCACAACCATCTGTAATGGAATCCAATACCTTCTGGTGTGTCTGAAGACATCTACAGTGTACTTACATATAATAAATAAATACATCTTTGTGTGTGTGTGTGTGTGTGTTAGTCAGACCTACTGGCACATGCCTACAAGCCCAGCGATCAAGAGGCGAAGGCAAGAGGATCAAAGCAAGCTATAATCAGTTTATGAATATGCCATATACTGAAAATTAAACATCACTAGATATATTCGTGAACAATATACACACTCTACATTAATACATACAATGCATGCACACACAAATGTACAGATACACAAACCGCTTGTATGTGTGTTGGTATACATGTCATGGTATATGTGCAGAAGTTAGAGGTAATTTGGGAAAACCAAGGCTCTCCTTCTACCATGTCCCAGGGACTGACTCAGGCCTCAGGCCTGGCAGGGTAGCAGAAAACTTTACTAAAATATCTCATCAGCCTTGAGTCTAAAATACAAACATTGTGTAACATTACAGCATGTTAATTCTAAGATTTTGCAGTTTAAATACCATTACAACCAGTACCCTAATCAATTCTAACTAAAGAAATAAAAGCCACTTGTGTTCTATTTAAGAGAGCAGTGAGGTGGAGAGAATGGGTTTGCTTGCTTGTTTATTGAGTGCATTTCATGCAGAGTAATCTCAACTCATAGCAAGAGAACAAAATATGCCCCCCTTAGCCTGGGCATATTTTCTGCCTCAGCTTCCTAAGTACTGAGATTACAGGAACATGCCACAAAGCCCAGCTCAGGTAAAGTTTTCTGTGCTAATTTATATCTCATATTGAATATCCCAGCCTCATTCTACAAGTACAATAAAGGCTGGAAAGATGCTCAGCAGGTAAAGATATTTGCAGCCAAGCCTAATGAGCTGACTTCAATCCCTGTAATCCATGTGGTTGAGAGTCTAATTACTCCTGTGCACGTTCACACACGCATGCACGCACGGGCTTCTCAGCTTTTTGATTAAGATCAAATGTAAAGTTAGTTGTAGGTTTTCGATCTGTAAGCACCCATGAAACTGCAGTCATCCAGGATGTCCCCATTACAAGGAAAGCCCATTTTTTCGGAACACAGATCCAAAAGTAAGTATCAAGAGACTAATAATCCTGATCGAAACACACAGAACAATAAAACTAAAGTCTCGTTTTAGGGGGACCACCTTCAATGCTTAAGCCATGGAGGAAACAAAACATGCAATAGCTCACTTCAGAAATCCTGGAAAGAAGAGCCAACTGCATTTGACCTACACTTCCCCTCTCTCCTCCAGTTTTAGGCAGTCCTATATCACCTGGGAACAGTATACCCTCAAAAGATGGGTCACACTTAAATTTTTTTTGTTTTGTTGTTGAATATACAAGGAAACTAGTGAGCTTTTCCATTCTATTACTCTGAGGAAATAGCATATCCATCTTTACAAATTAAGTGGACAGTCCAAAGAAATTAGAGATGTAAAGGGAATAAAAGCTATCTGGCACCTGCCCCAACTGAAGGGTCACAGGACCCACAACCATCTCATTCACAAACACACACTATGTGCTGCAGTCAATGAGCAGAACAGACTCCATGTTCAGGTCTTAGCTCTACACTGCTTCTTTGACCCTGGACAAATTACTTAGAAAAATCTTTACACACTTCTATGGCTTGTGATAGCTAAACAAGAAAATTTATATAAAGGCTCTTGTATTAAATGTTACGTTTAGTTTGCTTCACAGGGTTCCCCTATATAGCTCCTGGTGATTTAGAATCCCTAGGACTCAGAGATCCTGCCACAAATCCTAAGTAATGGGATTAAAGGAATGTCCACAATGCCCAGCCATGTTAGCTTCTCTTATTAGACAAAGAATAGAAAGAATGCTTATCTTGTTTTTGTGTGTATGTGTGTATGTATTATATATTCGTAAATATATAAAAACATGTGTAGCTTTGGATGTCCTAGAACTTATTCTTTAGACCAGCCTGACCTCAAACTCAGGAAATCCATTTGCCTCTGCTGTCTAACTGCTGGGAACAAAGGCATGAGACAGAACTCCTGGCTTAAAAGGTACATACATAACACACACATATGAGCTCTTTAGAGACAAGTTTCTCAGTGTAGCCCTGACTGCCCTAGAACTCAAGAGTTCCATCCACCTGCCTCTGCCTCCCAGTGCTGGCACTAAATGCATGTACCACCAAGCCTGGCTTTTAAAAGGTGTATGTTTTTAAAACTTATAGTATGGAAATATTACAAGAGAGATGATGTAGCCAGACTTAATGTTTCAAATGTCACAACAGAATACAAAATGACAGGCATGGTGGCAAGTGACTTTGAGCCCAGTACTTGGAAGGTACAAGCAGTTGGCTCTCTGTGAGCTTGAGGCCAACTTGGTCTACTTAGCCAGTTCTAGGCTAGCTAGAGCTACATATTAAGGCCTTGGAAAATGGTGGGATTACAGGTGCACACTGACATGCCAACTTGCTTCTCAGCATTTGAAAAAAACTAATGTTATGTGTTTATGTGTACACTTAAGTGCACATGTGTATGTATACCATACACAGGCAGGAGCCCCCAGAGGTCAGACGAGGAGCTAGATCCCTGGAACTGGAGTTACAGACAGCTATGAGCTACCATGTGGTGTTGGGAATAGAACCAGGTCCTCTTTAAGAGCAGTAAGCACTAACCATTGAGGAATATCTATAGCCCTGTTTCTCAGTATTTTTAACACAGTGATGGCATCAAGGTTGAGAAACAGAAGTTGTCCCCATTCTGCTTCACACATCTTGGGAAGCTCCAAGCTTTCTATACTCCCAGTTCCTTTAAATTTCACACCTTGAAAACTCCTCCTCCTTCCAAAGTCATCTTCATCCATTAGTTTTGAGTGCTAAATTCATATTAAAGAATGCCCTCTTATCTAATCTACTCAAACTTCTCTTGGAACTCAGATTCAGACCAACTAAAACATGATCTGACTGAGGCTCAATTTCTTTCGAAATGTCCTTTCTTTAACCTCCATTTTAAACTACAATTCCAGGTGAAGTGGAAGGAAGGTGATGAAATTTTACACTGAGGTAGGAAAGTACTACTCAAAGAAAACTGCCATGTCCAGGCAGGTTCTTGACCATCACCTGGATGTCAAGTCTCACCATCATGTTTCCAGCATTTAAAGTAGAGAAAGGGCCAAATCATTTAATGCTCAATGTGTGGTTCAGAGTTCTGTTATTACCACTAGAAGATTGGTATAAGCTTGTTCCTATTTTTAGAGATATATATTCAGTTTTCTTTGCTTCCCTGCTTCTTTCCTTTTTTTCTGAGACAGGCTTTCTAGCTCTGGCTGATGTGGAATAGCCTATATGTAGATGAGGCTGGACTTGAACTCACAGAGATCCACTTACCTTCGAATCCTAAATGCTGGGATTAAAGGTGTGTGCCACCACTCACAGCCAGTTTTTCATAGAGATAAAATTGCATTCTGTGCAATGTCCATGTCTGGTGCCTGTGTGTGTCAGTAGAGAATGTCATATGCCCTGGAACTGCTAAGGTAAAAATGGTTTTGAATTACCAAGTGGGAGCTGGGGAATGAACCCATGTCTTTTTTCTGCAAGTGAACAGAGGCATCTGAAGAGGTGCTGCATCCGTCCCCTGGAGGCAGAGTTACAGACCACTGTGAGCTGCCAGAGGGGCTCCTCTTCAAGAGCAGCATGCATGAGATCTCTCCAGCCCCGTCTTTTTGTTTTTATTTTTTGGGAAAGAGTCTCACGATATAGCGTTGGAAAGAGTAGAATTTCACTACTCTTAGAGATCAGGTTGTTCTCAGAAATCTGCCTGCCTCTATCTGCATTCATGTACCACCACAGCACCCAGTTTTTTTCTGTATGTATATGTTCATGTACATGCCAGAGCTTGTATGTGTCGGTACACATGTAGATCAGAAACCACTCATCTCCTTTGAGGCAGGGTGCCTGATGATCTTAAGTACGCCAGTTAGGCTGACTGACTGGCCAGTGAGCCCTAGGGCCCTTCAATTCTGTCTCCCCTGTGCTGGTTTACAACCACACGCCACCATCCTGCCCCACCTGGAGAGTTTTCTTGGAGTCTAGGGATCAAATTTGGGTGGCCTATGCCTTTAATCCCAGTACTCAGTCCTAGCAGAGGAAATTGAAGGTTCAACCTATGTTCCATAGGGAGTTCCAAGCCAGCCAAGGCTACACAGTGAGATACTGCCTAAAAAAAGATTAGTAGCTGGCCAGTGGTGATACACACCATCTAATCCCAGCACTTGGGAGACAGAGGAAGGCAGTCTCTGAGCTTAAGTCCAGTCTGGTCTACATAGTGAGATCCAGGACAGCCAGGGCTACACAGACAAACAAAGGCCCCAAATCTTTTGACTTCTCCTTTCCTACACTGCTATGAACTAAACACAAGAATGAACTATACCATCCTTAACAGACTTGGTTAGGTATTCCTTGTAAATAAGGCAAAGGAATAGAAAAGTACTCACAATGTCAAAAAGTAAAAAAAAAAAAAAAAAAAAAAAAAAAAAAAAAAGTTTTAAATTTAACGTTCTAACACTTAATTGAATACTCAAAGAACTGAAGTTTTAAATACCCATTATAAAGGACTGAGGATGCACCTGAAATGTCACCACTTTAAGAGACAAGAAGTTCACGAGTTCAAGGTCATCTTTGCATGCAAGATCTGTTCAGACAGTCTGGATTACATAATAAAAGAACTATCACAGCCTGGTTTTCTGCCATAGTTCTTACTCTTCGCTGCCAGAGGAAGTTGTATGAAACATCTTGGTAGAATATACTTCACCCTTCCCTACCATGTACACGGTCTTGCAGCACAAAACAACACCAAATAGGAAACTGAAGCAGGAGGACTGCCTGCTTGGGCTATAGGAGTTCAAAGTCAGCCTGAGCTAAGTGTAGTGAGGAGCAAGCCTTTAATCCCAGGACTAAATAAATAACAGTAAAGGCAGGTAGGGCTCTGTGAAATTGAAAGTCACTCTGGTCTATGCTTCATAGTTTTAAGCTAGCCAGGATCTCACACAATGAGATTTCGTCTCAAACAAACAAACACTATCAGTGTAGAGGGGAAAAGGCCCCAAATCTCTTGATTTCTCTATACCTACTGTGTTGTGGACTGAACCAAAGGCCCTCTACCTACTAGATAAGAGGCAGACAGATCTCTCTGCTTTCAAGGCCAGCCTGGTCTACAAGGAGAGTTTCTGGACACCCAGGCCTACATAGAAAGACCCTGTCTCACAAATAAAATAAAAACAAAGCCAGTCTGACCTACATGAAACCCTACTGCAGAAATAAGGGTGGAGAAGGAGGGAGGGAAAACCCAGAATTTCCCATGTCCTGAAATATAAAAACTCACTTTACTGCATCACTTCACACATCACAGACAAGATCACACATTACTATGAATGACTCTGCATCACTCTAAGGGTAGAATAATGTGACCACTAGGGAGACGCGAGTCTGCACCTGACTCCAGTACTGGAGACCAATGAGGGGCTGAGGTGGGCCTGCGGGGTGCTGGTGGTGCACACCTTCAATACCAGTGTTTGGGAAGCGAGGCAAGTGGCTGTCTGAGCTTGAGGCCAGCCTGATAAATCTGCAGAGTGAATTCCAGGACTGCCAGGGCTACACAAACCATTGAAGCTTGGGAATAGGATGGTAGTACACTCCTTTAGTCCCAGCACTGAGGAGCCAGAAGCAGGAAGATCTCTGTGAGTTCAAGGACAGCCCACACTACAGAGAGATCTTGTCTCAAAAATTAAAAAATAAGTAGAAAGACAAAAAGAACAGGTGAATCAGTTGGTGGGGCCAACATAAACTTCAAATACTTAGTTCTAGGCCAGCCTAATCCTGGTACAAAAAAATCAAGTCTCTGTGTTGCAATGACAGATTTAATCCCAGGAGGTTGATGTAGATGGAACTCTTGAGAGGTTGAGGCCAAGCATGTCTACTCAGGGAGTTCTAGGCCAAAGGGCAATATAGTGAGATTTTTGTCTCAAAACAAAAATAAAAATTAAAATTAAAAAAATCTCACCTGAGCAATGGTAGTACATGCCTTTAATCCCAGTACCCAGGAGGCAGAGGCAGGAGAACACAAGTTCAAGGCCAGTCTGGTCTTCAAAGCAAGTTCCAGAACACCTAGAGCTACACAAAGAAACACTATCTCGGGGGAAAAAAACAAAACAACAAGATCTCCCACTCTGGTTCGGCACCTCTGACCTCCAGGAGCATACCCACTCACAAACACATATCCATATACACACCCGTAATTTTTTAATAGTCCATTTTTAATTTATGTGCATTGGCGTCTCTCCCATATGTATGCCTGTGTGAGGGTATTAGATCCCAGAACTGGTAGGAAGGGCTGCAGACAGTGGTGAGCTGCCATGTGAGACCTGAGAATTGAACCCGAGGCCTCTGGAAGAGCAGCCAGTGCTCTACCAGCTGAGCCACCCCTCCAGCCTCTGCAGATCAGCAATTAAAAATAACAAAGCCACATTCTTTTGGGATGGAGAGATGGCTCCTCAGTTAAGAGCTGCTCTTCAGAGAACAGGAATTTAGTCTTCACACTCACACAACAGCTCAGAACTATTCTGTAACCCAATTCTGGCAACACAAGGCCACACTGATGGTGCCAGGCATACATGCAGGCAAAAGACACATTAAGTAAGACAGCAACAACAAAAAAATTTAAAGGAAAAAGAAAATGTGGGCATGCAAAGAGGGGAAAAAAAAACCCCAAACTTCAAGAAATGTTCTTTTGGGGGCTGGAGAGATGGCTGAGCGATTAAGAGCACTGACTGCTCTTCCAGAGGTCCTGAGTTCAATTCCCAGCAACCACATGGTGGTTCATAACCATCTGTAATGAGATCTGACGCCCTCTTCTAGTGTGTCTGAAGACAGTGACAGTGTACTCACATACATAAAATAAATGTTAAAAAAAGAAAAAGGGCCTTTTATTAACTAAAGTGGAATCATGATAGCAAATTCCCCTAATTAGTTCTGTAAAACTTCCAGGAACCCAAGTCAACAAATAGGTTTCCCTGCAGGACTAGATTGATCACCACTGAGGAACAAGCTTAACACTCAATAACCATCCCCATCACTATATACAAATCATAAGCACACATCTTCCCCCTTTCCCCTTCTTCTGTATCTCAGAAGTACCCTTCTCTCCACAAGCTTATCTCTTCAGATGCTCCGCATAAAGAAAACTGTCATGCTTAAAAATATTAAGAAGGATCAAGAAAGCCACTCTAACTCCATAAAGATCTCAAGTGCTCTTGGCAGCTTTCTACACCGAATGTGCATTGCTTGTTCTGAACAGTGATCACTACTCGCGATAGCTCACTTTGATTCTCTATGACCTCTAACTTGGGGCAGGAGTGGGGTCCAGAAGAGACAGTGTACAAAGGAGGGCCAAGATCAGTGGGCCAACTATGGATAACAAATAAATACTTCAGTGGAAAAAAGTCTACCCTTTGGCAGATCCAAGTATGTCCAGAAGGCTTCAGAAAATGAAACCAAACCAGATTAAAATGGTCATTTCAAAACAAGAGACGCAACATCGAACGCACAGCTGCCATTTCCCGGCCACTTCCTGCGGGAGGCTGGGGGAGGGGCAGTTTGTGTACAGATGGAGGTGGTGGAAGCTATCGCCCCCAACCCCCCCCCCCCAGGATACAAATCCCTCACTCCAGTAAGCTTCACAAAGGATGCCTGCTATTGACATTGACTTCTGGAAGTCAGGGACGCTGGGAAAGAAAGGGATGATGCGAGAGCACCGGCTCTATACGGAAACGGGGATCCCCTTTGGAGAGGATTTCCTTGGAAAGGAATCCCTCTTTATTCTTCCCCTCAGTTTTCGGCCTGACTGAAACCCAGATGCCAAGTATGAGTTGTATCAACCCCCATCTCAAGAGTCGGGGGTTCTCCCGGGGCTCCAGGGCCCCAAGCCAGACCAGCACGACCGACAGCCAGGCCCTCTCCACGACCGGGGAGAGCAGAAACCCGAGGCTCTCCAGGGAGTCACTGTCTGCCCCAACTCACCCTCACCGCGGCCGAAACCCACATCCGCACGAACCTCGGGTGTAGCCCACTGCGGGAACCCCCGCGTCCATCCCCTGCACGCGGGCAACCCCGCCGCCGTCCCAGGAGGTGGAGCCCTCCCGGGGATTCCGCCGCCAGTGGATGCGTCTCCACCCCAGCCGAGCTCGGCCACCGCCGCCTCAGGGGGGCCTCGTCAGCCGCCACTCGCGCCCGGCTGGGGTCCCTCACCACCTCGGCGGCGTCCCGGACAGGAGAAGTCCCAGTCATCCGAGGCGTGCCAGCTGCTAGAGGAGGGACGCCCGCAGGACACCAGGCGCCCGGACCTCAGGCCCCCCGGACCGCACACCCCACAAACCTGAGGCGACAGCGTCCGGCCGGGTCGGGGCTCGCTTCTCCCCGGGGGACGGGCAGCTCACATGGCCAGACTCCGGGCGCCAGGAGGGAGGAGACGCCCGCGGGTGTGGGGTGTAGGGTGCGGGGTCTGGGAGGGGAAAGGGGGTCGCGGTTCAACCGCGGGGCCTGAGCGGAGCCAACATGGCCGGCAGGGGAGGAGTGAGCCGGAGGGGGCGGGGAACGGGACCGACGGCACCGCCCACCACTGGCCGCGGCCACTGGGTCCTAGTGCCCGGCTGCTCATCTCAGACCCGGATCTGGGTCCTAATGCCCAGAGTCCTCCCCGCAAGTCCCTGCTTTACTCGCATCTCATTGAGGGGTGGAGTCTGGCTTCACCCAGGTATAACTGAAAGGCGAGCCATACACATCCCAGAGTTAACCTTAACGACCAGAGCACATTTCTGGGATCAAAGGCAGCTGCTGCTTTCCCAACTGTGAGGGGCCACCTGGAAGATAATTTCGGGGCTATTTCCTCAGCAGGGTGGTGAAAAAACGTGGAAGAGATAGAGAGATCAGACGTCTACTCACCTATGTCCTGGAGGGACAACCTGGTCCTGCCTGGATCACTGCTTTCCTGGTGTCATTGGCAGGGCCTTGGCCGTCCGGGAGATTCCTGCACATGGGGAAAGGAAACTTGGCTGACTCCACAGTCAAGATCTGAGTCTAGCCTAAATGTGGCCAAAGGGTAGAAGATAAGTAGTAAGATAACCAACAAAGTGTCCCGAATGTTTCCTTTTCTGTTCCCATACCTATTCTAACAAGGCTGCATAGCTGTGTGCTTTGGGGAACTTGAGATCTAGAAAGGAATTACAGCTTAGCTTCACCTAAATGTGTATTGCAGGGACCCAAGATGGGAAAGTGTCATATGTTACAGCTTTTTTTTTTTTTTTTATTTCAACTTCTCACTTACTCGATGAAGAAATTAAGACCCACAGAAGTTCACTGACTAGCTGGAGAGACCGCTCAGTGGTTAAGAGCACTGACTGCTCTTCCAGAGGTCCTGAGTTCAAATCCCAGCAACCACATGGTGGCTCACAACCATATAAAGTAAATAAATATAAAAAAATAAAAAAGAAACTCACTGACTTCATCCCTTTCCTTACAACTCAACTTCTGGCCTCATAATTCCCAGTCAACTCAACTAAATGTAAATCTCGAATGTAAACAATTGCCTGAGCTCTGCAGAGCTAAGTCTGATACTTAGGAGGAGCGACAGACAGAAACAGGATAATGAGATGCTGGCTGCTTCAGAGGTGTCAACAAATACCTCTTCCTCTTGGGGGATGCCAAGAGCTTGGAAAGCTGGGTATGGTCAAAGTAAGGCAGTCAAATCAGTCTAATGTGGATTTCTCACCCCAGAGAGGGATTCTGAGTGTGGGAGACATAACCCACCAATCACTATAAATAGTTCAGATAGGCTTCAAAAGGAAAATCTTTTTAGATAAGCCAACAATGTGGGCTCAGCAGAGGGCTCCTCTCCCTAGACTGAAGTAGGGGGAGGAGGAGACAGGTAAAAACAAAGTCTGTCTTCCCTGTCAAAATGAGTTTATAGAGTCAGTCATGGTAGCCTACGCCTGTAATTCATTCATTTCTACAATGCAGAGGCGTAGACAGGGTCACCCTGTGTCCTCAAGTCCGGCATGGTCTACAAATCGAGTTCATGCTAGTCAGGACTACATAGTGAGACTTTGGGAAAAAAACAAAAGGACTAAATTTATACGTCGCCTAGGGGCTACACCTCATCCTTCCCATAGCCCCACTAACCTCAACGCCCAGGAGAAAGGAGAAGTTAACTTATGCTAAAAATATGTAACCCCACCACCACCAAAAAAAAAAAAAAAGGTTGGAGCTGGCATCTAAGGCCAAGGCCTAGAGAGTGTAGAGGAAAGCTGGTATCTTTTTTTTTTTTCTTTTCTCTTCCTTTTCCAGGGCAGATGAATCTTCCTACCTCCCACCCAGGGACTAACCAGTTTGAGGCAGGGCACGCAAAGGAGGAGCCTGCGCCAGTCAGATGTGTCTGACCACGCCCCTCCGCCTCACCACCACACACCCACACACACCCACTGCTGGCTCCGGAAGAGCCGGTTACTCCTGTGCCCCACTATCCCCACCCCTTCCGAGCCCCAGGCCTAGTCTCCTTGGCCACCTTTAGGCCCAAATCCAGCTCTAAGAAGACCACCAGGATTAGAAGAGAAAAACAGGGCATAATACATTTTTCCATCTGGTAAAGAAGAGCTTCCATCGCTTTATCCCACTTAGGCTGGGATCGTCTATGCTCATGAAGGATAAGGGTGGGCTGGGGATATGCCCCAAAGCTTTTTATTTTTTGCCAGGTGCCTTGACATGCAACCCTTGTGACCTCCTGCCCATGCCAAATCTGAACAACAAAAGGCAGGCTTGACCCCATGTGTCCCCAAAACATTTGTCAATCTCGCCCAGTGTGGCTGGTTAGCCAACAAGCCTCTCTTCAAGAAGCTAATCCAAAGAGAAAGGGGCCAATGGCCATTGGATTAGCAACTTGTAAGGAGGGCTTATGGGAACAGACGGAACCTCCCTCAAAACAAGCCAGAGGATGAGAAATGATAACTGCCTGCCACCCCCTTCTCACTCTCCACGTTCCTGCGCCTGCTGTACCTCCCTGACTCTGGGTCAGCTGCCATCCCGCTGGCCCCTCTGCAGCCAGAGGGCTATGAGCATGATAGGTGCACATCCTAGCTGTACCTTCCTTTCCCCTTCCAGACACTCCAGGCACCACAGGCTACATACACACAGACACACACACTGTGCCCTCCCAGCCAGCACCTTTAGTTGTGACTCAGAATAGTATAAGACAAACCCTGACAGCCATTCTCATAATTCTGGAGGCAGGGGTACTAGGTAAGGAGCTCCAGGCTAGCTGGAGTTGGCGGAAGGAAGGAACATTCCCTATTGAAGATAGGGTAATTACAAAGACCTCCCACTCGCTGGCTGAACCGACCATGCCTTAGCCACGGCTCTCCGCCCTGTAGCAATTCCTATTGGTCCCTTTTTGGCACTCAGGTTCGGACGAGACAATCTCAATATATTTTGGTAAGGTTAGATTATCTCACAATATGCCAAAAGGAATATGACCCCTCCCCTTCTCCAAGTGGGTCTGTGTCCCTCAGATTGAGTCTCCAAATTCCCCAATGGACAGCTCCAGGGTAGGCATAGAAGACAGTGGCAGCTCGGTTGTTTTGGTTTCTCCCGGAGTGATCTGAAATAGAGAAGGTCGGGCTTCCTTGGCCTTACCCAGCGCCCCAAATCCCTTAGAGACTCGGCCCCAGTCTGTTCCGCCGCAACAGCCGCTGGAGCGGAGTGTCACACGGTTCCCGCAGCGCCGCTGCCCCGGGTGCCGGGACTAAGGGGAGGGGCCAGCTCAGCCCGGCCGAGGGCCCTTCCCACCGAGACCAGGGGGCGGTGCTCGGGCCCGACCCCAAACTCCGCAGGAGAAGCTTTAGGTGGGACTTTGCTCAACTTGAAGGGTGAGCGGAGCAGGACCGACCGCGCATGTAGCGTGCGTCCCCCCGCCCCGCACGACCAGGAGAGGGGTTGGGGTGGCGGTTATCCTCCCCCTCCCTCTGGGGTTAGGATGGCGTGGGAAAGCTCTGGAGAGGAGGCGAAGCCCAGACCGCGGGAGAGCTTTCTGGCGAGGGAGGCGCGGGGGAGGGGAGATCCGGGGCCGGAATAGGAAGGGTTCCCGGGAGAGGATGGCGGAGAGGCGTGAGAAGCCTCGGGATCCCGGGCGCAGAGGACAGGGGAGGAACGGGCGAGGAGGCAGTGCGGGGGAGAGAGCAAGGGCAGCCGGCGCAGGGAAGGTCAGAGCCTGGATCCCAGGGGAGGACGCGGCTGCGGGGACGCTCGGCGCGGACCCCGGGCCTGGAGGCGGATGCCGGGCCTCACCTGAAGCAGGGCCGGGCCGGGCGGCGGCGGCGCAGGTGGCCGAGCCGGGCGGCGGCGCCTCCTCCTCCAGCCCGAGGCCCGCGGCGGCGGTGGGGGGGTGGCGCTTAAAGGGGCAGGAGCCACCGGGTGAGGACGAGCACTCAGGGACGGCGGTGGCGAAGGCTCCGCTGGGGGAGGGGACGGCGGGTGGCGTCTCCTAGGGGCCAGAACCAGGAAGGATCCCAGATGCAGGAAAAGAGAAACTTGTACGACGTAGTTGGGGACAGTGGTAGGTCTGAACTGGAGTACTTGAAGAGCTCTTTGCCGGCCCTGGGCGCCAGCTAAGACTTACTCACAAAGAAGGCCGGGGAGACCGAGGGAGCTACCGAGGTTCAAGGAGGCCTAGGAGAGCAGGAGAGGGAGCTCAAGGCCGAGCTTGTCGGGGTCACGCACAGCGCCCTGCTAGGTAAACAGCCTCTCCGGGCCCTATCCGTCCTACAGCTGTACAGATCTGGGATCAGCAAACCACAAAGGCAAACGCTCCCTGTCCAGTCAACACTCTGGGTATTGTGGAGGCCGTCCGTAACAGGGTAGTGAGGCTGATGCTGGACTGAGAATCGGCTTTATTCATTGCTCGGTCTGGCCTCAGCCACCATCACCACCACCCTTGCAGCAACCTCTGGGGCAACAGGAAGCAGCTGCTCAGTGCAGCCCCGACCTAGTGGTGGGTTAAGGTGGGGGGAGGAAGAAACTGAGAGAAACTAGGGGGAGGGGAAGCATCTCTTACAAGACTAAGACTAGACTAGTAGCGAATACAGTAAAATACTGCTTGAATTTCTGCACTTAAATTGGGGCGGGGGCTTCAAGGGTGAGGAAGGAAGCCCTAACCTGAGACAACCCCAGGCTCTTCCTTAGAGCTGGAGCTTCCTAATGCAGAAGCTCACCAGCTAAGCCGTGTCCCCCACCATTTCCCCTCCTTCACCCCCCAAAAGAGCAAAGGTTAGGCCCCACCCCTGCTGAGTCAGCCAGGGAGGTAGGCATCTCTCAGGCCTTTCCCAGGGGCGGCTATCAGACTTACCCATGTCAGGCTGGCAGGACTCCGAATTAGGACCCAGCTTCTCACTGTCCTTGGGTCTGGCTTCAATTGAAGGCTGTTAGATCCTGCCCAACTATGGGCTGAGAACTCGAAAAAACCAAAAAGCCAACGTATGCTTCCTGCGAACCACACAGCCTGAACTGCTGTAGGGTGATGTCCCGGTATGACAGACTGGGGTGGGAGGGAGGAGGGGAGGGCGGGGCTTTCACTGGGTGGAGTGAGGGAGGAGGCGAGGCCAGGGCCGACCAGGAGAAATATGGAGGAAGGTTAGAACTCTATCAGTACTTTAGGACTGTGGTTGAAGGGGGCAGTAAAGGATGAAGTAAAAACAGTTGCAGCGAGCGAGCGAGCAAGAGATTCTCTATACATGTTAGAGAGAGAACACGGACACCGGGACGCAAATGACCTTTAGGATATCAGTTTCCAAGTCTGTATTTGAGTGAAAAAGCAGAAAGAGGCGACCTGTACTCTTAGATCTTCACCAGCTTTTTGCCCACTCCAGTCCGGATCTGGTGGTGTCCCCACCCCCATCACAGCATTTCCCCCAACCCAAGCTCCGAGAGGCAACTACAAAGCACAGCAACTCAGGGGCGCCACCTCCTGTCCTGATCTTGACACAAGGACTGGAGCCAAGGACGTCATAGACAGATGGACGGAAGCTCAAGTCTATTCCATCCCGGGAACCTGAGTCGCAGGGAGCTCAGAATTGGGAGTTGCTGTCCCTGCTGAGCTTTATGCTTCCTACGTGGACACCCTTGCAAGGTGGAGCTTATAAATGCAGGCTCCACCCCAGGCCAACTCCAACTGGTTTGTAAATAGTCATTAGATGACAGAAGGATCTCCTTGCAAATAGCCTTTAATAGATTTCAAAATGGTGAGACTACAGCTCTTGTAGTCTCGAATGCATCCACAAGAGGCCACTAGCTGGGCTCAAACACATTGTAGGGCACAACATATGCCCGAGTGTAGTGCACACTAAGGCACACACTTCACCAAGTACTGCTTTTCAAAAGCCCCAATGGCAACACTATAAACATTGCTTTTTGTAACAGTTACACCTTTCAATTTTTTCATAGATCTTAGCACACCTGCTATTTTTCTACCCTGCAGACTCAAACACAAATATGCAGTGAGGTTTGTTCAGTGCATTAGGAACATCCTAAAGAATAGAAGACCCTCAACTGCAACAGATATTCAACATTTCCTAAAAGCTTAATCCTTGTCTTGAATAAGCCTATCAGTTTTCCCCAGGGGGAAAACAGTTTAGTGTTAGTGATACTTGGAGCAAAACACAAAAATGGTCCTAAGAAACAAAGCTGAGCCTATGATGAAATAACACAAGGCCCATAGTATCTCATTAATGAATCATTGATAATCCTGTTTCTGACATATTATGACTTTATCCTAAACGTGGTCTCTCAACTGTGAACTCAATTGTAAGCTGTCTCAGAAGCAAGATAAACAGACATAGATGAGGGGTTTATACTTTATTGAAAACTTTAAATACTCTCCAGAGGGAACATCACATCTTCAGTCAAGGCTCTGGTGTGGCCTCCATGGCAAACTGAGCTCTCAGCAGGGAGAGGTTAGGGTTAGCGCTGTTTGGCTAAGGCCTCACGACCCGTGCTCTTCTGCCAGCTTATCAGCTTTTGCCACAGCTTCTTCAATGGGCCCCACCATGTAGAAGGCTTGTTCTGGGAGATGGTCATAGTCACCTACAAGGGAAAACGTAGTTAGTTGAGTTTTATCAATCAACCTTTGCAGTATGTGAATCTCACCATTTGAAATCACTGGTCAGACTGATGAATTCTTACCATGCAAATGCAAAGAAATTTTTCTTAATCTTCCACGTTTTGGAAGGGAGGGGTATGTGTGTGTTCCGGGTTGGCCTGGAACCCCAGACCCTAGAGATATACTTGGGAGTACTAGCACTAAAGGTGTGTGCCCCATACCCATCACCTTCCAAGTGTAATTACTTACACTCAGACACAAGCACTTATTAAAAACACATGCTCTATCTATAGAGTTCCAAGACAGGTGGTTCTACATAGAAAAACCCATAATTTGAAACAGTTGAGTTAAAACTCTCACTTTCAACTCAGTGACATGGAACAGTTAGTGGAGAGTAGGGTGAAGGCCCCTTTAAGAAAGGTAGACAGTATGTATCATTTCATGTTGTTAGAGTGAGAAATAGGCTTCAGTTCTCTCTCATTTTTATGGCTTGGCTTGATTTAAACAAACAAACCAATCCTCACCTGCTAAGATCTGTTGGAATCCTTTAATGGTCTCCTTCAGGGGCACCAGCTTCCCCATGTGACCTGTGAAGACCTCAGCAACCTGGAATGGCTGAGACAAGAAGCGCTGTATCTTCCTTGCCCGGGACACAGTCAACTTATCTTCCTCAGAAAGTTCATCCATACCCAAGATGGCAATGATGTCCTGGAGAGATTTGTAGTCCTAAAAGCAGGCAAAATTAAGGACAGAGTTAAGTGCATACTCCTTTAGATGTTCCAGGCAGCCCTCAACCAAGGCCAGAGTCTTACACTAGAAAACAACTTTTTTTTTTTTGGAGACAGTTTCTTTGTGTAGCTTTTGCTATCCTGGAACTATATCCCTTAAACTAGGCTGGCCTCTGCCTCCTGAGTGCTAGGGTTAAAGGTGTGTACCACGACTGCCAGGCTGACAGCTGGACTGTAAGGGTGAAGTACAGTACCCTGAAACCGGGGACACCTCGTCAGCTGTATCAATTCACTCTCAACTTTCCTCGCTCAAATAAATGACAAATAAGAACAACTGGTCTTTAGAGCTCTCAAACGCTCTATGAATCGATGAGCACTGGCCCCACGGAGAACGATGCTCACCTGCAGGATCTTCTGCACCCCTCGGGCAACATCATAATGCTCACTGCCAACAATGTTGGGGTCCATAATTCGGGAGGTGGAGTCCAGTGGATCCACAGCTGGGTAGATGCCCAACTCGGCAATAGCACGCGACAGGACGGTGGTGGCATCCAAATGGGCAAAGGTAGTTGCAGGGGCAGGGTCAGTCAAGTCATCAGCAGGCACATAGATGGCCTAAATCAGAGAAGAATCCAGGACGTCAGCAGCAGCCTAACACCTTCCTGCTTAAGCCAGCCTTCCCAACATCCCCTCAAAACTGAAGTTTCTCTGTCTTAGCATCCCTGGGACTGAATTGCTGGATCCTTCTTATCTGGGTCAGCATACTATGCTACACTTTATTGTAATGGTACCAACTTACTGCACTGCTAAGTGACTATGACCATGAGCGCACCTCTAGTGGTGAGGCCTGTTTAGCATTGAAAGCCTTGAGGCCACACCTCAGAACACAGCACGCAGCAAGGTAACAATGAAAACCATATGTAACACTCCTGTCTGTAATCCCAACTCTTAGGATAGAGGCAGGAAGATTGCTGAGTTGGGAAACTAAGCTGAATAGAAAGGAAGCTCCAGGCCAGCTAAAGCTACACAGGCAGATCTAATGTCTAAAAAGCCCATACAAATATCCTTGTGCACCTGATGCAATAACGAGCCTGCAGAAGGTACAAGAGGGCTTTAGATCTGGAATGAGCTACCAGTGGTTGTGAGCCACCATTAGGCACTGGGAATAGAATCCCAGAAAGCACTTTTCTTTTGTTTCTTTGAGGCAGGGTTTCTCTTCCTGGCTCCCTTGGAATTTGCTTTAGACAAGTATGATCTCAAAGTGGACATCTGCCTGCCTCTGCTTTTGGGTGGCTGGAATTAAATGTGTGGGCTACCACTACCTGCCAACAGAAAGCACTTCTAACTGCTGAGCCACCTCTCCAGCTTCAGTACCTTAGAATTATGAGTAATGTTCCATTTTCTGTTGCTATATAGCTGGGAATAGCCTCGGGTTCCTGATCCTTCTGCCTCTGCCTCCCATGTGCTAAGATCACAAGTATGTGCATGGAATACTAGACCCAGCTAACATTTGTTTCTAATTAAACCTTTACAATCTAGCATGCAAATACATAATTTTACACAACATTTTAACTGGTTAACTCTTCCTAATTAAAAGCCTATTGGAGTATGCCTAATCCTTGACCCACAGATGGATCTGAGATAAGAGGCCAGCCTGGTTTACACATCAAAAAGTTCCAAGGCAAACACTCCAAGGCTACATAATGAGACCCTTTCTCAAACTGTCCCTCAAAAAAATAAATAAACCCCTTTTGAGATGTAGCAAGAGTTTTTTAAATTTCTTTGAAACATGTTCTCTATGTAACATTGGCTGTCCTGGCCTCAATATTAGAGGTCCACCTAGATGCTGGGGTTAAAGGGAAGCGCCACTTCACCCAGTACATGGTGGGTTTTGGCTGAGTGAGGTCACCATGTGTGCAGGTACCTGTGGAGGCCAGAAGAGGGCACCAGATCTGGAGCCTGAATTAACAGATGGTACGCCATTTGACACAGGTACTGGACAACCTGAAGAGCTAAAAAATCCCCTGAAGACCTCAAAGTGTTCTTAATCGCGAACCGAACCACCTCTCTAGCCCCAAATATAATACAGTTTTATTATGTCCGTAGGTTTGTCTTACCAACTGAAGTCGTTATCCACCTAATTTTTCTTACCTGCACAGAGGTGATAGACCCCTTCTTGGTGGTGGTGATTCTCTCCTGCATTGTACCCATGTCAGTGGCTAGGGTAGGCTGGTACCCTACAGCAGAAGGGATTCTGCCCAGTAAGGCAGATACCTCTGAGCCAGCCTGGGTGAAGCGGAAGATGTTGTCAATAAACAGCAGGACATCTTGGCCTTCCTGGTCTCTGAAGTATTCAGCAACAGTCAGACCAGTCAGAGCTACACGGGCACGGGCACCAGGCGGTTCATTCATCTGTCCATATACCAACGCGACCTGTAGAGCATACACAGTAATAAGGAAGCTACACAGAAATCCAAGATTCCCAATCAGAGAGATACCACTAATGGGATCTCTCACCAGATGCCAATGTTTCTGTTACATGAAATTCAAAACCTAAAAAAAACTTCTGAACTAAAAATTAAACTGAGATATGTGAGTAGCTTCCATTCTACATCTTCAAATTCACTTTCAAACAATTGGGTTACTTATCAAAAATTCTCACACCAGAGTAAATGTACATGAGTATTCTGGAAAATGGCGCTGGAAAAGACATGTCTTTTGTCTACTTCACATCAAATGTAACACACTAGTTTTCTGAATAGGTGCTATGTGGCCACCCATCAACTCAGAACTCACCTTGGAAGTGGCATCTTTTAGGTTGATAACACCAGATTCAATCATTTCATGGTATAAATCATTGCCCTCACGGGTCCTCTCACCAACACCAGCAAATACAGAGTAACCACCATGGGCTTTAGCGACATTGTTGATTAACTCCATGATCAGTACTGTCTTTCCCACGCCAGCACCTCCAAAGAGTCCTGGGTTAAGAAGAAGTATTTCAGATCTCTGCATTTCCAAATTAAACAGCCTTCAAAAAACGCTCAGCACTGCTCAGTTCTTCCTTCTCAGGAATGGCATCTGGCTTCAGCAAACTCAGAAGAACGAAAGTCAGAAGCTAATCATCAAGGAAGGCTGTCAAAACACATTCAAAAGATGGTGCTTCCATTCTTTATTGTATTTAAAAAACATGTACCAACAGCCAACATACCGATTTTCCCACCCTTGGCGTATGGGGCCAGCAGATCCACAACCTTTATACCAGTCACCAGAATTTCCTGTTCGACACTCATTTCTATGAACTCAGGAGCCTCGGCATGAATAGGAGCGAATCTGTAAGAGTCAGGGAGAGAAGATCACCACGCTGACAAGCCCCTCCAGTCACCACTGCTAACAGTCAGCTGACATGTGACATGCGGACATTTCCCTTTTACTGAACTTAAATGTAACAAAATTCCTTTATATACCAGTAAGAAAACAGACTGGTAAGTCTTAGAGAACCCATAATGTAAGCATAATTAATGGGGTTCTATGCAGCAAGTTCTCAACAATCCAAACTTCTGTGTCTTATTACTCCATTGAACTTACTGTTTGGTTTTGATAGGACCTCTCTCATCAATAGGCTCTCCAATGACATTCATGATTCTTCCCAAGGTTTCAGGACCAACAGGAATTTTGATTGGTGCCCCTGAATCCAGTACCTTCTGGCCTCTAACCAAGCCTTCAGTGCCATCCATAGCAATAGTTCTGACCGTGCTCTCCCCTGTCAAATAGCATTAAGACGTTGTAAGCATCAAAACCTTAATAAAGGGTGATCAAAAGGGAACAAGCCTCCCTCTCTCAGCACCTTAAGTGTGGCTTCAGCAAACTCAGAAGAACGAAAGTCATTTGGGTAAAGTCATCACAGAAGGGAGATGGCACGGATCTTGCGATATTTTAACAAGTTCCTTACCACCCCAGCTACTTACCTAAATGCTGGGCCACCTCCAAAACCAGTCTGCTGTCCCTGCCTTGCACCTCCAGGGCATTTAGGATGGGTGGTAACCCCTCATCGAACTGGACGTCCACCACGGCGCCGATGACTGCCACAATTCGCCCGGTGGCGGTGCCTGCCTTCGGAGCCGCAGACGCCTGCGCCGCATAGTCTCTGGCTGGCAGACAAAAAGATATCGGACGACGTTAGTGTTAGGACAGTTTAAGGTCACCGGAATTCCCGATTTATCCCCCAAGAAAAGGCTAGTGCACCCCAGACCAAGTCTCCTGCAAAATAGGGAGCTGTGTGTTGAAGGCCTCGCTGCAATCGCGAACCCGCCCGCACTTCTTTCCCAACCTCGTGCACAAAACCGCCATTATTCTTGAGTTTGGTGTCCCTATCAGAACCTCAAGGTCAAGGCAGCTACTCGACACGTTAACGTCACAAAATGGGACACTGCTGGTTCGATCAACGCCCCCACCGGCGACTGTCCTTGCACTCCGAGGCTGGACCGTAGTCCGCTGCCCCGGGATCCTTATGGAGCACGGGTCCACTAGGCCCAGGCTCAAGGTCATGGGAAGAAGAATCGAACCCTCTACTTCCGGAAGGCGCTTACCAGGATGGATCCCGGAGGGAGCGGCTCGCAGTAAAAGCTGCGCCTGTGGCAGCGCCGCAGAAGGGCTGAGTCCCCGCAAGGCCCCGGAGGCCGAAGCCGAGGCCACACGCCCCACAAGACTCAACATGGCGGAGTCCGGGTGGAGACTGAGCACCGCAGCGGTCCCCGCCACGGGTCCTGCAGCTGGGGCGGGGCAGCCTCTGCCTTAGGCACCAGTCATTGGATAATCTTGCTGTTAGTCATTCTCACTGACGTTCCTATAGGACAAAAAACTCGAAGCTCATCAACTATTGGTCTAAACTGGTGCCAATCTGAAAATTCACATTTTTAATTGGAGGTACCGTCTTCTAAACCTCGAAACCTAATTGGGTCCCAGGAACGTCAGTAGGAGAGGGTTTTTGGCGGAACTACGTTGAAACTAAGGGGCGGGGTTCCGCTGAAGGTGTGCGCTAGGCCGTCTTTGACTGTCCTTGGGCCTTGAGTTAGGTGACAGCCACGGATATTGTGTGGTGGCGTCCTGAAAGTCAGGAGCCTTCTGTGGTTCCAAAACGTAGGCTTCCTCCACAGTAGTGAGGGCGGAAATTTCTAGGCGGCCCAGCAGGTCCCAAATCTGGAGAGGCTCTTTATCATTTAAATCCGTGCATCGAAAGGAACTAAAGCAACCCCATCCTTCGACAGAGGAGACAAGGTTATTTATTTATAACCCTGGAGGGGTAATTTGAGTCACCTAATCATGTAAAGAAACTGCCCTAAGCAGACATGCTGGCAGAACTCTGTAATTCCCGAGCTTGACAGGTACAGAGTTCTAGGAACCAACTAAAGCTCCTTTAGCCCCCTGTCTCAAACACAAAATGGAAGGTCAGAAGTAATAGACGTTGGTTGGCTGTGGTACGTGTGCCGAAATCCGAAAGGAAAAGCAGAAAGGGAGAATATGCTAAGCCACATTCCTTCAGTTTGGTTGTGGGTAAGGTAAAGCCCGAGCCAGCTCTCAAAGGATGTGAACGAAAGTGGAGGGTACACAGAAGTGTGTGTTGGCTTTAGGATAGAAAGTCACAGCATCAATGACATCCTTGCCTGAGATGTTCACTTTACTCCGCGACAATGGGGACGGGGT
Source organism: Micromys minutus (assembly GCF_963924665.1). NCBI lineage: Eukaryota > Metazoa > Chordata > Mammalia > Rodentia > Muridae > Micromys > Micromys minutus. The sequence goes on from NC_137957.1 coordinate 6,770,561, forward strand.
GGAGCTCTAACTGGGAGACCCTTCCTCTTCCTCTGAGAACACACACAGCTGTAGCATTACTTCCCATCATCCTCCAGTACTTCCCGTTCTTCTGCATGATGATGAAAAGGTTTCTCCCTGTTTGACAGTGGAAAGCTAGCAAAAGGCTGTAACTGGAAAAAAGGAACGAACGAACCCATATCCTCCTAGCAAAAGCAAATGTTGTGGAAACAGTCTTGCTGTAGTTCAGACATGCCTTAGCCTCTCCATTACTAAGATAATATCTAATATCCTTGTTAAGTAAGGAAGAGTCCAAAGCAGGACAAGATGTTGCACTCCTGAAAGTCACTGGATGACACTGGGTGACAATGAATAAATTAATAAAATACAGAAAGAAAAGAGTGTCAACATATGATCAGCAAGTAGAGGAAAGAAATATGGGGCAGAAGAATAATAAACTCCAAGGATGTAATACAAGGAAACTAGGGGCTGGGCTGGTGAGACCTCTCAGTGGATAAAAACAAAGGGCTCTCAAGGAGGACCTGAGTTCAGTTCCCAGAATGCACTTGTGCAGCTAGTACCTGCCTATAATTCCAACGATACAACGCCATCTCCCGGCCTCTAGAAACACTGCACTCATGTGCCCTCTGGCTGCATGAGCGCCAGGCAAACAAAGCATGCAGGCAAAACACTGAAACATACACACAAGTCAACTTGAATCAAGAGTCAGAGCTATGTAGTGAGAAACTGTCTCAATAGAGAATAAGATGAGGGTATAGACCAATGGTAAGAGTGCTCTCCTTGGGGGCTGGAGAGATGGCTCAGTGGTTAAGAGCACTGACTGCTCTTCCAGAGGACCTAAGTTTAATTCAGAGCACCCACATGGTAGCTCATGACCATCTGTAATGAGATTGTTCTGGGATGCAGAGGTTGGTTTCTGGGGTTCAGCCACCCTCCATCGTGGCACATAAATATAATTGGCCGATTTTGCCTCCAAGTATCTCTATGCATCATGTAGATGTGCGCTACCCTAAGAGGTAGAAGAGGACACTGAAATCTTCCGACACTAGAGTTATAGACAGTTGTGAGTTTCCTCTGTGTGCTAGGAATAGAATCTGGGTCCTTTGAAAAACAGCCAGTGCCCTTAACCACTGAGAAATCTCTCCCCCTTCTTTTCTTTTTTTACTTACTATCAATTATCTTTTGTTATTTTTGAAACAAGACCCCTCTATATAACCCTGGCTGCCCTGAAACTCTCACTGTAGACCAGGCTGGACTTGAACTCATAGAGATCTACCTGCCTGGGGATCTTAAATCTTGGGATTAATGATGTATGCCACCAGTCCCACACAAGGTTTTATATATATGTATAAAGATTTATTTATTATGTATAAGTACACTGTAGCTGTCTTCAGACATACCAGAAGATGGCACCAGATTTCATTACAGATGGTTGTGAGCCACCATGTGGTTGCTGAAATTTGAACTCAGGACCTCTGGAAGAGCAGTCAGTGCTCTTAATCACTGAGACATCTCTGCAGCCCTCCAGGTTATATTTTAAGACAAAGACAAAGTCTTTACACTGAACCTGAAGCTTACTGTTCCTGTGAGAGTGCCTGTCAGGTTCCATGATCACCTAGGTTTGGTCACCACTTACACAGCCCCTTTCTGCCCAAAATATAAAAGCAAGATGATGAGGGCAGCTTGTCAATACTTGGGGTTTGAGACTTAACTTTGTGGGTACAGCACTGAACCTCATAAAACCAGGTGTGTGACATATGCCTATAAGCCCAGCACTGGAGAAGTGAAAGCAGGATCCAGGAAGCTGGGGAGATGGCTCACTAAGTAAATAACCTTACCAAAGCCGATGATCTGAGTGCTATCCCAAGAACTCATGGTAGGAGGGAAGAAGTAACTCCTGCACACTGTCCTTACTTCCATGTCTACCCTCCTCCAAATAAATAGATGTAAAAGTGGGAGGATCATAAACTCACTGTCATCCTGGCTACATGAGGTCTCATCCAAAACAAACAAGTACCAGACACAGTGGCACACACATTATCAGGCTAACTCGGTCTCTATCTATATAGGGAACTCCAGTGGCACACACATTATCAGGCTAACTTGGTCTCTATCTATATAGGGAACTCCAGTGGCACACACATTATCAGGCTAACTCGGTCTCTATCTATATAGGGAACTCCAGTGGCACACACATTATCAGGCTAACTCGGTCTCTATCTATATAGGGAACTCCAGTGGCACACACATTATCAGGCTAACTCTATCTATATAGGGAACTCCAGGCCACTCAAGGCTTCATAGTAAAGTAAATTAATATCAATAATTTCAAGTTATGTAAATATTCTAAATCAATTTGAATTTAACAAGTAGGAATTCATTCCATGTGAAACATAAATCAAATGGTTTGTTCCTAAGCCTAGGACATTGAGCGTTTGTGGTTCTGGGACGTCACACATATTCAGACAAGCACCCTAAATCAAGCTATTTCTCTCTAGCCTCATCCACTGCTGGAAAGTTTGTGGCACAAAAGTTGACCTTAAATATAAGATCCCTGTCTCTGTTTGCTATCACAATTGCTATAACAACAAGGATGTGCAAGGACACCCTGAAGAAAAGAGTGTTCTTAACTCCAAAGCCACCACTTGCCTCCTCCGTCCCCACTGTGAGGCAAGGCAACTGTGGAGGTCTAAGTGAGAATGGCCTCAGAGGCTCAGATATTTGAATGCTCAGTTCCCAGGGAGCAGAAGTGTTTGAGAAGGATTAGGAAGCACGGTCTTGTTGGCATAGGGTGGGATTGTTGAAAGAACATCACTAGGGGTGGGCTCTAAGGTTCTTAGCTACTTCTCCAACACCACGCCTGTCTGCTTCCTGTCATGGCCGTGGCCTAACATTCTAAAACTGTAAGCAAGCTCCTAAGTAAATACTTTCTTTAAAGAGTTGCCTTAGGTGTGGTTCACTTCACAGGGACAGAACAGTGACTGACAGCCTCACCATGTAGTCTTGCTGGTCTCTGCTTTACTGTTCTGTAAACAAGGCTGGCCAGAAACTCCTTACTTCCCCCTTCCCTCTCAACTTAAAGATGTGTGCAACCATTCCCAGTTCAAAAATCTTTTCTTTGTAGAGACAGGATCTCACTGTGTAACTTGCTATGTAGACCAAGCTGGTTTCAAACTCAAAGGGTTCAATATGCCTCTGCCTTGCAAGCTTTAAAAAAAAGACATATTTATTTCATATATGTGGGTACACTGTCGCTGTCCTCAGACACACCAGAAGAGGACATCAGATCCCATTAGATGGTTGTGAGCCACCATGTGGTTGCTGGGAATTGAACTCAGGACGTCTGGAAGAGCAGTCAGTGCTCTAACCACTGAGCCATCTCTCCAGCCCTATTAAAATTTTTATGTGCATGTTTTGCCTGAGTGAGAGTTGGATACCCTGGAAATGTTACAGTCCTGAGCAATGCTGGGATTTAAACTCAGGTCCTCTGGAGAACAGCTAGTGCTCTTAACTGTTGAGCCACCACTCCAGCCCCAGGCAATTGAGACTAGTCACTAGTTTTTCTGTATGTACCTAGGGCTGAAGCTTCTATGGTTCAGCTGGAATACCTAAGGAAAACAGGAGCCAGACCAGGGCAAAACCTTGATCTTATTACTTAGGTATCACCAAACAGGTAATTTATCAGTTTATTTATAAAAGGGCCAATAATGGGAATAACCTCATTGGGCTGTTCTAAGCACTAAACAGAATAATATATTAAAAACAGTAGAAAAATCAGCCCATACATGTTAGCTACTTTCGGTAACTTTTAAAAATTTTAGATTGAATTTAAAAGTTATGCATGTGGCTGTTTTGTCTGTATGTAGTGTGTCCTCTCTGAAGCCAGAAGAGGGTGTCAGATCCTCTGGGACTGGAGTTAGTTATATAGTGCAGGGGAGTGAACCCCAAACCTCTGTTAGAGTACCCAGTATGTTTAATTGTTGAGCCATGTAGGGGTAGTTACTTTTATGACATGCCAGTCTTACAACCTGACACCAGGTATGTATGTAGTGTACATACATGCAAGTAAACACTCATACACACAGAGTACAGTTTTCAAAAGTTTATTTCTATGCATGTTTTACTGGTTGTATGGATGTGTGTAGCACATACATGGCTAGTGTTCACAGGTCAGACGGATCTATTCACGGGAATGGAGTTGCAGATAGTACACATACACCACCAGGCACACACATTTCAGACAGTCCATCACACTCAGTCATCACCTTCTGTTAACCTTTAATGTTTCCCCGCAACAACTTCTTGAGTTCCCTCTCCCCACCACTTCCAGTTGAACCTAGGGCCAGATAAAGATTCTACCGCTTAGCTGTATCCGTTTCATTCTTTACTGAAACCAGACAACCTGTTAAAATTATACTATAGCAAAAATAACTGATTAGCTTTGGTTGAGATACCATTGATTGGCTTTCTGATCAAACTTTTTAAACTCTTGGCACTATATTTCTTGGTTGATAACCAGATTATCCAAGTGATCCTTCCTATAGAATTCAAGTTTTCAGTCAGCTCTAGTTGGCACACATTTGTAATCACAAATGACTGGTCCTGAAGCTCTTAACTGGAGGCATCACAATTTTTGAACATTATTCCAACACATCTTACAACATTGATATCCACAGTATCATGTTCCTTCATTCCTCCAGAACCCTTAGCAGATGAAAGCAACTTTGTATAATGCTAACCTATATTTTCCATATATGTAAATGATTGATAAAGCTACACATTAGCTAAGAACAAATTCTTTTTTCAGGGTTCAGGATTAAACCCGAGTGAAATGCTCACTGTGCCACATGTCCAGACCACTTCCATCACTATACCATAAGTATATACTTGAGTATACTTATCCTTATGACGCAGGATGCACTGCTTACAGGACAAGCTGGGCTGGGATAAATGAGCTATGGCTTAGTGTTGGGGTACTATCAACCAAGGTGAGGATCTGTATCTATTAAATTTCCACATCCACTCCCAACGTTATTACTTTGAAACCAAATTTTTTAATTATTTTTATTTCATTGTATTGGTGTTTTGCTTGTCTGTATAAGGGAGTCAGACCAATTAGCTAGAAATTCAATCTGGGTCCTCTGCAAGATCAGCACTCTTATCAATGAGCCATTCTCCAGACCTGAAACAATTTTTACCTAGGACAGAATTTGAGGTTATAACCCAGAAATAGGGTTCCTGCTGAGATCAACAATATACCTCAACACTGAACACACTGGTGCAATACTTATAACCTAGCACTCAGGGTGGAAGCAGGATTGCTAAAGACCAGCTCAAACTCCCTTAGCAGGAACCAAAATAAAACAAAACAAACAAACAAAAAAAAAAAAAAAAAAAAAAAAAACCCAGAACCCCAGGGAGCTGGAAAGATAGCTCAGCAGTTCAGAGCATTCCCTGCACCTCTAGAGAACTTAACTTCAACCCCAGCACTCAGGGGACACATCGGTACATGTGAAAAACACACACAAAATCAGAAAAACAGCAAAACCCCTTCAAACTATGAAACTGAGTTTGGTGTGTCTGTTATCACTATTAAAGCAGAGCATAGGGACAGTCGTTCTTAATCTGCATCAAGACCCCTTTGGGGTTTAAAACTATCAGAAAACAGATAATATGATTTATAATAGCAGAAGTAGTTATGAAGTAGCAATGAAAAGCTTTTGTGGTTGGGGTCACCACAGCATTAGGAAGGTCAAGAACCACTGCTGTCTGAATTAAAATGTAAATATCCAACAGGGCTGTCAATCCCTAAAAGGGGTTGCATTCTATCACATGCCCAAATCTGCTATGCTGGTTTTCCCCCCCAGACTTATTCATTTAACGTATATGTAAGCAGTCTCTGCTCTTCAGACACAGCAGAAAAGGGCATTGAATCCCATTACAGATGGTTGCTGAGAATTGAACTCAGGACCTCTGAACGAGCAGTCAGTGCTCTTAACCACTGATCCATTTCTTCAGTCCCATGTTATTTTTCTAACCGATTCAAATTCTGAGCTATACGGAAATCACCAAGGAACCTAGCTTTGCATCTTTGGCACTTCATGCGGGACAGGTCTCAGACACTGTATAGAGGTGACACTGCTAAAATGCAGGAGTAAAAAATGTACAGGAGGACAACACATTCAGTTTATTTCAATCAAGTCACAGTCCTTGTCCTGCTGCTGCCAAGTGCAGCCCAGCCTCCATTACAGATGCACTTTACAGGGTTCCTGTGACAGTACAGCAAGCCTTTGTTCAAACAGGACCAGCCCCAAAATTTCCCTCAAAACAAAACAAAAAACAAACTCCATTCCAGCAAGGGGTAAATACATGAAATTACAGCAAACAGACACTTAAAAGGACAGCCAAGAAATCTTCCAACAGTTTATTAGAAAGAATGTAGACATTTAAAAAAATCCCCACTGTCATGAACATAAATTGAGGTTTTCCAGCCAGGGTATAAGCTGAAATCAAAACAGGAAATAAAAAAAAAAAAAATCCAATAGTGTATTAACATTTTCCACTCATTTGCCATACTGACAGTGCAAATACAAATCTGGTCTAAAATGTACATATTCTCAAGCAACAATGTACAGCTTTCTTAGTCCTCCATGCTAAGAGATGTAAAAGCTTAAGGGCCAAACAATACCAAGTGTATAGGCTTCAAAAACCATCTGAGTTAGGGCATCCACTAGTTTTAGCTAAAATACACCTGAACACTGACAAGTGATCACACACAACGATGTAAAGTACATTTTTTTCTTTAAAAATAAACTTTAGTGGAATAATTCTGATAGGTATCCTGAAAGAATGGCAGGGTGAAAGTTTAAGTTATTAGCCAATTTGTTTCTGCCTCCTTTAAATCCACGGTCTAGGATTTAAAACCTTTGTTTTTCCCTAAGCTGAGAACTTTCCTAATGTGTAAGTAACCGTGTTATGAAGAAAGAAGACTTGGATGAAATGCATTTTTCATCAGAGCTGCTGTAGCAGTTGCCTAGGATCTCAACTGCTTCATAGAATCCTGGGAAATGTCCATGCACATGGGTATTGCCTTAGCTGACTTAAATTGCCCCATACAATGGTACATAATCAACCCTTAGTGAAGCCTTAAAAAAAAAAAACAAAAAACAAAAAACAAAAAAAGAGGTTGGAAAATGGGTTAAAGGAGGCAAGTACAGCCTATCTGCTTTCAGAGCTATCAACTCAGGGATTTTCTCAATTATGAAATCTTGCAGAATTTATGTTTCTTTTTCAAAATCCAGGCGATGACAACACTCCTTCTTACTCCAGATCTGGCATTTCTGAAAGAATTTTAGAAATAATCAGCAAGGCCTACAACAGAACTACAATAGAACCTCACATTTATAAATGAGAAAACAAAACTGAGCTCTGTAGAATCATCTGTAAAGGCTTACAAACTGAACATGTAACCACACCTAAGAGTATATATATATATATATGTATGTATATATGTATATATACACACACACATATATATATATATATGTATATATATATATATATACTAAGAATATGACAAGACCTTCTTTGGTTCTTATTTCACTAGCCCATCTCTATCCCTGGAAATGCCCTCTCCTTGCTAATTGTAGACTATACCTAGTCTAAGGCAGGAGACATGGGTCGGTGGTTAAAGCTCTACGCAGGCTCAATTCCCAGCACCTACATAGCTGCTTATAACTGGCTATATATAGTCCAGTTCCAAGGGTTCTCTGATAACCTCTTCAGTCCTTCCAGGCACCAGGTATACACACATTGCAGACACATATGCAGTGAAAACAAAGAAAATTATAGGTGGTGTCGGCTCTGAAAGTTGATTTCAAAGTGTGGACAACCACTGCAGCAGAAGCAATTAAAATAAACAACAAAACACAAATGGGGCTGGAGAGATGGCTCAGTGGTTCCCAGCAACCACATGGTGGCTCACAGCCATCTGTAATGGGATCTGATGCCCCTTTCTGGTGTGTCTGAAGATAAATAGCTACAGTGCACTCATAACATAAAATAAACAGGCAAAACAAAAATAAACAACAAAAAAAAAACAAAACAAATCAATGATACTCACTTTCATCATCACTGTCTTGTGAATCCTGTAGAAGAAAAAATTTTTAAAAAGTTACCAAGTTCATCACACACACATTCTTACAGAATAATGTACCTTAAAAATCCTAAGTATTGTAATTTTTACTGTATTAGCTAAATAGTTACACGGAACCTAGAAACTTAATGATGCGTTTAAAATCAAGGCCTACTTTCCTAGGCCTTGTAGCAGAAGACCCATCTTTCTGTAAATTCTCCCGCAACTTTGTCATCCTCTCTTGGCATTCAATGTAAAAGAAAATTACTTAATAAACAGAAGCCAAAGAGTTCTAATTCTATATACTAAAGCTGAGAATTCTCAACTATATAAATGTAAGATTGCTGGAAGATTATGTCCAAAGTAGTAGAGTACACCTTCCTCAATTCATTCACATCCCTTTATCCCTGACCTGCTTTTAAATCCCATTTCTATCCTTGTTAAATGATAATCTTTTAACTCTTTTATTTTATGCAATGATTTGTTAATATCAATGATCCTTAATGGCTAATAAATAGAATTTCCTTAGTAGGTAAAATCTTTTCCCTTTAATATGTAAAAAACAAGATGGGTAGAATAAAGGTAGAGATGGCTACACCCTTTCAGGGGAACAGTGAGCATAAGACCATTATTAGTGAACAAAAGGGGGCAAATACACTTACATCATCTGCTCCATCTACTTCTGGTAAATCTACATCCTCATCACCACCCATGTGATCCATCATCTATTTGAAGAATAAAAATCATCTTTAAAATGTTAAATCCAGCTTTACTAGGCCACACACTCCAGAATAGACTTTCAGTACAGCATAAGTTCCCATGAATGAATGCCAAAGAATCTTAAGTACTTTGCTTTCTATAAAGGCTGAATCTAAAACAAGAGAAGGTACACAGGGTCCAGTGGCAGGAGGATTCAAAAGTTCAAGATCATCCTCAACTATATACTAAGTGAGAGAGAGGCCATCATGGTTGGGCTATATAGTCTTCCCAGTAAGTAATTAAAATTAAAAAAAAAAAAAAAGCTCAATTTACCCAGCAAGATATCTACATATAGCAGAAAATGAAACTGAAAACTCTATATAACCTACATGCCACTTTGTAAGAAAAGTAAAAACTTAAATACTTAATGTTATCCTTGATTTCAAGACCTAAGATGGCTTTAAAAGAGACACAAGAGTGAAGGTGGGGCTGGAGAGAGGCCTCAACAACTAAAGGCACTAGTTGCTTGTCCAGAGAACCTGGGTCAAATTCCCAGCACCCACATGGATGAGGACCACGACTGTCTGACTCTGGTTCTAGGGCATCCATGGCCTCTTCTGGTTTCCATGGGTACAAAAGGCTTAGCTAGACATGCAACAGGAATATGTTCAGCCTTAAAACAGTAGCCTATTCAGTCTCTTGGGGGTGAGAGTGGGAAAAACAGAAAGGAAGGTTGCACAAAAACTCCTCAAAATGTGCAAAGCACAATTCTAGGTACTAGGAGGTAAAAGAAAAACCCCTTAAAAATGACACAAAGTACTCTCTCTCCCCAATGAAACTAAGAGCCATTTGAGATGTAAAGCAGTTAAAACACATGTTGGAAACTTAGCCCCTAAATTTCTTCATTTTGGGATAGTCCTGTGTAGCCTAAGCTGGCCTTGAACTTACAATGTAGCTGAGGATGACCCCAACTTCCTCTGACTCTCCACTTACCAGTCTGTGCTACCTATCACTCCTGGCTTTAAAATCTTGGGCTTCACGCAAGCTGAGTAAGCATTTACCAGCGGAATGGCATTATTCCTTCACTTACACTACAGCTGGCAAGTACTTTCCCACTTTGGTCACAGTAAGAGGTTTGTAACATTTATCAAACAGCACAATGGTCCTCCTCTGCTCACCCATTTTGCTCGGTTTTTTAAAAGACAAGGTCTCACTGTTATCCCTGGCTGTCCTGAAACTCACTATGTTGATTAGGCTGGACTCAGAACCTTTTCTCTGCCTTCCCAGTATTTCCCATCAAAGGCACGGACCACCAAACCTTCCTCCTTTTCTTGATTTTGCACACATTTCAGTGTTAAGAACACAGCATGATGGTCCTTTTTTTTTTTAAAAAAATTCTTTTTAAGGGAATTGAAGCGATGGCTCAGTGGTTAGGACCCAGGTTATTATTTCCCAGCACCCACATGGTAGTTCACAACCAGTCAATCTTCTGAACTCAGGCCAGCAGACGTTCAGACACATAATTAGAATTATGAACAAATAAACGTACAAGGATACCAGAAACCAACCACATCATCTCAAGAGCAAAAATAACTGTCCCTCCCCATCTTCTGAGACAGGGCTTCTCTGTGTAGTCCTGTCTGTCTTGAAACTCAGATGCCTACCTGGTTTACAGAGCGAGTACCTGAACAGCTAGGGCTACACAGAGAAACCCTTTTTCAAATAGAACTCTTCAGGGCATGTGTCTGAAGACACAGCAACAGTGTACTCATATATATAAATAAATCTTAAAAACAAAACAAACAAACAAAAAACCCTCTTCACCCTAAGACCATCTCTTTAGATGTTTGTCCATCACATGTTAAGCTTGGTGCCGGAATAGACCAGAAAAGGTAAAGGCCACTAGTTTCTCTAGACATATACTTATAAGCAGTTGTGACCTGTTCTGACTGCATGGTTTCTGTCTAGAAAACTAAAAAGGGTGACTGAGGGCTGGTTGAAAGCACCCGTTACTCTTGCAGAAGACTGGGGTTTGATTTAACAACCACAGCGGCTCGGAACTCCATTTCCAGGGACCCTTACACCATCTTAGGACTCTGTCCATCTGAGGACCAGGTTCCCAAAGTGGTGCAGACACACAAACGCAGGCAAAAATTAGCCATACACATTAAAATGGGGGAAAAAGGGATTAAAACAACTATATAGAATGTATTATGGGAACAGGGTAAAAGATGCCATTAAAAGAACTCACCTCAGAGAAACGGTCAAAATTAGACATGTCTTCATCCGAGTCATCCTCCCAGTCTTTCCAATTATTGAAGTCCACACTAAGCCAATTAAGCTAGAGATCAACAAAAACATTACCTCCATGTTACTCATAACCAATAATGTGACATAAAATTAGCTCAAAAGAGAACAATTTATAAGAAACCAGAGCAGTAATAAGCCCACAAATATTTTTGACTGTTCAACTTACCTTTCACACAAAAACATTTATCAGAAAGTATTGTCTGATACCTGGAATTCATTCAATTCACAAAGGCTAACCTTCAACTGTAACCCATGGATTACAGCACATGCCTTCAGGCTGCATTCGTTCTACAGCTTTGTGCATAGTAGGCACTCTATCAAATGAGCTACCCCAGTGCCATTGTTTCCATTCTATACAGTACCATACTATGAAGCCCTGGCTGGCCTCAAACACAAAGAAACCTTTCAGCCTCTAACATACTCTATTTTACCATGTCGAGTTCTTGTGATCAGAACTCAGGCCTTCAGGTTTGGCAGCAACCACCTTCCTAATAAGGTACCTTGCCTGCCTATCCTCAGATCTTTGAATATTAAATGTCACCACACTTTGTTCCCCCACCATAACCAAGTAACGTATCTCAGTGTGCTGGCTAATTTTATGTCATCAACACTGGTTACAGTCCTCTGAGGGGAGAAAACCCAATTGAGAAAACCTACCATAAGATCCACATGTAAGGCATTATCTTAATTAGTGACTGAAGGGCTGAGCCCATTATGGGTAGGGTAGTCCTGGGTTCTATAAGGCTGAGTAAGCGATGAGAAGCAAGCGAATATGCAGCACCCCTCCACAGCCTCTACATCAGCTCTTGCCTCCAGGTTCTTACCCTGCTATCATGGACCAATAGTATCAAGTATTAGCTATATAAAAACTCCTCCCCAAGTTGCTTCAAATGGCATTTTGTCACAACGATAGTAACCCTAACTAAGTCAGGCAAGCTAAGTCTTGATGTTACAACATTTCTGCCTTAGTCCCAAGTGTGCCATACCTGATGCAAAAGCTTATCTCTATCAACTAGGGTCTGATTTTATGGCCAAGTATAGAACACCAGCTTTATACTATCTCTGGAGCCATCGCTCCAGCCCCCCCCCCCTTTTTTTAAAAAAAATCTATTTATTTAATGTATGAGTACACTGTATCTGTCTTCAGACACACCCAAAGAGGGCATCAGATCTCATTACAGATGGTTGTCATTACAGATGGTTGTGAGCCACCATGTGGTTGCTGGGAATTGAACTCAGGACCTCTAGAAGAGCAGTCAGTGCTCTTAACACTGAGCCATCTCTCCAGTCCTATTTTTAATTCTTAAAAGGTCAAACATTTAAACAGAAAAGGGAAACATACCTTTGCCCTTTCCTTTGTTAACCTAGGCCACGACTGGCCGGATTCTCCTTTTCGCAAACAACATAAAATTGATCTGTCCGTTCTTTTATGCTTGGAGTCCTACAACATAAGCATCACACCACTCACTGCTGTGTTATATAACAAGTCTGTCCTTTTTTCTGCCCTTACCCCCACCCCACAAGGCACAGAGCACTGTTCAGGGATCAAACCCAGGACCCTGAAACATGCTAGGAAAGAAAGCACTCTATGGTGGAGTCATACCTCCATACTTTGGCTGTCACAATGCAGTCCAGTCTAGAACCCAAGGTCCTCCACAATTAGCTTCCGAGTGTTGCTAGTTTTGAGAGTCCCTCTGTACTAAGCTTTGTCTCTTTCCTGAGATCCTTTTTTCTATGTAGGCAAAGCTTTCTGTCCTGCTTCCACTTCCTAAAAGCAGCCTACAGGCACAAGCCTGCCTTTTTTTTTTTTTTAATATATCCTACATTCTTTCTAAACTGGAAGAACAAAAATTTCTGATCTAAGACAGAAAAACTTCAAAGGTACTGTGATTTGTTTGGCCAGTTACAGAATAAAGAATGTGTAGGAAGAGAGGTTGCCAATAGTCTCTAAACTGTTAGGCTAAACAGATGTAAGATTTAATGTTTATTATTGTGGTAGTTTGAATGAAAATGGCCCATAGGCTCATAGGGACTACTATTGTTGGAAAGGGTGGCATTGTAGGAGGAAGTCACTGCAGGTGGGCTTTGATGTCTCTGAACTTCAAGCCAGGCCTACTCTCTTCCTGCCCCTTCAGGTGGGTCACATGCCATCATGCTTCCCTCCATGACTATGGACTGAACCCCCAGCTGTAAACCAGCTCCAATTAAACATTTCCCTTTATAAAAACTGCCACTTAATAAAAGATAACTAGCAGCATGCCCAGTTTCTCATAATTTAAATCAGAAAAAAGCACGAATAGTACTTACATTTGGATCAATACAATGAAAAAGGTCAATTTCATTTAAATGCTTAAAATTATCGCTTCCTCCAAGACAACTAAAAAAAAAGAAAAAAAGTGAGACAGAGAAAGAGATTAAAAAAACCAGTCAGTTATGTTAAGTAAGCTTTGGGTAACACTGATGTAAAACAGGTGTGTTGGCTAGTTTTATGTCAATTTGACACAATCCAAGAGACAAGATGGGAGCCTCAAATGATAAAATGCTTCCATAAGATCAGGGGGTAAGAAGGCCTATAGTACACTTTCTTAATTAGTGATTGATAGGGAGTGATTGATCCTGTAAGAAGGCAGTAAGAAGCACTCCACCATCGTCTCTGTCCTGCCTTCCTCTGATGACTGACAGTGGCTCCATAAGCCCAATAATCCATCTCCACCCAAGGTCATGTGTTTCGTCTCAGTAATAGCTTTCACCTTAAATGGGACAAAATGGCAAATTACCTGAAAGTAAGTTTGGATTTTTCAAAGTTTACATTAACATCTTTGCTGTCTTCAACACAAAATTCAATGAAAACATAGTCCCTTCGATCGTACCACTTTGCAGAAGCAGGCTGCCTATAAATAGAGAAAATGATAAATTAAAAAACAAATTTTCGTATTCATAACTTCTTATTTAACATAGTAATAACACAATAAACCCCATACAGTTTAAATTCCACTTTACATTTATCCTACATTCCAAAGGCTTCAAGAAAGCAGTATCACGAAGACGAAACACTTTCCTAATAGGGATTTTATTTGGGAGATGAAGGAATGAGGCAGGGCTCTCAAGTAACCCACACTGGCCTTGAATACCTGGTCCTTCCTTGCCTACCTACACAAAGTCATTTATCTTCCCTGTGTCTTTATAGGAACAAAAAGTAGGCTCTGAAAACAAACCAACCAGGAGGTGGTTCATGCCTTTAATCCTAGCCCTAAGAAGACAGTGTGAGATTTCTGAGTTTGAGCCCAGCTTGGTCTGGTGTACAGAGTTCCAGGTCATCCAAAGTCTATACAGAGAAACCCTGTCTCAAAAAACCAAAACACACACACACACACACACACACACTCACACACAAAATGTCACCCAGCCCAACAACACCCCATTTCACCAGGGTTAAAAGGGACTGTAGAGTTAAGATCTAACGTTTAATGCCGGTCAATCATTAGGTGATAACCTTTTAAACCATCATTACTGAAACTAAGATTCATAGATTTAATTATAAGGCGAACTTAGCCACCTTCAACTAAATGTACTATTTTACAATCAGGCTTTCAACATTGCAGGTCTGTGTTTTATATACCAAAGCCTAGAACAATAATATACAACAAGGTTTTTGTCATCCCAGAACACAGGAGACTAAGGCAAAAGGACTGCAATTTTAGGGCTGCTCAGTGTCAAAGAGCACTTGCTACTCTTGTAGAGGACCTGGATTCAACAACCAGCACTCACAAACGTGTATAACCCCAGTTCCAGGGGATCCTAGATCAATAGACAAAGCATGCCAAGCCCTACTACTTGAGGTGGTCCTGAGACCCACCTAGTGTTAGACTTCCACACGTCTAGTGGTAGATGGGTCAAAACACATAATAATATATGCAGTTTAGAAAAATGACACAACTGTTTCCAATTTTAAATGACAATATTGGTCAGAATGGATGCATTTTGCTATAAAGTGCAGGTTGGTCTGTAAGAGTTGCCCCCATGTCTTTAGTTGGAATTAACAGGTATACATCATTTGTTCAATTTGATTTGATCTCAGATTTCAAATGCCTCTTTCCCTAAGAGTTTTATAGGTTTTAAAAAAAAATTTCTCTTTTCGTGTATACATATACAGGTACCCACCAGCAATGTGCCTGTAAACTATTTGCAGTAGTTGGTTCTTCCCTTCAGACTTGTAGGTTCTAGAAATCAAACTCAGGTTGTTTGGATGGGAGAAAATATCAAGTTATTCTGTCACTGCCAGCCAGACCACTTTTCTGCCCCAATCCCCACAGGATCTCATGTGGCCCACCTGCTTCTGCCTGGGATTAAAGGTGTGTGCCACAACCACCTGGCAAATAAAGTTTTTATAGCCAGGCAGTGAGGTTTTTAAGTGTAAGATGGATAGATTTAAGTAAGAAAGAAAACAAAACAAAAACAACAAAACTTTAAATCAAACCAAAATCATCCATACAAAAAACAATCCATAAGCCAGACAGAAGGAGGCAGATCTGAGTTCCAGGCCAGCCCTGGCTACAGAGTCTCCCTCCCCTCTTTCATTCATACTAGTAAAGGCTGAAGTCCACCAGATCTGATGTCTTCAGCAGGGTAGATCTTAAGAGACCTCCAGGTTGCTAAGAATACAGCAGTAATGTTACACAATGAAGACATTTTAAAACTAGCTGATTGTGGTGGCTCATGCATGTAGGTCAATAATTATATATGCAGGTAAGTGCCGGCACTAGTTAGGTCAAGGTGATACACGATTGGGCGGTAGAGAAATGAAGACAGAGAATCCAAGATAGAACCTAAGGAGAAGGTTCTAGACCTAGGTGGTCTTAATTGACGATAAGTAGATATGATTATTTCTAAAGGTTCTAATGGGTCAATTTGTTTTATCTAAGTGGGCAGCTTATATTTTTGTCCAACAGCTTATTGCGCACTTGTATTGTAGATTGAGAACTTAACATATAAATCTGATTGATAATCCAGTATTTGGCAAGCACAGGTTGGAAGACTATTCCAGCAGGCAAGGGAATCTCTGAATTCCAGGCCAGCCTGGTTTACAGAGTTAAGACAAGCAGGGCTTCACAGAGAAAACTCCACCCTAAAAAAAGACCTACCCAAATAATCTTGGTTGTAAACTTGACTGAATTCTAAATCAATAAATCAAGAAAATCGATGAATTTTCTTGCTCAAATTATTTGAAATGGAAAGACACATCTGCAAAAATTCTTACTACTTAATATTTTAAAATACTACATACTTTTAAAACCACTAGATGCTGACTTTTTAAAAAGATTTATTCAGACACCGGAAAAGGGTATCAGATCCCATTACAGATAGTTGTGAATCACCATGTGGTTGCTGGGATTTGAACTCAAGACCTCTGGAAGAACAGAGATAGGATAGAGATCTGATGCCCTCTTCTGGTGTCTGAAGACAGCTACAGTGTACTTCCATATAATAAATCCCCCCCCCCCCAAATTCAATCTCTGTCAAGTATTAGGTGAGCTGAGAAGCTAAATCTATTCAAGGGGGACCTACAGTGTTAAACCCCAGCTAAATAATGTTTCAAACCAACAGACCTAATCTAAAGGACTCACATATCAAAAGTTCTTTATATATGCAGGCGATGCTGTTCTATATTTCAAAAACATTTTTTTTTTTAAAAAAATCCAACCAACCCAAACCACACTTCTTTTGTTAAGGTTTGTATGTATAAGGGGTTTTGTCTGCAGAAGCCAGAAAAGGGTGTTGACCTTGAACTGGAATTAGGAAAGGCTGTGAGCCTCCATATGGGTGCTGGAAATTACTCAGGTCCTCTTTAAGAATAGTTAAGTGCTTTTAGTTTTTAGAAAGGGTCTCTCTACACAGCCTTAGCTTTCCTGGAACTATGTAGGTCAGGCTGACCTCCAGAGAACTGCCTGGCTCTGCATCCCAGGCACTGGGATGAAAGGCTGGTATCATTATACCCAGCTTTTAAGTTCTGCACCATCTCCTAGCCTTACTAACCACTTTACTTTTTAATATGCTCGACATGAAAGTTTAGTTCAACTTAAAGATCTGTTACAAAGTAACTATCAAAAGCATCTCACATACTCATGCTATAGAAAGCACATTAGAGCCTGAACACCATTTAATGTTTACCGGAAGGTTATAACTGGAAATTGTGCTAGAGATGCATAATAGGAGAGGAGTGGTGCTTTGGAGAGTCTAAGGCAGGGGCATTACTGAAAGTTCCAGGTCATCCTGGTCTGCATTCTCTGTGCAATATTCAAAAGGCCCTGCTTCAACTAATGAAGCAAAACTGTGCTCAGGCTTCAGTTTCAAGCCTTCACTCACACCAACATACATATATGCAGCTACATACACACACATAACCACACACAAAAGGATTATGTAGCACACATGCACTTGGCCAACAAGCCCTAACATCACAGTGCACTGCTCAAGAGCATAGTACCCAACTTCTATATGGGTGTTGGAAATGCAATCCCAGACCCTCATGTTTTTAGTGTTTTCCTGGCTGTACCATTTCCCCCTATCTTTTCAGAATTTTTAAAGGAATGTCTTGTTATGACAGAGTTTTAACTATACAGTTCTAGATGGCCTCAAACTGCATCAAACCTTTTGCTATTACCTTTCCAGGGCTGGTATTCCACAGGGAGGCAGAAGAACCAGGAGTTCACAAAAAATAAAACCAAAAGTTTTTTATCTGTATCAGTTTGTACTAAGAACCAGACAAAGGAGATGCCAAAACTCAGCTACTGAAAGCCAGGCACAGTCAAATATGCTTGTAATCCCAACATTTGGGAGGTGAAGACAGACATTCCAGGCCAGCAACACCTGCCTCAAACAAACAGTTGGCTGTAATGGTGCACAGCTTTAATGGGCAGTCAAGAGACAGAGGCAGGCAGGCCTGTGTAAAGCCAACAGCTACAGAGAGACTGCCTCACTCTGACCCCAAGAGCTTGCTTCAAAACAAAACCCTCCAATAACAAAAAACTGAAATGTCGGGCTGGGGATCAGAGTTCAAGGTTAATATGGTTTACACAGTGAGACTCTGCTTCAACCCCATCCCTGACACCCAAAAATCTATCAGTCCATCCATACAATAAATAATGGGACTAAAGCAAAGTGATAGAGTAGTTTACCTAGCACAAGTAAATGAACCTCGGGTCTATCTTGGTACAATTCTACATTTGAGAATCTACAAAGCTGGGCATATGCTTGTAATCTCACCATTTGGGTGGTGGGAGGACTGATAACAAACTCTATGTCAGCCTGGCATATGTAGTAAGACCTACCTAAAAACCCCAAACCACCAAAACCCCTACCATCTATGCAATATTGTCTACCTGATGTAAAAGTAAGCATTTAATAGTCCAAGCGATATTTTGGTTTCTAGATCTTTAAAACAGAAAATACAATTAAATACAGTAATCTTAAATTAGCTATAGAAGTAACCTACAACCCAGCAAATTTTGTCACTTTGTTTCTATGCCTTCTAGTTTAAGTCTAACTCACCAAGAAAAAAGGGAAACCAGTTGCCAGGTTACAGTGGTTAGGGAATCAACACTGAACAAAAGCCACCATCAGATACTCTCTTCAAACCTGAGCCATATACCACATGCTTATTAAAAGTTTAGAAACCTTAAGATTTATTTTGGGAGTTCTGTAGAGCAAAAAATACAACAGACAGGCAGGGCATTGTGGAATTTTAACTTTTAATCCCAGTACCTGGAAGGAAGAGGCAGTCTGATCTTGAGTGTAAGTCCAGCTTGGTCTACAAGTTCCAGGACTATACAGTGAGACTGCAGTTAGGGTTATACAGTAAGACTCTATCCTATCTCAAACTCAACACATTAGCCGAATTATTTCAATTTCACTTTAGAAAGTCAATTGTTAAATAAATGGTTTGATGTTTACAAAATGGTATATACTGAGCATTTTAAAACAAGACCAGACAACTGATCTCTTTCAAATGTGCACAATGGTGCAAACCTGGTCTACACAGAGAGAAGCCTTGTTTCTCTCTCTCTCTCTCTCTTTCACACACACACACACACACACACACACACACACACACACACACACACACACACACGAGAGAGGTGTGCACACATGGCTGGCCTTGATCTTGGGCAGCACAGACCCTGCCTCAAAAAACCCTTAAAAGATAATAGGACCAGTTGCACACCTTCAATCCTAGCACCCAGGGAGGCAGAGGCAGGATATCTTCAGCCCAAGTTACAGGATAGCCAGAGCTACAAGTGAGAACTTGTCTCAAAACAACAAAAAACAAAAACAAACAACCCCCCCCCCAACCAAAACCAAAAAAACCCCACCCTCCCACCACAGGGACTGGAGTGATGGCTCAAAGGTCCTGAGTTCAATTTGCAGCAACCACATGGTGGCTCACAACCATCTGTAATGGAATCTGATGCCCTCTTCTGGTCGGTCTGAAGACAGCTACAGTGTGCTCACATAAAACAAATCTTAAAAACACACAAACACAAGAAGCTGGAAAGATAGCTCAACAGTTAAATGTACTTACTGGCTGCTCTCCAGAGCACCCACATGGTGATTTACAACCCTCTAGCTTCAGGGGATCCAACCCTCTCTTTCTGACCTCTACAAGTGCTGCATGCAGGTGAAGACTCTTTACCTCCAGGAGTAGGGGAGGGGTGCACACACAAATAAAATCACTATGACAAAACACTTAACGTAAAATCTGTTACACATTTGGCTTTTTATGAGAAACTCCAAATTTCTTTACATATTTTCTAGCACTACATGTCTTCTAGGACCCATTTTTCAGCCACTACTTGGCTCTAGGGTTCTTCTATTCATTTACATTTCTAACCATTCAAGCAAACACTTAAACTTGTACAACTGTTAAACTTTACGTTTTTTCCAATTACTATCTATAACTTTTAGTGCCATGCATAGAACCCACCCACACTACCCTCAAACACTCTAATTCAATTCTCTCATATCTGAAAGTTTTCCTGACTGGAAAAAAAATCTTAGGTTAAAAGAATCTGTAACCTCAACATAAACTAAGGTCTTCAGGTCAGTGAGGTGGTCTTTCATACCTATTTCACCTTCACATGGAGAGAGCATGACGAAATGCCACCCAAAGTTTGAGAAATGCTGAAAAAGTCCACAAGTATCTTGTGACTAGACACGTGCAGAGCTACCTGCTTCACAGTAACTACTACTCGCTGCCAAGGAGGTGACTGGATTTGCTAACATCAGACCGAGATGTGGGAACGGGAAGTTTCGTTGTGGTGACGGCATGGCCCCCTCTAGTTGCCTAGCAGTGCCTGCCGCCGAGGGCCGCGTGGTGCCCTACCGGTAGCACTGGCTTACGGCGGCACCCACAAGTGCTCTAAGCCCAGGGCCTGCCTGGGCCGGGCATCAGCACCGAGCGGCAGAACTCCACGGCTCCGGGCGCCCTCAAGGCGGAAAGCTCACACACGAGTTTGAGGCCTAAGGCTAAGTTCCCAGAGTTCCGAGTGAAACAGGCCGTTTAGGGAGGAAAAGTGGGATTTCTGGCAGGAGGAATCCGGGGGGACGGGCTGGAGGTGGGGGAAAACGGACATCTGGAGGAAAAATGTCCTCCAACGGTAACAGGAACAAGGATGCAGGCCCTCCCACCCCACAGCAGGACTGCCACCAGCTCGGGGAGAAAGGCGAAGGGCCGCGGGTGGGGGGAGGGCGAGGAGCCGTTTCCCGGCAGCCGGGGCTGCCGGCGCGGCCTCGCTCCGCTCCGGGACGACCTTCCGTCGGCGGGATGTCGCACTCACATGGTGAACGGGGCAGAGGGCCAGGCGAACGGGTGGGCGGGCCTCGCTGGCGGCGGCTGGCGAGTCGACTCTTCTTCGGCGGCGACTCCGGCGGTCTCTGCCCGGTCGCGGCCTCTTCTCGCTCCCCTTAGGCGACGGCGGCGGGCTCGGCCTCGATGCCCAGAATGCACCGCGCGAAGAGCGGCTCTCTCGGCCCGGGAGAGGAGGAAAGTGTAGGAAAAGGGGCGCGAGGACGAAGAAGGAGCGTGCGTGCGCGCGAGGGGTGGTGAGGCCGGGCGGCGGCTGGTGACGCAGCAAAATGCCCGGGCCCGGCCGCCGCGCATGCGCAGTCGCTGTTTCCAGGCTCTGCGCGGTTTTCTAGAGATCTCTACGGAAGGGGCGGGGCCTCCCGGCTCCTTCGCGATCCTTCCGGCGCCCGCCCCTCCTCTCGCCCCTCCGGCTGCCCGGTTCGCGCCTGTCTTCCCGGGCTCCCCTCTCGCGTTAGCAAGCCGTTGGCCGCCAACCGTCTGAGCACGCGCGCGGGCCTGGGAAGCAAAGCAGGCCCCAAGGCGACGTGCTGGGGTCGTTTTGTCTGAGGCAGGGTGCCACACGCAAGCCCAGGTCGGCTTCGAGCTTCAGCCGCCCGAGTGCTGGGATTGCAGTCCTGTGCCAAAGTCACCGCCGATTACACCCGTGGGAAAACGTCCTCAAAGCCTGGAACCCCTCTTTTTCTGAGTGTCGGAACCCCTTCTGGGCTCCTTTAGCTGAGGAGCTGCTTTTGCGAGTTTGCCTTTATGGGCACGCCTTCCCCCTGCTTGGAGACATTGGCGTCCTGAGGGAGGCAAGAAGAGTTTCTAGACTAATTCGCTGTCTCCATGCGTGAGTTCAGATGAGGAGGTTGAGGATGTTTGAAAATCCTTTAACTGGCTTTGTATATGACCTGGGTTAAGATTTAGTGATGCTAGCAACTAAAAACAGTATTTGCTTGTCAAAAACTGTCAGATTAGGGCCGAGGTAGACCATTGAGCCAATATTCAGGGCAAGTTTTAGGAAAATGTAAACCGTTTGGGACAAGTGTTAGCTTGAAGGGGAGCTCTGCTCTTTCAGATCTACAAAATGGGGGCCCTGTCTCAAATATGGCTAAAGGGGATGTAAAGGCTTTTGTCGTTTTGTAGTTCAGGCTATCTTCAAAGTTTGGATAATCTGGCTTCAGTCTCTATGCCCCTGATGCCCACATAGAGGTCAAAGAGGGCATGAGATCCTTTGGAACTAAGTTACGGATCATGTGAACCATGTAGGTTCTGGGACTAGAACCTGTCTTTAAGATCACCCCAATGTTTTGACTGCTGAGCCATCCTCTCCAGCTCTCAAAATAACAAGAGCTAGGGGTCATGCATGGCCCATGTCTTTAATCCCAAAACTGGGTTGAGAGACAGAAGCAGGTGGATCTTCGAGTTTGAGGACAGCCTGGGCTATGTATAAAGACACCTGCCTCCAGAAAAAATAAAAATAAAAATCAGAACCCCCTAAAAAAACATTCTCAATTTCTATAAAAGTTAGGATGTAACTTACTGGTAAGCTTACATGGGTAAACCCTATTAGGTTCAGTCAATGACACCAACTACCACCATATGCCCAACAGAAAAAAAGATCCACTGTTATCATGGGGACCTGAAGTGTTAGAAGCACAAAAAGGGACATCTTCACTGAAGAAACAGAATAGGCCTTGTCAGAAACTTATCAGGAATGGAGGCAGCTCAGGACTAAGTGCACTGGCTGCTCTTCAATAAGACCTGGGCTCAGTTCCATTAGTCCCAGGAGATCCCTTTTCTAGCCTCCAATGGCATAGATATTACGTGCAGGCAAAACAACCACACAGAAAACTTAAACAAGGCCAGGTGTGATCTATGCTTTTAACCCTAGCAGGGTTAAAATCGGGCCATCCTGCTCTACATAGTGGGTTCCAGGCCAGCCAGGGCTATAGTGATTGATCAGGATGGAGAGATGATTTCAAAATTGAGAGCACTTACTGCTCTTCAGAGGACTCAGGCTCACTTGTCAGCTTCCACATGGTGAATTACACCTATAATTTGTGTGTGTGCACAAAACACCAATGCTCATAAAATGAAAATGAAATAAGGAGTGGAAGGCTAACCCTTCATAAGAAAATATTGCTTAGTCTGCCCTTTTCTTTGTTGTAGTGCTAAAGATTGAGCCCAGCACGTCCTGTATCCTTTACCCATCCCCATTTTGACCTGCCTGTCTCAGGGCTATTCTCTAGGCTCCAAGGCAACCAGAAGTGTTTTGGAAACACTGCAACAGTGAAAGGTTTCTGAGCTTCCCAAGGAGCAAATACCAATGAAGAATCAAATCTGAAGTGAGAGGCGCTTCTGGAAGCAGTTTGCCATGTGCACAGCTCAGCTTCTCTGCAGCCTTGGTTCTGAACACAGGGCATAGCTCCTGCACTGCCAGGGCCTTCCTGACACAGATGCCAATAAATACTTGGGAATTACTTCAGGTTAGATTTGAGATTATTGCATGTAATAAGACGGCAGTGTCATTTACTGCAACACAAAAGTTTCCTGTTATTATATGGTCTTAATTATGGAAAACCTTTCTCCCGTCAGAATACAGATATCAGATGAGTGTATGGTTGGCTTGTACTGTCAGAATATTCAATTTTTAAAACTGCCACTTGAGAGGTCTGGAAAGATAGCTCAGTGCTCTTACATGAATCATTAATTACTCTCATATTGGATAAAAAATGATGGCAGGTGAGGTAGATTCGGCCTGCAAGTAGTAGCTGACCTCTGGCTTGCATATGGACCCCAAGGTGTAGGGAAATCACTAATGTTAAGCTTAAGGGAGGAGAGCATAGTACTTGCCTGTAACTGATGGCACGTGGTAGGGGGATCAGACATCCAAGGTCATCCTCAGCATATTTTGATACCAGATGTGAAGTAAAAATTTAAGAAGGTAGGTCCCAGGCAGTACAGGTCTGTAATCACACTCTAAGGCCAGAGAATCTCATATTCTCAGCCTGCCTGGGCTGACAAGCAAGTGCATAATTAGCCTGTGCAACCTATAAGGTAGACCCTCTCAAGGAAGGCTGGAGATCAAGCTGTGTGCAGCTAGAGGCTGTCTAGCATGCATGAGGCTCTTGGGTTTACTCCCCAGTGCTAGAAGAGCTAAGGAGGCTAAACAATGGTGGGATTGATGCTAGGCTAATTGTCCTTGATTTCTCTGACAATGGATGCTTTGAAGTTTGAAAATGTTCTAGGAAGATTAACTTGGAACAAAGTATGAGCTGAACTGAAAAGAAACAGACTAGAAGAGAACATTTAGACTCCAACCTGAGATTACCAGGAAAAGTTCTTTAGAAACAGTTGTCTTTCATGGGACACTGCAAAGCTATATCCACTATTCCTCAACCCTATTCCTTTATTCTGTCTTTCCTAACTTATTTTTTTTAAGCTTTATTTATTATAAGTACGCTGTCTTCAGACATGCCAGAAGAGGGCATCAGATCCCATTACAGATGGTTGTGAGCCACCATGTGGTTGCTGGGATTTGAACTCAGGACCTCTGGAAGAACAGTCAGAGCTCTTAACCACTGAGCCATCTCTCCAGCCCTCCTCTTTTTCAATGGATTTCACATTAGACTTCATTCATGTCTTTAGCTATAATCTCCACCATTAGCTGATATGACCCAAGTTTTTTTTTTTTTTTTTTTTTTTTTTTTAAGATTTTATTTTATGTATGTAAGGACACTGTTGATCTCTTTAGACACACCAGAAGAGGGCATCAGATCCCATAATAGATGGTTGTGAGCCACCATGTGGTTGCTGGGAATTGCACTCAGGACCTCTGGAAGAGCAGTCAGTGCTCTAACCGCTGAGCCATCTCTCCACCCATGACCCAAGTTTTAATAGGTTTGTTTTGTAAATTTAGTGACAAATTCAGTTTTTGGTTGGGATAAGCTCTAGATTAAAACTAGATTAAAACACAAGAGTTACTTCACATTCTCTCTTGTGCTTCATCTTTTTCTTCTCACAATTTAAAACACCAGTTTGACAGTAATAGAAAGGTAAAGAAAACTACTATGCCTTCCTTGAGCTTTCTTATATTTTGAGGTTTCATTGTTCTAGGGTCTTTAAATATGGGCCCACATTAGCAAGAATTTTCCCGAGACAGTCTTTCTGTGAAGCCTTTGCTGTCCTAGAACTCAGCTAGCCACCTGCTTCTGCCTCCCAGTGCTGGGGTTGAAGGCTCATCACCACCACCACGTACCAAACAATATTTCTAGAGTAAGGAAGAGGCTTTAAAATGTTTATATTAAACACTAATGAAAAAGTAAAAAAATGAAAAAAGGTCTATCCTAAGAGACTGGAACTTACAGCCATATTTAATATACTTTGAGGTCACTTAACACTTGACTGCTGTCTAACCTGACTTTAAGAGAACAATGTAACAACCAACCTCAATTGCTTGCTTTCACAACCTAAGTTTACACATAGCTATTCTCTCCTGACCTATGAGTAATTGACGTGTACATGATGTGACAGTCATTTGCTGAAAAAAGCAAACTGACTGAAAGCTACTTTGTAAAATGAGTATCCCCACACAAGCTGAAATTATTATCCATATTGTTGCAGGTTATTTGACCACACTGTGAACCTTAAGATTGAGAACTGGAGAAAACCTTGTTGTGTGTGGCTCAGCCCCAGCACACACTGTTAACCCAAAAGCAAAATAAAGTCAACCCTAGGTCCAAAAGGAGCAGCTGACAGGGAATGAACCCAAGTGAACCGGAGGGGCACCGAGTTGGAAGTTAATTAAGACAGCTTGAATCTTTTGTCCCCTTCTGTGATATCACAGTAGGAAGGACAGCTTGGTGTTTCCTCTGGCTGAGCTAGTGGGCTTTCACCACAGCATCCAGCTCAAGTCTTCATTTGGTAAAACCAAATGCTAAGTATTTTTGTTCTTAAAGCAGTTTATTGCTTCACATGGCTTATCTTGGTTAGCTGGAGTCAGTTATTCAATCCAAGTTAAATAAGAATGCCCTGGATACCTGTGACAGTATCCTTCATTTCTACCTCACATGATACTTCCTGGGCTGCTCAATAAAAGGAGCATATCCCAGGGCTAGAGAAATGGCTCCGCAGTTAAGAAAGAATACTAACTGCTCTTCCAGAGGTCCTGAGTTCAATTCCCAGCAACCACATGATGGCTCACAACCATCTGTAATGGGATCTGATGCTCTCTTCTGGTGTGTCTGAAGAGAGCAACTGTGTGCTTGTATACATAAAATAAACCCTTAAAAAGAAGAGAGCATATCCCTTTGTCATACACAGATTCTTAAAACTTCAGGTAGAGAGATTTATACAAGGAGCCACAGTACAATGGAAGACTCAGGGAGAGTATTCAAACCAGGGGTAGCTCTGGGTTCTTTCCTTAATTCCATTAGCAACTCTTGACTTTTTAATTCTTCTCAAAATACTCATACCTGAAATAATCACCTTTAAGAACATACATACTCACCAGGCATGGTGGTGCTTCTTTAATCCTAGCTCTTGGGAGGCAGAGGCAGATGCATTTCTGTGAGGAAGCCATGTCTACCAGTAACATGTACTCCTGGGAGGCAGTGACAGGATTTCTGGGGCCTGTTGGCTAGCTGTTCTTGCCAAATTTATGTTCAAGTTCAGCAAGATACCATCTCAAACCACTCTGCTAAGAGGTGGTAGCACACACCTTGAATCTCAACACTTGGGAGGCAGAGGAAGGGAGATATCTGAGTTTAGAAGTCTACACAAAGAAACCTTATTTCAGAAAACACAAAAACCATCAGACAGACTATGATTTGAGGTCAGCCTGGTCTACATGGAGATTTCCAGGCCAGCCAAGGCTACAGAGTGGGAGCCCACCTTAAAAAAAGGGGGGGGGGGTTGAGTTGGAGAACCAAAGAAGACATTTTTTACAGTGATTTCTAGAACATGAATTTGGCACTAACACATAGTGAAAGTACATGAATGCATGCATACATGCATACTTAACACAGATCACAGAAAGAATGAGAAGTGTGATGGCTCATGCCAAACTGAAGCAGGATTGCTGGGAGCTGGAGGCCAGCCTGGGCTGCACACCTTTTGGGTATAGGGGCTAACCCTGTAGTCCTGGTACTTTGGAGTGTGAGGGTGCAGAGTGAGGCTCAGATCAGCGAAGACTGCAGTGAAAGCCTGCATCAAAAGCAAGATGAGATGGTTCGAACATCATTTGCTGCTCCTGGATAAAACCCATGTTTCCTGCACTTCGTAACTTTAGTTCTAGCAAATTCAAAGCCCTTTTCTGCTCTCTTTGGGCAATTGACACACACCAGATTAACATACACTCAAAAAATTTAGACACAACATTCTCCTTTTAAAAATTGACATCTCATATAACCAAAAAGTTGATGGCAGCCTTTCATGGCAGAGACTTCACCAAAATGTCAGTGCTCAATAAATACCACCTGCCTCTCCACCTCCCAAAGTGCTTAAGCAAAGGCCTGCACAATCACTGCCCAGCTCCTTCAATCTCAGTCACCAACATTAACTCAGAGCACTTGCCATGAAACACTACAGAATGGTTTCAACAGGATTAAAGAAACCCCAGAATGGAGAGAGCACTCTCCTCTTGGACGGTTGGAGTCTGAGTGTTTTCTTGAATGTTTGAAACAGCTTCACCTTAAACTTTGAATTTCTCAGCAGCTGCTAACTGTGCTTGTTGAGACAAATCTTCAATCAACAGGGCAGAGGACAGAGGCATGGGGAGATGTTTGTAAGTGAAAAATACATCTCAGGGAACTTGATGCTAGAGGTTGTTTTTTTTTTTTTTTTTTTTTTTGGGTATCACAATTAGGGCTTAACCTCTGCAGCAGCAGCAGTATGGAATTATCTGACGAAGATGGTCAGAGTTTAAAGCCAGCCTTGTAAACCCGTAAGAGTACCACATAGAATGTATAAAGCAATCTTAGTGGTATTTTCAAGAAACTGTAGGGGCTAAACAGATGGCTCAGTGACCAAGACCACTAACTGCTCTTTCAGAAGACCCATGGTAGATTCCCAGCAACCACACCACATAGGAGTTAACAATCTTCTGTAACCCCAGTTCCAAGGGGTTAGCTACTCTTTACTGCACGTAAGCAGTGTAGACACACATGCAGGCCAACACTGATGTGACAAGCACTGTACACTTATTCCAGGCATTTAAATTTTCTACAAAAAGCCAGAGTTGTTCTATCCCCCTTTTAAATGAGACCAAGCCAAGAGATGTTTTACTTGTTTTTAAGTCCCTGGTTAACCTGGGAACTTGATATATAGACCAGGTTGGCCTCAAAGATCCTCCTACCAAGTTTAAATCAATTCTAATTGTTTCCTACCAGCTCACATATCCAAAGCTTGGTCTTTCCCTTTCTATCCTCAATTAGGCAGTTTTGCTGTTCCACTTGCTCCTGGCCTTCATGTTCAGCCCTACAAAAACCAAAATGTTGTTTTACGTATTTTTTGACATGGTCTTCTGTAGGCTGGCTCCAAGCTTGGCATGTAGCCAAGGATAATCTTGAGCACCTGACCCTCCTCCATCTATGGCTATCACCGCATGTCACATGGAAGGCATAAGCTGGTTTACCTCAGCTGTCTTGTTACAGTAACAGAATGCTGACTAGCCTTAGGTAACATTTTTATAGACATTTGAAACAGGCCCCCCTTTGTAGCCTAAGTTGGTTTGAAATTATGTGACCTAGGCTGGCCTTGAACTCATAATCCTCTACTTCAGCACAGAACACTGGAGTTTCACAGACCATGACATTACAGAGCAAGTCTGACCACTCTTGCCATGCTGTGGATGAACTTTGAGTATGAGGACTTGCACATCCAGTGCTTAGCACATAGTAGGTATCAAGAATGGTGGGAGGTTGTACACACAACCCAGCAATTGGGAAGCAGAGTTTTATGAGGAAAGGTTGGTCTACCTAGTGATTTCCATACCAGTCAGGGATATGTAGAGATCAGGTCTCAACATGGCAACATGGCCTAGTGGAAGAGCAAACCTGCTACCAAGACTTACAGCCCGAGTGCCATTCGCACGTGGTAAAACCAAACGGACTCCTGCAGGCTGTCCTTTTACTCCATGGTACTGGGTGTCATGGAGGCACCCCACTCGTCTCCACACATGCAGTACTTCTTTCAGAGCCCTCCCTGTCTATCGTATGTGTACCTGGTACCCAAAGTGAGAGGGCATTAGATTCCTTGGAACCCACCATGCAGTTGCTGGAAAATGAACTCGGATGACCTGGGAATTCAGTGCTTTTAACTGGGGAGGTGGAGGCAGAAGATTAGCCATGAATCTGAGTTCTTCTGGGATACAATTTAGATTCTGTCTCAATAACAAACGCTTACTGATCATGTGTCATCTAAAGATTAAAAATAATTTGGAGACAGGGTCTATGATACAGCTCTATCACTATGAAGACAAGGCTGGTTTCAAATTCAAAGGTTTCTCCTGCCTCTGACTCCCAAATGCTGGAATTAATAAAGTTGTAGGCCACCATGCCCATCAAGATAATAGTTTTTAAAAAGGGATCTTTCCCATACAGTGTCTGCATACACAACTGGGGGGGGGGGGGGATAGGGAGGAGGACAGGATAACAAAGGGGGGGGAGAGACACTTGAACTCTGGGAAAAGATCTAGCACCTACTGAGTCCATCCAACAAGAAGCCACAACTTTATTAGTGATAGAAACAGTACAAATTTTAAACCAAGCTGTAGTTCCACTTTTCAAACACCAAAAAGAGGGGAAAGAAGGGAGGATGTCCTTGTTTTCAAATAGTTACATTGTTAATTCCTGTAAAGAAGAAGAAAAAAAAAGAATTAGAGGCATTTATTGGCTAAGTAGAGAATTCAGGTCATTAAAATCTAAGGCAGTTCACTTTGCAATGAAGCCTAATCAAAGGGCCACTCACCATAATAGCATTTACAATATCATTACTGTTGTTTTTCAGGGCTCGGACAGCCTTTGCTCTTGATACATTCGCTTGTGACATGACCAATTCTATGTCCTTAACTTCCACACCTGTTTCATCAACCTACGAGGGGGAAGGAGGAGAGTTAATAAATCAAAGGATAACTTCACAGTGCTCTGAAGCAAAAGCTACCAACACAGAGAGCTTAAGTAAAATCCACAAGATTTGTGGATTACCTCTTCTTCTTCACTCTCCTCTTGGACGGTTGGAGTCTGAGTGTTTTCTTGAATGTTTGAAACAGCTTCACCTTGAACTTTGAATTTCTCAGCAGCTGCTAACTGTGCTTGTTGAGACAAATCTTCAATCTACAGGGCAGAGAGAGGACAGAGGCATGGGGAG
This sequence comes from Micromys minutus, assembly GCF_963924665.1. Lineage (NCBI taxonomy): Eukaryota > Metazoa > Chordata > Mammalia > Rodentia > Muridae > Micromys > Micromys minutus. Next base: position 6,800,914 of record NC_137957.1, read on the forward strand.
ATGTTTGTAAGTGAAAAATACATCTCAGGGAACTTGATGCTAGAGGTTGTTTTTTTTTTTTTTGGGTATCACAATTAGGGCTTAACCTCTGCAGGAGCAGCAGTGAGGAATTATCTGACGAATAACAGTAATACTGTCTGGAGCAATTTATCTGAAAATTTACTAACCTTGGCTTCCCCAAACACTATGTAGGTATCTGAAGCTGGGCTCTTGTAGACATCCGGTTTTGTGATGACAAAGAGGATATTTTTAGATTTTCGAATAGTGACCCTTGTAACCCCTGTAACTTGTCGAAGACCCAGTTTGGACATAGCCTAAAAAGAAATGAACATTAAATTTCTAATTTTAGGAGCAGCTTTAAAGAAACAAAAAACAAAACAAAACATGAAACAGTCACACGTTTCCTGCGTTAAGGAAAAGAGCAGTAGAGTGTGCTCGGCTGTAGCAGTTCATGAGTAGTACCACAGGCACCTTTTTGAAGGCAGAGTCTAACTCTGACTTGCTACATAGCTGGTTAGCTCCTAATCCTTCAGCTTTCGCATCCCAAGTGCTGGGATCCCACGAGTGTACACCCAAGGCCCGATCCACACTCGAGACTCCTCACCTTCCTCGCCTTCTTCTCACTCCGACTCTGCTTGGCTTTACTAACAGGTTCTTCATCGATCTCAGCCGCGGCTGCCAGCTAAGAAAACAAAAGTTTTGTTTTGAGACAAGTCTTCTTTGTATACCCCTGACTGTCCTAGAACTTAGAGATCTTCTTGCCTCTTGAACAGATTCAAAGCTTGGGTGCTTGCTTGCATTAAAAAAAAAATTTTTTTTAAAGTTTTGTTTTACAAAAAAGATTCACAGTTCAAACAGCCAAATCCTTTACAGTTAATCTTGGTTGCAGACCTTCAACAAAATTTGAGACATTTCCACTGTGGTCCAGGCAGTTCTTCAACTTTCAACTCCTGCCCCAGCCTTTCAAGTACCAGGCTTGCAGGACCTGGCCACCATACTTGTCCTCCAGTGCTTTCCTGACTCAATGTAGTTATTAAGTGAACACGCACCTGGGCTTGTTGTGTGGCCGTCTGTGTGGAGTCTTGTTCCTCGAGTTCTGGCACTGACTCATCACTGTCAGACTCTGTTCCCGACCCTAAGATGACAGGTAACTTATTATCTTCAACAGAATCTTAAGAGGTGGTACTTCATCATGGCCTGCCTGAACTAACTAGCTGTCACTGCTTTATGCAAGGCCTTACAAAGCTAAATGTAAGTCAACTGGCTTCTGTGACCCAGCCCAAAGCCTCCAACTTACAGGACTCCATTGAAAACCTTTTCTCAGATATGTGGGACAGTAGTTAGATACAGCTAAGCAGCTTACATGCTGTGACTGCCTTCTCTCTCTGAAGGTCTTCACTTCTTGGCACAAACACCAAGCATCCATTAGATTCCAAATTTTATCCCCACCCCAGAATTAGACAGAAGGCATCTTTAGATACAATTATGTGAAACCCCTTTAAATAGAGTTGGAAGGTCAGAAGCAGTTGTGCACATATGTTCTGCCTTTCAAACCACTCATGGAGTTTTAACCAGGCACTAGACAACCTCCATACTGTTAAGCCCTGTCATTTCTCACCTCTAAATATATGCCCAAGACCCCCCACTCCCAAACACAACTGACACATCTTAATTTTCCTTCAATTGAAGGGCCAAGCATCAGTAAAATCTACTGAAGGAGAGGAAAGCATACACCCACACCATTCTCAGGCTAGGAAAAACAGCTCTGTACATTCTTAAGAAAAGGAAGTCCCTGGGCAACTGGTACCAACTAAGTCTAAGAAGAAAATGAATAGCTTTAAGGTTTTTATTTTTTATTTTTCCCATTTTAATTACTTTTTTTATAAAAGAAAATTCCAGGCCCAGGGACAAGGTTAGTGATGTGACAAGAATTAGAGTAAAGGCCTGGTAGGTCTTGGTTTTCAGTATCAGCTCAGGTTAAAAAGGATGTTACATTCAGAGCTCTTAGATCACTTTACACAAGATACAAAGTATTACCCGAGATGACAGAAACCAAGATTTAGTTCATATTCCTAGAGCCTCTACATTTAAAGTCACCATCTTATGTACTATGCCCACACTCAAGCAGACATACTATACAAAGCGCCGCGTCCTAGTTAGTATTGGTGGGTGGCCCCCAAGAGGGGTGTGGGCAACACACCATGCACACAGCAAACCAAGGCAAATACCCTTGTTGTTCTTCAGAACAGGCTGCTTGGCAGAGGGGGCTGGGGCAGGGATCCCAGCAGGTTTAGGGGTGATCAGCTGGAAAGGCACTCCCCCAGAGACTGCGTCCGGGGGAATCAGAGGCGGCAGCTCATCCTCATCTGCAGGGACTGGGAGCTTAGAGGGTGGCTCCAGCACTGACCCAGGTGTGGACTGAAGAAGTGGCTGTTTAGGAGGCAGAGGGGGAACTGGGGAGGGAGCAAGAGTCAGGGAAGCTGCTGGGGTAGGCTTTGGAGCCACAGATGCAGACACAGCTTCCGGAAGGGCTACCTGAGACTCCACGGGACCCTTTGGGGAATCAAGATAGCCACTGCCTTTTGCAGGGCAAACAGGCAGAGCTTCTGTAGTTTTTGAAGAGCCTTTTTCAACAGGGGCTGTCTGAGGGGCTATAGCTACTGCAGAAAGGAGGCCCTTTGTATCCTTAGCAGAGGGATCTGGGCACTTAGGAGGTGAAGCAGAATTGCTCTTGGCTCTTTGGCCTTTCTGAATGGGAGCAGTGATGACCAAAGCACTTTCTGGAGCAGGTGCAGCAAGCACTTCTGTGAGCGCTGTAGAATCTTTCTTTGCTGGGAGCTTTTCAGATGTCTGAGGGGTAGTAGTTCCTGGGCTACAAGTAACGGACACTGGGGAGGCATGGGAGTCTTTTGTGGAAGCAGCAGCGATGGGTGGGAGAGCAGAGGACCTTTTGGTGGATGGGACCTTTTTAGGAGGGGAAGAGTTGACTGTGGATGTGAAAACTCCTTTGGACACTGAAGTTTCTGAGGCCTCCTTGGGGAGCCCTTTGAGAGATGGAGTTGTTGAAGTCTCACTGGAGGTCTTAGTGGCTGGAGCCTTTTTACAAGATGGGATTGCCTGGGCCTCTTTTGGAGCTGTTTGAGTATCTGTGGTAGCTGGGGTCTTTTTGGAGGAAGAAATCTTGACTGGGGGAGCTGGGGAAAGGGAAGTGGCAGCTAGGGCAATAAATGCATCTGTAGGAGTTGGGGTTGCTGGGCTTTTCTTGGAGACAGGAATAACAACTGGAGCAGCTAAATTCTCCTTGAGGGCTGTAGTTGATGGAGCCGTCTGTGCCAGTGAGGTGGTGACAGTTTTAATAGAAGGGCTTGTTGGAAACTCTTTAGGGGTTGAAGTTCTTGGTGCCTTTTTGGATGATGGCATTTTGGGGCTCTTTATGGGAGAGGAAGAAGGGGGGGTTGCTGGAGTTTCTTTGAGTTCTACAGTCTTCGGGGTCTTTTTATGGGAGGAAGGATTCTTTACTAGGGGTGCAGCTGGGGTTAGTAGAGTCTCTCTGGGGGAGACAGCAACTTCCTGTGTCTCAGCAGGGATGGGCACTTTGGAAGGTACAGTTGCTGAGGCCTCCTGTGAGGTGGCAGGCTTCTCTGGTGGTGCAGTGGTGACCTTTTCAGAGGGTGGGGCTATAGTTTTGGGGGCCTTTTTGGAGGAAGGAGGAATCTCCAGTGGCACAGCTGTGACCCCTTCAGATGGAGTTTCTTTGGGGTCTGTAGTTTGGGAGAGCTTTTTGGAAGATGGGGTTACTAGCATTTCTTTGGGACTTGCCATTTGGGGGGCCCTTTTGGAAGATAAGGGAACTTCTAGTGGCGCAGCTGTAACCCCTTCAGGAGACGGGGTTGTGGGCATTTCTTTGGAGCGTGCTGTCTTAGGGCCCTTCTTGGGGGAGGGAGAAATCTGCACTGGTGCAGTGGTGACCCCTTCAGGAGATGGGGCTAGAGTTTCTTTGGGAGCTGCAGTTTTGGGGGCCTTTCTGGAAGAGGGAGGACTCTCCAGTGGTACAGCTGTGACCTCCTCAGAAGGTGCTGAAGTTTCTTTGGGGACTGCAGTTTTGGGGGTCTTTTTAGAAGGTGGGGTTGCTGGAGTCTCTTTGGGACCTGCCATTTTGGGAACTTTTTGGGGGGATGGAGTTGTCGAGGCTTCTTTGGGGCCTGCAGTTTTAGGGGCCTTTTTAGGGGAGGCAGAAGTCTCAGCTAGGGCAGTAGGGGCACATTTGGGAGGTGGGGTCACAGGAACCTGTTTGGAGGCTGGAGTTGTGGAAGAGGAAGGAATCTCCAGCAGCATAGCCGTCACCCCCTCAGAAGATGTGGCTGGAGTTTCTTTGGGGGCTGTAGTTTTGGGGGACCTTTTTGGGGATGAAGTTGAATTTTCTTTGGGGGCTGCAGTTTTTGAGGTCTTTTTTGGGGAGGGAGAAATCTCTGATACAGCTGTGACCCCCACAGGTGAGGTTGATGGAGCTTGTTTGGGGGCTACAGTTTTGAGGGCCTTTTTGGGAGAGGGAGGACTTTCAGCTAGAGTAGCAGGGGCATCTTTAGGAGGTGGGGTTAGAGGTACCTGCTTAGAATCTATGGTTTTGGGGGCCTTTTTGGGGGAAGGAGGAATCTCCAGTGTCACAGCTGTGACCCCTTCAGGTGGGGTTTCTTTGGAACCTGCAGTTTTGGGGGACTTTTTCTGGGATGAGGCTGCTGAGTTTTCATTAGAGGTTACATTTTGGGGCATCTCCTTTGGAGGCAGTGAAGTCTCCAGAGGCACAGCTGTGACCCCTTCAGGTGGAATTTCTTTGGGGGCTACAGTTTTGGGGGACCTTTTTGAGGATAAGGCTGAATTTTCACCAGGCGGTGCACTTTTGGAGGTCTGTTTTAGAGGCAGAGAAGTCTCCAGAGGTACAGCTTTAGAAGGAATTTCTTTGGAAACTGCAATTTTGGGGATCCTTTTGGAAGATGGGGTTGTTGAACTTTGTTTGGGGGCTGCACTTTTGGGGGCCTTTTTGGGACAAGCAGTAATTTCCAATGGTACAGCTGTAACCCCTTCAGGAGATGGAGTCACTAGAGTTTCTTTGGGAGCTGCAGTTTTGGGGGACTTTTTAGGACAGGTAGGACTCTCAGCTAGGGTGGCAGGGGCACATTTGGGGGATGGGCTTGTTAGAGCCCCACTGAGTACATCACTTGCTGGAGACACTGATGGGGAGGTAGGAGCCACAACTGGTAGAAGAGGGACCTCTCTGGGAGACTGGGAAGCTGAGACTTCTTTGGAGGCTGCAATTTCTGTTGCTTTATTAGAAGTCGTGGCTGGGGTGCCCTTAGGAGACATGGATTTTGGAGTCTTTTGTGTGGAGGGACTAGTCACAGCTGGGGCAGTAGAGGCAACTTTGGGAATTGAGGTTTCTAAAGTCTCTTTGGAGCTTGCACTTGCTAGGGCATTTTTGAAGGAGGTGGGAATCTTGGTAGGAGCAATGGGGGCTTCATTAGGAGATGGAGCTGCAGGGACCTTTGGGGAAGATAGAGAAATCACAGCTGGGTCACTTTTAGAAGACAGGCTTGCTGATGTATCTTTGGGAAAGGTAGGTGCTGGAGTCTTCTGGGGAGAGGCAGGAGTCACATCTGATACAATAGGGGCCCCTTTAGGGGAGGAAGGAGCCACAGTTGAAGGAATAAGGGCCCCTTTGGAGGACGGAGGAATGGAAGAAAGCTTAAGTGAGCCTTTAGGGCCTTGAAAAGAAAGACCTGCCTCTGGAAGTAAAGAACCCTCAAGTGGACAAAGAGGAGACGAAACATTTCCAGGAGGAACATCTGGAAGAGCAGACCCCTTCTTGGATGCAGGCTGTTTAGTCTGAGAAGACACACTAGTGTCTAAAGATGAGGAGTCAGCTAGACAAACCAGACTTCCTTTGGAAGACACAGAAGCTTCTGGGTGCCCTTCATGAGAGGAGCCTGAAGACTCCGTATGAGAGACAACATCAACTTTGCTTGCACTAGAAAAAGAAATCCCAGCTGAGGGAGGAGCAGGAAAGGGTATAGACTTGGGAATTTCAGGGGTCAATGCCAAAGTAGTCACAGAAACAGAAGCACTCTGGGGAGACAAAACCAAAGATGGAGCCACAGGACAGACTTCAGAGGCTAAAGGAACCAGAGGCGAAGTGGTAGCAGGAAAGGTATCTTCATCTGTTCTAGGAGCCAGACCTTTAGAATCACAAGTTTCTAAAAGAAATGGAGTCGTTGCTGGGGCAGGACCAGGACTTCTGAGTGGCTGACTAACAGGGTCTGGGCTCACATGAGAACCTGCCCTTACAACAGCAAGTGGGGAGTCAGCATGCAGGGCAGCAGCAGCAATGGCTGGCCGGACTACAGGGGCAGGTTTCTTTGTATCTTCTGTAAGTACCTCCAAAGATGATGCACTTTGAGAAGAGGGAGACTCTTTAAGTGCCATCGGAGCCAAGGGGTTTAGAGTAGTGTCTTTTTTGGTAGGGAGCCCTGCCTGGGCTGGAGAAGCAGGGGCTCCTACATTTACCAATACTGAAATAGGAAGATCTTTAGGGCCTTCAGTGGCTGGCAGAGGAGACACTGGTACCCCTAGAGTAGTTGATACTGAAGAAGGAGACAGCTTGTGAGCAGCAGGTGCTATGAGGGAAGGAACAGGAGCAGCTGGGCCTTTACTATTTACAAGACCTGATGACAATGGAGGAGACACATGAGTGGCAGGTGCTACAGAAATGGTAGAAGGGTTATCCAGAGCAGGATGGATGGTTCCAATAGAGGAGACAGGAGTTACCTGCAGGGCAGCATTAGAACCTTTGGGAACGAGAGAGGCTATAGGAGACAATGAAGTACCAGCTACTTTTGAGGAGCCTTTGTCAGCAGATGGAGCCACCACAGTATCAGCAGCCAGCTCAGGTGGGTAAGAGGCTGCAGTAGAAGAATGACCTACAGAAATGGGATTATTCACTGCAAGACCTGACTGACCTGGAGGCTGGAGAGGAGAACCCAAACAACTGTGATGCAGAAGTGGACGTGAAGAACCCAGAGCACTTGAGGGTGCTGGGAAGAGGGGAATGCTGGGAGTTACAGTATTCTGAGGAGGTGAACTAACAGGTCCCTTTAGGTTAGGGCTTAGCAGACTTTGTGTCAGAGCTGAGGAAATGGGGGCACCTTTGACTGGGGAAGCGATGGCTAGTGCTTGAGGACAGGACGTTAAACCAGACTGGACAGAGGCCAAGGGGGTTTCAAGGTGGGAAGGAAAAGCACTGACTACATCCTGAGGACACGGGGTAGTGCCTTTCAGACTTGGGGTTCCCTGAGCGGAAACTTGAGTGGCAGAAGAAGCCTTTGGTTCTAAGGGAGGGACAGAAGCTGCCGTAGATGTCAATGCTCCTGACTCTGCTCTAGCAGCTGATGGAGGTAAGGTGAGAGGGTAAGGGGGACACACAGAACTCTTCTGGACAGAGTGAGGAGCCAATGCGACCAGAGACAAGGGAGCCGAGGGGGAACGGGCACCTTTCTGAGCTGGACCTATCATGGGAGAGGCCAAGGCTAAGGCAGCTGGGGAGATGGGAGGCCCTATCAGGTGTGGTAGGAAAGTCGGGGTGGGAGGGGCGGTTCCTGAGGGCACAGCAGTTTCAGGGTGGGCAAAAGGAACTTCAAAAGGGGTTGAGGAAATACTAGAAGGAAGTGGAGAAGGCTGATAAGTAGTTACTAGAGGGCTTTGCTGGGGGCCCAGGGAGGAGGAGGAGGAGGGAGGGGGAGGTCCAGGCTGCCCTAGAGCAGCAGTAACATTCAAGGCTGAAGACATAGGAAGCACAGCTGGAGAAAAGCAAAAATAAAATAAAAAACAAAACAAAAAGGAGATAAAGGGAGGGGAAAAAGGTTAAGTTGTGCAGCCCAAGTTGGTAACATGCCTCACAGGAAACAACCAAGTTTAAATCTGAGAATGATGGTCACCACTCGGGATTAGAAACAGGTGACAAGCAGTATCAACTCTGCCTGTGCACATTTCAGTGATTAAGTGGACTACATCCTTCTAAATAAACCAGCTATTTTAAGGTGGGGCACACAGTCCAAGACTAGCTCATCTCTAAATGGGGAGCACAGGCCACACCCTGTTACTGATTAAGCTCAGGCTTTACATATGCTATGCAAGAACTCTAATATACATATAAAACCTTAGCCCTCTTGAAGCAGTCCTACCAATTTCTTAAGACTGGCCTTGAATTTACAATTCTCAGCTTCTTACTCCCTGTGTAAGCCACCAACCCGGAGTCATTTCTTCCTCCTTCACAGAATTGACACTATTCAAAATGTCTTGCTTTTTAGACATGGTCTCATTGTAGCTAGCCCTAGGTACTCAGGGTAGCTATCTCTGATAGGCTTAAAGAAGTGTGATCACACTTCATCCAATCTTTTCTGGCCCTTCTTTTAGACTTGTGGGGGATGGAGTGGGGCATGGAAAGTGAGAACTCAATTACGCTGGAACACATTAGAAAGGACACAGCTAGCCCAACTCGGTTCCTCTGAGGAGCCCAAGCCCCTCAACATTTGGTACCAACACAACACTTCAGAAGTGGGTCATCCGCCATTTTCTACCCCTTCTGCAGTACTGCTCTTCACTCAGACTCAAGTTAGAGCTCAGAGCACGACAGGTGGGGACTATATCATAAACAAAACCCAAATTGCTAAGCCATACTTTGAGAGAAATATATAAAATACTTGCTCCCTACTCCTTAACCTAGATTAAGTATGATATCCTGACTAAACAGTCAACTATTTGGCACTACAAAGATTTCTGAAGGAGTGTTTCTGCCATTCAAGAGCTAACACTGGATTAAGTCAGTCAATAAAGGATAAATACCTAGAAAGTATTATCACTAAAATGCCTGCTCAGCCAGCTTATTCTCAAATTCTTACAGTATGGGATTATAGGCCAAAGAGGTGGCTGGACCAGTCTTTCTGGAGAACTAGTAGGTCAAAGGCTTCTAATTATAATGCAAATACTTCCTGTACACATTTCAACTAGAACTTAAAACATGCCCATATTTCGGGATTTTATACTATAACCAATATCCTGATTGCTTTCATTCATTTCAGTAAGAATTACAAACTTAGAAAAAAAGCCAAGCCATTAAGTGTATAGTACCCCTGCAGAGTGGGGTACATCTAGACCTTAAATCATTAATAACTCAAGAGCTAAGGAGATAGCCTTGTAGCAATTTTTGGTACTTAAAAATTGTTTAATCTTTACACACCAAGAAAACTATTTCCATGTTATGTTTTGTTTTACATGTACTTTATGCTTATTGTAAATTCTAAGATTTCAATGCATACTATCAAACCTTAAAAAAAATCAAGTACAGACAAAATATATTCATAGTTTTATGCCAAAATGCCTTAAAAATCTGTACATGTACCTGTTTTTTTTAAAAATAAAGTTGTAAGAAAAAATTAAAAATGATTGAAAAGAATAATTACAGACATCATTGGTATGCCCTCAATACAAGCTCAGATTAGTTAGGATTGCTTTACAAATCATTTTAAAAGCTGGGATCAGGATATTCAAAATCCACCTTCAGGCTCCACATTTGTAAAATGGAGTTTGACTCTTGTTGAGCTCTGAAGTTGCAGGTCCCCATCCCTCTCCACGCTGCCCACTCCCAGCTCAGGGCCCCACCTCCTTTCTGGTCTAGCAGCTGGATTAATCCCTTGGCTGCTAAAATCAGACAGGTGGGAAGGGAGGACTTTAATGCTTTTAAATATAAGTAACTTTAATTCTAAAAGAAAACACAAATTACCATGAATAGAAGAACAAAAATTCTATTAAAAACAAAGTGGAGGGTTTATCTATTTTCCCCTAGACATGGCCTCTCTGTGTAGCCTCTCAGCTCACTCTGTAGGCCGCGCTGGCCTCACACTCAAGAGATTAGTGTCCATGCCTCCCAAGTGCTGGGATTAAAGTCACATCCAGCCCTATCTCATGGCTGTCCTTCATTTAGTTCTGTAGAACTGACTCAGCAAGCAAGACCAGTCACGCTCTTTTCAGACTCTTCTCTTAAAAGTTTCTATCAAAATGTGTTAACCAACATTTCAGCCTACCTTCAGACTACATTCTATTGAAAAACCCCAAGAATTTATTTCAGTCTTATGTAATGGAACTACGCTAGCAAGCACTATGAACCCTGACAAGTTAACCCAGGCAGAGGTTTAGGCAGGACATGCTTATAAGCAGCAGTGTCTCATCCAGACACGTGATGAAAGGCTCGGTGCCAACCGTGGCTATCTAAAACCTCGACCCAACTTGCTGGCTGGATTTTCACCAAAGCTCAGGTCTCCTTGGCCTGCCTGTGTCACCCAGTTACAACAGACCAGAACCACCCAGCCCCTTCCCTACTCAGGTTTCCTATATGTAGATTCCACAGACGAGCTTTTCAAGGAGTTGATGTATTCATGAAGCAGGTTAGAAAACCCCCGTATAAACCTCAAAACACAATCTTTTACTTCCTGTAAAGAGTCCCCTTCCCCCGGCAAGATAGCAATTAAATTGTGTACTAAAGCTACAATCCCACGTTGAATTTTTCTTTAAATGGCAGTAAACTACAAAAAGCAGAAATGTATTTGTTCCTTTACTCACCAAAATGCTTTAGGATCAATTTTAATTAACAGCAAAAGAGCTATGGGCACCTACCTGTCTCAGCCTGAGGCTGTGGCAACTCCTGCTCTGTAGCAGGGACGGTTTCTGTGGCTTCACCAGGCATTTCTGAAGGGAATAAAACGGAGGCCCTGAATTAACTAGAGTGAATCCACTTGCCCAGCCCAAGTATTCTTAAAAAAAAAAATCTCATAAGGAACTTAAGAAAACAAATCCCGAGGGTCCAGGCACAACCTCCCCAAAGCGACTGGAAACTATGCTGTTAAAGGGATTTGACCTCACGGAGCCGCTTCACTTAGCAGATAGCTGACTTCGCACCGGCCAGGTCCTGTTTTCACTCTTCCGATCCCACAAGGACAGCAATCCCAAGGTCTGGCTCCTAATCGTGAGGTTTCAGGCACTACCCTAGGCCCCCTTCCGGTCCTAACATTCACGCCGCTGAGCCTGGGACCCCCGGACTCTCTCAATACCACTTGGCAGAGCAAGAATAAGGGGTACCTTAACTCCCTACATTCCCTTGCCACAGAACGAACGACGTTGCGAGTTCCAAGGCTGTGACCCCCTTAACCTCCTCCAGATCCCCGTGGCGCCCTTCCAAACTGCAGACGTGCCCAGCCTCTCCTGCTATACCCCGATGGTTTCCACGTTCCCACGCCTTAACCCCAGGCGGGACCCGTGGGCCCTCTGTCCTGCTTTTGCCCGGACCCAAAGCGCAGACCCCATTTTGTCCGCAGGCGCGAGTTAAGAACTCTGAGCCCCACAGAGCCACCAGCGCTCCTTCACTAAATGCCCGGGACCCCAGAGCTCGCAACAGGCGAGGATGGCTACGGATGGCAAGCAGAGGCGCAAGCAGCACTTACTGTGCGGAGAACACGGAACCAAGATGGCGGCGGAAAGAGAGCGAGCGAGCCCGTGACCCACGCCTGTTGCAGAAGGAAGCCGGGCAGCAAGAGGGCGGGACCAACAATCGGTTCCGGGTCAGGCGCGCGGGCCTCCACTTCCTGTAGCGAGCAGAGCAGCTGTTCTCCGGTCACGGTGGTGGCCCGGTCTAAATAAGGCTAGGAATTCCTGAGAGGACGCGCGGGCCTGGCTGGAGCTGTATGGGCCGCTCCGCCGTGGCCTTGACCTCGAGGGACGTGCCAAGACCGTATGCGAAATAGCGACAGCTGGAGAGTTGCGAATTAACAGCGAACGTCACAGAGCCCATGTACGCGCCATTGGAGAGAAGTGACCTAGGTTTAAATTTTGGAAATAGAGGATTTAGAATGGCCAAAGCTCGGTTCTCTCCAGGAAAAACCTCAAACACAGGTCTTTTCGCCTGATACCTTGGTACTTCTCAGATACTCTAAAGTTCACTCATTCTTAGGGTCGCAGGACTATACATTAAAAACCTGAGCCTGGGAATGTAGCTCGGTTGGTGGTAGAGTGATTGCCTTGCATACAAGAAGGCCTGGGTTCGTCCATCCACAGCAGCACAAAAAATCGTAAGTGGTGTGACCCTGCGATCCAGCATTTGGGAGGCAGAGACAGGATCAAAAAGTTCAAAGTCAACCTCTGCAAAACCTCAACACAGTGAATTTTGTGTGTGTGGTCTTTTGTTGAGGTAAGGTTGCTATGTATTCCTGGCTGGCTTCCAACTCACATAGAAATCCACCTGCCTCTACCTCAAGAATGCTAGAATTAAAGGCTGGGCTCTTCAGGTCTTATTGTATAGACCTTAGAGACCCACTGGTTTCTGAACCTAGCAAATTTGGAGCCAGCCTGGGCTAGCTATTGAGAGCCTGTCTCAAAACAAAACCTCATACTCGTTGAAAGTAGATTATACAACAAAACCATTATTTTGTCAAAGAAATAGTTACACACCATTGCTTAGTTCTACAAAAGGACTGAACAATTTTGGACCTGAATTATTTAGTTCACCTGCTATTGTTTTTTGTTTTAAAGAAAACTATTAATCCAGGCTATTCTCAAACTTCTTGTAGTCTTCAAAGGTGTTGAGATTACAGCTGGACATCATCGTATCTGGCTAACAACATTTAACAAGGTTGGCTGTGCTTTCTTGGGAGCATTAAGAAAGTTAAACATCTGAAAGGTGCTTTAAGCCTTGATTGGGCTGGTCAGCTGGTTCAGCCAGTTTAGGCACTTGTACAGGTCTGCTGACTGTGCATCCTTGAAGCCCATGGAAAGGTGGAAGAGAACAGCTTCCACAGAGTACACACACATCAAGGGCACATAAACAAAGAATGAAAAAGAAATAAAAAGAGAAAGGATATGCCTGTCCCTGGGTATGGAGGAGGATAAGGTTTATTATAGATCTGTGGGAGAGCATAGCCTGAGACAGAGGGACCCACAGTCCAGAGGACATGACCAGACTGAGCCCACCCATGTAGGGGGAGGAAAAAGGAGAGGGAGAGAAGGGAACCAGGGGTAGTAGCAGCCTGGAACCCAAAGGTACAAAAAGGGTGGGTAATCAAAATGTCTGGATTATTCAGGGAAGAGTCTCTGTGGGAAGGGGGGAAAGGATAGCCTTGCCCTTGAGCTAGAGAATTCAAAGTAGAGGACAGTGGGTCAGCCAGACCCTGTGACAGGTGCAGACTAAAGGATGCTGGAAGAGACTGGGGGCCTGGTCTACTTTGCTATGTTAATTAGGTATCTCAGCCATGTCCCTGGTGTAAAACCAAATCTGGGCTGAAGATAAGGCTTAGCAGTTAAGAGCACTAGCTACTGTTTCAGAAGGCAAGGGTTTGAGTCCTAGAGTCTACAGCTCTTCTGTTTGTAACTACAACTCCAAGGGAATTCCAAGCTCTGGGACCAATAAATACACAGGGTTCACAGACATATCTGTAGGCAACACTACAGTTATACTTATAAAGCAGAAATAAAAGAAAAACTGTTTTGAGACTCTGAGTATAACAAATGAGAATTAGGACAAGGAAATCAGGGTTAATTGGGGTAGCAGTCTGTGCCGGCTGTTTTGTGTCAACTTGACACAAGCTGGTGTTATCACAGAGAAAGGAGCCTCAGCTAGGGAAATGACTCCATGAGATCCAGCTGTAAGGCATTTTCTCAACTAGTGATCAAGGGAGGAGTGCTCAGTCCATTGTGGGTGGTGCCATCCCTGGGCTGGTAGACCTGGGTTCTATAAGAAAGCAGGCTGAGCAAGCCAGGGGAAGGAAGCCAGTAAGCAACATCCCTCCATGGCCTCTGCATCAGCTCCTGCTTCCTGACCTGCTTGAGTTCCAGTCCTGACTTCCTTTGGTGATAAACAGCAATGTGGAAGTGTAAGCTGAATGAACCATTTCCTCCCCAACTTGGTTCTTAGTTATGTTTTATGCAGGAATAGAAACCCTAAGACAAATTGGTCCCAGAAGTGGGATATTCCTGTAATAACCTGACCATGTTTTGGGGAGGACTGTAGAAGAACTTTGAAACTTTAAGCAAGTAAAGCTACTGGGATGTTAAGAGCTCTGTGGGATGTTCTTTAGGAGCTTGGAAGATAATGTTGAGAACAATGCAGAAGATGGGGGAGGCTTGGCTTGTGAAATTTCAGAGAGAAGATTAAAGACTCTTATCAGGGCTGGTTTGATTGTGATGATTCTGTGGTTTTTAGTTAGCTGGAGCTGAAGAATCAGCCACGATTAACAAGATACTAGAACTACTAAAGCAAAACCGTTGCATTTCTGGGACTATTGATGCTGGTTAGCTGGAGCTAAGAAATTAGTGGTGATTAAGAGACCAGCATCATTGAGGTGAACTCTTCTGGGAAGTGTTTTCTGAGAGCACAAATAGTCTGTTCCAGAGACAGCCAAGGTTGTACCTTGTGCTGTGGCTGGACTTGGTAATGTGTAAGAATCATCCAGGTGGTGCTGGTTTTGAAGGCATGAAGGGGTTATGATGAGCAGCTGAGACTTGGCTCTTTGAGAGACCATGGAAGGCCATTGGTGAAGGTGCAGCCTCAGTTGCAATTGATGGCCCAGGACTGAAGGAGTCATCAGAAGGAGTTGAGGCTTGGCACCATGAAGAGAGTCTATTGGTGAAGCCTAGTTGCAGTTGGAGATGCCAGTATTATGGGATGACCACTAAGAGCAGCAGCAGCAGGCAGCTGGAGCCTAGAAGACAAGATGTGTGCTACAAAGGGCAGAGCTGGAGAAGTGACCCAAGACTTTGGAGGAGCCCAGGAGATTGTAAGTGGGTCCCAGACATTGTACAGTTAGAATTTGATTTTGCTTTTGATTGTGACTGTGCCTTGATATCTTTCCCTCTTGAAGAAAGTATTTTCATGGAGCCCACAGTTAAGAGACTTTGAATTGAAAAAACGACTTTGAATTTTAAAAAATTGAAATTTTAATAGGTAGAAATTTGTAAAGACCGGGACTCATAAGGTTATGTAGATCTTGGGGATGAATAAGAAAGTGAGGGTTGAGGCTTAATAGTGATGATTTTGTGTCAAGTTGACACACACGGGTCAACTGTACTGGCTGGTTTTGTGTGTCAACTTGATACAAACTGGAGTTACCAGAGGAAGGAGCCTCAGCTGAGGAGTTAAGGACTGAGACAGACTTTACAAGGACTGAGGAATTCTGAAATCTCCCTCATATGGGAGAGACTGTGAGTGACTAGGAACAGATGTGAGGCTGGGACTATAACTCTGTTTTGTTGTTCAGCACTTGGCATGTGGAGGTCATGGGTTCAGGGTAAGATTATCCTTGGCTACATTAAAGTTTGAGACCATCCTGGGCTAAATAAGACCAACCCACCATTCCCACAAAAACCATTTTGCAATCTTCTTTGACTCTCATGTAGATCATTTAGGCTGTTTAGCCCATTTTTGCCTTCATCTGTAAAATGGGCATACCGCTAGGAAGATGTATAAGAAGCAGGTAATATGTGCCCACTACTTAGTGTTCATTACTATTAAAAGTAGCTAAACCAGGCTCTGTGGCCCATCTGTAGTCACATCTACTTAGGGAGCTGAGGAGGATGGAGAGTTGGAGGTCCAGCTACTTCTATTCATGAGTAACTAATTTGGAAGACTCAGTTCTTTTGAAATTGAGGGAAGGGGAGTGGTGCTTGAGTGCAGCTTCCTCACACTCAAGTTTCTTGACTCTTTCCTCCTCCTCCTCAACAGCGTTTCTCTGTATAGCTCTGGCTGTCCTAGAACTCACTACGTAGACCAGACTGGCCTCCAAGTCACAAAGATCCCATTGCCTCTGCCTCCTGAGTGCTGGGATTAAAGACATTCACCACCACCAGTTTCTTTTCTTGAACCAACCATGGACTTAGCAGTTGAATTTAACAGAGGAATAGATGCTGGTTCTTCCAACCAGGTCAGTGTTGAGGCTACTTGGGCTCATGGACTATTTCTAACTGTTTTAAGTCTAACCTAGGAAGAGATTTATTATATGCACAGCTTGGTCTAGAGTTGACTCCATCTCTCAAAACAAGTAGATAAAACAGTAAAAAAAAAAAAAAAAAAAAAAAAAAAAACCCAAGCCAGACCAAGCTGAGCAGTGGTGTGATAGCTAGCTGTGGCTTTAAAGAACCAGGACTAATATAAATAAATGGGTTGTGGTTTAGCTCAGTCTGGCGTTGAATTTATGGCAATCTTTCTGCCTCAGACTTCTGAGTGCTGGGATCACAGGTGTGAGCCACGAGTAACTTTCGTGGCTGAAGGACAAGGCCTCATTTATATAAGGAATCCAGAGGACTAAAATGGACATTCTGGGCATACTCCTGTTCACCCCTGCCTCTATAGAGTACTGGGTAGGACAGAGTACATCAGAAGCCCGAGGATTGTCTTTCAAATAATCACTCAACAGACTTCTGCAGTTCACTTGTTCCTTGATTTATTGTTTCTTTCAGGGCCCTTGCCACCCTCTCTGGTCTCAGAAACCAGGTGTCTTTGACATAAATTATTTCTCGAAAGAAAGTTCTGCTTTAAGGATTAAGGCCCATCGATGATTCTACTGTATTTATTAAATGCTGCATGGCTGAAGGCAGAAGACACTCACATTGGTCTGATGGAGTTGCTTTCTTCAGAAATCTTTTTGTAAATCTAAAATAAAATAGAAAACAAAACTTTAAAATAAAAATATAGTTTAAGTGAAAGAATTAGTAAAGGAAAATAAAACCATTTATTTCCTTATTCTGTTTTGTTTCAAGCTTTTACTAATTTACACCACATGTAAAGACTTGTTTTCACACTTGTTGAAGCCCAAATTATAGGTTGATGCAGGACAGAATAAGAATGCAGAGGACTGGCCGGCAAGACTGATCAGTGGTGGGGGTGCTTGCTGCCAAGCCTTGAAACCGGAGGTTAAGCCCAGGACCTACATGGGTGGAAGGAGAAAACTAGCCACCACAAGTTGTCTTCTGACTTCCACACACATTCTGTGGCAAATGTACACACGAACACCCCCACACACACAGAAAGAGAGAGAGAGAGAGAGAGAGAGAGAGAGAGAGAGAGAGAGAGAGAGAGAGAGGAAGAGAGCTAAATAAATGTAAAACAACAAAAATTACCCAACTAAGGTTACAATAAATGAGTCAATTTTTTAAACTAGATTATTCAGAGATTAGTTTTACAGAGACAAGGGGAAGCTCATCTTACCGCTCTTCTTGAGAAGTTCCCCTTTTCGGGATTTATCCAGGTTTTCAAGAAACTGTTCAAATACTTTCACATACGGTGCTAGACTGGTCTTCTTATAATCTAAGTCATGTTGGCAGAACACGGATATTTTAGAACAACCAGTTAGTTCTTTGGAGAAGTTAGACTGACAAACTTTTAGTCAACCCAATAGGGGACATAAATGTATTGAACAGAACAGAAGGTGTTAGTCCAACACATGACACAGAAATACTGAGACTTGGTAGTGATTACTATGAAAACTTATATTCAGAAGAAATAGAAGGATCTCTAAATGCACATCACATAATAAAATTAGGTTCAGGAGATATAAGTAACTTTAAATAGACACACCACAAATAGAAGCTGGACAGAGTCACTGATATCCCACTCTCCCCTAGTTTTTTGAGACAGGGTTTCTCTGTATAGTTCTGACTGTCCTGAACTCGCTCTGTAGACCAGGCTGGCCTCATCTCCCAGACACCCTCCTATTTCTAGGATTAAAGGCATGTGCCACCCTGCTTGACCTATCCAACCTTTTAAAAAAAGATTTATTTACTCTATGTATGTGAGTCCACTGTAGCTGTCGTCAGTCACACCAGAAGAGGGCATCGAATCTCATTACAGATGGTTGTGAGCCACCATGTGGTTGCTGGGAATTGAACTCAGGACCTCTGGAAGAGCAGCCAGTGCTCTTAACCACTGAGCCATCTCTCTAGCCCCCTATCCAACTTTCAAGGGCTATCTTATAACAATTTTTAGGAAGTTTGTTCCATAAACAGAAAAAAAGAAACACCACCAGATTCATTCCATGAAGGCAATATTATCCTGTGGCAAAACCAGGTAGACACAAAGACACCCCCGCGAAACACAAACTACAGACCAATTTCTTTGATGAGCATAAATGTGAAAATTCTCAACAGAATACATGAAAACTGAATTAGGAACACAACAAGACTATGCACTATGAACAAGCAGGCTTCGTGCCAGAGGCAAGTTTGGTTCAGCATATGACATCAATAAATGTAATACATTATATAAACTTAAGACAGAACCGCAGTGTTTTAATTGATGTTGAAAAGGCATTTGACAAAATTCGATATGCCTCATGATCAAAGTTCTGGAGACTTTATAGTTGGAACAGATCTCAATGATAAAGGTTATATACAACAAACCTATAGACAATATTATGTAAAATGGAGACAGACCAAGAACATTTCCTCTACACATCAAGAACAAGACAAGAATGCCCACCTTCCCTCTTACCCTCTTACTTCTTTTATGTCTTTTTAGACTCTTTATTTCATGTAAATGAGTGTATGCCTGAATGTGTGTCTCTGTGCCAAATGCATGCAGTGCCTATGGGAGCCAGAAAAGGGTACTGGATACCCCTTGGACTTGAGTTACAACCAGCTCTTACAATGTGGGGGCTGGAAATCCAACCTGGGTCCTCTGCAAGAGTGGCATGCTCTCTTAACTGCTGAGAATTCTCTCCAGCACCCCCCTACTCTTTTTGATATAGTGCTTAAAATCTTAGCTCTAGCAGTTACAAAACAGATAGACCTAAGAGGGATAAAAACAGAAGGAAGACAAGTCACACTCTGTATTTACAGATGACATGATTCTTTAAAGACTCTGTAGAATATCCTAGAAAACTTGCAGGATACAAAATCAGCCTTTATATAAACCAATAATGTAATCTCAGAGAAAGAAATTTGGAAAAATATCCCATTTAACTTTTTTTTTTTAAGTTGTATTTACTTTTGGCACATGATATTTTGCTTGCATGCATGTCTTTGTGAGGATGTCAGATCCCCTAGGGTTGGAGTTATGGACGGTTGAGGGGCCATGTGGGTACTGGGAATTGAACTGGGTCCTTTGGGAAGAACAGCCAGTGCTCTTAACCACTGGGCCATCTCTCCAGCCCCAAATATCCCTTTTAAAACAACTCTAAAACCAGAAAATGAAGTGCTTGGGAATATAGCTAACTAGAGAAAGCACTCCACAACAGAATTTACCATGGAGCTGGTTTCAGGATCGACAGCGGCCCAGGGTGGCCTGCTTCTGAGGAGGGATGCCTTCAGGAGTGCAGGCTATGAGGAAGCCTCAGTACAGTCGCTCACCTCTCACTCTGTGTCTGCTGTCAGCCTCATTCTCCTCCTTTTCCTTCTCATTGGTGGAAACCACGTCCAGCTCCCGGCAGATATCACTGCAAGCACCACAGCAGGAGACCCTTGGGTTGGTTCTCGGTCCCACACCACTAGTGGCATACCAGCACTAGAAGCTCAAAATCTTCTGTGAAAACCATGCTCCTGAGGTGCAGCTCAGCGGTAGAGACTGTCTGCACATGTAAAAGGCCCTGGCACTGAACAATCAACCTGCCAGCTCAATATGGCCTCATGTATTCCAGGGTGGCCTCAAACCTGTCACAATCAAGGGCTGCCTTGAATCCTGAGGCCCGAGATTACAGGTGTATACCACAGCACCTACTATGATATACTCCACGCAACTGAGCTTCGCCCTCGCTCCCCAACCTAGAGCTTGGGATCCTCCTGCCTCTGGACCATGGCATGCCATTCCTTCTCTGTCTAGGGATCAAGTATAATCTATCTAAAATTCAAAAAACGTCACAAATAAGGAATGATCACCGATTGGGAACATACCTTATAGTTGGAACAGTGAATGGATCAAACTGATCCACTTTCTGAAAATCGATAGGCACAGAGATGCGACCTGTAAGAAGCAGAAGTAATGAATGCACAGTTGTTGGTTGTTGTGTCTCTGAATTATTTCTGGTTAAAATTTTACAAGGATAGTTTAATCACTTGTATACTTTAGGTCCTAGTTCAATCCTTAGTATCACACACACACACACACACACACACACACACACACACACACACACACACACACGGCAAATCTTTTTTTCAAAATCTTTGCTATTGGGTGGAGAGGTAGCTCAGCAGTTAAGAGTACCAACTACTCTTCCAGAGATCCTGAGTTCAATTTCCAGCAACCACATGGTGGCTCACAACCATCTGTAATGGGATCTCATGCCCTCTTCTGGTGTGTTTGAAAACAGTGACAGTGTACTCATAAACATTAAATAAATTAAAAACAAAACAAAACAACAACAAAAAAAAAACAACTTTGCTATTATACAGGGTTTTAAATACAGTTTTTGGAGATGGGGTCCCATTATACAGCCCTAGTCATTCTTGAAAAATTGCTATGCAGAAAAGGCTGGCTTTGAATTTGCAACCATCTTCCTGTCTGTCTGAGTACTGGGATGGATTACATGCATGAAACTAAGGTCTTACTATGTAGCCTGATCTGGTCTTGAACTTATGACCTTCCTGAGTCCTGAGACTAGATGTTGGCATCGATACACCTGACCACAATGCACATGAAGTTTAATGCGAATCTTTTATGAACAGCAGTGCAGGCACCTGTAGAGACTAGGGCCATCGGATTTCCTTAGGGCCATCGGATTTCCCTGGGGCTGGGTTTATAGGCAGCTGTGAGCTGGATGGTGTGGGTGTTAGGATTCGAACTCAGGTCCTCTGGAGGAGCAGTACATGTGGCAAGTGCCTTTTACCCACTGAGCCACCTCAGCAGCCCCACCGTGTACATCTTTATAAAATATTTTGGAAACACAAGGTCATGTGCCCATAGGACAAGCAGCCTAGTTTGTATAAAAACAGACTGAGATGTCTGCTTGGTAATGAAATGAAATACATGTTATCTCTCTAAAGGTGATGCTGTTAGTGACCCATGACCTTTGGTAGCATCATCTTTTAAATCTCCACCTGAGGAAATACATGAGATGCGTATCTAGGTGCTGTTGACACAACGGTTCCTTTGGAAATGGGGTCCCACTATGGAACCCCCTGGCAGCCAAGGATGACTCTGACCTGCCTCCTACCTCCTGAGGGCTGGGATCACAAATGTGTAAAATCTTTGTTCTAGGCTTCAGTTTGGATTTCCTTTTTTTTCTGAGACAAGGCTCTCAGATAGCCTAGGCTGGCCTTGAGTTTCACATTGCTGATGATGACTTTAAACTTCTGATCCTCTTCCTAATTAGTGGGATTATAGGTCTGTGCCATCAGTTTATGGTTGCCAGGCGAGCATGGTACAAAGTAAGCTACATGCCCTGTAACCTTAAGACCTTTATATAGTAGCAGTTCTCCTGGTATCTCCCACAAAGGACAAAGGGAATGTGGGTAGAGAGTAGCCAATGAGTCAACTCTCCAACCTCTCACCTCACAGACACATGTATTCACAACTAATGACATCCTTGAGAACACGTAACGAGCCAGCCATGGTGGCGTATGCCTTTAAGCCCAGCACTCAGAGGCAGAGACAGGCTTGATCTACACAGTGAGTCCCATGCCAGCCAGGGCTACCCTGTGAGACCTTGTCTTTTCCTCTAGCCTTCCTCGCTTTCTTTGCACTGTACCTGTCTTAGGGTGGACACTAAAAGGGCTCTTCAGTAAATGATTAACTCCTTTGCTGACGTTGATATCCAGGCGTGGGAAACAGTACTGGAGCATAACCTCCCACTCCAGCCAGGGGCCACACTTCTCATTCTTGATGTTCTAAAAGACGTGAGGCCACCGTGAGGATCAGAAGGACAGTCATAATTCAATTAGGAACTGTGTTGATATTGATAAATATGGATCCCAGTGGTGTTTACCTGAGGTGCGTTGGCCACTTTCTTCAGGTATTCCCAGCGCTGAGGTGAACTGTGACACTTCTGAAACCCTCTTTGAAGCTCATCATGAATTGGTGATGGTTCATTAAGGAGCATGTTCACTTGGGACACCTCAATGAATAAGTCTTTACTATATATTATTACAAGAATGTTGAAGCTTCACATATTTGGACACTATTAACGACTCCTAAAACCCAAGTGGTCAGCACTTACCACATTAAAAATCCTTTGTACAACTATAGTAGAGATCTAGCAGAAAGAATGCCGACATAATTAGAAGGTATTTATGACCTCATACCTGGATGAAATGATTCCCCATTCTTTAACCACTAATTCAAGGAACAACTTATAAAATGAGGAAACTATTTTATAAAATGGTCCCATTTCTTACAGCCCAGTGACACAAAAATGTAGAAGTGCAAGAGATAACAGCATAAAACAAAAGGTTAAACCTCTAGAAACATGAGAGACTATGCAGGCAAGACACATGTGTGTCACAGAGACTATGCAGGCAGGACACGTGTGTGTCAGAGACTATGCAGGCAGGACACGTGTGTGTCAGAGACTATGCAGGCAGGACACGTGTGTGTCAGAGACTATGCAGGCAGGACACGTGTGTGTCAGAGACTATGCAGGCAGGACACGTGTGTGTCAGAGACTATGCAGGCAGGACATGTGTGTGTGTCACAGAGACTATGCAGGCAGGACACGTGTGTCAGAGACTATGCAGGCAGGACACGTGTGTATGTCACAGAGACTATGTAGGCAGGACATGTGTGTGTCAGAGACTATGCAGGCAGGACACGTGTATGTCACAGAGACTATGCAGGCAGGACACGTGTGTATGTCACAGAGACTATGCAGGCAGGACATGTGTGTGTCAGAGACTATGCAGGCAGGATACATGTATGTCACAGAGACTATGCAGGCAGGATACATGTGTGTCAGAGACTATGCAGGCAGGATACATGTATGTCACAGAGACTATGCAGGCAAGACACATGTGTATCAGAGACTATGCAGGCAGGACACATGTGTCAGAGACTATGCAGGCAGGACACGTGTGTCAGAGACTATGCAGGCAGGACACATGTGTGTTAGAGACTATGCAGGCAGGACACGTGTGTGTCAGAGAGACTATGCAGGCAGGATACATGTATACCACAAAGACTATGTAAGTAGCACACATGTATAATGTCAGAGCCTATATAAATGCAGACGCCTGTAATGTCACAGAGCCTATGTAAATGTACACGTCTATATGCCACAGACCAACACAACTAATTTACACAGTAACCACAGGAAAGGATATTCTCAGGAACAAGAGCTAAAATCTTATCCCAGTTTTCTTTATTTTCAAGAATATCTTGGTCAACTAAGGCATATTCTTCAAAGTACTTTCTGATTATGTTTATAGATTTTCTGTAGGAATGATAGTAACAACAGTATTAGCAAGACACAGGGTACATAGGCATTCTCCTACTTGGTGAGGTCACTGTTTATTTTTCCTGAATTTCTAGAACTAGATAAATGGGATGAGACCTTTCTGTTAGTTAATTAAGTTAAAACTAGACACTTAAAACAGAAGTAGCCTAGCATGTACCTGTCACAGGATAAGTAGGGAAATATTTGGTTCTTAAACAAAAATTTTTTTTTGAGACAGGGTCTCACTTTGTGACTCTGGATGGCTTGGATCTCACTATGTAGACCAGGCTGGCTTCTGGAGAGATCTGACTGCCTCCGCCCCCCTGGTATTGTGATTAAATAATAAAAAATCATTTAGGCCAGGTGTGTGCTACACCATGCCTGGCCTAAATGATTACTTCTTAAATCCTGTAATCTATAATGTTACTAACATCACAGGATATACAACAGTGGTAGAAATCCAGGAAGAGTTCCAGGAGAGCCAGGGCTGCAGAGAAACCCTGCCTTGAACTGTACCCACTTCTCCCCAGTCTGCAAATGTGCTTCATCTTGTGTCGCTTGTTTTGGGGGACACACAGGGACCCCACATCATCCACAGGGGTGGTGCCTCCAGTGTTTATTGGGTAGAAACAGCAGGGGTGCTTAAAATGAAGTAGGTGGGGATCCATGTTGACAATGGCTCATGTGAGGTCGAGCGAGCCATACAGTTCTCTAAAACCCACTTCTCTTGAAGTCCTGAGGGTCACTGAAAAGGACAGGAAGAAGCACATGGGGAGAGGGCTACTGAAAGGTGGAGGCTGTCGGCTGCAGCTGTTACTGGACACACTACTCTGGTGAAAATCGGCAGCAAGAGGCTCTAACAAGCACAGGAGGCAAACCAGAGGCCCGCAGGGGGTCTTGCCAAACAGACCTGACAAAAGGGTGAATTTTCTCATTTAGGTGAACCTTCTTTTTAACGTCTTGACCACCCTGAAAAATAAACCACCAGAAAAGAACTAAGCATATTATAAAGTGTAAGTTAATTATTTAAAAACAGCTATAATAGGTTCTATTATTCCCTTTAAAGCTATATAAGAAAAAAAAAAAAACAAAACAAACCAAAGACAGTGGATAAATTCTGAAGTACAGAAGCTTAGATGCTTCTTTATTTTCTTAAAAATATTTTATCTTTTGTGTATGTGTCAGCTTGAGGACATGTAAGTGCTTGACAAAAGTGTAGCTACAAAGGCCATAGATCAGGTCAGGTCCAGGGTCAGGTCCGGGTACTGGAAGAGTGGAGAGTGCTTTCAACCACCGAGCCTTCTCTCCAGCCCAGGATATCAACACCTCCAACTTCCTTGGATAAAATTCCTTTCACTGCAAAGGATACTTAGCAACAAAACATCTAATAACTTTTTGTTGTTGCTGATGTTGGAGGCAAGGCCTCATTCTACGCCCATGCTGACCTGAACCTCACAGCCAACTTCCTTTCAGATCTCAAGGGCTAGAATTATGGGCATGAGAGGCCACACATATTCTATATATACTTGATATATAGATACTTCATTATATATATATATATATATATATATATATATATATATATACACACACACATATATATACATACATACATATATATATATAAATCCCCCCATTCCGGTCACCCCTACCCTCCTTTATTAAAACTCTTCTTCCCATTCTCTGCTCATTTGTGTGTGAGACTCACTGAGTTTAACTGAAGTTTCTTGCCCCAGTGTGGGTGAGAGGTGAAGAGAATGACACCCTCCCTCAGGAGCCCCACATGAAGGACTTATGCTGATAACCACAGGTACAGTGAACACACTTGTGTACAGACTATCTGGTGTCCAGCAGACATCTTCCCATCCTCTGGCTCTTCCTGTTCTCTCTCCTGCAATGTGATCTGAGCTGTGTGCATGTGCGTGTATCTTTTAAAAGTAACTATTGTGGCTATAAATGGTCATTGCTAAATTCACTTACTCTAGGATATAAATGCTATAAAAATATGTTTTTTTCTGTGTTATTAAAAGTTCTAGGGGGCTGGAGAGATGGCTCAGTGGTTAAGAGCACTGGCTGCTCTTCCAGAGGTCCTGAGTTCAATTCCCAGTAATCACATGGTGGCTCACAACCATCTGTAATGAGATCTGGTGCCCTCTTCTGGTGTGTCTGAAGACAGCTACAGTGTACTTATATAAATAAAAATTAAAATTAAAAAAAAAAAAAGAGAAAGTTCTGAGTAATATCTACTAGAGAAAGACATGGAGACTGTTAATTAAGACACCATTACCTTTACAAGACTCAAGTACTCCACAATCCCGGAGCGTACAGCAGAGGACAGCTTCCGAACGGACTCATCACAAACCCAACAATGCACACCTCTCCTTCCTGAATACACCCAGAGGCGGTGCTTAAATCCAAAGTCCTCTGAGGAGGGGCAGAAACAACAGGTTTTAAGGCAATTCTATAACCTAGTTTTTGCTTGCCCACTGAGCACTCTTTTCTTCCACCCCCACTCCCTCCCTGGAAGGGTGAGTACTGGTGATGTATTTTGAGACAGGTCTTCCATTACCCGGGATGGCCTTTTGTTTGTTCTTTTGAGACAGGGTTTCTTTGTGTAACCCTGGCTGTCTATAGAGTTCCATCTGTCAGCCTGCCTCTGCATCCCGAGTGAAGAAATTAAAACATGCACTGCCACCGTCCAGACAACCCACCCAGCCCGGCCTTAGACTTGCTATATTAGCAAGGATGACCTTGAACTCCTGATCCTACCTCCACCCTCAAAATTACACATATTCACCACCAGACCGGGCTTTCTCACATTTTACTTTTTAATTTGTGGTTGTGACATAGGGGCAGGCATGCCTGTGCATGTATGTGAGAGCTCAGAGACTCTGTTGCCGTCCACCTTATCTTCTGAGGTCTCACTGATTCAGCAAAGACAGGTTGGCTGGGAAAGCCTCTGGAATCCTGTCGCATGTGCCACTGAGCCAAACTCAGGCGTTCATGTTCACACAGCCAGTTTCTCATTTTCCTCATGCCGACTCAACCACAGCTTACCACACGCCTGAGCGCTCGCTGTGACTGGAGCACTGGTCTTCCTTAACCATTATCGTCCTAGCAAGAATTTATTTCTTCTTTGACTTATTTTCAGTAATATTTATGCATATGTGAGTGCACGCCTGTGTATATGATGGGGCCTGCAGAGGCCAGGACTCTCTTAGAGCAAGATTAGGGGTGGCTGGGAGCCAGCTCAGAGGTCCTGTAATTTGAGGGAGTAGGGGTAGGCAGATCAGGAGTTCAAGGTCATTCTTGGCAATACAGCAAGTTTAAGACTGTTCTTTAGGTTTCTCAAGTCTCGTATGGAGAACAGTGCCTAGCACCCACTGCTGCCCCACAGCAGTCTGTATGGGGAGATACACTGGTTTGCTCAACATGTTTCAGGGGAAAATATTAGAAATGTATGAGATCTGATAATGAAATACAGAGACTGAGAGATAATGCAATAACACATACAACACCCTAACAGATACACCCAACACACGGACACATACAACACTCTGACACACACAACACCCTAACACATACAACACACTGGCACACGCAACACCCAGACACATACAACACACTGAAACGCACGACACACTGACACCCTGTACTGGCTGGTTTTGTGTCAACTTGACACAAGCTGGAGTTATCACAGAGAAAGGAACCTCCCTTGAGGAAATGCCTCCATGAGATCCAGCTGTCAGGCATTTTCTCAACTAGTGATCAAGGGGGAGGGCCCAGCCCATTGTGGGTGAAGCCATCCCTGGCCCAGCCCATTGTGGGTGGTGCCATCCCTGGGCTGGTAGACCGGGGTTCTATAAGAAAGCAAGCTGAGCAAGCCAGGGGAAGCAAGCCAGTAAGTGACATCCCTCCATGGCCTCTGCATCAGCTCCTGCTTCCTGACCTGCTTGAGTTCCAGTCCTGACTTCCTTTGGTGATGAACAGCGATGTGGAAATGTAAGCTGAATAAACCCTTTCCTCCCCAACTTGCTTCTTGGTCATGATGTCTGTGCAGGAATAGAAACCCTGACTAAGACATGCCCAAAACACACTAACACATACCCTTCAATGCCCGGTCTATGATGCGCATGGCCATCGTCATGAGAGTCCAGCACTTGGAACATATGTCTGCAGAACTGAACACAGTCGTCATTACTCACTGCTGGTGACGTCGCCTACCCCAGAAGGCAGGCGCTTACCTGCAGCATCTCCTTACGTCGTCGTAGTCTGTCATGTCGATGTCAAAGACCAGTTCTTTCTCCTGAGCCTGGAAAGCTCCCAGCTTCACTGTATTGTGTTGACTGGGCTGTGAATACAAAACGCCATCAGGTTCTGTAAGAGCTGCCTGTGTCCAGTCACACGGCAGTGAGGCCAAGGCGCTGCCTAACACCCCGCCTGTGACACTTTAGATACTTTGGATTTCATGCAATTTGAATTGATGACAGTTTTAATTTTGTCGACTTAAAATAGGGTGTAGTGAATAACAAAGCTATGTCAGGTTTCTAATAAGTAAATGTGTCTATGCAAACAATTCCCTATTACAGGGTATTTTACAAATCTTTCCTTGTTATGGTAGATACAAATCACACATATATACCTACTTTAGATCCCTTCAACATATTGAAAAATATCTCCTCTAATGGGTCTCTGTTGTTTTGAAACATGGAACCCAAGTGCCTTCCTGCTCTGTCCTGCCCAGAATTGATGTTATAGTCAAGGGTAGACATGACCAGCTTTTATGTGGATGCTGGAGGTTTGAACTCATGTCCAAAGCAAGGGCTTTTCCTGTCGAGCCATCTCTTTATCCAGAGACTCAGGCCTTTCTCCTCACTGTTGGCTTCCACTGATAACCCAGGCAGGGGACTAGATTCCTTTCAGAGGAATCTGACCAGATGTGTTGGACTGTTCTGGGCTCCAGGGATAGATCAGTGACTAAACAAAGGTCTCTATGTTAGTGGAGGTTTTATCCCGACAAAGATCTAGGAGAGCTTAGTTCAGAGAATCCCTAAGAATATGGCTCAGCCAAATCGCTTCTCAGTAAAACATCACATCCATTGGTGAGTGCTTTGGTACACACCTACAATTCTGGCAACTTCTGGTGGAAGCAAGATTATAAATGGTTGTTCGTGCAAATGTGAGACTGTGAGAGGGTTAAGACCGCAAAGAGAGTTTAATGATCTATCATTGAAATCCTCGGAAATAAGATTATATATATATATATATTTAAAAGGACAGGTTATTTAGAAAAAAGTTTAGCTCCTCCCCACAATTGAAGACCATGGTATTGTAAGGGTCCATCGATACCTACCAGAACATAATGGTGCACAGAAAATCTTAAGAGCTTCCAAATCTCATGCATTAAGAAGAGAACTAAAGTGTTGATTCCCCACACCTGGCATAACAGGGATCAAATGTAGGGTCTCATAACTCACACAACACATATTTTATGACTCATACATTCCAGCTCCTTTTCTGAGAAATCTAGCAAAATCTTTTATACTTAACTGTGTGTCTGCATGTTTGGCCATGTCAGATGTATCTGGGTAGGTTGCAGCTGGGTGTTTTCTTTACTTACTTAGGCAGGGTCTCTGGTCTCTCCCTGGTTCAGCTAGTCTGTCTGGCCAGCAAACTCCAGGGACTTTTTTTGTCCCTGCCTCCAGGGCTTTTTACATGGGTATTCGAAACTCAGGTCCAAAAGCACTTTACCAACAGAATTATCTCCCTGGCCTTAGGCTTACTGTTGTTTAACATAAATTTGTTTTAGTTTTGGCTTTTAGCCAACCAAATCAAAGCTGTGCTCTCTGCCCTCACGTCTCTGGCAGCCCTGGCTGTCCTGGTACTCACTCTGGCCTCAAACTTAAACTCACAGATCCTTTTGCCTCTAGGATTACAAGAGTAACACCAAGACCCCAGCAAGAATTGTTCTTTTTAAAGACACAGCCTCATGTATTTCAAACTGGCCCCTGCTTCTTTTATGTTAGGACTACAGATAATGCATATCACACCCGGTTTATGTGTTCTTAGGAACGAATCCAACAGTTCACACATGCCTAGCAAGCATTTCTATCAATTGAGCTTCATCCCAGCCCAAAGCTCACCTTTTTTCTAAACCTAGTAAGAAGGCAAGGTACTAAAAGCCAAGTGATTTTCAGTCAGCAGAGTGTTTAAACAAGATTAAAATTTACTTGCAAAACAGGTATGGTTCATCAACTATAATAAACTCTTAAACCTTCAAAACTTGAGGGCACAAACTCACTCTGGCTTACGAAATAAATGCACACACACACACACACACACACACACACACACGATGCAAACAAAATACAACAAAAAAAGATTTCTTACTCTGTGAGAATATACTGCGCCTATATCGATCTTATATGGGTTCATTTTCTGCATCTCCTTTTCCAGATCAGCCTGGTTATTGAAGGACTGGTAGCGAATGTAAATATCATCTTTCAGCGTGAATGAAAATTCACGGTGTTGGAAGTAATTCTTTGTCACTGCAAAATCATTTTAATTTTAGTTTAGGGCATTATATCACCTTAACTAATGGGAAGACACTTTTAAACGACTCTTATTGTGTACACTAGGTTGCCCTAGAACTTACTTATGTAGCCTAGGCTGGCCTTGAACTCATGAAAAGCCACCTGCCCCAACCTCCCTAATGTAAGGATCACAGGCATGAGTCACTAGGTGCTCGGGAATATTTTTCATGAGTACCCCGGACCCAACACTGTTCTAGATAGGCTGTAATCTGAAGGGTATACAATTTCACATTTGCTAGGGATCAAAAAACAGGAGGTGTAACTGTTTCAAAGACGAAATGCCTGTCACTGGTGAAGACGGTCCCTTCTTCCTCCGTGCCTGCTTGTTGGCCCATTTCTTTCTCTTTCATTTACACGTACGGCCGCCTGTCTTTTTGTACTTTAGAGGTGGTGGGGACGATGGAGATAGTGCAGGAGAGCACTCACGTCGGCACCAAGGGCCTTTATACCGTATATAAGGTCATCCCGTCCAGAATATCCTCACACACCGCTCCCAGCCCTGCTACCCATCCCGATCCAGCCTCCATCACCTCCGCCGTAGTTGAGCCAGCGATAGTACTGGGCGTAGGGAAAGAGCCTTCGGTAATAAAGCTTGAGTAGCTCCGGCAACTCCGCGGGATCAAATGGCTCCATGAAGTAAGGACTTACACCCGGACAGGACAGACACGAGAATTGGCGGGAACAGCACAGGACGCCATCGTTGCGCGCGCATTGATCCACGCCGCCGCAGGGACCGCTGGGAATTGTAGTACTCGCAGGTCTCGCAGGTGCGGCGGATTCCGACTTCTTCTCCTGGATTATCTAAACTACCTGCTTCTTCCGCCGGAAAACCTATCCATTTAGCAACAGGATTGTCCCGGAGGAGAGACCGCTAGCATATTGACTTAGATTACTAATAATAGGATTCCTAAAAGTCCTGTGCAAAAGATGAATATTTTAGAGATAATATCAATATCTCATAAAGAGGTTTTGAAAAATTGTCATAGAGTTACTGTATTCAGTATTCGAAATGAAGACCACGTGAGAAAAACCAAAGGCTATTTAGTCTAAGTTTTCTGTGGCAAGTGAGTCAAACGCCATTTTACACTTTTGGTATAGATACAAAGACCCACAGGAATATGGGAACTTCATAGAAAATAAACAATAGAAAGGGGCGGAAGAAGGGGCTTCAAGGAAAAGAGCCCTCTCTAGTGGTTCTGACTGGAGGCTGTTCATCTATGAGAGATGTAAGAAAGCTATATCTAACTATAAGTGGAGAGACATTTTTTTTAAAAAAAATATTTTTTGGCTATTTTATGTATTTACATTTCAAATGTTATTTCCTTTTCCCCCTTTCCCAACCTGCCTCCCCCTTCCCTTGCTTCCATAAAGATGCTCCCACTCCCAACCACCCACCCCCACCGCATCGCCCTGGCGTTCCCCTACACCGGAGAAATGAGCCTTCACAGAACCAAAGTCTTCTCCTCCTATTGATGCCAGACAAAGCCATCCTCTGCTAGTTATGCGGCTGGAGCCATGGGTCTCTCCATGTGTGCTCATTGGTTGATGCTTTAGTCCCTGGGAGTTCTGGGGGTTTGGTCAGTTAATATTGTTGTTCTTCCTATGAGGTTGCAAACTCTTTCATCTCAGGGGATGAATAAAATTATAGAAGTTGTTGGATAATAATAAATTGCTTTATTTTTGCCCTGTTGTTTCAGGGTTTGTTATTTGAACTAGGCCATCACTGGGGAGAACAGTTTGGTTTTCTGCAAGACTGACAGAGGAACATTTTTGCACCATTTGTAAAATTACACATAAGAACTTAATTCTCAGTTTGAGTGGTGGGAGTGCAGGACTTTAATCCCAGAGAGGCAGAGGCAGCAGATCTCTGGCTTTGAGACTCACCTGGTCTACAGAGTGAGTTCTGAGACCCTGTCTCAAGAAACAAAACAAAAATAAAGTAACTTAATTTTCTGAACAATCGTTGCAAGCATAGGTCAGAGTTCTTTTGTCTGTTTAATTTTGCATAGACATTTTTGTGTTTTACGCTTTTAAACATGTACTTTTAGAAGGCAGAGTTTTGCTTTCTTGCCCAGGTTGGCCTTGGATTGGAGAGTCTCCTTCCGTGTTTCAAGTGCTGAGACCATTAGTGTATGCCACCAGGCTGGTTAGTATTTTTACTTTTAAACAACATTCAACATTATATATATTTTTGGGCTATAGTGTGTTTTAAAATTTCTTTTTAGGATTCATTTATTTTATTCTGTGGGTATGGGTGTTTTCCTGCATGTGTGTCTGTGCTTCACGCACATGCAGTGCCCACAGAAGATGACATCAGACCCCCTAGAACAGGAGTTACAGACCGCTGTGAGTGCCACTATGTGGCTGCTGGGAATAGAATCTGGTCTCGGAATAGTAGCCAGTGAGCTATTTCTGCTGAGCTATTTCTCCAACCTCAATTTTATTTTTTTATTAGAAAAAAATTGTTTATTTTTTCAATTGCATACATGCAAACAATGAATCGTCTAAAAACAATTTACTTCTATGTTTTGCCTGCATGTGTGTCTTTATGTTACAGGCCTGGTACCAAAGGAGACCAGAAGAGGGCATCAGATCTCCTGGAGTTGGAGTTAAAATAGTGTAGTCATTCTGTGGCTGTTGGGGATTGAACCAGGGTCCTCTGGAAGAGCAGTCAGTGCTCTTGAGAACTGAGCCACCTCTCCAGCCTCTAAACCGTATGTCTTGAATATAACCACCCCGACTCTTCTCTCCCATTTTTCCCAGGTACCCCCAGGTACTTCCTCTTCATGTTTTCCTTTGTGTTGCTTACTGTGGCCCACTGGGTCTAATTAGTGCTGTCTGTTACAATACTAACGGATCGTGTTATTGGTTGTTTCATGTCTGTTACAATACTAACGGATTGTGTTATTGGTTGTTTCATGTCTGTTACAATACTAACGGATCGTGTTATTGGTTGTTTCATATGCAGGTCTCCTGCAGCCAAACATGTCATCTCATCAGCAGGAAGATCTTACCATCTGGAACTTTCCTTTAATTACTCCTGTCTTATTGGGGAAGTAAGTATTGTCCGTGCAAAGGTACCCATGTTCACACTCTTAAAAACAGAAAATATATATATTAAAATTAGCTTACAAAGTAGTTGGTTTCCATAAGGGAACTTCATTCAGCCCTCACCTGCTCCTCTTCCGTTTTACCCTGCCCTTACCTCATTTAAACCTTTAATCCCTCTCACCTCTTAATACCCACCTTCCATGAATCCTGTCTTCTGGACATCCCAAGTAAAACACACAAATCTAAAAATCAAAGCCAGCATCTTGTATGAGAGACACTATGTGGCATTTGTCTTTCTGAGCCTGGGTTGCCTTATTTAGTGTGATACATTTCGTGATACATTTCCGTTCCAGTCCTTCAATGAGATTTAAAAAGTCATTCTGTGTGTGCTCAGGCACGTAAGTGTGTGGATGCTAGGTGACAGTTTTGTGGAGTTGGCTTTCTCTTTCTGCCTCTGTGTAGTTTTTAGGGATGGAAGGCAGAATGCTGGGTTTATGTGTCAATTGCCTTTACACACCAAACTAAGTTTTGATGCTGTGTAACAGTTTGGCCCTATAGAACACCAGAACTTACTACTTAAATGTATTTACATTGTATTTATTTATCTTTATGTATATGGGTGTTTTGTTTGCAAGTATGTCTGTGAATCACAAGTGTGCTTGGGCTCTCAGAGGCCTGGAGGGGGTGTTGAATCCCTAGGAATTACTATTACAGATGTGATTCTGGGAACTGAACCTGAGTTCTCTGCAAATACAGCAAGTGCTCTTAATGGCTTTATGGCTGAATACCTCTCTAGCCTTTCTTTCTCTCCTCTCTCTCTCTCTCTCTCTCTCTCTCTCTCTCTCTCTCTCTGTCTCTCTCTCTCTCTTATTTCTTTCTGTCTCACTCTCCCTCCCTTCTTCCTTTTTTTTTCTCCTCCTCTTCCTCCTCTTTCTCCCCTCCCCACATGGTTTCTCTGTGTAGCCCTGTCTTTTCTGAAACTTTCTCTGTAGGTCAAGCTGGCCTTGAACTCACAGATATGCCTGCCTCTGCTTCCTGAGCCATCACATCTCATTTCCTCTTTCTCTTTCCCCTTCCTTCCTTCCTTTCTTCATTCCTTCCTTCCTTCTTCCTTCCTCCCTCCCTCCTTCCCTCCCTCCCTTCCTTCCTTCTTTTCTTCTTTCCTTTCTAGAAAGTTTGCAGACACTTGGCCTTTAATTTGCAACAATTCTCCTACTTCTGCCTCCACAGAGCAGGATTACGGGTGAGCTTCCTTCAGATTCCACCTTACCCAGCTATCTTTGATCCATTTTAAGTTGTTTTTTGGTATTTGGTTTCTCATTTCTTTTTGCATATATCCATATGCATATCTAATTTTACCAGTACCATTTACTTTCAGACAGACAGACAGAGAGAAACCTGTCTTTTCTCCAATGTATGTTCTTGACACGTTTTACAAAAAGCAGTTGACTATAGACATATAGATTAATTTCTGGGTTCTCAAGTCCATCCTGCCATTTTTATACTCTCCGGCCACACACTGAAGAGTCGGTCTTTTAAATAGAGCTCCCAGAAATACTAAAACATGAATTAGAAGAATCATAGAGAGCTTTTAAAAGTATGCAGACAGCTCGTTTTCTGCCGATGTGCTAATATCCCAGCCAGTCTTTCTGTGCTATGACGCATCTTCTTGCCGCTATGAACGATGGCCGCCAGTCTGATGATCTCATCAGTACGGTGTCACTTGAAAACCATATTTGAAAATCCAATTAATTAATTAATTAATTTTAAATTAAAATTTGTTTGCAGATTATTTTTATTGTTTTTAAGAGTTTAATTTTTAAAAGATTTATTTCATATAAGTACAGAGTAGCTGTCTTCAGACACACCAGAAGAGGGCATCAGATCCCATTACAGATGGTTGTGAGCTACCATGTGGTTGCTGGGAATTGAACTCAGGTCCTCTGGAAGAGCAGCCAGTGCTCTTAACCACTGAGCCATCTTTCCAGCCCAAAGTTTAAATTTTGAACACTTATTTTGGATAGTATGTTATTTTGTTTTGAATTTTTGGAAATATATTAGTCTGTCTTTTTAAAACGTTTTTATTGGTTCTTTGTAAATTTCACATTATGCACCCTAATCCCACTCATCTCCCTGCCCCTTGTACTTGCCCTCCACCCTGGCAACCTCCCACTAAAGGAGAAAAAACACCGGGCTGTGGGAGCTGTAGTAAGTCCCAGTGTGTCCCACAGTACACCTCTTTGTCCACACATCTTCACTTGCAAATGTTCATTGCAATGAGTCATTGGTCTGTGTAGGAAGCCACTGCATTCGCCATTACAAGATGGCGCCCAGCCTGTAGGGAGGAAGGCCAGTTTTGAGATAAACAACCTAAGTGCGCATGCACGCCTGCCTGTTTTTGCTGAATCATGGTGACTCCGAGTATGCTAATTAGGGTGCACAGAATGCACCCATCAGGCGGCGACACAGTCCTCCTAAGCATATATAAGGAGGGCTGGTTTCTGGGCTCGGGGTCTTTCGCCACTGCAATCAAACCCACAATAAACGCCTGTAGAAGGATCTTGTGGCACGTCTTTCTTGCTGGCAAGATCGGCGATCGTTACATTTGGTGCCGAAACCCAGGAATGAAACATCTGAGGCACAAGCGAAGACCCCAGTACTACGCTGGAGGATTCAGAGCTACGTGGCGTGGGTATAGTCGGGTAAGTATCACCGAGGGTGTACCGGATTGCTCTGAGAGGTATGCCTCCATTTGGTGTAGATCCGCTGTGGGTTGGGTTAGCTTTCCCTGTCTTGGTCGTAATTGTGCTGCTTATCTGCTATTGTCTCAATTGTCATCGCCCTGGAAAAGAGTGTATTTGTTGGGAATAGAACAGTTGGTAACACGAGCATAGTTAGACTTGCTAGCCCCGTGTGTAAGTTCTTGTGTAGCTAAACAAGCGACATGGGAAATTCACCATCTAGAGCTATGATATCTGCTCTCGCAGCCTTACTAAAAGAAAGGGGATTGAAGATTTTGGAACCAAACTTGGGACGTTTTATAAAAGAAGTAGATAAGATGGCGCCTTGGTTTGTTACCACAGGTTCTCTCAATTTACCAAGTTGGTCTAAGTTGGGGCGTGATATAGATAGGGCTGCAGAAGAAGGGACGTTAGCCTCGGGGATAAGGCCAATATGAAAGTTAGTAGAAGCTTGCATACAAGACAAAAACTGTGAGGTACAAGTTAGACAGGGACAAAAGGTATTAGCGGATTACCAGGAGAGCATGTCAGAAACAGAGTGAGAAAAGAAATTGGGAGCTCACGAGAAAAACCCATTAAGGGGAAAAGAGAAAAGAAAAGTGTACACAGAACAAAAGAGACCAGGGGAAGAAAAGCGCGGAGCAAAGTTGCTTTACCCTCTGGCAGAGTTAGAGCTCCTCAAGCTGACGAGTTCTGAGGAGTCTGGGCTTTCTGACAGTGAAAAAGAGGATTCAGAAAAAGCTGCCGCTGAATATGAAGCAGAGCGCTCTAGTCCAGAAAGCCTTGTTAAGATGGCGCCTAGCCCGCCGCCACCGCCACCTTATCATAATAAAGGCGGAAGTGAGTGTAAGTTCTCCTTCTGCTCAAACAAGACACTTACAACAAATGTTTCCAGTGTTTGAGGATGCAAACCAGGTCAGATTTCACCAACCTTTAGAACTTAAGCAAGTGAAAGAATTAGCAGAATCTGTGAGAACGTATGGCGTTAATGCTAATTATACACAGTCTCAAATTGAGAGGTTAGCAAGTACGGCGATGACTCCTGCTGATTGGATGCAAGTGACAAAGGCCTGTTTATCAATGGGTCAGTACTTAGAGTGGAAATCTATTTGTCTTGACTATTGTCTAACCCAAGCTCGAGTTAACGAGGCAGCAGGACAAGCTGCTTGGACCTTTGACATGTTAACAGGGCAGGGGTCAGTGGTCCAACAATCAACTAGTTTTTCCTTTGCCAGTATATGAGAAGATTAATATGACAGCAGTAAAAGCATGGAAAAATCTGCCAAATAGAGGGGAGGTCAGAGGAAATCTTACAAAAATAATACAAGGAGCTACTGAACCTTTTCCAGACTTTGTCTCCCGCATGATGGAAGCAGCAGATAGAATATTTGGGGATCATGAAACTGCCATGCCTCTTATAGAACAGCTGATATATGAGCAATGTACTAGAGAATGTAGAAACGCCATAACCCCATGGAAGGCTAAAGGATGATAGGCCTGGATGAAGGCATGCAGAGAGATAGGTGGGCCGCTCTCCAGTGCAGGTCTGGCAGCAGCTGTTTTGGCTGCCCATAAGAAGAAAGAGATCACCTGTTACAAATGTGGTAAACGGGGACATGTACAAAAACAATGTAGACAGGAAATAACTCAGCTCAGACAGGAAAAGACTCCAGGGAGGTGTCCAAAGTGCAGAAAGGGAAGACATTGGGCTAATGAATGCAGATCTTTAAGAGATATGCAAGGACGACTGCTTACCCAAACTTATCGAGAGTCAAAAAATGGACAGAGGGGCCCATGTCCCCAGGGCCCGCAAATGTATGGGGCAGTTCAGTCTCCTGTATCTCTCCATCCTCCGAATCCCCGCGCAGAGCCACTACGGGTTCGGCAGGATTGGACCTCCGTGCCACCACCAGAACAGTATTAACACCCCAGATGGGATGCCAACCTGTCGCTGTAGATTTTAAAGGACCCTTACCAAAAGATACTGTAGGGCTATTACTAGGGAGATCATCTTCTACCTTAAAAGGTTTAGTCGTGCGTTCTGGAGTTATTGATCAAGATTTTACTGGACAGATAAAAGCTATGTGTTCCTCCCCATGATGAATTTTTGCCATTTCACCAGGAGATCGAATAGCTCAGTTATTAGTGTTGCCAAGTTGTCATAGAATGTATCCTAGCTCCGATAAAATTAGAGAAAATCATGGCTTCGGTTCCTCAGGTACAGATGGAGCTTTCATATCATTACAATTAGATCAACGCCCTACACTCACATTACAAATTGAAGGCAAACAATTTTCAGGTATATTAGACACTGGAGCAGACAAGAGTATACTTGCAAGTAAGTGGTGGCCTACCTGTTGGCCTGTAAATCAATCAGCTCATTCATTGCAAGGATTAGGTTATGAGTCCACCCCCTTGATTAGTGCTAAGACTTTGACCTGGAAAGATGCAGAAGGAAGGACTGGTCAATTCCAACCATATGTTCTCCCTCTTCCAGTTAATCTCTGGGGCAGAGATGTACTAATGGCCCTAGAATTTATTTTGACCAATGACTATTCAAAAAATAGCCAACAACTTCTGAGAAATATGGGTTATATACCTGGGAAGGGTTTAGGAAAGACATTGCAAGGAAGGTTGGACCCTATCCCAGCCATGGGAAAAACAGATCGTGCAGGACTGGGTTTTTCATAGGGGCCACTGAGGAGCCGCTACCCATTCCATGGCATACGGACAAGTCCGTCTGGGTACCTCAGTGGCCACTACCCAAAGAAAGTGGCACAGCTTTTGGTTACAGAACAACTAACATTAGGTCATTTAGAACCATCCCAATCGCCCTGGAATACCCCTATTTTTGTTATTAAGAAAAAATCTGGAAAATGGAGACTGTTACATGATCTTAGGGCTCTCAATGCACAGATGAATATTATGGGACCTGTACAAAGAGGTCTCCCTTTGCTTTCCGCATTACCAAAGAATTGGTCGGTTATTATTATAGATATTAAAGACTGCTTTTTCTCAATTCCTTTAAATGAAAAAGATAGGTGCAGGTTTGCTTTTACCCTACCATCTATTAATCATGAGCAACCGGATATGAGATATCAGTGGAAAGTTCTTCCCCAAGGTATGGCCAATAGTCCCACTATGTGTCAAGTTTATGTGGGTCACACCATAAGTCCAATAAGAAAAGAATGTCCTGATATAAAAATACTTCATTATATGGACGATATTCTTTTGGCTGGTTCCCAAGAAAAACATGTTATTAATGCTTATACAAAAATTGTTAGTACCTTAGAAGAGCATGACTTACATATTGCATCAGATAAAGTACAATATTTGACCATGGGACACTTTTTGGGAGCTATCATTAAGCCTTCAAGCATTAGACCTCAAAAGTTACAAATTCAAAGAGATCATTTAAAAACTCTAAATGACTTTAAAAAATTATTAGGTGATATAAATTGGCTCAGACCTTTTTTAAAGATTTCTACATCTGATTTAAAACCATTATTTGCCATCCTTGAAGGAGAAACTCATATTTCTTCTCCACGTCGCTTAACCCCTAGTGCCTTGAAGGCTCTTCAACAAGTAGAGACTGCCATCACTAAAACTCAATTGAGCAGGATAGATCCTAAAAAACCATTCTCCTTATGTCTATTGCAAACTGCCCTAATCCCAACAGCTGTTCTGTGGCAAGATGGACCACTTTTATGGGTCCATTCACACTCATCTGGTTCCAAGACAATAGAACATTATCCTACAATGATTGCTGAGTTAGCTCAAGCAGGACTTAAACAAGCTTTAACACATTTTGGTATGTTACCTGAAAAAATTATTATCCTATATACAACAGACCAAATTCAGGTATTGAGTGCCACCCTCAATGAGTGGGCTATATTGCTTTGCACTTTTCCCGGTAAATTTGACAACCATTAACCAAAACATCCTTTGTTACAGTTTGCCATTAGGTATCCTATTATATTTCCAAAATTAACCTCCTCAAAACCCCTTGTTAATGCATTAGATATTTATACTGATCTATAGGAAGAGGATGCTATGTTGTGAAAGATCAGGTGCATTCCTTTCAATTTTCACCTGATGCACCTCAATTGGTTGAGTGTATGGTGGTATTGAGAGTTTTCCAGCATTTCCCCCTACAGTCAATTAACATAATTTCGGATTCTCATTATGTGGTAAATGCGGTTTCTCAGCTAGAAACTGCGGGAATGATTAAACAATCTAGCAAAGTGACTGATATATTTGGTAATATAAAAAATTGTATCCTTTCCTGATCACACCCATTTTTTATTCGACACATTCGAGCTCATAGTCTGTTACCAGGTCCTATAGTACAAGGAAATGCATTGGCTGATTACGCCACAAAAATGTTCCCCATCTTAACTAAATCACCTTTAGAAGCCGCTGCAGACTTCCATGCTCTCTATCATGTACCTGCCACTACACTGAGGCTTAAATTTTCTATCTCTTGTGCAGAAGCACGAGATATAGTCCTAAGATGCAGTAAATGTGCAGACTTTATTTCTAAACCTAATGTGGGGTCAACCCTCGCAGTATAAGACCTTTAGACATATGGCAAATGGATGTGACTCATATCCAATCTTTTGGAAAACAACAATATGTCCATGTGTCTGCAGATACCAGTTCTGGTGTCATGCATGCTACACCCCTTTAGGGTGAAAAGGCTTCCCATGTCATTCAACATTGTTTGGAGGCCTGGAGCACGTGGGGAAAACCACTGTTGCTAAAAACAGATAATGGTCCTGCTTATACCTCAAGCAAATTTCAACAATTTTGTCTACATATGCAAGTTAAACATCTTACGGGATTACCCTATAATCCTCAAGGACAAGGCATAGTTGAACGGGCGCATTGCACCCTTAAACAATATTTACTAAAACAAAAAGGGGGAATAGAAGGAGTTGCATCTACCCCTAAGACGGTTATCCCTTGCTCTATTTACACTTAATTTTTAAAATTTGGATGATAATGGCTAATCAGCGGCAGAAAGAAATGGTCAATGGCCTAAACCACCCATTGATAAGGCATGATGGAAAAATGTATTGACTAATAGATGGCAAGGCCCGGATCCCGTGTTAATCAGATCCAGGGGAGCTGTTTGTGTTTTCCCACAGGATGAAGAAAATCCCATTTGGGTGCCAACGAGATTGGTGAGGATCATCAAAGACCAGGATGAAGGACGAGTGACAACCCCAGAAAAGGATCCATCCATGGATTCTGGGAATACTGATGGGAATGTGGTTTGTACAGACTGAAAGTATCCCATTATGGGCCATCGTTAGAACCTGGCCTGTCCCTATACCTGTGCATGCCAATTCCACGGTGTTGCCAGTGTTTTTCTCAACAAACTGTGAACAAGATGTTCCATGTATAACACCTCTTGGGGAAAACCCTCAGCCTTATAATGCTACCAATTTTACCATATCTGGTACCTTATGTTTTGCTCTTTCTTCTGACTCGAACCCTTGCATTTGGATCCGTAAAGGTGTTATTGCACATTGGAAAAATCCTCTTGAGGGTGCATCAGCTAATACCATACAATCTGCTCTAAGCGCCCTTCAAGAGGTTGCTAAGGGATCCCAAACAGGGTCGAGAAGCAGTGATAGTCATGTTGAAACATATAATTTAACCACACTTCTTATGATTCATGAAGGTACAAGACCATTTAAGCCAAAAGATCCTACTATTGTTGCTAACAAATCTTCAACTAATCGGAAGATTTTACCCTTTTGTTATCCCTATGAGAGCTTTCCACCGGTATATACCCCCTGCCAATCTCCTAAAAGTCGCCCCCAAGATATTATTCCAGGATTTGAATTTTCACCACCTCTTGGTAATGTCAATTGGGATAAAAAGAATAATCAAACTGGCATAGATAATACTTGGCCTTGGTTCCAGTGGATTCTGTCTAATAAGAAAGGAGCTGCTACAGTTTTGACTCCTTTTGACAGATTTCTTGGAGCGACTTATAAATTGTATAATATATCGGGATATTATAATTTTTCGGATGGACATGTCACAGTGATGTCATTTAATCAAAAAACTAATGAGGTAAATATTTCTGCCTCACCTGTGTGTTTAAAACCCCCATTTTTCTTTTTGTTGACCAATAAGGTAACTAATAGTATGATCCTATGCAATAATACACAAGTTTCTTGTCTACTTGCTGAATGCTGGAATAAAACCTATAAGTACGCTGTGGTTGTTAAGATTCCCACTTTGGTACCTATTCCAGTAGAAGCTAATCCTGAAGAATTTCCCATTGCCCAGCTTTTCAGATATAAAAGAGATTTTGGAATTACAGCTGCTATTATAACTGCTGTAGTGATATCTGCTGGTGCAGCGGTTACTGCTGGGATTGCCATGGCCAATCAAGTTAATACTGCTACAACTATAAATGAAATATCAGAACAGACTTCAGAAGCATTGGTAACCCTACAAAGGACCGATGCGCAATTGGCATCTGGTCTCCTCTTTGTTAATCAAAGAGTGGACCTATTACAACATCAGATAGATGCTTTAACTGATATGGTTCAATTAAGTTGTGTTTCCCACCAACCAAACTTATGTATAACCCCTATAAAGTATATTAATGACTCTCGATTTTCTAATGAAAATATTTCAGATTATTTGAAAGGAGAATGGTCTGCAGAATTGGAAGATCTACAACAAAGACTTCAAATACAGATCCTGACCTTAAATGGCACTCGAGTGGAACCAACTACCCTTGGAGATTTTACTTCTTGGCTTTCTTCTGCATTTTTTTACTTTAAAGAGTGGGTGGGAGTTGTTATTTTTGGTGCACTAATATGCTGTGGAGGTGTGTTGCTTCTATGGTTGTTGTGCAGACTTAGAGCCCAACAAAGACGAGATAAGGTCATCATTACTCAGGCTCTTATGGCCATTGAAGGTGGTGCTTCTCAAGATATTTGGCTATCCCTACTTAGGGAATCTTAATTCTCAAAATGGTCAGCTTCCACAATCTCCTAAAGTAAAGAAGGCTCTACTCTTCATCCCTGGGATCTTGGGAGGAATGAAAAAATGACCCAAAGTAGCCATTCTTAATGACGGGCAACTTCCTCTAGCCCCTGACCAACCTAAGACACGGAGCCTTGAGGACAACAAGGTAATCCTGCGACGGGTAAGGCTTGGGTTTGAGAGGTCGATCCTAAGACAGAGATGGTTACATCCTAAATAACAGGCCGGTCAAGTGTTCCTCTGCCCAGTTAGGCCTCATAAAAAAGAAAAAAGGAGATGTAGGAAGCCACTGCATTCGCCATTACAAGATGGCGCTCAGCCCGTAGGGAGGAAGGCCAGTTTTGAGATAAACAACCTAAGTGCGCATGCACGCCTGCCTGTTTTTGCTGAATCATGGTGACTCCGAGTATGCGAATTAGGGCGCACAGAGTGCACCAATCAGGCGGTGACACAGTTCTCCTAAGCATATATAAGGAGGGCTGGTTTCTGGGCTCGGGGTCTTTCGCCACTGCAATCAAACCCGCAATAAACGCCTGTAGAAGGATCCTGTTGTGGCGCATCTTTCTTGCTGGCGAGATCGGCGATCGTTACAGGTCTGGTTCAAGGCCTTCGGCTTCTGCTACTCTATTACTACTGGCTCCTCACTGGGACAGACTGTTAGTCATCTCAGGCTTGCTCCTCACCCTGGCCTCACAGCCCCAGGCTGAGGTAGTCTTGTCTCAGGGTGCTCCCTGCCCTAGAAGCCTGAAACATGGTGAGGGTCATCCTGGATGTGGTCTGCCCGCTAGTGCCTTTAAAGCTCTGGACTGGTGGTCTTTTTGGGCTCACTCCTTGCCTGGGCTGTGTGGCCAGTCTTCCTGTATCAGCTGCCTGTGTGCTAAGATTGTAGGCCTGGGCTTCAGTGTTCCTTGAGATTTTAAAATTAAAGTTATTTACAAAGAAACATAAAAAGCCACATCTTTAATCCCAGCACTCAGGCCGAGGTTTAGGGGTAAGACACCTGCACACTCAGCATGGAGAGAGGGAGCCAGA
Organism: Micromys minutus; assembly: GCF_963924665.1. Taxonomy (NCBI): domain Eukaryota; kingdom Metazoa; phylum Chordata; class Mammalia; order Rodentia; family Muridae; genus Micromys; species Micromys minutus. Next base: position 6,844,792 of record NC_137957.1, read on the forward strand.
ACAAGTGGAATTGCCTGTTGTATTTAAGTCTGCCACCCAAGGCTTCTGCAAGAGTGTTTATTCAAGAGACAGCCAATATAAAGAGGTCTTAAGACTCAAATCCTCCCAAGGTTATTTCTGGGATAAAAAAGCAGGACGTGTGTGGAGAGATGGCCCAGCGCTTAAGAGCACTGGCTGCTCTTCCAGAGGTCCTGAGTTCAATTCCCAGCACCCACATGGTGGATCCGATGCCCTTCCTCTCCTGGTTTGTCTAAAGACAGCGACAGTGTATTCACATACAACAAACAAACAAACAAATCTTTAGAAAGGAAAGAAAGAAAAGAGAGGACAGTCATAGACCACATTGTATGCCACACAGAAGCTATTTAATCTTAAAAGAATCCTCAGGTAGAGGCTTTTCCGACCACTGCCACTCGGTGGCAGCATTGTCACCTTTTTGTTTCCGTTAAACCCTTCAAGCCTTATGCTGTTGGACTGTACTGCCCTCTAACCACTGGCAGTTATTTCCCTTCAAGCCTTACGCTGTCGGACAGCATCACTCTTCTTTTGAGCTAATATCTAGCGAGTTCCAAGCTATTTCTCCAAACTCAGCAGACTGAGATACCAATTATTTGGGGTTTCTTTTTAGTTTAGTTTCCAGCACTATTTTACATGGTTTTAACACTAAAAGAGTAATTTATTTTGGGGGGGTGTGGCTTTTTAAATCTTTATTTCTTACATGGTTTAAAAATATTAACATTTTGGAGGTGATGGGAATTACATTGCCTAGGTCAGCCTCAGACTTTCATCGCACTGCCCCAGTTCCTAAACACAACATTTCAAGAGTGGCCACCATGTCAAGTTAGACTTTCTTTCATTTACTCTATTAGTCTGCAGATAATTAATGAATAAATGTGTAATACTTAGATTTGTATGTCACCTAGACTCAATCAAGACATACCCAGAACACTGGTAAAACATTGTTTCTGGGTGTGAGGTTATTTAAAGGGGGTGTTGGTGAATGGACTGCTAATCTGGGTGGGAGGACCCGCCTTCCCTGTGGGCAGGAGCGGTCCAATCAGCTAGGGGACCAGAAAGAACAAGTAGGACAGAAGAAAGGTGATTTCCTCTTTCCTAAACCTGGAACACTTTAATTCCATCCCCAAGGGCAGAGAGACGATTCCCAGCAATCCAGGACTCAACCTGTGTCTCGCTGAATCCTTTGGCCTTACCCTGAGGGTTATGTGAGCAATTTCCCTGGATCTGGAGACCTGGACTTGAACTGAGACCTACCTCAGTTACAGACAGCCTGTCTCGAGACTTCTCAGCCTCTACAATTCTGTGAGCCGATGCCCCCAGTAACCTTTTCATATATCTGTATCTGTTTACCCTGTAGGCTCTGTCTATAATACTAACACAATCTAGGTTGGGTACAAAGATAGGCTTTAGGAGAAAAAATTAATGATATGGTTTATGCTCCTGAGGCAGTGAAGGTCTAGAAGGGACACCAGACACAGACAAGGGCAATAAAATGTTCTAGGGGTAGTTAGACATTTTAAAACTGTTGTTAAATGTGTGTGTGTGTGTGTGTTAACCACATATGTCTGGGTATTTACAGAGGCCTGAAGAGGTCATCAAATCCTCCTCACACGCAGGTGTGAGCCGCTGTATGTGTGCTGGGAGCTGAACTTGGGGCCTCTGGAGGAGAACAGCAAGTGCTCCTAACCCCCTAGCCACATCCCCAACCCTCTATGGCTGCAGCTCCTTAAGATAATAATAAGACTGGCACAGAAATACAGATGCAGATGTACGAAGGGCATGGTGTGTTCGGGAATCTGCTGGTAGCTCTCCATATAAATAGTTCAGCCGAGAGGTCGGTCTAGGAGGCAGCGTGGGGCAAGCGCTGTGTGCCAAGCTCAGGAACATGATGGTAAATGGAATGCATCCTTCACTTTTATTCAGCTCCATCAAAGTGAAAGGAAAGTGACTGATGAGAAGTTTGGGGGCGGAAAATACTATGGCGGAAAAAAATAATTTGTATCTCAGTCTGCATGTGGGTGTCAGATGGACCCGGGTGGCAGGTGTTCAGCTGGCGGTTGGAAATCAGAGGCTAGATGCAAGGGGAGAGATCTGGGCTGAAATCAGAGATTCGGGGTCACTTGAATTGAGGTCAGGATGACGACCAAGATCACCAGGTAGGAATGTGGATATGAGAAGAGAAAGAAATACTTGAACAAGTTCTTAGAAGACTTGAAGTCCTGTGTGCTGGTTGGTTTCCTCCTCTGGACAGAAGGGAGGAGATAGGACACGTTTGATTGACACAGGATGGAGAATTCCTAGATGCTTCTCGATCATAGTTCAGCTTAAATTTGATAGTGTTATATAAAAAAAGCTACAGCACAGTAGCACAGCCTGTTTGTAAAGACCGAATTTGTTTAACAAGGATGCTTTCAGTTGAGCCCCACATGGTTCTTTCCTAAGTCCAAAGCAAGCGACAGTCATGAAGGCAAACAAAGCATCCACTGTAGAACATCGCAAGTGTCCACTAAACGATGTCGTTTAAAGTTTACTTATAAATTAACCTACTAGACCTTTGTTGTCTTCTTGTGCACATTTTCTTGTTGTTCATAATGCTACCTACGCTTTGAATACAGCCCTCTCCCAGCAGACTGTGTAAAATAAAAGGTTATTAGACTCACCCCAAAACATAGTATCAAAATCTTTTGTGGAAATTTGGGATTTTCTGAAAACAGCGAGGATCAATGTTCTTTTCTCACTGTGTCACTATGTTTGCCTCCAGCTTACGATTCTCAACCTCCCGGGTGTCTAGGACAGTACACCACTTCACTGCTGGGTTTAATCATTCTCCAGTGACACAACCAGAACTGTGCATTAGGAAATTTCTAGAGCCACAGACCAGCAGGTAGGAGGGGAGAAAACAGCAGGCAGTTTTAGATGCTGGGATCAGATGACAGAGACCCACGACCTGAATCTCTGAAGAGGAAAAGGTGGGATGGATCTGGTAACTTAAGGAGACAGAATTAATAATGTCTACGTGTGGGGAAGGAGGAAAGAGATGAAAATAATGATCGAGTTGTGGACTTTGGCAACTGGATAGAAGGGGACTTTCTTGAACCTTTGTAGGTGCTGATAAGAGTGTTAAATACTTATCAACTAGAAGTAGGTTGGGAATGCATGTGCAAGAGGAAGGACAGACAGCCACAAAGCATGATGGCTTCAGTTCCTAACAGGTTGAATTCAAGGAGTCACTGCGTTCAGCCTTCTTTCCTGGTCGCATACCGTGTGTGACAATGTTAAGTATCTGCGTGTATTGCCCTTTGGGACATATTGCATGCGTGCCATCTGTTCTCTAATTTAATTCTATGAATTCTAGGGCTCGGTGTACAGCTCAGTGGTAGTGCTTAGTGCGTGTGAGATTTCCTTAAGCAACCTCCCCAGAAAGACTTAAATGCTATGAGTTCACGTAGCACGTCTATGAACTTCTGCTACTCTTTGTAGCTCGTTCAGGGCTTGCATGTAAAGCAAAGGCTAAGCATGTGGGTGTCAGATGGACCCGGGTGGCAGGTGTTCAGCAGGCGGTTGCAAATCAGAGGCTAGATGCAAGGGGAGAGATCTGGGCTGAAATCAGAGATTCGGGGCCACTTGAATTGAGGTCAGGATGACGACCAAGATCACCAGGTAGGAATGTGGATATGAGAAGAGAAAGAAATACAGGGTAGTTCTGTTAAAGATATTCACGTAAAGATAGCAGAGGAAGACAAGCCAGCAAGGGCCAGAGAAATCGATGAACAGGAGAGCTAGGAATGACTTCGCAGGAGCCAAGAGAGGAGAGAACGTGCCCATCCGTTAGGGCAAGTAGGAAGTCATTCATGATCTTTGCTGGATCTGGTTTATGGAAGGCTGGGACAGACAGCTCGTAAAGTGAGCTGTAAAATAAGCAGTCGGGTCTGCTGTTACCTGGTTTCCTGGTTTTTCTAACCGTTCTGTGCTAGATTACCTGTGTGTGTATGTAAGTGTGTCTGTGTGTATTTGTGTGTCTCTGTGTCTATATGTGTGTCTGTGTCTGTTTGTATGTGTGTCAGTATGAGCGCCTGTGTGTGTGAAGTGTATCTGTGTGTGTCTATATGTGTGCCTGCATGTGTATGTGTCTGTGTGTCTGTATGTATTTGTATGTGTGTGTACTGTGTGTCTCTGTGTGTCTATATGTGTGTGTCTGTGTGTCTAGATGTTTGTGTCTGTATGTGTGCCTGTGTGTGTGTGAAGTGTATCTGTGTGTGTATGTAGGTGTCTGTGTGTGTCTGTCTGTATGTGTGCCTGTATGTGTCTGTGTGTCTGTATGTATTTGTATGTGTGTGTACTGTGTGTCTCTGTGTGTCTAGATGTTTGTGTCTGTATATGTGCCTGTGTGTGTGTGAAGTGTATCTGTGTGTGTATGTATGTGTCTGTCTATATGTGTGCCTGTATGTGTCTGTATGTGTGCCTGTGTATATATGTGTGCCTGTGTATATATGTGTGCCTATGTTTATATGTGTGTATGTGTGCCTGTGTGTGTCTGTTGGCCATGTACACATCATGACACGTGTGAAAGGATCCAGAAGACTTGCCCTCCATAAATAAGAAATGGATTAGTGAAAGGAGCTCATTCTACTTGAAGAGCTTGGCTATTGCTTTTTTCTGTGCCAAATCTTACAGTGGGGACTGTGGCTTCTTACTGACTTGAGTGCGATGGGTCTCGGAGTGTCCAGGGGCAGGTGAAGTATGAGAGGCAAGGCAAGTGTTCTTGCTGCAGTGTAGCCGAAGTGATGTTCACAATGATCTGTGCAGACCCCCCCCTAACTGATGTTAGCGTTAGTGGTGTTCCATGGTGTTCCCATGGAAATCGGTAGAAAGCTCTCTGTGTATGCAGAGAATTTCTAGAACAAGTTAATGAAAGGCTACCCCAAGTCAAAACAGCAGAGAACTAAGGCTCTAACTCATTTCCAGATTTGAGCTAGTTTGAAGACCTAAAACTCTTCAAATGAAGGGGAGACTAGGTCTGCTTGAGGAAGGACTTTGTTACAGTTCTGAAATTTTTTTTTCTTGGGATGGAGAGATGGCTCAGTGCCAGAGGTCTTGAGTTCAATTCCCAACAACCACATGGTGGCTCACAACCATTTGTAAAGGGATCTGACACACTCTTCTGGTGTGTCTGAAGACAGCTATAGTGTAGTCATATACATACAATAAATAATGAGCCACTAAGCTACCCTGCAACCTGAGCTGCCCAACGTGAGCTGGGTGTTGTCTGACACACCCAACTGCAAAGTTGGATGTGAACAGCAACAACCCACCACCAAATAGGTGCGGCATGTGTGTGATTGGGTCTAGGGCACAGGTCAGTTACACGAAGAAGTTACCTAGATGCATATGGGTCTTGCAAATATTATAATGTCACCCAAACATACACCTTTGGCTTGGTGGGGTGTGGCCTGTGATTGATTGACTGAAGACTGAGAGGCTATTAGGACCTAGTTTGTGGGTAGCCATGCACTCTATGCACCCAGAAGACAGTTGTAGTATTACAGTATTACAGCTCCTTTCTGAGACAACCCTCAAGGACACTGGGGAAGGCAGAGCTTCTCAGTGAGCAGAACTTGAGGCAGTACATATGGTTGTGAATTTTGCTTTGAAGGAAAAATGGCCAAATGTGCAAACACCGATTCATGCACTGTAGCCAATGCTACAGCGAAATGGTCAGGCATGTGGGAAGAGCAGTTGATGAGAAAGGTATTTGGGGAAGAAGTATCTGGATAGATCTGGAGGGCAGAGAGTTCTTGAAGGCATCTCTTGGTGTTACCACATTCTGTAATTAAAGCCTGTGGGAAACTACACATCACCATCCAGGAAAGATAATAAACATTTCAGAAAAGAAGATTTGCGTTCCCCCTTCAGGTAAAGAACTGACTTGCTGAGGTTCCTGCTGAGAGTAGAAGAAACTCAGGATGTTCAGTTAAGACCACGTGGTCCACCGCAGAAATGAGACGTGTCACTACTGTGAACACTTCTGTTAAGAATAATCCCTTTCCAGAAACTCGAAGCTAGTCACAGTGCAGAGAAAAAGGTGTCTGTGGGGTTCTCGGTGTACATAAGACACCTGTGTCTGACCCCCTTGCCTGAGAGTCAGGGCATATCTTGGAAGAGGAGGCTGAAAGCTGTGGGAGCAAGAGCTGGCAAAACCCCCGGCTTAACAACGCCATGGGGACGTGACAGGACAACTGCGCCTGTGAGCCTATCACTTCTGTGGTCGCCTGCACAGGTACACACAGACCTATGGCTGCCAACATCTCAGCCCCCACCCCTAGTTGAGGAATTACTGATATTTGATGGCTGTTGAGGGAGAAAGAGTATGTCGACTGTCCTCCAGTGAGTGACCCTCATTGTACATCATATATATAAGGGATTCAGGGGGTTACTTAGGGGTTACTTAAAAAGGGAGAGAGAGAGAGAGAGAGAGAGAGAGAGAGAGAGAGAGAGAGAGAGAGAGAGCACTAAGAGTCTTGGCTACTCTCTAAAGGACCTTGGTTCAATTCCCCCCACCCATATGGCAGCTCTAGGGGAGGACTTAGGAGGAGGTAATATATCGACCATGCTATGTGACCAGAATATATATGAAATTCTCAAAGAACTAATGACAATATCATTTTGAAAAGAACAGTAGCCAAGTACGGTGGTGCACACGTTTAATCCCAGCACTTTGGAGGCAGAAAGGCAGGTCTACATGAGTTCAAAGCCAGTCTGGTCTATGTAACGAGTTCTAGGACTGCCAGAGACACATAGTGAGACCTTGTTTCAAAAAACTAAATTACAAACAAAAACACAAAACCCCCCAAACCCCAAACAGTGCGTTTCTAGCTCTATGTAAGACAGACAAAAACACAAAACCCCCAAAACCCCAAACAGTGCATTTCTAGCTCTATATAAGACAGGTGGAATTATGACACTGTTGTCTTCATTTGGAAATTAGCACAAAATAGGGCACGACCAAAGGGGGGAATTTGGTAGTTAATCTTTCAGGGTGACAACTTGATCAGATCTGGAAACTAAGTGCCTCTGGGCTGGTCTGTAAGGGAGCAGCAGAAGAAGGAAGCCCCTACCCCGGAGGAAGCAGCACCTTCTGGTGGAGGTCTAGACCCAAATCTGAGGGAGAGACTGTTGGCTACCTGTTCTCATTAGCTTGGAACTCCTCTCTGGGCTAGCACAGACTGAGGATCTGAGGCCTCCAGGACAGACTGAACTTGCTGAGGTGTTTGGCACTGAGTCTGTCTAGTGTGCTGTCTGTGAGCATTGTGTAAGCCAATCTAAACACCTCCTTTGTAATATATTATTAATCTACCAATTCTTTTCCTCTGGAGAACCCTGGTATGTGCATATATAATGTAGTTTGATCATATTCATCTCTATTCACCTTTTTACCCCCCTCCCATGGAACCCCTTTCTCTAACTCTCTCCTACTGTCTTGTCTTTTCTGACTGTACCCTGGGCACCATCTGTGTTCACACTAAGACTGAAAATTCAACAGAGAGAAGACTGTGAGTTTGTTAGTTTGTTCTTTTTGGCTGTTTGGGGGTAGTGTCTTGATGTGTAGCCCTAGTTATCTTTGAACTTGTTGTAATCCTCCTGCCTTAGCCGGTCTAGTGCAAGGATTATAGGCAATATGCTACCACACCTGGCTCAGATGGACTGTTCTGCTGCTGGTTGTGGGTCAGTGCCTCACACTTTCCAAATGTCTGACTCAAAGTAAATGTTTGCTGAAGGAAAATGATGTTTGACCTGACTCTCATTTGATATGTGATATATGATGTGTGACCTGAGATATATAACATGTGACATGTAACAAATAGTATGTGATCTGTGATATATGACATGTGATGTGTGATATGTGACATGTGATATGTGGTATGTGATCAGTGATATATTACATGTGACATATGATATGTGATCTGTGATATATGACAAATGACATGTGATATATATGTGATATATGATGTGTGATCTATAATATGTGATATATGATATAATACAATATATGGCATATAATATACAATATAAAACATGATATAATATATGAGATATAATAATATATATTATTTTCTAATTGGGTAAGTGTTGGGTAGAAATGAAAGATGTACTGAACCAAATGCAAAGGTAATGCAAAACTGTGCATCTGGATATAGTGTGGCCAGTCTTTTGTACCTGCTAAGAGGGAGGCTGAGGATCATTTGAGTTCAGGTGTTCAAGGCCAGACTGGGCAGCATAGTAATGTTGAAAAACCAGAAAAACTTGCCCTCTGGGGCATACTGGAAACTGCCTGCTAGGATTAGAGTAAGCTGTAAGGAAGAGTGGTAGAGTCCGATGTGGTGAGGCATGTCTTTAAGACTAGTACTCAGGAGGCAGAGGTGGGCAAACTGTGAGTTTGAAGCCAGCCTAATCTAATAGTGAGCTCCAGACCAGCCACGGCTGTATAGCAAGACCCTGTCTTAAAAAAAATTAAGAAGAAAGAGAGCACAAACTAGGAGAAAGGGGGTTAGGTGTTGGCACCAGGAATACCTTCATGATGAACAAGGAATCTGAAGTGTGTAGATTCTCATCTTGCAGGCGTGGTGGGGGAGGCCTGTTACCTTTACCTTTGACCTTTACTCATAGTGACTACATAGTAGCCAATGCTTAAAGACCAACAAAAGAAAGTGAGCAGCTCTCCAGAGCTCTGTACAGAGACAGGCAACTTTTTCCTGTCTCCTTTTCGTTTTAAATTGTTTGTAGTTAGCCTGAGGAGCCATGGACCACTGCTTAGCATTTGCATTTGATGTACACATATCATTACTTCATTATTGTCCCCCCTTTTCTTACCACTTCTCTCTGAAAAGCTTTTGCTTTCATGTCATGTAGGTTCCATTACCCTTCTGAGACAGGGTCTCATGTGACCGATCTCAGACTTCCTATGTAGTAGTTGAGATGTGTGCTAAGTAGGCACTGGACCGATTGAGATACATCATGGCCAATTAGATGAATTTCAACAGCTCTTCAGGCTGGTCTATATTTACAAATGCTTTGCTTGTATTAAGTCACTCAAATTATTGAGTCTTTTAATTGATTTCCCATTAAACAAATACCTGTCTGATGTAGCCTCAACTGCCACTGTACGATCCTTAAAGCAAGTATGCTGTAGCTGTTTCCAGACAGACCAGCAGAGGGCATCTGATCCCATTACAGATGGTTGTGAGCTACCATGTGGTTTCTGGGAATTGAACTCAGGACCTTTGGAAGAGCAGTCAGTGCTCTTAGCCACTGAGCCATCTCTCCAGCCCTAATTTTTATTTTATGTGTATAGATACATTGCTTGCATGTTTGTCTGTGCACCGTGTAATGCAGTGCCCTCAGCGACCAGAAGAGAGAGTCAGATCCTCTGAGGTTGGGTTACAAATGGTTGTGAGCTGACATGTGGGTGCTGGGAATTGAATCTGGGTTCACTGGAAGAACAATTGCTCTTAACTGCAGTGTCACCTCTCCAGACTCTCCCCCCCCCACCTTTTTTTTTGAGACAAAACTAGCAATGTTTCTTTGTAGCATATGAAACTCTTCTTCTTTCTTAGATACCATCTTGACATATGGCTGACACTCTGGCCTCCCTCTTCCTGGTACTGGAATCATAGGCATTTGCTGCAACACCTGGCCCTGTGTAACTGTGTATAGAACTCCTGTTAAGATGTCTGTCACACCCTTACTGCCTTCTCTTTGTTTCTCTTACTGGCAATCAAGACCTGGGCTGGTGCAAGTAGTCTTCTACTAAAGCATATCCAAAGCCTTTTGCCTGACAAAATCTCTTCTCTTTCTACTCAGGGATAATGTGGTTTTACCTGGTGACTCTTGTGGGCCTTTACCACCTTCTGCGTTGGTATCGTGAAAGGCAGGTGGTGAGCCATCTCCAAGACAAGTATGTCTTCATCACCGGCTGTGACTCTGGCTTTGGGAACCTGCTGGCCAGACAGCTGGACAGGAGAGGCATGAGGGTGCTGGCTGCATGTCTGACTGAGAAGGGAGCTGAGCAGCTGAGGAGCAAGACATCTGACAGGCTGGAGACAGTGATCCTTGATGTCACCAAGACAGAGAGTATTTCGGGAGCCACTCAGTGGGTGAAGGAGCGTGTTGGAGACAAAGGTACAAAGAAATATTTTCACTTTTAATTTGTTTAGGCAAGAATAGGCAAGGCTGTATCATGTATACATGCCAAGAAACAGGTTTTAAAACACTGGCTTTGCCACTTGAAGCTGTCATGATTTTGTTTCTTTCTGTTTCCTTCTTCCTTCCATCCTCTCTTCTTTCCTTCCTTCCTTCTTTTTTTTTCTTCTTTAAAAAAAGATTTATTTCATGTATGAGTACATGGTAGCTGTCATCAGACACACCGGAAGAGGGCATCAGATCCCATTACAGATGGTTGTGAGCCACCATGTGGTTGCTGGGGATTGAACTCAGGTCCTCTGGAAGAGCTCCTGACCGGTGCTCTTAACCACTGAGCCGTCTCTGGAGCCCAGGTTCCTTAGAATTTAAAGTCCAGAAGTGTTGTGCAAACCTCTTCCCTCTTTCCTCCTTCTCCTCCTCCTCCCCCTCCTCCTCCTCCTCCTCCTCCTCCTCCTCCCCCTCCTCCTCCTCCTCCCCCTCCTCCTCCTCCTCCTCCCCCTCCTCCTCCTCCTCCTCCTCCCCCTCCTCCTCCTCCTCCTCACTATGCTCCTCCAAGTTCACAGTGGTTGACAAATTTCCTTAAAATTTAAACCTGCAATCAGGGTTCTATTTATTTTCTCTAGATTATTGCATTCCTTAGAGTTTGGTCTGACTTATAAAATAAAAACTGTCTTAGTTAAAGTTGCTGTTGCTGTGAAACACCATGACCAAAGCGTCTTGGGGTAGGAAAAGGTTCATTTGGCTCAAACTTCCATTCCATTGTTCATTATGGAGGAAGTCAGGACAGGAACTCAAACAGAGCAGGAACCTGGAGGCAGGAACTGATGCAGAGGCCTTGGATAGGTGCTGCTTCCTGGCTTGCTTCCCATGGCCTGCTCAACCTGTTTTCTTATAAATCCCAGGATCACCATCTCAGGGTTGGCTAAGTCTGCCCCCATCAATCACTGATGTGGGAATACCCTACAGCCTGATCTTAGGAAAGCATTTTCTCTCAACTTAGGTTCTCTTCTTCCAGATAACTCTACCTTGTGTCAAGATGATTTAAAACTAACCAGCACAAAACCCCAAACCAAGACTCAAACCGCCCCCTTTTAAAAAAGCAATAGCTCCTTCCTCTCTCCTCTGTCAGCATTTGGGAGGTTGAAGGAAGAGCATCATTTGCTGCAGGTCATCCTGGGCTATGTGGAGAGATCTAGTCTCAATCTTATTTTTTTTCTAGCATTCTTAGCTGTTTATTGAGGAATATTTGTCAATATAAGTGGTTGTCTGTATCAGGAACATAAGTATTGATATATGTTTTGTTGTTTCAGGACTCTGGGGTTTGGTTAATAATGCAGGTGTGTTCCAACCACTTGCCTACACTGAGTGGTACAGACCAGAGGATTACATGTCTATCTTTCAAGTGAACCTTATTGGTTTGGCCCAGGTGACTTTGAGCATGCTTTTCCTGGTAAAGAAGGCTCGGGGCAGGATCGTCAATGTCTCCAGTGTTTTGGGAAGAGTTGCATTGTTTAGTGGATTCTACAGTTGCTCCAAGTATGGAGTCGAGGCATTTTCAGACGTGCTAAGGTAACTGCCACGTATGCCTGTGTTGCAGACGCTACCTCGCTCCTCACATTGCTTCTGTTGTGTGACACAGATCTCACTCTATAGCTCTTGTTGGCCTCAAGTGTAGGCGCTCCTCCTGACTTGGCTTTCTGCATGTTGAGATTACAAATATGAACCTTTGTTGTTTTGAAACAGGTAGCTGAGGCTGGCCTTTAACTCCTGAGCATACTGCTCTAACTTTCCAAGGGCTGGGGTTACAGGTGTGTGCTATTGTCTAGCTAAAAAAGCTTTTTTAGGCAGGATCTTACTACGAACCCCTGGCTGGTCTTTCAACTCAATGAAATCTGTCAGCTTTGCCTCTCAAGTGTGGGATTAAAAGTGTGCACTACTACAGAGTCTGGTTCAAAAATCTGATATGTGGACATTGTTACTGGTTCATAGAAACTGAGGCCAGAATTCATTTTTTCCCCATTTATTCCCCCCCCCCCCCCAATTAATCTGTAAGTCAGGATTTGGCAGAATGATGCTCCGGTCTGAGGTCATTAGCTTCTGTAACCACACCACACTTAGTTCTCAAGGTGCATCCCTTATAAGACGCCCCTTCTGAGGAGAGGGTGGCTAGTTTTTCTTCCTGGAAAACAACTTGTCTCTCTCTCCATGTAACACCTTACTCTGAATCTTTACTTGATAACCTGTTTTCTTCACTATAATTTCAATTTATCATGGGACCCCTAGGCCTTGCCTGAATCTAGAACTCTTTGTGCGTGCATGAACACGTGTGTGTATGTGTGTGTGATACTATTGATAGAACTCTGGGCCCTATACACACTAAGCAATCATTTGGACACTAAGGCACATGTCCTTTCCTGAATTCATGTATCTTTTTCCTTAAACAAATACGTATTTTATGTATGTGAGTACACTGTAGCTGTCTTCAGACACACCAGAAGAGGGCATCGGATCCCATTACAGGTGGTTGTGAGCCACCATGTGGTTGCTGGGATTTGAACTCAGGACCTCTGGAAGAGCAGTCAGTGCTCTTAACCACTGAGCCATCTCTCCAGCCCCTAGATTCATGTATCTTGTATGACACTACATTGTGGAACAATGTCATGTGTTTATTATTTATCAGGCCATATTGTAAGAATTTTACATCTATTAAGTCATTTCTTGTGCATGCAAGAGGGGGAGAACTGACTCCTATCAGTTGAACTCTGACCTCCAACAAGTGGGATATGGTTAACACATGCACACATACACACTGTACACACAAACACTCATGCATGCAGGCACATACACACTCATACGCACACACTCGTGTATGTATGTACATACACATATATACATACATGCACACACATATACACATGCACACACACATAAACACATATTTACATGCATGCACACGTGTACACACATGCACACACAAACATACAAAGTAAAATAAAATCTAAACAAAGCAAAAGAGCAGAACAGAGTAATGGTTAGAGGGGTCAGTATAATCATGTTTCCGTCCAGGTACGTTTAAATTACTGGGTTTTCCTCCTATTTTTTGTTCTTCATTTTATGTTTCTGAGACAGGGTTTCACTGTGTAGCCCTGGCCGGCCCAGAATTCACTCTGTAGACCAGGCTGGCCTGGAACTCATAGGGATCCACCTGCCTCTGCCTCCTAAGTGCTTAGATTCAAGGTTGTGTATCACTTCGTGGTGGCTCTGTCCTTTAAAATCTGCAGTAAAACTATTTGTTACACGTGTGTGTTTGTGTGTGTGTGAGAGAGAGTTAAAATGGTGATGGTTTTCATCAAAGGTGGTAACTTAAAGTTTGGTTTCAGGCGTGAGATTCAGGATTTCGGGGTGAAAGTCAGCATCATTGAGCCTGGGAGCTTCAAGACAAGCATGACCGACGCAGAGCTAAGCACTGAGAAAACCAAGGAAGCTTGGGAAGCGGCCCCTGAGCATGTCAAGGAGTCCTACGGACAGCAGTTTTTTGATAACTGTAAGTTGTGTGTGTGTGTGGGGTTGTGTGTGTGTGTGGGGTTGTGTGTGTGTGTGGGGTTTTGTGTGTGTGTGTGGGGTTGTGTGTGTGTGTGGGGTGTGTGTGTGTGTGTGTGTGTGGTTGTGTGTGTGGGGTGTGTGTGTGTGTGTGTGTGGGGTTGTGTGTGTGTGTGTGGGGTTGTGTGTGTGTGTGGGGTTGTGTGTGTGTGTGTGGGGTTGTGTGTGTGTGTGTGGGGTTGTGTGTGTGTGTGTGGGGTTGTGTGTGTGTGTGTGGGGTTGTGTGTGTGTGTGTAGGGTTGTGTGTGGGGGGGTTGTGTGTGTGTGTGGGGTTGTGTGTGTGTGTGTGGGGTGTACTCCTCTGCACATTTGGAGTGAGCAGAGGCGGACTTTGGGTGTCATCTATCACCTTCCATGTTAGTCCCCCACAACCCCCGAGTAGTAGTTAGTACAACTCTCTGTGTAGCCCTGGCTGTCCTGGAAACTAGCTCTGTAGAACAAGCCAGCCTTGAGTTCACAGAGGTCTGCCTGCCTCTGCCTTCCACACGTCAAAGGGGTACACCACCGCCGGGATCTCCACCGTAGTTTGTGAGACAAGGTCTCTGAACTAGCTGCTCATCCCTTCAGTCTGACTGGCTGGTCAGGAAGTCCCAGGAGCCACCTCTCTCCTTCCTGGGGTTACAGCCATGGCCTGGCTTCTGTGGGTTCTGAGGATCTAACTCAATGGCATTTGTACGATTTACCTGCAGCGTCCTGGCCCCAGGTTTGTTTTGTTGTTGTTTGGATTATTTTTATAGAGATTGTAGAGAAAATGGGTATGTTTGTATTAAAAAAACAAGACAGGCAGCTTCTGTGAACACTCTGGTATGTGCTACTAGTCATAAGCACATATATAAGGAATACAATTCATGGTTATATTCATATGAAATGCCCAAATTCATAGAGACTGGAGAGAAAAAGAGTGGCTTTGTGATTGTATGTTTGTATGTGTATTTGCTTATGCAATATACATACATATGTGTTTACATGTGTGTATGTTTGTGCATATGTATGTGTTTACGTTTTAACTGTACATATGTATGCGTTTTACATGTGAATCTATGTGGGTGCATATATGTATGTGTGTGTACATGTATGCGATGTCGTGTGATCAATCCCAGGGACATCCATGCATGTTGTAGGCAGGAACCCTACCACCGAGTCACATGTCCATCCTTCAGGGTTTACTTTTGGAGTGAAGAAAATGTTCTAAAGTTCCAATGTGAGGATGATCATACAACTCTAAATACACTAAAACTCAACAGTTTGTGTGCTTTAACTGGCTAGATTTTATGATATATAACAAAAATACCCAGATTTACAGCTGAGGGCCAGCAAGATAGCTTACTTGATAAAGATATTTGCTATCGAAGCCTGGTGACCTGAGTTCAGCCCTAGAACCCAAATAAAGATGTAGAAGAGCGCCAACCCCACAAAGATGTCCCCTGACCTCCACACACGTGTTGTGCAATGTGTACACACATATAAATATGCACTCAATAAATAAATAATAAATTTTCTCATTGAAAAAGGAGATCCATGTATTTCTGTTGAATTAGTCATGGAACTGAGTTTTAAAAATAACGTTTACTAAGGGAGGGTGTGGTACACACCTTGGATCCCAAAATAAACTTTTCTCTAGAATTAAATAAAAGCACAGGTTTGATCTTTATGTCTGTGATGATCACTCTGAGAAGCGCAGGTCTGGCCTGGAGTCTTTCTTGGTTTTCACAGACGTTAACTGTAGTCAGACTCCTATGACCACGCGCTACGGTAACTTAAGAACATCCCAGAGCAGAGCTGGCTGACCTTCCTCCGCTTCTTCAGTTTGCAGCAACAGCAAACAGCTTCTGATGAAGTGCAGCACGAACCTCAGCCTCGTCACGGACTGCATGGAGCATGCGCTGACCTCCGCGCATCCTCGCACCCGGTACTCCGCGGGCTGGGACGCCAAGCTTTTCTTCATCCCTTTATCTTATCTGCCTACGTCACTGGTAGACTACATGTTGGCCCTGTCTAGGGGCAAGCCAGCTCAGGCAGTCTGAAGGATCCTGGATCGGTGGCTCTTGGGATGAAGAAATAACTCAGTTATTCCCAGCTCAAGCTATCTGCATGGATATGCTTTCTTGCCTAAACCGCTTACCCGGATGTCTTTTCCTTTCTCTCAACCCCACTCTAACCCTGGCTGGCAGCGAGCTTGTTAATCAAGGTGCTCATATTTCAAGTCTACAAAACTATGATTTTAACCACGTTTCCCCTGTCCTATTAAACAGAGCCATGTAAGAACAGTTTATTGGTTTTTTTCTCTCTTAGATTTATTTTTAACTATATGTACATTTGTGTGTGTTTGTTTATGAGAGTGTCAGTGTCTGGGGAGGTCACAAGTTGTGAGCAGAGGCAGTTGTGAGCCTCCCTAAGTGGGTGGTGGGACTTGAACCCTGGTTCTCTGAAAAAGCAACACGTGCTTTAACCATTGAGCCATCTTTCTACTCCTCAACTGAATCTGGTTTTCTTTTTATGATTTATTTATTTTTATTTTCTGTGCATTGGTCTTTTGCTGAATGTTTGACTGTGTGAGGGCTTCAGATTCCCTGGAACAGAAGTTACAGATGGTTGTGAGCCACCATGTGGTTGCTGGGATTTGAACTCAGGACCTCTAGAAGAGCAGTCAGTGCTCTAACCACTGAGCCATCTCTCCAGCCCCCAACTGAGCCTGTTTTGATGCTATTACTTATATATTGATAGTTCTGTGATAAATTCTTACATGAGAACATTGAAGAATCATATGATTCAATATATATATATATATATATATATATATATATATATATATATATAGTATGTAGTAACAATAAATGAACACTTGTAATAACAAAAAAAAAACATTTTTCAAAAAGAGAACAAGGAGGTACTGGCATATAGGGGTTGAAGGGAGAAAGGGAAGAAGGAAACGACATAATTATATTATAGCCTCAAAAGAAGGAAATAAAATTATTTGAGGCAGGGTCTCTATATTACCCTTGGCTGTCCTGGAAGTCTCTATGTCGAGCAGGTTGGCTTAGAACTCACAGAGATCCACCCTCTTCTGCTTCCCAAGTGCTGAGGACTGAGCATGAGCCACACTTTTAGGAGAGAAGGCTGAGAGTTCCTGATCAGTGGTCAGATGAAAGCAGAGAGGGTTAGGCAAGGGAGACGATTTGCTTCGGGCGGTGGCTTGACTTAAAAATCTGTTTTCTTAAGATGTGCCTGATGATACATTACTGAATGCTAGCACACAGGAAGCTGAGGCTAGACAGTCAGTTCTGGGTTAGCCTACATGGTGAGACTTTCTCATACAGAACTAAAACCAAACCAAACCAAACCAAAACCAAAAGACTCACTACCACGAATGTGAGGTTTGCTTTCCTAAGTGACAGGCTAGTGGATGGCAGGGCTAATGTGCCTGTGTCTTCTAGCCTTTTTCTTCAGCATTGTCACCTTGATATTATGGGACATTACAGACATTTTAAAGGCATTAACAGTATGCTGGCTAGTTTATGTCAACGTGACACAAACGACAGGAGGAAACCTCAATTGAGAAAATACCTTCATGAGATCCAGCTGTCAGGCATTTTCTTAATGAGCGGTTGATGAGGCTGTCCTGGCTTGGTGGTCCCGGGTTCTAGAAGAAAGCAGGCTGAGCAGGCCATGGGCAGCAAGCCAGTAAGTGACATCCCTCCATGGTCTCTGCATCAGCTCCATCCCCAGGTTCTTGCCTGTTTGAGTTTCTGTGCTGACTTTCTTTAGTGATGACCAGTGATGTGGACACGTAAGCCAAGTAAACCCTTTCCTCCCAAGTTGGTCATGGTGTTTTATCAAAGTTACAGGAACCCCAACTAAGACAAATAGTGTAGGGGGAAGGTGATGGTATCTGCCTCTGTCATCTATGAGGAATGTTAAAGATTTCTTAGAAAACCCCATGCATTTTCCCTTATATAGAGTGAACATATACAGCCCACTCATTACCTGAAGTGGGACATGTTTGGAGGAGCGAGCCATTATGAACGTCTTACAGAGGGATATAGGGTAGCAACGTCGTAGATAACTTGGTGCATCTCATTGTATTAAATTGTGTCACACAAACCATCGACTTCACTGTGTTGCTTTGTATTAGAACTCATGTAAGAATGTCCTTACAGAGGACAAACCCAGC
Organism: Micromys minutus; assembly: GCF_963924665.1. Taxonomy (NCBI): domain Eukaryota; kingdom Metazoa; phylum Chordata; class Mammalia; order Rodentia; family Muridae; genus Micromys; species Micromys minutus. The sequence goes on from NC_137957.1 coordinate 6,862,778, forward strand.
CGAGTTCCATACTTACAGTTCTGACCCCAGACAAAAACAGTCAAAACCCTTCTTTTGAAGATCAATTCCTTTTTCTTTTCCAGTCACTGTGTTTCAAGTTCTTACTTCTGAACCACAGCCAGGCTCCTTTCTTTCCTTCAGTGATTTATGCCTCACTCCACTGGCTGTTGATTTGTTCTTGAGTATATCAAACATTGTTACGGTCCTGAAGTTCAGCCCAGAACGTTGTGAAGTGAATTTTAAGCCTCATCCATCATAGGGACTTTAAAACTGACACAGATTCACGGAGGGTTGGAAGTGCTTAGTAATGAGTCTGACCGATGAGCAACTTTTCTCCTTGTGTGTCCTGGGATCAAAACCTAAAACAAAAGCTGGGCATAGAGGTGTGCACCTTTCATTCTGGCACTTGGGAGGCCAAGGAAGTTAGATCTCTGCGAGTTAGAGGCTAGCCTGGTCTACGTAGTAAGTTCTAGGACATCCAGGGCCATGTGGAGAGACCCTCCCTCCAAAACAACAAACACACAAAAAGGAGCTGACACGGAGCCTTGGGACCTAAGCTCACTGCTTCAGCTAGTCCGCCACAGCCTGGTACACAGGCCAAGCATAGGGGACCCATGGGTTTCCACAGCCTCATGCTGGGATTAGAGGTATACACAACCCCACCTAGATTTTTATGTGAGTTCTGGGGATCCAAACTCAGTCCTCCTGTTTCTTTGGTGAGCTCTCTACTGACAAAGCCCTGTCTCTAGCCCCTTATATTTTGTTTAAGATTTATTTATTTATTATTTATAAGTACACTGTAGCTGTCTTCAGACACACCAGAAGATCAGATCTCATTACTATAGGTTGTAAGACACCATGTGGTTTCTGGGAATTGAACTCAGGACCTGTGGAAAAGCAGTCAGCCCTCTTAACCACTGAGCCATTTTCCCAGCCCCTCCCCCACCCCATATTTTCATACTGGTCTTTTTTTTCAGTATTTATTTATTTATTTAACAACTTTATTTTACAAAACAAAGATTAAATGTACAGATTTTAAGCATTTTTTGCATAAAATTATACAATACATTTTTGTCAGTACTTTTTTTTTTTTTTTAAGGTTTGATAGTGTGATAAAGATCTCATCAGTAACAATGAGCATAAAGTACACGTAAAACAAGATGCAACCTGAAAATAGTCAAAGTTTTCTCGGTGTGTAAAGTTTTTTTACTGTCTGTAAAGCAGACAGACAGTACATGTAATACAGTGTACAACCCGGAATTTGTCAATGTGTTCTTGGTGGGTAAGGATTGAGCATGACTTTTTTTTTTTGTTTTGTTTTTTTTTTCTTTATTTCTTGGACTTTATCATACAGTCTGTGAGTTGTTTCTGGGGCAGTCCGAGCCTCTGGGGTTAGCATCCCACTATCAGTGACTGCATATTATGTCTGTTCTTTTGTGACTGGGTTATCTCACTCAGGATGATGTTCTCTAGATGCAGCCATTTTCTTAAGAATTTGGTTAAGTCATTGTTTCTGGTGGCTGAGTAGTATTCCATTGTGTAAATGTACCACAATTTTTGTATCCATTCATCTTCTGAAGGACATCTGGGTTCTTTCCAGCTTCTGGTTATTATAAATAGAGCTGCTATGAACATTGTGGTGCATATATCTTTGTTGTGTACTAAGGTGTCTCTGGGGTATATGCCCAGAAGTGGAATAGCTTCAGGTAGTATTATGTCCAATTTTCTGAGGTATCGCCAGACTGATTTCCAGAGTGGTTGTATTAGTTTGCAACCCCACCAACAGTGGAGAAGTGTTCCTCTTTCTCCGAAACTTCACCAGCATCTGTTGTCATCTGAGTTTTGGATCTTGGCCAATTTGACTGGTGTGAGGTGGAATCTCAGGGTTGTTTTGATTTGCATTTCCCTGATGGCTAAGGATGTCGAGCACTTCCTCAGATATTTCTCAGCCATTCGATATTCCTCAACTGAAAACGTTTAGCTCTGTACCCCATTTTTTAAAATAGGGTTATTTGATTCTCTGGTGTCTAGCTTTTTGAGTTCTTTGTATACCTTGGATATTAGGCCTCTATCTGATGTGGAGTTGGTAAAGATCTTTTCCCATTTTGTTGGTTGCCGTTTTGTTTTCTTGACAATGTCCTTAGCCTTACAGAAACTTTGCAATCTCATTAAGTCCCATTTGTTAATCTTTGACCTTAGAGCTTGAGCCATTGGTGTTTTGTTCAGAAAATTTTCTCCTGTGCCTATGTGTTCTAAGGTTTTCCCTAGTTTCTCATCTAATAGTTTCAGTGTATCTGGTTTAATGTGGAGATCTTTGATCCACTTACACTTGAGCTTTGTACAAGGAGATAAGAAAGGGTCTATTTTCATTCTTTTGCATGCTGAGTGCCAGTTGGACCAGCACCATTTGTTGAATAGGCTGTCCTTTTTCCACTGAATGTTTACAGCTCCTTTGTCAAAAATCAGGTGACCATATACATGAGGGCTCATTTCTGGATCTTCTATTCTATTCCATTGATCCACATGCCTATTTCTGTACCAGTACCAAGCAGTTTTCAGCACAATTGCCTTGTAATATAGCTTGAGGTCAGGGATAGTGATTCCCGCAGATGTTTTCTTGTTGTTGAGGATGGATTTCGCTATTCTAGGTCTTTTGTTATTCCATATGAAATTGCACATTGATATTTCCAATTCCATGAAGAACTGGGTTGGAATTTTGATGGGGATTGCATTGAATCTGTAGATTGTTTTTGGTAGGTTGGCCATTTTTAAAATGTTGATCTTTCCAGTCCATGAGCATGGGAGATCTTTCCATTTTCCGAGATCCTCCTCAATTTCCTTCTTTAGAGGTTTGAAGTTCTTGTCATACAGGTCCTTCACTTGCTTAGAGTCACACCAAGGTATTTCATAGTTTTTGTGACAATTGTGAAGGGTACCTTTTCCCTAATTTCTTTCTCCACATGTTTGTCCTTTGAGTATAGGAAGGCTACTGATTTGTTTGAGTTAATTTTGTATCCAGCCACTTTGCTGAACTTGTTTATCAGCTGTAGGAGTTCTCTGGTGGAATTTGTGGGGTCACTTAAGTACACTATCATGTCATCGGCAAAGAGTGATGTTTTTATCTCTTCTTTTCCGATTTGTATCCCCTTGATCTCCTTTTGCTGTCTAATTGCTCCAGCCAGGACTTCCAGTACTATGTTGAATAGGTAGGGGGAGAGTGGGCAGCCTTGTCAAGTCTCTGATTTTAGTGGGATTGCTTCAAGTTTCCCACCGTTAAGTTTAATGTTGGCTGTTGGTTTGCTGTATATTGCTTTTATTATGTTTAAGTATGGACCTTGGATTCCTGTTCTTTCCAGGACTTTTAACATGAAGGGGTGTTGAATTTTGTCAAATGCTTTCTCAGCATCTAGTGAGATGACCATGTGATTTTGTTCTTTGAGTTTGTTTATATGGTGGATTACATTGATGGATTTTCTTATATTAAACCATCCCTGCATCCCAGGGATGAAGCCTACTTGGTCATGATGAATGATCATTTTGATGTGTTCTTAAATTCGGTTTGCAAGGATTTTGTTGAGTATTTTTGCATCACTGTTCATAAGTGAGATTGGTCTGAAGTTCTCTTTCCTTGTAGGGTCTTTGTGTGGTTTAGGTACGAGGGTTATTGTAGCCTCAAAAAATGAGTTCGGTAGTATTCCATCTGATTCTATCTTTTGGAATAGTTTGGAGAGTATTGGTGTTATATCCGCAATAAATGTCTGATAAAATTCTGCACTAAACCCATCTGGACCTGGGCTTTTTTGGTTGGGAGGCTTTTGATGACTTCTTCTATTTCTTTAGGTGTTATAGGGTTATTTAGATGGTTTACTTGGTCCTGGTTTAACTTTAGGATCTTGTATCTGTCTAGGAATTCATCCATTTCCTCCAGAATTTCCAATTTTGTGGAGTATAATTTTTTGTAGTAGGATCTGATAATTTCTTGAATTTCCTCAATTTCAGTTGTTATGTCTCCACTTTCCTTTCTGATTTTGTTAATTTGTATACTCTCTCTTTGCCCTCTAGTTAGTCTGGCTAGGGGTTTATCAATCTTGTTGCTTTTCTCAAAGAACCAACTCTTGGTTTTGTTGATTTTTTCAATGGTTCTTTTTGTTTGTATTTGGTCTATTTCTGCCCTAATTTTGATTATTTCTTGCCGTCTACTCTTCTTGGGTATATCTGCTTCCTTTTGTTCTAGGGCTTTTAGCTGTTCATACTGGTCTTCTAACACCACGTCTTTCTAAGTCTCTCTAAGGAGGGCACCTGCGCCATGTTCCCAGGCCCCAGTTTCATCCCCACCTCTTATTTATGCAAATCCAATTCTGTGAGAGGATTGATCAAGTTTGGAACAAACTCACTTTCTGCACAGTTCAGTTTCATGAAGAACAATATACTTTGTTACAGGAGCAAAGCCCTCTGGGCTCTGAGGAGATGCTGCACTCTCCTGTACTAAGGTCCCTTCTCTTACGCTATCAGGAAGGACTGTTTCTAGATGGTGTGCATAACGATGATAGCCCAAGTTTTAAAAGTATAAAAGGCACAGGGAAGGCTGGGACGGGCTGTAATGATTTACAGAAGTAAAACTGGATGCTTTGTCAGCCTTCTTGATTCAGCGTCTGGCTGTGCACTTACAATAGGGCCATTATTTGTCTCTTGCAAGTGGGTCTCAAGGGGGCTCCAAAAGAGATTGTTCCTTGAACAGAAAAGTTACTTAATAAATATTCATTGGATTTGAAAGCAGAGGTCCTTATTTACGATCCTTGCCAACATGAAGATTTCCTCATCTGGGATGTGCTGCAGGTTTCTGGTGTGGGTGGGAAGAGGAAGATGGGTTTATGTGGTTTATCCAGGACTCACATCCAGGGAATTGATTAGAAAGTTCCCCACATAACTTTAGATGTGGTTATATAATGAAGTTATCTGGAACTGAGACATCTTCAGTCTAGACCCAAGGAAATGTCTCCTACACACTTCCTACTTCACCTTTGATTTTCTGTTGAAATTTATTTTAAAAGTAACAGTACATTTGTTGCAGAGAAAGCTTAACTCCAGAGGGAAGACTCCATGCTTGTGGCCACAGAGAAGCCGTCAACCATGCAGGAGTTACCTGTGCTTCTGTAAGAAACCCCTCAGCATGCTCTACCACCGATTCCCCGGGTGGAACCTGAACCCTTGTGAAGAGTGAGACCTTGCTTATATCACCCCAGGGAAGGGATTCGCAGAACAACTCCTTCAGTCTCAGTGACATGCATCTTCACTCTCAGAAAGACAGGGAGCAAGAGACAGACAGGAAAGAGGAAAAAAGTTTATCATGTGTGGTTGCTAGGCAACAGCTCAGGCTAGTAAGGGGTCACGGAGCATTGGCACATCGGTAAAGTCTGCCTCATCTGCCCCGATCTAGTTCTCTGACTGCTGGAAAGTATTTGGCTATTTAGCAACCGCCCTTCCTAACTTATGTACACGAGTTCTACCTATTTTTTTTTGGATGTGTAAATGATTCTAATTTAGAGGTTGGAATACGTTTCTGGCAGGAGTTGACCTGTTTCTACCTGCTTTAGACTATGTAGCAATGGCAACGGCTTTCCTGGGTGCCGGCACAGTTGCCGAAGCCAAATTTCAGAGCTTGGAACAGATCCAAGGTGAGGCAAGGATGAGTTAAGCTGCCAAGCTAAATAAGAGACCTGGGTCTGAGGTCCTGAGTTCTGCTGGAGAGAGAGGCCTGCAGCTTAAACTTAGGGGCAGGTGTTTGCCCCTTTTCTCACCCTTCTGACTTTGCCCACAGGGCTAACTCCATAGGAACCTGATGCCTTTACCAGGCTTTCTCCCTACACTCAGCCTAGTCCTTGTTCCACAGAGCAAGGTCCCTGGGTCTCCTGGCATGTGCCAGCCCATTCGAACAGGCTTTCCTTTTTAATTTTGCTGTTTATTTATTTATTTTGGGGGAGAGGCTCTTACGTTTCTTGAAACCTGGTTTGTAGCTGAGGGAGATCTTGAGCCTCTAAACTTCTTACCTTTACCTCCATGTGAGGATGGCAGAGGTGGACCACCACCCTGAGTTTACACAGCGTTGGGGGATTTGACCCAGGGCTTCACATTTGCTGAGCAAGCGGTTCACCAACAGGACATCATTCCTGGCTCCGTTCAAAAGCCTCATTGCCTCTTCTAACCCAAATGCCCTTCTCACTGGTCCCCTTGGAGCCCAGTCTGTACCACTTGTCTTCACGTGGGGCTACGATCAAAGCTCTGTAAGGGTTATTGGCTACCATCCTGCATACTCTACTCTCAAAGGGTTGAATTTGTAGACTAACCTATACCTATAGGTTTCCTATATGCTGGTTCTGCTAGCCACATCTGCTGATGTTCCTGGCACATCTCCCTATCCTCGAAGCAGAGCTAGGAATCTTTCATTTCTTGATGAGAAGTCAATCTTCCTGCTTATCTACTAAAGGACAGTGATGCGTGGCATGGCCTCCCCCAGGGACTTTTTAAAATAAATCAGTTTAAAAATACAAATTTATTTAAAATGATTACCAAAGAGTTTATTACAATTTATATAGTAAATGTGTGTGTGTGTGTGTGTGAGAGAGAGAGAGAGAGAGAGAGAGAGAGAGAGAGAGAGAGAGAGAGAGAGAGAGATTCACACAATAACCTTATTCTTGTAATATCAAGTATCAAGGCTCATTTTGCTTTCTTGATCATATGGTCTAAAGAATAAAGGGGCACCAGGAAGTAGAATGAAGCTGAACCTGTGTTCAAGGAGATAAACAGATAAAGGGAGTGTGACCCCAAAGCAGAGTGTGACCCCAAAGCGAGGTCCTGTCCTGCTAAGCTTATTGCTTATGCTTTTGCAGTTGGACAATGGACTTGGCTATTGTTTTTACTTTTATTTTTAAGCTGAAATGAACTACAATCCAGAAACGGAGGGCACACCTGTGACCCAGATCTCGAGGCACAGGTTTCTGATCCGGATGTAGAACAACAGTGGCCTTGAAAAGCTTAGGCTCAGGCTTGGTGGCACACACCTTTAATCCTAAGAAACAGAACTATGCAGATCTGTGTTCAAGGTGAGTTTACAGAGCAAGTTCCAGGACAGCAAAGCTTAGTCAGTAAAGGAGTTGGAAAACAGAAAGCTGATGATAATGTAAAGGAAAAAGAAGCCATGTTCCAGCCCAAGCAAGCAGCAGAACTCGGCAGCTTCACCACGTGGCTCTGGCTTTAGAGTCAAGAATACAAGGGATTACTGGGATAATGGATGCTAGAAAGCTGGAGCTAAGAAATTAGTGGTGATTAAAGAGAGGCCATGGGCTGGAGAGATGGCTCAGTGGTTAGAGCACTGACTGCTCTTCCAGAGGTCCTGAGTTCACTTCCCAGCAACCACATGGTGGCTCACAACCATCTGTAATGGGATCTGATGCCCTCTTCTGGTGTGTCTGAAGACAGTGACAGTGTACTCAATCAATCAATCAATCAATCTTAGAGAGAGAGAGAGGAGAGAGAGAGAGAGAGAGAGAGAGAGAGAGAGAGAGAGAGAGAGAGAGAGAGAGAGAGAGAGAATCACTGAGGTGAATCTGGGAAGTGTTTTCTGAGAGCAAAAAGAAGCTATGTTCCAGAGATAGTCAAAGTTGTACCTCATGTGCAGCTGGACTTGGTCATGTATAAGAATAGTCACCCAGGTGGTACTGATTTTAAAGGCATGAAGAGGTCATGGAGGGTGTGGGACTCAGCACTGTGGAAGGTCATTGGTGTTGGTGCAGCCTCAGTTGCAGTTGATGGCCCAGGACTGAAGGGTCATTAAAGTAGTTGAGGCTTGGCACCATGAAGAGAGTCTATGAGAGGCTATTGGTGAAGCCTAGTTGCAGTGAGAAATACTAGCACATTAGAGATTCGAGTACTATGGGATGATCACCAAGAACAGCAGCAGCAGTGGAATGAAGTCAACCAGAGCCTAGAGTTCTACAGAGAGCAGGGCCAGAGAAGTGACCCAGGGCCTGTGGAGAAACCCAGACATTGAAAGAAGCAGCCGTGAAGCTGAGGTTGCCGTGGAGACACAGAGCTTTCTCATCCTCTGACCTCTATAACTTGCATTCACCAACCCTAAAGCACCTTCTTGGACCCTAAAGCATTTCCTTTTTACATCCGTAGAGCGAACATAAACATTGCAGTGTTTTTCTATTTATTCACAGCAAGGTGCAGGTGATTGGTTACTGGGAACAGCAATTAAGTGAAGGAATACTAAATGTTACATTGAAATCTGTTCTTTTTGTGAGTTAAGTCTCTTGTTAGTTAGAGTCTGGTAGCAAGGTAAACTGTCTTTTTCAGCTCAGCTGTAGGTTTAGGAGAGTGAGGCCTAAGGCCTGGATTTTGTATGCCAAGGGATCTAAGAAGGCAGCAAAAGCCTTGGCTGCTGTGTTCAACTGAGAAACCCATCCTTAGTTACAAGTGGAGCCAAGTTTTGTTACAGATTTTATACATTTCTAACCATACCCAATGGATTTAGAAGTCAATGCCGAGACTTACACAATAGTCTCAAAAGATTTCTTGAGAGTAGAGAAATCATGAAGATAAAAGATTTAAGAGTGGAAAGCCATAGAGCCTCAGAGATAAGAGACTCAGGGACCATTTGTGCGGTGGCAGAAGCGGTTACAGTTTGAGAGAATGTGGAATGAAGTGTGCTTTCTTTGGCCATTGTGCTATACTGAGGCCAAGACATTGAGATTAAAAAAAAAAATCTGTGAGTCTAAGAGAGGAATTGAGTCTGAGGAGAGAAGCAGGAAAAGGAGGTTAAAGATGCTCACATAGGGAGGATGAGGAGACCAAGAGACACAGAACTGTGCAGCCGTAAGGAGGAAGGAGCACAAAGGAACACCACATGAGGGAGGGTCCCAATATCACAGAAGAAGGGGGCACTGGGAGGCTGCTGGACTTAGGCAGCTCCTAGGGGAGGGGAGGAAGTTCCAGGAAGGATCTGAGAGGAGCCATGAGGTAGCAGAGGGGTTAAGTGTCATGGTCATAAGACTTTCAATCTGGAGTGTCTGAAGTGGAAACTTAAGGGTTCTTTGGAAAGTCAGTTGTGTTGGATGGTGTTTTGCTGGGGCAAACACAGAAGGAACATTTAGCTGAAGCAGACACAGGAGAGAGGATGTTCTGCCAAAGCCAGCACGTGAAAGGATCCTTTGCTAACGACACAATGTCCTGGTCCACCTTACATAGTGTAGTTGAGCTGCATTTGTTGGGAATCCATAGAAAGACTTCTGGTGGTGTGCTACAGTTTCTGGCTGATTCTGTAGACTTAGGTCGATTGGCTGAGTGATGTCTGAGACAGATGTACGTGCTGAGGCAAGACCCATGGAGACACGTGGTGTTTGGAGGGTATAAATAGGACTTGAGTGATGGAGGCTGAGCTTGGCTTGTTCGTAGAGTTAGCTGTGCAACACCTGTGGGTCTCGAACCTTCCCTGATCTTCCCTTCTCTGAGAGAGGCACAGGCGAGTACGGCTCTTGGTGTTCCTCCCAGTCCTTCCTGCTGACTCAAGCTGAGGCTTGGCTGACTGCTAGGTCGTGTCATGCCTACTGATTTGTGTTTGCTATACCGACTCTTCTGAACTGGAATGCTGGTGTATCCGTGAAGTGTTTGTGAGTGGATGGAGCTGCTGCTGACCTGTGAACTGAACTGCCGATCTCCAGACAACACAGATGGGAGTTGCTCCAAAGAACCTTTCTAAACAGGCCCACTTCCCTGTATCCTTTCCTTTCCACTGCCTCTGGTGGGTGGTGAGTTACAAGGGAGGTTAAAACATCTAAGAACCACCATTAAAAGTACCCTTCGAAAAGATTAAAGTTACAGGCACCCCCAAGAGGACTGAGAGACTAGCCCGAGAGAAACATTCCCAAATCACAGAGGCGGGGCATACCTTCCCACCTGATGGGGGTCTAGTAGGGCAAGGAAGTTTCCTAGTACACTGGAGGGGCTTCCATAGTGAACAGAGCAGGGAGCTCTGTAGTGACACTAGAACGGGAGTGACAAGTGGTTAGAGCAGCTAGAGGAGAAAACAGCTGGGGAGGTGTGTCTGAGAAAGTATAATTGTCGCCGGACGTGGTAAGGCCCGAAGGGAGATGCCCAAGTGGCAGGCAGCCCAAAAAGGGCAACAAAGGGAGATGCTCACATGGTGGCAGCCTGAAAGGGTGGAGCTGTGAGAAAACACTTTACTGAGTAGGTGAGGAGAGATGTACAGTTAGGTAAGGGAGGAAAAAGGCAGCTAAAGATTCGGATTCTAGAATCAAATCTGGTGTGTGTATGAGTGTGTGTGTGAGTGTGTGTGTGTGTGTGAGTGTGTGTGTGAAAGCCAACAGAAACACATAAACTGTACATACCTAAAGGAGTCAGATCAGCAGCTTGACGAGCTCCTTGGGGAGTTGTGGAGAGCAGGTGTGGCGGCAGTCCCAAGATGGCGCTTGGGACTTTGGCCAAGTCTTGTGACTAGCACCTGACTTCTTCCTGCCCCCCCCAGGTTAGCCACTCCCACCGTGCGAGCTGCGCAGGCGCACCCATGACTCGAGATCAGGCCAGATGATGCGGACCTATGAACTGCAGCCATGAAACGTGGACTGAGGAGGTGGAGTTGAGAGAGGATAAAAGGGACTGCGTTTGAGGGGAGAGAGAAAGAGACAAAAAGATTTTCACGGGCATTCTGTAAGGTTTCTGAATAAACCGCTTTGAGAAGAACACTGTGTCGTTGCTCCTTTTCTGCTGGTCGGAGACGGTGACAGGGAGTGTCTTAGTCAGGGTTTCTGTTCCTGAACAAAACATCATGACCAAGAAGCAAGTTGGGGAGGAAAGGGTTTATTCCGCTTACACTTCCACATTGCTGTTCATCACCAGAGGAAGTCAGGACTGGAACTCAGGCAGGTCAGGAAGCAGGAGCTGATGCAGAGGCCATGGAGGGATGTTACTTACTGGTTTACTTCCCATGGCTTGCTCAGCCTGCTTTCTTATAGAACCCAGGTCTACCAGCCCAGGGATGGCACCACCCACAATGGGCTGGGCCCTCCCCCTTGATCACTAGTTGAGAAAATGCCTTACAGCTGGATCTCATGGAGGCATTTCCTCAACTGAGGCTCCTTTCTCTGCAATAGGGAGAGAGGCCATTTCAGCCACCAGGTGAGTGAAGAAAAGAAATAGAAAGGAAAAAAAGAACACTGTGGAGCCATGTTTCACCCTGCCACAAGGGTGTGGGAAACGCCCTGCCACAAAGGCCTAGGAGATGTTGGGCTGCGTTCACCCTGGGCTGCTGACTCCCAGGCCTCTACTAGGCCTGTGACGAGGCCTGGACTGGATGCTGCCAGCCTCCTGGGCATCCAGGCACTGCTGGGCTCTGAAGACTTGAGAACAGAATGGAGGCCACAGGCTGAGGCCTTCTGTGGGAGACTTAGGCAGAGGCTTGGTAGTGGAAGGTTTTTAGTTCCCGCGGATGTTCTTGAAAGACATAGTCCATGTTTATATATAACACTTATTGACTGTTCATCATAAAAAATGGAATGCATCCCACTCCTCAGGTGGACCAGAGATTAAATACCTTTTGCAGGGAGGTATGTCTGGGAAGGGAAGCTTATTGGCTAAACAGTCAGGGCCTCTAGATACCTCATTAGCATAGAGAACTCTGTTTTGGGCTACGCACGTGGGTATGGACACGTGCTCCAGGATCTAGTAGGGAGCAGGGAGGCATTAGGGGTCTGAGACCCGCTCTACCTTACCAACTGTCCCACAGAACATGAGTAGGGAGAGGAAAAGGGGAAGGGAGAGAGGGGGATCAAGTACAGCAGCCAGGAAGCCAAAAGAAGGGACAGAGAGAGTAGAGAACCAAAATGTCTGGATTACAAGGGGAAAAGCCTCTGGGGGGAAGGGCAGTCCATCCCCTGTGCTGGAGTGTTCAGGGTAGAGGATGAGGTGCCAGCCATCCCCTGACTGAGGTGGTGTATTATTTATTTTGTGTGTCTGGCCCTTTAAAGGATCGCCAAGGGCGGATTAACTCTTTGGGAGTACTTAGCCTAGAAGCACTTGACCCTTTGACCTTCGGTGTTGGAGTGAATCGGGGTACCAGAGTGAGAGGATGGCTGAGCCAGAGAAGAGATTGTCAGGAGACCAGAGAACTGCACTGAGGGATGCTGGGAGAACATGGAGGCCAGATTAGCTTTGATAGACTGAACAGGCGCTTTAGCTACTTGTTCCAGCTTTGAATCTTAAAGCCACCCCGAGTTCTGTGGCCCTCCACATTCAGTGGGTGCTGGTTCTAGATCTTACCTGTTTCCAGAGTTTTCTGCCACTGTACATAACATCAAAATCAAAGAAACCCATTATAGCTGGACCTGAAGATGCCTGGATAAGCAAGAGAGTACCAGTCTTTTAGCAGAAACATGACTGTGTTTCTTTGACAAAAACCAAGACTTGATGGCAGGTTGGGGAACATTTTTGCCTAACCTTGTATAAATGCAGTCATGATACTATTGTTTAAATGAGCTGAGGAAAACTGGGTAGGGCAAGACTGAACAGAAAGAATTTGGAGATCTGTACCTGCTCCGGAAGACAGGCTAGTGGGCATGAATTCCAGTAGAGAAATTTCAAAACTTGGCCTTTGTTGCCAAAGAGACTTAAGAGAGGATTATCCACCTTGGAATGTGATGGGGCACTGAAGGAAGGAGGACCTTACATTTAATAACTTGGAAGGAGTAATCTCATCTGGTTGTTTTGTTTTTACATGAGTTTGAGGTCCCCAGGATGTCATAGCAGTAGGCGGCGGGGAGACTCTCCTGGAGTCTTGATCCTCTGAGATAGGGTGGAGAGTTGAACCCTGCCTGGATTAAGCGTGGGGTATGTCTCTGCAGCTCTAACCTGGAAAACGAATCCTGGAGCTGAGCTCTTAGTGGCGGTAGGGATGGTGAGGAGGACCAGGTGCTCCTCCTTCACAGGAGGGATTTTTTGTTTTTGTTTTTATTTGTTTTAACTAAACCCACTTCCTGGGTGGATTTTGAGAGGTGTAACTAAGGTGGACTTTGGTAGGAGTTTATTTTCCGCTCTGTGGAATTCCAGGTGTGGGAGGAAGCTGAGATTTAATAGTTTAGGATCCTATGTTGGTGAATGGACAGTTCCGCCGGGCTGCCCTCAGGGACCGAGCAGCTGTCATGAGCTACTGAGGCCTCCAAGTGCACCAGGTGTGCACAGTGAATAAAAGACCCCCACACCACCCCGGTTTCTCTCTGTTTTCAGTGCAGGCCCCTCCCTTTTCCTTTCTGCTCCCCCTTGTCTGCTCTCATGTCTCTGCTCCTGTCTGTTTGTCTGTCTGCTTGTCTACATGTCCACTCATCTGCCTCTACCCCTCCTCCAGGTCTTATCCCCTCCCCTCCCCAGAAAACTCCCTTTACACCAGATGTATTTTATGGAGTAATTTCTCAAGGGGTGCACCTTGGCATGTTCCAGCTAAGGATAGCCCCTCACCACACACCACATTATATTTCACGACATCATAGAAAGCCTGAAAAAACCTAAAGGCTACCTAACCCATAACTCCATTGCCATCAAGAGACACCTTGTCCAAGGAACTTTTATAAAAGGAAGCATTTAGTTGGGGGCTGGGTTACAGTGTCAGAGGTTTAGTCCATTATCAAAGTGGGGAGCATGGCAGCACCCATGGGTTAAAGCAGTAAGAGCCATGTTCTCTCACCTGGCTGAGAGAGGGGACTGGGGCTACCATGGGCTGTGAAAACTAATTCCTCTCAAATGGTTCTGCTCCCTGATCACCAAGCGTTCAAACACCACCACAAGGACCTTCCTTAGAAAGGACTTTGAATGGAGTCTCTTGAAAGAAATGGGGGAGATTGTTGTATGGGCATTGATTAAGATGGGACTTGAGGGTGTAGGGTGCTAGGCATCCAAGATACCAAAAATGGACCTGGGATAGTGGGTCAGAGTTCATTGTCTCAGGTCAGTGAGTTTGGCATGTGCAAAGCCAAAGCAAGCTTTATTATGAAGAACTACAGGGTAAGTGTGAAAACTGAGGGAAAGTGAAAGAAACTCTTAGAGTAGAAAGGTTTTCCAGTTGGACTTTGCAAGTATCTCAAACACCGTTAGCTCTGCTGAGCTCTCTTGTTCTCCCAGCCCAAGAAGTAGATGTATTAGTTCTTAGTTGGAGTTTCTTTCCTGAGATAAGAGTAGGTTTCTTGTTATCTGTCATCCTTAGAGTTCAGTCTGTTACAGTTAGCTTGCATTGGATACAAGGTTATATGTGAGGACAATAGGACTTTTCCTCAGTGGTTTGGGATGGGGCAACAGCTGGCTTGTGGTTACTAGTCTAGAGCCAAGCCTTTCTTCTGAGCTGTTTAGTTTCTTCTAGCTGTATTTTATACCTGACTACATGCCCCCTTCTTCCTCAGAGTTTCAGACGTTGCAATGTTTTAAATTACTATTTTAAATGTATAAGTGTTTTGGTCACATGTATGTCTATGTGACACATGTATCCCTAGTGCCCCGAAGGCCAAAAGAAACCATCAAATCCCTGGAAGAGAAGTTACAGGTGGTTATGATCTGCCATGTGGGTGCTGGGAATTGAACCCAGATCCTCTGAAAGAGCAGCCAGTACCGTTAACTTCTGAGCCATCTCTCCAGCCACTTGCTCTTTCGTTTTAACACCACCCCCCTCTTTGCATTGAGTTAATTTTATGTAGGCCATCTATGGCTGGGCATGGGGCCTATCCTTAAGAGTGGTCTGTTTCCCCAATGAGACTCCCTTGGAGCAGAACACAGAGCTATCAGCTTGCACCCGTGATTGACTTTGACGTATTCTTTCACTGCTGAGAACTGCTCCTGTTGTTCCTCTGGGTCCCTCCTGTTGATTTGTGTCTTAGTTGTCATTGCTGACCTGTGAACTGAATCGTCAATTTTCAGACAACACAGATGTGAGTTGTCCCAAAGAACCATTTCTAAACAGGTTCACTTCCCCTGTCCTGTCTTTTCCTCTGTCTCTGGTGGGTGATGAGCTTAAAGGGAGGTTAAAGCCACCATTAAAAATAAGGTTTAAAAAACGAAGTTACAAGGTACCAATCTCCTTCCTTGGCCGGAGTGTCATTTTAACCCTTAAACTTTCCCTGTGCCTCAGGATTTGTTTTCTCTTACATTTTTTCCCCCACGGATCTCTTTTTCTTACTCCCTGCAGAGAGCTCTCTCCTGCATCAACATCAGTCTAGTCGGTTTGCGTTTGTGTCATTACTTGCTAAGATGGCTTTTTGTAAGGCTATTCATCCTTCCACCTTGGGCGGCAATTACAGTCTGTGAGGGATGAGTATTTGCAGTAGTGTGCAGAACTTTACAGCCACCTGTGTATTTTAAACAAGAGCGTGTGGCCATTGAGAGACAGCAAGCCAAAATAGGTGTTATTTCTTTTATTAAGATGTCAAATATCATATCTGCCACTTAGGATGTATGGGAAGACCTGTACCCACTAAAAGATATGTGTTAGGACTAGTAAGTATTTGCTCTTTAATTTTTTAATTTAATTTTATAAATGTCTGTGTGTGCGTGCGCGCACCTACGTGAGTCTATGTGCGCGTAAGAGTTCTTGGGAGTCAGGGCCACCTAATAAGAGTTTTCAGAACTGAACCCAGGACCTTTCCAAGAGCAATGGTTTTCACTGCCAACCCATCTCTCCAGCACTGTGTTTGGGCTTTTAATAGAAGTCCTATGGGCCATGATATCTGCTCTACCAGGAATTGTCCTTTTGCTCTGTAGGTTGGGAAGGGGAGTGTCTTAATTTACCCTTAGCATGAGCTTGGGTCTCTGTACTGACTGGCTGGAGCTCACAGAGAGCCACCATCATGCCATTTTGCCTCACATAAAATACTCATTCTTAAAAGATTTAATTATTAAAGTTTTAAAGAACATTTTGATTAAAATGTAATTACATGTCTTTCCTTGTTTCCCATTCTCTCTCCCTTCAGTTTCTCCAAGTCCTTTCCCTCCAATTCTATGTCCCCAACTCTCACATTGTTAGCCTCTTTCTCCTTGATAATTATTGTCACACACACATGTATGCACACACACACACACACATACATGTATAAATACAACCTGTTGAGTCCATTCTGTTGTGTTCATATGGTTTCAGTGCTGACCACTTTGTATCGGACAGCTAACTAAGGGGTTCCTCCCTGGGAAAAGTTGGCTCTCTGTTTCTTAGTGGTCGTCAGCTGCCTACAGTTCCTTACCCAGGGAGACCCTGCATAGTTTTTCTCCTTTGTTAGTATGTCTGTTGATATTGACATTGTTCAGATATTGTTTATATAGAAAAATGTAATTTCTAACTATATGTGTATGTGTGTCTCTGTACATAAGTTGTATGCCTCTAAGGCAGTGTTGTATTCCTTAGAACTGGTATTAGGAGCTGCCTCACATGGGTGCAGAGGACAGAACTCAGGTTGTCTGCAAAAGCAGTGTGCTTTCTTAACCAATGAGCTGACTCTCCAGCCCCAAGAGAATAATCTTGGCTCTTAGGGCCATGGGCATTTCCCTATGTCTAGCTTTGCTCCTGGTAGGGTCTTTTCTGGCTAGCATGTGTTACTGTAGCTGAGAGAAAACTGCTGTTTGGCGAGCACCTTAATTTGTACCTTAACCCCTGGCTTAGATTCAATGTCAATTTGCAGAAAGAAATTTAATCAGTTAAAATATCCTTGTCTGGCAGGGTTTGGTAATTTGTTCCGAGGCAGGCAGACCTAGACAGTTTGCAGTAGCCTGGTCTACAGGGTGAACTCCATGACAGCCAGGGCTATCCAGAGAAACTCTGCTGGAAACAAAAACAGCAGCAAAAAGAGAAACGTTTGTTTCAAACTGATACAGAAGATGTGTTACCCTCAGTCATCCAATCTTTCTCTCTCTTCAAAGCTGAGGTATCAACATAAGACTAAGGGATGTAAAGATCATTAATTTTATTTGTATGGGAGTTTGTCTGCGTGTGTGTGCATGTGCCAAATAGCATCTATGGAGATGAGAAAAAGGTGTCTGACCCCTGGAACTGGAGTGACAGATGGCTATGAGCCACCATGTGGGGGCTGAGAACTGAACTCAGCAAGGACAGCAGGTGCCCTTAATGGCTAGGGCATCTCTCCATTGCTGACTCGTGTATTTTTAAGATTTAAGAGAGAATCATGGGGCTGGAGAGATGGCTTAGTGGTTAAGAGCACTGTCTGCTCTTCCAGTGGTGGCTCACAACCATCTACAATGGGATCTGATTCTGATGCTGTCTTCTGTAGAACATCATATACATAAAATAAATAAATCTTTTTGAGAGAGAGAGACAGAGAGACAGAGAGACAGAGAAAATGTGATATGATTAGCAGATTTCCAAACAGTTTTCTCAACAGCCCTTTTCAGGATATCACATATGCTATGCAAGTAGTTCTACTGAGCTAAACCCTCTAACTCAGTGGTTCTCAACCTTCCTAACCATGTGGCACTTTGATACAGCTCCTCAGGTTGTTGTGACACGCCCTCCTCCCCACACATAAATGTTATTTTCATTGTTACTTTATAGCTGTAATTTTGTAACTGTTGTGAATTGGAACATAATAAACATCTGTGTTTTCTGATGGTCTCAGGCGACCTCAGGAAAAAGGTTTGTTTGACACCCCCTCCCCCCAGGGATCAGGACCACAAGTTGAGTAACAATGATCTAGGTTTTTCTAGCCATCAACCCTTTCCCAGTTTAAGCCCTCCACCCCTGCTTCCTTCATTCCTAAGCATAAAAAAAGCTTTGAACCTAGGCTAAGATAAGATTTGTTCATTAACGAGAAGGAGAGTCTGGGAGGAAGGAGGTGAGCAGCAGGAAGAGGGGGATGAGTGAGGATAATGAAGAATGAACTAATAAAAGTGCATTATATATTGGTATAACATGCCTTAGTGGAATCCATTTTCTTGTGCAAACAATATGCATGATAAACTGAGTTTTTAAAAAGTAGCCTTTTAATCCAGGCTTAGCAGCACCTTCTCATAACCTCATCACTGGGGCAGGAAAACCACAGATGACCCCGAAGGCCATTATTGGAGGCATAATGAGTTCAAGGCCAGCCAGGGTTACTCAAGACATTGGCCCTGTAGCTGTCTTCAGACACAACAGAAGAGGGCACCGGATCCCATTACAGTTGGTTATGAACCACCATGTGGTTGCTGGGATTTGAACTCAGGAACTCTGGAAGAACAGTCAGTGCTCTGAACCTATGAGTCATCTCTCCAGCCCTATAAGCTTAAATGTAAATGTATCCCCGTTTAAGTGAGCAAAAGCACAGCAGCCTTCTAGCCTCATCTGATTGGCTGAGCCCCTTGGGAGGGAACATTTTCATCCTTGAATCATTGGGCTTTGAAATGTCAAGGAGATGAACTTGGGTTTGGCAACATAATGGGACCATTGGGCACTCCCACCAGGGCCTAAAGCAACGTATGTGGGCATTTTGGTACTGGAGCCTCTAAAAAAGGAGAAAGGTTCTCCTTTTAGTTTTATAAAGATAGGTCTTCCTAGGTAGCCCAGGCTAGCCTCCAACCAGCAAGCCTCTGTTCTCTGGCCCACAGTGCTGCGTCCAGCTTAGGCCCCACACGTGATTTTCTCTAGACCGTAGGGACAATATGATATTTTAAAAAAATACTGCTGGGATGGAGAGATGGCTCAATGGTTAAGAGTAATGACTATTTTCCAGAGGTCCTAAGTTTAAATTCCAGCAACCACATGGTGGCTCACAACCATCTGTAATGGAGATCTGATGCTCTTTTCTGGTGTCTGAAGACAGTGACAGTGTGCTCATATGCATTGATAAATAAATAAATCTATAAAAAATACTGCTTTGAATGTAATTAAAATATACTAGATTTTATTAGTTGATCAGTTCTCCTCCTCCCCTCCCCTCCCTCCTTCTCTCTGGGGTCTTTTGTCAAGTAGTCTAGAGAGAAATAAACAAAAGGCTTCTCTGAACTACAGATCTGCAATGCTATGAGAAGCAGTAAAAAAAAAAACGTTTTGCTTGTTCAGATCCCCAAGGGACGAAATTTCACTCTCTACAGAAACACCCCCAGGGCTAAAGTACTTCCTTTCTTTAGTCATGCCTGGGGCCCTGGGTCATTGGAGACTGGAGGCCTGCAAGGAATAATATTAATTCCATCTGAATTTTGAAATTGCAACAGGAGGGGTAGGGGCAATCTGCAAGCCTGGCTGGTTGAATTACAGAGAAACCTACAATTTAGGCGTATCCCAGGCCCGAGACTAACAGGCAGAAACAAAACTGCTTTGTTACCTCATGGCAGTGAGCACTAAAGACTCCTTGGGGACAGGCCAGTGTCTGAACACAGAGGACAGTTTTAAGCCCTAACACATTCAAGCCCCTCCCCCTTTCCACATTCTCTGTGTAATCAGAAGGGCTTATTATTTTCTCTGTCACACCTTTTCTCAGGAGGGCACGGGCTTGTCTCTACATCTTAAATCTTGTTTATTTTAAAGCTTATGGGTTACATGATTTTGTAGGCAAGATCAGCCATCTGTAATTTTCTGCTCTAAATTCCTCATTTGGCCGCATAGCGGTAACTTAGTGTTTAGGTTTCAGTGTGTATTGTGAGGAAATAGGCTGGAAGCATTATTATTATCATTATTATTTATTATTATCATGTGTTTTCTGTTCAATCCTTATTAGGCCAGTGCTGGCCGGAGGCTCCTTTACACACACAAAAAGGACCATAAGAATTTATTTCTCACAGTAATCACATACTTGTGCGTGACATGCCTTGTTGAGAAAATAAATATTAGCCCTAAATGGAGAATTCAAATGTTCCCTGTCGGAAGGTCTTTCTGATAGGGCCTACGGAAATCAAAGTGTGGCGTGATTTCTTATCTTTCCCACACACTTGCTGGGGATCCAGGCCCCAGGGCCTCATGCTAACTCTGTAGGAAACCTGCCCCCGAGGTACATTCTCAACTGGTGAGACCCTAAAATCTTACTTCCCACAACGTTCAGACCCCTCTAAGCCCCACTCTCTACCCTGCAGGCTTCAACTATGAGTCCTTTCGTTTTTCTTTTTCTTTTTCTCCCTTTAACTGTTGAATCTAATTTGTGCTGTTCAGAGGGATCATTCACGGGAGCCCGACTGATGTCCTAGGAGCCACATCTTGAAGAAAACTTACTTTTCCTCTCCCAATGCCAACAATTGTTGAAGTGCTTCAGTTACGGACCGGTAAGATCCAGTAGGAGGGCGTGGCCTAGTACTTCCTTTGAGACCAGCCTCAAGATCCAACCAAGGGACTGCAGTGTTCTCAAAGGGTTCCTCTTCACAGAGGAACGTGAAGCTCGCTTTGCAGTCTAAGCCTGAGATTCACTTCACACAGCCCCTTGTCCGAAGCCTATCAAACTGCCGCCTCCTAGAATCCGTCATTCTTTTTTCTGTTTGTTTAAGCGAGATGTCCCATGGTTCCTTAATGTGTGGGCTCTATTCTGCTGAATCCGTTAGACGTCACCTTTTGTCTGGCGGCTTCAGAATAAATGGGATAAGAGACCTCACGTTAATCTCTCATCCGAGATCAGTTTAAAGGAGGAAGATTTATTTTGGCTCATGGTTCTAGTTTGGGTCTGTTGCCTTTAGTTCTGAGGTAAGGCAGAGAGCATCATGGGAAGCATTTGGTAGACTAAAGCGGCACACTTGCCCTGGAGGGGTTGGGAAAGGGCACAGTGTGTGTTTCTATAGAAACCAGATCACCTGGGTTCCCTTGTGGTCTGCGGGCACAAGGACCTTTGTGCCCTAGCACTCAGACCCCATCTTCAGCTGCTTCTATTCGGCATCTCCCAGAGGACCCCGAGGGGTCTGCTTAGGAGGTTCCACCCAGATTTTACATATATTCTGAGCTGTAGGAAAACTTTGTGTTTACAACAATTAGATAGGAAAGACCACCCAGAGAGATTCAGTCTGTGCTGTGGGATCAGAAGATAGGTTTCATTAGATGACTCATAAGACTAATGTGGAACACTTTCTAAATAAAAAAATGTCTTATGGATATCCATTTTTAGGTTCAAATTAGGTTTTCTGGCTTCATGAGCAATTTAAAGAAACACCTACTCATGCAAACGATTCATACCTAGAATAACACAAAATTAAACAAGACACAGTATAATTGCCTCTTGTTTAAAAAAAAAATCATACAAGTTTGCTTTCTGTTTCTGTCACAATCCCCAAGACTGAATAATCTCCTTGCTGAATGGAGGCTCCTTTTGGTCCGTGGTTGTGGTGACTGGCCAGCTAATAGTGTGGTGGTGGTTCGGTGGTTCAGCTTGACTTTAGGTAAAAACGTCTCACCACACAGCAGGACATGGAAGATCCACTGAGTGACTAAAAGAGAGATGTAAAGGGCGGAAGTCCCCAGAGAAAGCCATGAATCCACCAGAACAGCTCTCGCTAGGTCCTGCCTTCCCACACTGACTCCTTTGCAGCACAAGTACCTTGAGTTGGGGGTCAAATCACAGGAGATGGTGGCTAAGAGTGTACTTTTGTGAAGGAGGGTCCATTTTTTTCTAAACATGAAGAATGACAGATTTAAGCACTGCTTGATTGCTAATTGGCTTATTATGTAATGCATACTTTTCTTTTATTTAAAATTTTTTTCATACAGTATGTTATGATCATGGTTTTCCCTCCCCTTAGTCTTCCCAGTACCTCCCCACCAGTGTTCCCATCTGGACCCATCCCCTTTCTGTCTCTTCTAAGAAAAAAAAGGAAACCTAAGGAATAAAAATGAAAACATAATAAAATACAATAAGGTAAACAAACAAATCAGGATAGGACAAAATAATCCAGAAAGAAGAGTTAAAGAAAAAAGCACAAGAATGCACATAGACCCAGAGACATGTTTGCACACACAGGCATTTCATAATAGTGCCTGACTTAACACTACATACACAGAGCATCCAAAGATTCTCTTGAGCTCATTTTGTGTGGGCACTTACGGCTGGACATGGGGTCTGACCTTACCAGTGGTTTGTTTCCCCAGTGAGATTCCCTTGAAGATCCATTCCCATTATCCCCTAGCCATACACTTGCTACATAACCTCTGTGGTTATACAGATTGTAGCTTACTGATGGCTTAACAGAAAAACAGATGCATTGATCAATGGAATAGAATCAAAGACCAAGGGCTGGAGAGATGACTCAGTGGTTAAGAGCACTGACTGCACTTCCAGAGGTCCTGAGTTCAATTCCCAGCAACCACATGGTGGCTCACAACCATCTGTAAGGGGATCTGATGCCCTCTTCTGGTGTGTCTGAAGACAGCTACAGTGTACTCACAATAAATAACAAATAAATCTTAAAAAAAAAAAACAAACAAAAATAGTTGAAGACCCAGAAGTAACCCCACACTCCAATGGACACCTGATTTTTGATAAAGAAGCAGAAATGCACACTGGGGGAAAAGACAGCATCTTCTACAAATGGTGCTGGTCAAACTGGATGGCAACAGGTAAAAGACCGCAAATAGATACAAATAGATACTTATCAACCCACTCTAGCTCAAGTCCACCTGGGTGGAGGCCTCAACATAAGGCCAGTTACAATGAATCTGACAGAAGAGAAGGTAGAGAACATACTGGAATTCATTGGCACTGGAAAAGACTTTCTGGGCAGGACATGAACAGCACAGACATCGAGGACAATAGTCAGTAAGAAATGGGACCACGTGAAGCTGAGAAGCATCTGTAAGCAAAGGACACGGCCATTCAGACAAAACCTCAGGTTACAAAACAGAAAAACATTTTTTTTTGTTTTTGCCAACTATACATGCCATAGAAGGCTAGTATCTAAAATACATAAGACTAAAATCGCTGGAGATCAAGAAAACAAATAACCCAATTAAAAAGTATGGGCAAAAACACAGAATTCTCAAAAGAAGAAATTCAAATGTCTGATAAGTGCTTATTAAGAATTTCTGATAAGAAATGTCCAACATTCTTAGTTATTGGGGAAATGCAAGTCAAAACTGCTTTGGTCTTACTCCAACCAGACTGGCCAAGATCAATAAAACAAATGATCAATCAGATTGTCCAAGATCAATAAGACAAACAGCAGGATGTTGGAAAAGGAGAACACACAACTTTTGCTGGTGGGAGTGCAAACTTGTCTACTTACTATGGGAAGCAGTGTGTCGGTTCCTCAGAAAGATGGGGATCTACTTCAAGACCCAGCTATACCATTCTTGGCTGTATACCCAAAGGACACTTCATCCCACCACGGAGACCCTTGTTCAGCCAAGTTCATGACATCCTATTCATAACAGCCCCAAACTGGAAACAGCCTAGATGTCCATCAACAGATGAATGTGTAAAGAAAATGTAGCTCATTTACACAATAGAATATCTAATCACTCATTTAAAAAACAAAATGATCAGGTAAATGAAAGAATTTAGGAGAAAACCAAAACAAACAAACAAACAAAAAGAAACCATCCCAAGTGCTACTGCAGAACTTGAGAACCAGAAAGACAAACATGGTATTTGGTTATGTATTTTGGATAAGGGTCATGGGTCTGCAGTTTGCCTTCTTTACCAGGTAGCTATCCTCCTACAGTTTATCTGGCCAAAAACCTAGAGGAAACATGGTTTTATTCCTTTTAAAAACGTGTGTGTGTGTGTGTGTGTGTGTGTGTGTGTGTGTGTGAGTGTACTGGTGCCCTCAGAGTCCAGAGGAGGACACTGGCTCCTCGGGAGCTAGAGTTACTTCTGGTTGTGAGGTGTCCTGTGTGCATGCTGAGACCTGAGCTTGGATTAAGAGCAGTACAAACTCAAATAGCTGAGCCATCTCCCTACCCAGCGTGGCTTTGGTCCTCATTCGTCTGTATCTCCCTCATTTGCATCCCCTCCTACTACCCTTCAGTCATCATCCACAGGACTCGGAGCAACGGTGGGAATACGCAGGTGCACACTTGAAGTTCTATCTCCAACACCGAGGAATCGGATTGTGCATCATGGGCAGAGCCTCAGCGAGCTTTATATAGCACCCAGGACAACTAACCAGGGAAGGTGCTACCCATAGTGAGCTGGGCCCTCCTACATCAATCAACCAGTCAATCATCAATCAACCAGTCAATCATCAATCAACCAGTCAATCATCAATCAACCAGTCAGTCATCAATAAACCAGTCAATCATCAATCAATCAGTCAATCATCAATCAACCAGTCAATCATCAATCAATCAGTCAATCATCAATAAACCAGTCAATCATCAATAAACCAGTCAATCATCAATCAGTCGATCATTCAAGGAAATGTACCATACATAGGCTTGCTCACAGGCCAAGCTAGTGAGAACATTTTCTCAAATGAGATTCCCCATCCAAAATGACTCCAGCTTGTATCATGTATATACAAAAGTAGCCAGCTCAGGACAATCGAGAGGCCACATTTATGGCTGAGGATGGTCACTAATTCTTAGCCAGTTGAGCAGTTAGGAATCTGTGGATCCTGCCTCAGGAGCAGGAGCACGAATCTATGAAATAAAAGGACAGTGTTTCAGGTCACTGCAGCGAGAATGAGGCTTTATGATGTGGTCTTGGGGCAGTTTACCATGTGAGTCAGCATCAGCCAAGGACTTCTCCAGTTCATCCCTCACAGATTGCTCTGTACACTGATTTTGACATCATGCTCTGCCAGTAGAGGGTGGTGGAGGGATGCTATAAGAGGAGGGGGGAATAGCCTCCAGATTCCTGTGTGCACATGTAAGTTCCTGTCCTGGCAGCCCTGGAACCTCTCATTCCTTGTCTGGTTCATCTGGCTGAGATCCTTCCCTTAGTGCGCATGCCTGTGTTTGCTTATCCCTCCATATGCTCTCAGTCCCTGAACCTACTGCAGCAGCTTAGGACAGCCTCTGCATGCAAACCTGCTGCAACCTTAGCCTTCCATGAATCCCTGGAAAGGGACACTAAACCATCCCAAAAAAGCAAAGCAAAGCAAAGTGAACCAAACTGAACAGAACAGTTTTTAAAGATTGCAGGTTTGAAGAATGGAAGTTTATCTTCAGGGTAGTTCTTCTAGCTGGCATCTTAAAGATGTCAGCTTTGCTCACCATTTCTTTTATTTCTCTACTAAGACATGAGGGTTTTGTTGAATACTCTTTGGTTAAGATGAGTCTAAAATAGGGACTTTCAGATGGAATGCGATTTTTTTTTGGGTGGGGCAGGGTTTTTCACTGTAACCCTGGCTGTCCTGGAACTCACTCTGTAGAGCAGGCTGGTCTCAAACTCAGAGATCTGCCGGCCTCTGTCTCCAAGTGCTGGGATTAAAGGCGTTTATTTTCCAACTGCATTTCTCAAAAGTTTCTGGGCCCTTAATATTTTTTTTTTAAAGAATTACATTGAAAAAAGTCATCTTTTACTGGAGTTTCATGTGTGAATGTGTGTGCAAGTGAATGTGAGCACAGTCTGCTGTGGTGAGTACACACATGTGTGTATGCGTCTGCATGTGTTTTTTTGTGCATGAGTGTGTGTCTGTGTATGTGTCTGTGTACTTGTGTGTCTGTATGTGTGTGTATATATCTGTGTGTGTCAGTGTGTATATATGTATCTGTGTGTGTTTTTCTGTACATGAATGTATGTGTCTGTGTATATGTGTGTCTGTATGTGTGTATATGTCTCTCTGTGTGTGTCTGTGTGTATATTTGTGTCTGGGTGTGTACACACACCTGTAACAAGGTAGAATACAGAGCACTTGAGAGAACAGAGAGGAGTGACACTGTGACTTCCAGGTCTGATTCTAGTTGAAGATCCAGATTATTGCTCTTGATGGCTCCTTTGACATGGAAAATCGTTCTGTGGCTTATGTTTTATGCCTATGTCTTTTCCTGAAAGCAGGATGCACCTGCTTTTTAAAAATCACAGGTGAGAACGAGAGAGATCTCTTGTTTTAGGCAAGGTTCCAGAGGCACCTTTATTGTCCAACCCTGCACTGCGTGATTTTATGGTGGTTTTATGACAGGGCAGTTTTGGGGCAAAGATACTTGAGCCACAAGTTATACCTGTAAGGAAAGTGCTGACATAGGCAGAAAAGATCAGCACCAGTTCAAGCTCTGGCAGTGCAAAGGGTCAGGGCCTGGATGTGACAGGCAAGTGCTTCCAACGGGAAGGTCCCCTCTGTACCTTCCGGCTGTGAAACGGGCAGTTCTGCAGGGACAGGCAGCAGAAGACAGAGGCGGAGGTGGGGATTCAGCAGTTCTGCAGGGACAGGCAGCAGAAGACAGAGGCGGAGGTGGGGATTCAGTCCAGTGAGGAGGGGGCTTTAGACTGTCCATCCACTGGCGCATCTCTAGTGCTGAAGAGAATGTGGCACGCACCGTTACCCGATAAACCTATATGCAGGGACTGCAGACATGGTTGAGCTGTTAAGGGAATGTGCTGCTCTTCCAGAGGACACAACTGTGGTTCTCGGCACCTGAATAGGCTGTAACTCCAGCTCCAGGGTTCCAATGGTCTCCCCTGGCTTCTGCTGGCACCTGCACGTTGCACACACGTGACTGACAGACGCACAGACACAAATACAAAATGAAAGCAAATCCTTCAAAGAACCTATTTGGAATCCCAGGCATTATTGAGAGTGTGGTTTTACGTGGTACCAAAAAGTACTTGGTGGTTATGGTTATTTTCCAGGCGGACCAGCCGCTTCCTGGACGTGGAAGGTGCAGGGTCAGCAGGATACTGAAAGCACAGGAGGGGTGGCTCAGATGAAGTCAGACACAGCTGAACTCCGAGTTGGAGGACTGGAATCTGACACCAGAAGGTGGGGGTTATAGTCACTATCAAGGGGATAGTGTCAGCCTTGTCCACTCTGAGGTAAGGGGACTTTTCCACCCAGGCAGGGGACTGATTATTATTATTAATTTGTCATTAGTTTTAGCAATTTGTGCCAAAATTTGCTCAGGGAGATTGTCAAACCTGGTTACAGAGTCAGCTTCTGAAGTAGGCATGGTTAGGAAGGACCATGGACAGGGTCAGGACTGGCCTCTCTGCATGAGCTCCAAATGTGTTCGAAGTGGCCCCAAAGCTGCCACACCTAAGTTGGATCACTGGGAGAATGCACTTGGAAGAGTCGAACTCATTCTTATGGGACCCCTGTGTAGGTGGTTACATAAGGAGCAAGCTTCGCTTCACGCTCTCCGGGCTTCACCTCTGGCGATGTAATCTCTTGCTCCCTTGTGTGTTCTGACTCCATCACTGTCCCATAATGCCCTCTGCCTTGATACCATCACCAGGTATAAACCAATAGGGGTTTCTCATCTTGTCTGTGTAGCATCCAAAACTGTAACCTACGTAAACCCCCTTTCTTCATAAGATTATGTAGATTCAACTATTCCGGTCCTAGACTCACAGGCTGAGGAAGGCCGCTGTTTCTAGAACGCTCACAGCAAAGGCTAAAGGTCTGGAGGATGGAGACTAATGTATATCTTGGGAGCAGTGGTGGGAAGTTGGGCACACACTGTGCCCATCCCCCACACGTCAGGCTCTGTGATTGGAGGCTGACAGCTTCGGAGGCTTCCTTGATTATCTGCCAATTGACTGAGGTCCTGAGGCCTCCGGCCTGGAACGGTAAGGAGAGTTAATAAATATGTTCTCTCTCAAGAGGTGTGTGTGTGTGTGTATGATAAAGTGAGCCAAGTCCAAGAGTTTATCGTCCACTAGCTGTCTCCTGTCTCCTAACACTTTCAGATGTGTCCCCTGAAGCGGTGAGCTGCCTTTTGTCCCAAGAGCTACAAAATAACGGATCACACTAAGGCAAGCTAGCCAGTGAGTTTACTGGGGTTTCCTACGGAAACATGAGTGCGGAGGGCTCTTGCCACTACCCAAAGCCAGTTCCAGTGTCACAAAAGCTGCTGCGAGGAGTCCACCTTCTGGTTACCTTTCTGCCTCCTGTATCCGCTAGCATTTCCTCCCCCGCCCCCACCCAACCTCGTGCAGGATTACATGCGTCCAGGCTGGAGTGGTGGGGTAGGAGGAACTGAATGGCTGTCATCTCAGGTGAGGGCGTGGCGACCCTCTCCACTTCTCTGAAGAGATGTCAGCAGGCCTGGTTTTGGGAAGATCTCCTAAGGGTGCTCAAGGCTGCTCAGGGTTCAGCATCCCGGGACCACAGTGCTCCACAACAGGGGAGAGTACTGCCGACTGAGTGCCTTCCACTGCCTTGTCCCATATAGTCCTCACAGCTCTGTGGCTCAACAAGCCATGTCTGTGAGAAACCTTAAGCAGGTTAACTTCCTCAACCGATGATAAAGAGATCCCACCTTCTTTGAGATCTCTGCGCCACTTTACTCCACACTGCCGCCTAGTGGTCACATCACAGAACAGCTTCTCAACCCACGATGGCTACAGAGAATGAGTGGTTGGGATTTTTTTTTTTTTTTGCTTTCTATAAACCTCCAGAGAAACTTTATATTATGAAACCTGATAGGCACCATCAATTGACATCACCAGGAAACACTCTGCCATACAACAGAACTCACAAAAAGAATAAAATCAAGGTCAACTTTCAGGAAGCTGAGGGTTAAGTAGCTGGAATCTTACTGCTGATCCAGAAAAGGGTAAAACCAGGACCCCGATCTCACGTTCCTTCGGAGACAAGAGTCCATATTCATCACTACAGACCATAGGGCTTTAGACGTTGAGTTGATGGAGCTCTCTGCACGTTTAATTTCCTGTCAAATATTTAAATGATCATACATTACAACGAACTGTTGGTGTATACCCTATGAATTTGGAACACACCAACAGGTGTAATTACCATCAGCACCAAGATACATAGTTTCATCATCCTTGCAAGCCTCCCTGTCCTCGCCATTCCTCACCCACCTACACCTTATACAACCACCACCTGTTTCTCATCATTGTAAGTTTTGCGCCCACGGAACAGAACAAACCCATTTACTCTCTCAAGACCTGTGGAAGTAGCATTTCAGTACAGAGCTGCTCCCAAATCTGTCTACACCCCACCACCACTGACATCCCGTCTAAGAGAAATCTGGGCACAGCCTAACTCCTCTGCAAGATTAGACAAAGGAGTTATGTGTTCCCAGAACATAGTAGAGGTGTGTCTTTAGGACTGTAATTACAGACATTCTAGTCCAAAGCCAGGGAAAGGTCGAAGAACAGAAGGTTAACAAGAGCTCTTCCAGTCAAAGTGGCTTGCAAATCCAGCCGGGGAGATTTGCTCAGGTTCAAGGCCGGGCTCTGCCCTCTCAGCCCTGCCTCCAGTCCTTATCACTAACCTGCACCCAGTTGGGCCCACCCTGTGAGCCACCTGTCCTGCTTTTTATCAGCAGCTGATTGGGGATATTAGTTACTGTCCTCTTGGCTCTGACCGGAATATGCCGGATGATCTAAGAGCTGGGTGTGGTGGTGCGAGCCTGTAACCTCAGCACCTACAAGGACAGGAAAATCAGGAGTTCAGGTCAAGGTCAGGTCTGGATATTATGAGTTCAAGAGCAACTTGGGCTACTTGAAAGTCTTCTCTATAAAAACGAATAAACAAAACCAGAGCTAATGGGGGAACATGCCAGCTTGATTTACAGATTGATTTACAGATTGATTTACAGCTGTGGGGACATACACACATCTGGACAGCTTGAGAAGGAGAGCAGAGCTGTACGGCTCACACTCCCAGGGAGCCATTTCTTCCAGCAAGGCTCAGCCTAGGGTATCCCTCCACAGTCTCCCAAACTGCAAGTATTTAAGAACACGAGCTGGGGTGGGGGCCACTTCACAATCAAACTGTAACAAGGAAGGGTTTTGTCTTTGCTTATTTTAAGGCAGGGCGTCAATGTTCTGCTCAGGTTGGTCTTGAACTTCTGAGGTGGCCGTCCTGCCTAAGCTGAGTGGCTGGAGCTACAGGTTTTTCACTGTACATGACAGGGGCTGACAGCTGTCTTTCAGTTATATTCCCTGCCTCCACCCAAACAGGCCCGGATGAATGTGCAGCATCTGATGCCTTGGGCCCATGGGAATGCAAGGGTCAGGCTCAGAGACATGGCAAAGCTTCCTCTAGTCCGGATGTCTAAAGCCAGTGTCTGCTGCCTGCTGACAGCATCTGAGCTAAGTCTTCCCTTCTATGCTGTGTGCAATAAAACCCTAAAGTTGCAGCTGTTGCATTGAGGCTGTTCTTCATCCGAGTACAGCCCACTTAGCCCCAGGTTTTCCATGAGTACATCTGTATGTGTTCTGCCCAGATAGCTTTTAATCCCTTCAGTGTTTCTTTGTTCCTTTAACATCCCAGTCAGGTTTCTGGGACCCAGGCTGTACTGGTTAGGGTAAAGAAACTTGTGGGCTTTGATTGGCTTTATCTCTGGTCCAATTAACAGGGGCCAGAAAGATAAAAATCATACAACACACCCAGGATGACCACATTTTGAGTAGAGAAATTCCAACACTGGCTGGAGATCAGAGATGGTGGCGGTAGGGGGCATGTTTTTACTGTCATTTCTTACAAGTTATATTTTCTTTTAAAATTCTTTGTTCCAGATTATAAAGCTATAAATGTGTTTCCTTTATTGCTGCGGAAAAGGCAGCCATCTCTCCACGCAGTCCGAACTGGCTTTCAACTCTCTGTAAGCCCAGACAGGCAATGCCCTGGAGATGCTTCAACTGCTTGGGTGCTGGGATTGGATATGCACAGCCATGCTTTGCATAACTACATTATTATAGGGCCAGGGAGATGGCTCAGCAAGTGACAGCATTTGCTACACAATCCTCATGACCTGAGTTCAATCTCTGGGACCCACAGTGAAAAGAAAGAAATATCATCCCCTGACCTCTACATCTATGCCGTGGTATACACACACACACACACACACACACACACACACACACACACACACACAGAGAGAGAGAGAGAGAGAGAGAGAGAGAGAGAGAGGTGGGGGGAGGGAGGGAGAGGGAGGGAGGGAGGGAGGGAGGGAGGAGAGAGAGAGAGAGAGAGAGAGAGAGAGAGAGAGAGAGAGAGAGAGAGAGAGAGTTTTTTCATTACTAATTTGAAACAATGTTTCCAAATTATGAGTGTAGGTGAGAAACAGCTCATTCTGGATGGTTGCTGGGGACAAACGCATCCCCAACCCTGCTCTCCTGGATAAATAGTGGGCCCATGCTCCTGAGTCCCTCATCCTGCCATTATGCCCACTGATTTATCTCACAGCCAGCTAGGGAAAACACAGTTAAATTAATATTTCTTTCTGGTAATGACCCTTGCTTTTGTCCATACGCAACGAATAATCCATTGTTCTAAACACCTGGTCCCATGTGCCCTGTGCTTGTTTGTGTTGAGTTTTCCCCCTGCCCCTCATGGATTCCTTCTGGTGATGTGGAGCTATTTTCATAAACCTTAATAAAACAGTTTTAGGAATGGGAAGGTGGCTCAGTGGGTAAAGCTCTGGCCATACAAGCCTGAGAGCCAGAGTTCAATTCCTGGAAACCACACAACATGCCTGATGGGACAGCTTGTAATCTCTTAATTCCTATGGGGGTTAAGAGTCAGGAGGCTCACCTGGAATTGTGCCAGCAAGTCTAGAGCACTCAGTACAGAGGTAGAAACAACAAAGTTGACCTGTTTCAGCAAGGACTCTCAAAAGTGGTCCTCTGACCTCTATGTACACACCTGGGCATGTATAACCTGTGTTACACATGCAAATTAAAAAAATAATTTCATGTTTATGAATACCTTCCCAAAGGAAAAAGAATACACATTTAAGTTTTTACCCTTCATTCTAGGAAAGGCCACAGAGACCAAGAACCCTTTTCTCCTTTGCTGAGCTTTGTTTGCCACTGACAAAAATCCAGCACAAAGTGGCTTAGGCAAACAGAATTTGTTCAGATAATAAGGAGGTTCAGGGTACAGGATAGATAAGACAGGGCAGGTCACAGGACACGTGTGCAGGTGAGCAGTCATTGCGGCCTACCCTGAGTCACAAAGTAAATAGCACAGGCACAAACCATTTCCAATCCCATGGAAGGACACCAAGACTCAGGTTTGTCGAGGGTTTTCACACTGCCTGGTGTCACTGAATTACATATTACACAGTCTTTCTTTCTTTCTTTCTTTCTTTCTTTCTTTCTTTCTTTCTTTCTTTCTTTTTCTTTCCGATGCCTTGAAACAGGGTCTTCCTATATAACCGTGACTTCTCTGAAGCTCTCTATGTAGACCAGGCTAGACTGGAACTCATGGCTGCCTCTGCCTCACAGTGCTAGGATTAAAGGCATATGCCAGTACACCAGGCTTTAAAGAAGGACTTTCTGCTCACAGCCAGGCAAAAGGATGCCAAATCTTTCAGGATCTAGAAGAACAAGGACAATGAGAAGTTCAAGGTTCATGGCAGCAGGTTCCCTTACACCCTGGTCATCTTGAACAAGAAGAAGGCAGAAGGGCTGAAGCAGTCCCTTGCCCCTGGCTTGGCGATGAAGGAGCTAAAACAAACCAGACATCCTCCTCTGGACTGGACTGCATTAAAATCCTGAAAAGCTGCTGAAGAGATGGTTGAGTGGTTAAGAGCACTGACTGCTCTTCCAGAGGTCCTGAGTTCAATTCCCAGCAACTACACGGTGGCTGTCAACCTTCTGTGATGGGATCTGATGCCCCCTCCTGGTGTGTCTGAAGATAGCTGCAGTGTACTCATAGATTAAAAAACAAACAAACAAACAAACAAATAAAATCCTGAAGAGCAAAACAAACAGAAGGGACTGGTAGCCCACTGGTAGCCCACTGGTAACCCACTGGCAGCCATTCCTATCAGTTCTAGGCAACAATGAATCTAGGGTCTAGTTTCTGTGACTGCGTTGCCAAGGTGTATGTGTATCTCATACAATTGGAATCACAAACAGGTAGATGGACTTCTTTGTCTGGACAGAAACTCTGGAATGGCATGGCAAGGAGCAAGTCCTCCTAGAGCTGATGGCCCGAGTCACAGAAACTCACAGAGTGAGAAACCAGAGGAAGAGGTCTACGTCTCAAGCTTTCAAAACCACTCTAGGCAGGAATTTATTACGCTTAGCCTTTAACTGACAGTGTTGGGTGGCTGGAGTCTTCAGAATTATTTAATATATGTGGGTACACTGTAGCTGTCCTCAGACCGACCAGCAGAGGGCATCCGATCTCATTACAGATGGTTGTGAGCCACCATGTGGTTGCTGGGATTTGAACTCAGGACCTCTGGAAGAGCAGTCAGAGCTCCTAACCACTGAGCCATCTCTCCAGTCCTGCTATTTCCCTTCTTAATATTCAGTCACTCTTTGTATTTTTTTTAACCTTCTTTCAGTGTTTTTGTTTGTTTTGTAGACCATGTCTCACTCTAGCTTGGCTGTCCTGGGACTCCATGTGTAGACAAGGCTGGCCTCACATTCACAGAGATCCTCTTGCCAAGTGCTGGGTTATAGGAGTCAGCAACCAAGTTTGGTTCCTTGTAGTGTCTATTCTTGGCTATCTCTGGAGTTCTTTGGTGGCAATTTAGAGTTGCGGTTATTTTGGGGGAATGGGGCAGAATCTCATAAAACCAGCCTGAAGTGGCCTAGGCTCAATGTACCTCGGCTACATCTCAGTGTTAACACTTTTATCTCCCCAGGAACTGGAAGCCAGAGGCCTGTTTGTTCTTTGTACCCCACCAGCTCAACTCATGATGGAGATCAGAAGTACAAAGACCATTTGGAAGATTGCTAAGCAACATTTTGCAACACCGATGGAGGCAGTGAGTAGGCCTCCCAGGTGAGGCCTCCCAGACCCACCCAGAAATCGTGACAAACAGCCTGCTATGAGAAGGACACGGCATACAGCCATGGGAGGGATGGGGTGGGGGCTGGTGCGTGGATTCAGCCCTGCACGCGCCCAGCCATCTTTCACCTGCTACGGGGCTTTGCACCTCAGGCCAAATTTACCAATGGATCCTAAACCTGGCACCGTGCCAACCACGGGCTTTTTGTGCTGAATCCCAGGGGAAGTGCACCATCTTCTGTCATGATCGAGAATAGCCACAGGGGTATCGTCTAAAGTACTCCAAAGAATGTCTTGCTAGGCCAATGCAAGCTGCTTGGAGTAATCAGCTGGAAAACACTTGTCTCCGAAGACAGTGAGGCTGTGGATCTAGAAACAGCTTAGCTCACCATCGAGAAAAGTAAACTTTGAAGGATGTTTACAAGAGTTACTTTTTCTTTCTTGAGATAAGCACGGCTACCCAGTCCTCACTATAAGCCACACCGCATGTGCTTCTCTCCTTCTTAGCTGATAGACATTTTGGTGGCTTTTATTTTTCAGCTATTATGAATGTCTAGCTGCCAACAGCTGTGTACATGCTTAATTTTTCATTTTGTTTGTTTATGTCTTTTTGGAAATCATCAGTAGGTTTTCTTTTTTTTCTTTTTCTTTTGTAAATGTATTCATTTATTTTATGACACACCAGAAGATCCCATTACAGTCGTGAGCTGCCCTGTGGTTGCTGGGAACTGAACTCAGGACCTCTGGAGCAACAGTCAGTGCTCTAACCACTGAGTCATCCCTCCAGCCCATAATCAGTAGGTTTTCTCAAACAGCTATACCACCGAGCTTTATTGTATGCCATGGATGTCTTCTACCCCAGGCTGGCTTCAAAGTTACCACACAACCAAGGGTGACCTTGAACTTCTAATTCCCCTGCCTCCACTTCCCCAGGGCCAGGATTGTAAGCAGGAACCACCATGCTCAGTTTTCTGGACTGACTGGGGTCAAACCTAGGGCTCTGTGTAGGTTAAACAAGCATCTACTAACAGCTACACC
The DNA here is from genome assembly GCF_963924665.1 of Micromys minutus. NCBI lineage: Eukaryota > Metazoa > Chordata > Mammalia > Rodentia > Muridae > Micromys > Micromys minutus. The sequence continues at coordinate 6,897,638 of NC_137957.1, forward strand.
CAGACTTTGTAGGTTGTTTATATTGTTTTGGGACACATTCTTACGTAGTCCAGGTTAGCCTCCAATTTACGATGTAGCTGAGGATGACCTTGAATTTATGGTCCTTGTGCCCCCTCCTTCTTTAGCACTATGATTATAGTGTATGCCATCATCACCCTGGCTGGAAAATATTAAAGTATTATCTTAACCATCTACTCAGGAATAAAATCCAAAACAAAACAATCTGTCAAGAGAACTGAGTGCCACAAACAGGGGGAGTTGTTTGGCCCAAATATGACACATAACTTCCTTAATTTGGTCTTTTCACTTTGAGGCAAGAGTCAAGAAAGTCCCTGCCTTTAGTCTTTGAGTGCATCATGGTATCTCTGTATATCATTAGCCTAAGGCTTATTTATATGTTGAAAAGAGTTGGATTTTCTTTATCTGATTTGCCAGGTGTTTATTACAATGTACACTGTATGAACCTAAGGCTAAAAAGCCCTGTAGTGTATAATAGAATTTTCATTACAGGTCTGTGTACACTAAAAAGTTCTGGGCAAGTCTGTAACTACAGTTCTAGGGGTGTGAGGGCCAAACAGAGGGGTCTCTGGAGCCAGCTGGGCAGCCAGCCTGCCAAGCAGCGAGCTGCAGACTCAGTGACAGCTCCTGCCTCAAAAAGTAACACAGAGAGTGATATAGGAACACTGGACCCCAGCTGGATTCTGTGTGCTCCACATACATGCTCTCACACAGGCAAGCACAGCCACTTGTGCACACGAAACACACACTCATATTTACACATGCAAGCATGACCATAACACACACGCATACACAATAAACTCCTTTTTTTCCTTTTTAGCATAAAACTATTTTTGTCAGTACTTGATTTTTTTTAAAAGGTTTGATAGTATGCATTGAAATTTTACTATTTACAATGATCATAAAGTACATGTAAAACAAAATGTAACATGCAAATAGTCAAAGTTTTCTTGGTGTGTATAGATTAGACATAATGATTTTTAAATACCAAAAATTGCCACAAGGCTATGAGTTATTAGTGATTTAAGGTCTAGGTGTACCCCACTCTGGGGTGCTATACACTTGTTGTTGTTGTTTTCTATGAAGGACGGAGGCTACTACTTTTTGGCCTTCTTTTTTCTTTTCTTCTTCTTCTTCTTCTTCTTTTTTTTTTTTTTTTTTTTTGAGCTTCATATGATCTGTGACTTGTTTCTTGGGTACTCAGAGCTTTCTGGGTCTAGTATCCAATTATCAGTGACTGCATATTATGTCTGTTCTTTTGTGACTGGGCTATCTCACTCAGGATGATATTCTCTAGATACATCCATTTTCTTAGGAATTTGATGAAGTCATTGTTTCTGATAGCTGAGTAGTACTCCATTGTGTAAATGTACCATGATTTGTGTATCCATTCATCTACTGAAGGACATCTGGGTTCTTTCCAGCTTCTGCCTATTATAAATAGAGCTGCTATGAACATGGTGGAACATGTGTCTTTGTTGTATGTTGGAGTTTCTCTGGGGTATATGCCCAGAAGTGGAACAACTGGGTCTTCAGGTAGTATTATGTCCAATTTTGAGGAATCACCAGACAGATTTCCAGAGTGGTTGTATCAGCTCACAACCCTACCAACAGTGGAGAAGTGTTTCTCTTTCTCCACATCCTTGCCATCATCTGCCATCATCTGAGTTTTTGATCTTAGCCATTCTGACTGGTGTGAGGTGGAATCTCAGGGTTGTTTTGATTTGCATTTCTCTGATTACGATGATGAAGGATATCGAGCACTTCCTTAGATGCTTCTCAGCCATTCGATATTCCTCAATTGAGAATTTTTTGTTTAGCTCTGTACTCCATTTTTAATAGGATTGTTTGATTCTCTGGAGTCTAATTTCTTGAGTTCTTTGTATACCTTGGATATTCGACCTCTATTTGATGTGGGGTTGGTAAAGATCTTCTCCCACTCTGTTGGCTGCCGTTTTGTTTTCTTTGACAGTGTCCTTAGCCTTACAGAAAATTGGCAATCTCATTAAATCCCACTTGTCAATTCTTGATCTTAGAGCACAAGCCATTGGTGTTCTGTTCAGGAACATTTCCCCTGTGCCTATGTGTTCTAAGATTTTCCCCACTTTCTCTTCCAATAATTTCAGTGTACCTGGTTTAATGTGGAGATCTTTAATCCACTTACACTTGAGCTTTGTACAAGGAGATAAGAAAGGGTCTATTTTCATTCTTCTGCATGCTGACTGCCAGTTGAGCCAACACCATTTTGTTTTTTTTCAAGACAGGGTTTGTCTGTGTAGCTCTGGCTGTCCTGGAACTTGTTTGTAGACCAGGCTGGCCTTGAACTCAGAGAGCCATCAGCCGGTGCCTCCTGAGAGTTGGGAGCAAGACTGTCAAGCAACAGTTTTCATAGTCAAACCCTGGAATCTGCAGCTGTGCCCATCTTTGCTGATCCTCCGTTTTCTCACACTTCATTTCCCGCCCTGATCTAGTCTGGTCTTAGCTTTGTACTGAAATTTGAAACTATGATGATAATACTCGATTCTCTTAACTATACTACAGATATGATCTTACATCTTTTTTAAAAAATTATCCTTTTATTTTTCTTCTCTTCTTTTTATTTTTATTTTATTGTACTTTTTTTTTTTTTTTTTAGTTTTGAGACAGGGTCCTACCATGTATCTTCCTGGCCTTGAATCTGTAACTTGTTTTCATTTTACATTTTATTTGTGTGTGTGTGATATGTGTGTGTGTGTGTGTGTGTGTGTGTGTGTGTGCTCACTCTTATCGTAGAGTGAATGTGGAGGTCAGAGGACAGCATTCAGGGGTCAGTTCTCTCCTTCCACCTTATGGGTTCCTGGAGATCAAACTCAGGTCACCATTGGCAGTTAATACCCTTAAGCTCAAAGGAATGGTTAATTTATTTTTTGTCTAGTTTCATCTTGTTTCTTAATGGTATTAAGGATTGACCCTGGGCCTTGTGCACAGTAGGCAGTTGCTCTGCCTCTCAGCTGTGACTCCAGCCTGTTAATGTCTCTTTGAGAGACATTTTACTACCTATATTTTTCCATACTTTGCCTTTCCTGTTAAATTATGAAATTTCTATCTGCCAACATTTTTTTTGTTCAATACAATTATAAAATAGCGTCATTTAACTCATTTATATTTTCCACACCAGTATCAAATATCTTAAAAATAAACATTATTGCTGGGCTACAGCCACGTCAGAGCCCCTGTCTAGCATATATGGTTCAGTCTCTAGCACAGAAAAATATCTATATGGTGTGTTCTTGAGTGCATGTGTGCATGTGTGTGTGTGTTTGTATCTATACATCGTGTGTTCATGTGTGCACATGTGTGTATGTATGTATATGTAGTGTGCTCACGTGTGTATGCATATGTGCATGTGTGGTATATATAGTGTTTACGTATGTGTGTGTATACACATATCTATCAGTGGTCTCTTAAGACTAATCCTAATACTTGGAAGGCAGACAGTCCGGGATTCACAGCAAGACTCTGGGGGGGGGGGAGGTGCAAGCCAACAGAATATTTGGGCTGAGGAGATGGCTCCCAGAGAACCAGAATTCAGTTCCTGAACCCACAGCAGGCAGCCTACAACCGCCTGTAGCAACAGTTGTAAAGAGACCCGATGCCCTCATCCTCCCAGGTTTCCTATACTCACATGAGGATACCCTCACACATCACACACATGTATGCAATTAAGAAATAAAAAATTGTTATTGCTAGCAGGTGATTGGGAGAATTGAAAAGAACAGCCCTGGGCTTTGGTGGAGGTAGAAGCTGCAGGAAGCAATTTCAGCTCCCCATAGTGAGGTTGTTTGAATCTTTACGCCTCAGGACACCCCAAAAGACCACTGAGGACTAGACACTGGCTGGAGGGTGTTGGAGCCCAAGGAGGTGGGAGCTGGCTAGGGAGGCTTTTCGGTGCAGAGAGAATGGTAACCCATAGCCAGGGCTGTTACCAGAGCCAGATCCCTGAGCGTGCGTGCGTGCGTGCATGCGTGTGTGTGTGTGTGTGTGTGTGTGTGTGTGTGTGTGTGTGTGTGTATTGTTTGTCCGTCTGAGTCTCTCTGTGTGTACATGTTCACACAGGTATGGGTGCATTAGCAAATGTATCTGTGGAGGTCAGAGGCCAATCTTGAGAGTTATCTTCAGGGATGTTGTGTTGCAGCAAATATTAAAAAAAGGGGTGCCGGTTCCTGCTTGTTCCATTCAGCACAGATCCCTTCTCTCTGACCCAGGCAGTACGTGAGCCACTCCAGCGTGGCACCCCACCACACTGCTTTTATTCACTGTTCCCTAGGCGGGTTGTTACCAGGTCAGGCACACACATCCCAGTTCTGCAGCTTGGTTTGCCCCACCACTGCACTTTCTCTTGAACTCAACTAAGTAGTCATATGAAAGAACACAGCACACAATACCTGTGATCCAATGGACAAGACATAATTTGTCTATCTAGACACACGCATCCCTTAGAGATATTCATAAGAACCTGTATCCATGCACAGAGAAGAATGTTAACATCTGCTTCCATGGTTGCTCCGACTGCCTCCCCTCCCTTTCTAAAATGTTGTTTCCGCTTATCCTTTCTTCTCATCCAATGACAGGCCTCACTTTATCCTGGACCTGCATAAAGATATCATCTTCAGTGCTGTTCATCCATTTTGAGATGACATATCTCTCTCATCTGCCTGGATCTCACCAATGAGGCAGGACCAACTGTCCAGGAATCCTCCTGCCCCTGCCTTCCCAGCACCGAGATCACAGACACATGCTACTGTACCCAGTGCTTCTATGTGGGTTCTGGGTCAAATTCATGTCCTAGGATTTGCAAGGCAGGGGGCTTATTGATTGAGCTATCTTTCCAGCTCAATAAATGCTTCTGGATAAATTTTAGAAAATATTTAAAAATATTTATTTTATTATTTTATTTGTATGAGTTAGGAGTGTTTTGTCTGCGTGTATGTCTTTAATTCAGCAGTTGAGGGGCTGGGGCAGTCAGATCTTGGTGAGTTTAAGGTCAGCCTACTCTATGCAAGGAATTCCAGGCCAGTGAAAACTAAATAGTGAGGGCTTAATTTCTAAAAAGAAACATTAACATTTCTTGGGTAAATTGTACTTCACTTAATTGGAAAACAAATATACAACTTGCAATGGATTTGAGGCAAATTGTGCCACAAGCAGATTTTCCTTAAGTGGCTAAACAAAGTTTAACAAGCAAGTAACAAGAAAAGAAACTGTTTCTGGTACAATACCAGCAGCACAAAGAGCAGTGTATGAACACCTGGATAAAACACCCGTCATGCAACAGTGCAGCTTTAAGTACCTGTTCTACACAGTTACAACTCCACACTCCAAAGACAACATGCAGACAGTTCCTAAAAGCCACTTAAAAAAGGCGTAACCCAGATGTTCCCTCATTTGACCAACTCCATCTAAGGTTAGATGTGCAGAAGGTCTGCTGCCCTACTATAGCCATTGCCGTCCTTATCCAGCACACTGGATGCTTCTCCAATCTCTTCTTCACTGTCTGTGTCTTTCATTTCTCTTCCCAGCATTGTCAGAAACCCAGGGAAGTCAATTGTGCCATTACCATCCGCACCTACTTCACGGTTCATGTCCTGCAGCTCTGCTTCTGTGGGTTCTGCCCCAGGGACCTCATCACTGTCCCCAGCTCCTGGGTTCTTATTGTCCCATCCCATCCTTGTCAAATAGTGAGAAAGCATCTTTGAATTCTGCAGTCTGCTCTTCTGTCAGTTTGTCAGCCATGCTGCGAGGGCTCCCGGCTTCCGAGATGCGAACAGACAACCACTCGACTTGCTCGCCCCACTCGGACTAATACAAACATTAACATTCTTAATAGTGCTATAAGTTTGTGACCCCTGGGGAAAAGCCATGAACTCAGTCCCATTATTATTATTATTATTGTTGTTGTTTTTTCAAGACAGGGTTACTCTGTGTCGCCCTGGCTGTCCTGAAACTGTCCCTGTAGACCAAGCTGGACTCAAACTCACAGAGATCCACTTGCCTCTTCCTCCTGAGTGCTGGAATCAAAGGCATGTAACACTACCGCCTGGAGACTCAGTCCAACTGTAATGGAAAGATTTATTGATTAGCGGCTAGCAAGACACACACTCTGAGCCAAATTTGAGATGTCCACGAAAAGGGAGTCGAGGGAAGAATATTTGAAGGTAAAAAACCACAAGAAGACCTTCAATATCTACGAAAACAACAAAAAAACCTGGCCTGTTATGCCAAGTTAAGTGGTTAAGGTAACTCAAAGTAATCTTTGGTAGCTTTATAGTATATATATATATGTGTGTATATACTATTTAATATATAATATGATGTATGACATGTAACATATAATGTAATTTATAATACAGAATGCATATTATATACATATAATACATATATACATAAAACATAGAATATATTATATACATATATTATATACATATACAACATATAACAACAATATACAATAATATAATGCACAACATAATATATATATTATACAATATATACAACATATATTATATATAATATACAATTACACATTATAGATATGTATTTTATGTTATGTGTTTATTATATATAATTATATTTATTATACATTATATATAATTATATTTATGTATATAAATTATGTGTATATATTTTTATGCTCTATGTATTATATATTATACATTGTATATTATACATTATATTACATAGCCTGTCATATACCATTTGTCATATATCATATAACTAGACATAGCATAACAAGTAGATAATCACAGCTGTGCATTTTTTTGGGGGGGGTCTCTGAGTCAGAGTTACGAGAAATTTATCTTTCAGGGACTTTCAGCCAGAGACAAAAGGCTAGTGCCTACCAAGATGGCTGCCTAGTATAAAATGGAGTTTCTTTAGCGGTCACAAACAATACTCTACTCCTAGTCAAATGGCCTTAGGGAGAGTTAAACTTTCATAGTTACTCAAAATATTTGGCCTTTGTATTTAGCTCCTTAAGATCCATTCCTGTGGTAGGACATACCATTCATTATACCTTTTCCCCCTCCTTCCCCTCCCTCCCCTCACTCCCCCTCCCTTTCTCCCTCTCTGTCTCCTGTGTCTGTCTGTCTGTCTGCCCCCCCCACCCCGTATGTTTGTTCATGCAGTACCTAAAGAGACCAGAAGAGGGCATCAGAGCCCCTGGAATTGGAGCTGCAGACAATTTTCTTTTTGCTGCTATGTGGTTTCTGGGAACTGAACCCAGGTCCTTTGCAAGAGCATCAAAGGCTTCTAAGTGCTGAGCCATCTCCAGCCCCGTCCTTTTAACTTTTTTGAGGTCATAGTTTAGCAAAGGCAAGGAGTTAGACATTATAATTTCTGTCAATCATTATTTACCCGGCTTTCATTTCCTCTTGATCTTGGAACTTATCCTAGGATGCAACCACTTCTGTTTTGATTTGGTTCCCAGAGTGATGGCTAAGACAGTTTCTGACCTAGAAGAGCAATAAACAAAGCCAGGAAGGTCAAACTAAGTGACAGGGACACTCAAAACTAAGCAAATAAAAACATTTATCAACTCCAGGGAAAAACCGAAACACAGCAGCTTGGAAACGGTAATGTAATTGTTATGTTGTAACACTTCATATCTCTGTAGGATATTTACCGTCCGAACTTCGGAAGGGGAGGAGCGGACCGATCAAACAGATGAAGTCTCATAGTCCACAGGAAGGATCAATAGAAAATGAGACCCACATCAAAAACAAGCCACGCAAATACGTTGTTCGGAAACGTGGCAGTAAATAAAAATAGTGATCTGGAAAACAGCAAAGCAGAGCCCCCTGTGGAGTGGGAAGCAGAGACAGAAGGAAGCCCGTCTTGCTTGGGGCTGCCTCAATGTCTTTATAGAGTTATAGACGCATGCCACTTAAATATGGAGACACATTCAGAGACATGTGCCAGGCTTTGTCATCCTTGTACTAAAATCGTGGAGTGTATTATTGTACAAACTAAGACGGCAGTGACTTCCGGAGGTGACGTCATCTTACGGAACACGGCCCTCTACGCGATCCGTCATTGGTTGTCTGCAGCACACAGCAGTGTTTGGCTGTGTGGACCCATGGTGTCTGTTAACACACACACACACACACACACACACACACACACACACACACACACACACACACACACACACACACTTTCAAACAGAACGAGAGAGAAGGGTCTCATCGTTTCTAGAAGCAATCTTGAGGCACAGCACTAGAAGTCGTGGCTTGGTGAAGCGCCCCAAGTATAAAGTAGGAAAGAACAGCAAGTGCCTCGCTCCCTAAAGATAATTGCTCTTAAGAGGCAGCTCTGAATGTTTCCTCCCAGTGGCGTACTTAACCCAGCACATTTCTTTTGAATCCAGAGGATGGCGTGCGCGGAAGTCAGATCTCTCCTGCCACCATGTGGGTCCAGGTAATTGAATCAGGTTGTCCAGCTTAGCTGTAAGTAGCTTTACACAATGAGCCATTTCTCTTGGCGGCTTTTAATTCTTACTGAGGAGCCAATATTGTAACCGTTCAGCTTAACCCTGTGGCTCTAGAAGTAGTGGGAAACTTTGCCAAGGCTAGTAATATACTTTCCAAAAGAAATAGACACAGCCTAATCAGTAATCTATTAAGTCTAATTCTTGGTGTATATTTGCCACACGCGATTACAGGCCTTGACTTTGCTTGAGTTACCCTAGTCACGGCTCCATGGTAAAGGCAGAAGGCAGTAGAGTTGCTGGATGACTACCAGATGACTCATTTTTTTTTTTTTTTTTGCAATTTATAATCCTAATGATAAAATTTGAATTATGGACTGAGCATGGTGGCACATGCCTGAGTTCCCATCATTTGGGAATCTGAGGCAGGAGCTTGTAATTTTGAAGTCAGACCAGGCTAAATGGAGGATCTTGTCTTTGAGGAACTGAAGTGAAGAATATTAAATCATGTACTTTTAGAGCTAATTGTTGTCTCCACAGGCAAACTCTCAGCTACTGCACCCGCACTGTGCCTGTCTGCCACCACGCTCCCTTCTCTGATGGCCATGGACTCAACTCTGAAACTATAAGCAAAGCCCCAATAAACTTTTTTTTTTAGCATAAAACTATTTTTGTCAGTACTTGATTTTTTAAAAAGGTTTGATAGTATGCATTGAAATCTTACTATTTACAATGATTGTAAAGTACGTGTAAAACAAAACGTAACATGGAAATAATCAAAGTTTTCTTGGTGTGTATAGATTAGACATAATGATTTTTAAATACCAAAAATTGCCACAAGGCTACATTCTTAGCCCTTGAGTTATTAATGATTTAAGGTCTAGGTGTACCCCACTCTGAGAGAATGCTAAAACAACCCGAGTACCAGCTCGGCATGCTGGCACATGCTTGTAACCCCAGCACTTAGAGGCAGACGCAGAAGGCACTGGAGTTCAAGGACAGATTTGGCCATGCAGTAGGTTCTTGGCTGGCCTGGGTTGCTTATGACGCTATGGTAAACAAACAAACAACCCCAAACAGGGAGGGTGAGACACCTTAGCAGTAAAGGAGCCTGTACCTAACCTGATGACTGGAGGTCAATGGCCACAACCCACATGGTGGAAGGAGAAATCTGGCTCCAGGAAGTGTCCTCTGACCTCCCAAGGCTTGCCATGGTACAGATGCTCTCACACATGTACATGGGAATAAGTATATCAGCAATGAACTGGACAGATGGCTCAGTAGATAAAGAAAGCACTTGCACACAAACACTGTGATCAGGGTTCAGATCCTGCATCCCCAGAACCCACATAATGCTGTGTGGCTGTTGAAGCCTATAATTCAGGACTTGGAAGTCGGAGATAAGGGATGCCTGGAGCAAGATGGCAAGCCAGACTAGCTGGTGTCAGGAGGCTGTGATCCAAGAAGATGCCACCCTCAGGCCTCCATAAGCATGTCATACACACACTACACACTACACTGATACACCACATGTACACACATAGGCATGCACACACTGAAAGCATGAAAATAAAAGCCTCTAGATTCCCATCCAGGTGAAAGGTGAACTGTAATTAAATCTTGCCTTTCGTTGAGGTCTTCACTTAGGAAGTCCAAGCTTTTTCATCAAGGCCCTGGAACTAAAAATTTTAAAATTACAAAAAATGTATTTGGGCGGTCACTAGTGGGTGTTTAGTAGTTGTGAACAATATCTCTAGATACCACAGCAAGTGATTGGGTGTCCAGCCTTAAGCAAGAGGCTCCAAGGAGAGTCTGTTTGGAAAGAATCAAGGTAATAGTCCTTGGTTAATAAAGTCATAATTTTGGGAGGACATTTTACTTTTCTGTGAGTAAAATTAATTTTAATGAAAGCCTTTTGGGGGTGTGAAACTCCACTGCTCAATTAGAAAACCACACAAGACTAGTATATTCACTTTACAAAAGAGAGAAATATCAGTAAATAAATGAAATGTGGTCGATCCACTGACTAAGGAAACGCCAAGTAAAACAAGAACGAATTTTCAATAACCATGGGGCTGTTTGGTTTGTCAGCTCAAGTGTCCAGGTCTGGCAAGACCTCAAAGACCTGGCGCTCACACACTGGGTGGGGTTGCCCACAGCTGCGTGCAGGGGTAGCTTGTGCGTCTCCAGGGGGCTGCAGCTGTGCGATTTCCTTAGTGCATCCTTTGCCATGAAAGTCCTTTGGTTCCATAGTTGTTACTGTTTGGGGACATGGTGTCACTATGCAGCCCAGGCTGGCCCCAAGCTCCGGATTCTCCTTCTTCATCCTCCCCGACGGTAAGATTACAGGTATGTCCCATGATGCCCAGCTTCTTACGCGTTTCCGTTCTCAATAGTCCCGAGTGAGTACTTTCGGGGGAAAAAAAAGAACCAGGAAGGGAAACCGTGGTTATTTCATTTCTCAAAAAGCTCAAAAAGCTGTAGAGTCAGCATCCAGCTTAATTAAAATTCTGGCTTTTATGTTTTCAACCCTATCTGTTCCATTTGGGCCTACCTCCCTCCCCTCTTGAAAATTCCTCAGTCAACTGACATGCTTTTCTTCTTCAAGTTTTGCCAACCCCATGCTCAGGCCTCTGTTGACTTCTTTTCTTGTTGACATTATTTTGCCAAAGATAATATGGCCTCTTTGAGAAAGCTAAAATCTCTTTTCCCAACAGGTCAGTCTCAGATCCAATCTTTCCATTTGACTCTGTTCTCTCGTGAGCTAGATACCATTAGAAGATCCACAGATCACCTTCTTGGGTTCAGATGTATGTGTTGGGGCTCCTTTTGAGTCAAAAATCCCCCACTCTCTTTTTGAATTGAGTTCCCAGATCTGCTGGATGTTCCAAGTGTAGCTTTTATGCCACATCTATATCACTGGGCCAGCAGGATGTAGGGTTACTGTTGCATAAATCAATTAACACTACTCAAATTGCCCCGCTCCTGAGTTCCTCACCACCCCCAAAATGCTTTGTATTTTCGAATGAAAGACACACACACACACACACACACACACACACACATACACACACACAGTCTTATTTTTTAATATGTCCTAAGCCACTCAACGGCTGGGCCACTCCCCAACTTCTACATTGTTAATGCTTCCCCTCTGATACTCCTGAATTATTATTTACTAAAATCTAAAATCCATCTTTGCTACCCTAGACCCAAATGGGCCCCCATCGGGCCTCTCCTCCCCAACTCTTACATGGCTGTACATACCTGCTTCTAAGCTCTCAAGCGTGATCTTCCTGCTTCCCTGTCATGGTGATTCTAAATCCTTTTCCTCCCTTGCCCTGGAAAGCTAATGTTTTGCCTCTGTCTCTCTGCTCAATCATTGGCTGCTGGCAACGTTATTTACCAGTTAGAACCAGCTGGGGACAGGGACCTTTAGCATCTCACATGTAGATGTCCAAATTCCCATGTAATTTGGGAACCCAGTAAACATAATATAAGCAACAAAACAAATCCAGAACACTTTACCTTTTCATCCATTAAAAAGAACTTTTCTCTCAGATATACAATGAACATAGTTATAACAATGTGTAATTATATATAACTATAAGGTATGATATACACTAATAACGCCCATTCCATCAATTTTGTCAATTTAGGTACACTATCCTATTATCTACCCCAACTTAAAGAGTTTATAATTCTATACCTGAATTATGTTCTGATTTTAGCTTGGATTACCATCTGAAAAATCACCCTTTCAAATCTATATCATCTTTCTCAATGCCAAACAACGTAAGTTTGACAAGACTGTGACTAATCTTCAATCCTGCTGGAAATTTGAGAATTAATTAAATATTACCTAAATATGTTAGAAGCAAAAAAAAAAAAAAAAAAAAAAAAAAAAACAAAACAAACAAACAACAACAACAAAAAAACAGAGCTTACAAAAACTTAACTAATTTACAGAGACAGCTATCCCTCAGCATGATGGAGCACCTGTCTTAAGCCTTCTGGCCCAGAACCATCTAACCGGCCTAATGTGAAGCAGGAACTATAAAATGCTAACTTACTCTGTCTTGACAGAGCTAAGCTGTTGACTATCCCACATTGTGTGTCCTTTCCTGAACAGCATTTTTTTTTTTTTTTTTTTGTCTGTAGATGAATTAGGGACACAGGAGCCGGCATGTCTTTTAGTAAAAAAAAAACCTAATAATAATGAAATGATTATTAATGCCATATACTGTGGATTTCTGATGTTTTTGATAAACGCATTTATTCAGGAGATAGTCTGAGCACTGGCAGTTATAAAAATCAAAATTTTGGTCAACTCTGAAAAATGTGGAAGCTGCTTTTCAGAGCCAAGATTGAGTTTTTATGTGAAAATGGATAAGCTCGTCCACATCATTCTATTTAAATGGAGTAGCTGTTACAAAATAGTGTCTATGATTTACGTCAGTGTGTGTCTGTGTGGAGGTTTGAAAAGGCCTCCGTAGGCTCACAGGGAGTGGCACTAGTTGGAGAAAATGTCTCACTGGAAGTGGGCTTTGACGTTTTAGATGGTCACGGAAGGTAGGTCAGTGTCTCTCTCTGCTGCCTGCAAATCCTGGAAATCCAGATGTAGAACTCTCAGCTCCTCCTCCAGCATCATGTCTGCCGTGTGCTGCCGCGCATCCTGCCGCGATGACAGTGGACTAAACCTCAGAACTGTAAGCCGGTCCCAATTAAATGTTTTCCTTCATAAGAGTGCTTGGGGTCTGTTGCCTGTGCTCTCTCCCTACCTGCTCGTGGGGTTTGAGTTGGCGCAGAGTCAACGACACGGGCTCCGGAGCAGGTGGTAGTGCTGCAGGGAGCTCTCCTGAGCACTGCTGCAGTACCTTTAACTCCTTTAATGCCCTCCACCCGTGCCCCATTGCTTCCATGAAAGTAGCTGTTCTAAGCATCAGTTCCTGAATAGCTGGCATTTATTTGCGAACCCTGTCTCTCAGGCAGTCAGTCCTCTATTAGGTCCTCCTGCAGGAGATGCCTTTGCAGCTGCGCAATCCCCACCGTTCTGGCTACAGTGGTCATTGTGTTTCATCATAGTAACGAAACCATCGCTGAAATAGATTGGTTATATGGCTAGGGTATTATCAGCATTTCTCTCATGAAGAGGACTGAGTGGGGACAGTTTAAGGCTCTGCACCTGGACAAGCCTTTGGAGACAGACAGCTCCCAGGTGTCTCTCTGGGAGAGTTAATATGAAATATAACTTACCCTGGGATACATGTCCTAAGAAAAACAAAACAAAGTAACAACAATGAAATTTGAGTGTTATTAGGCCCACTAAAATTAAATTGAAATTATATATAAGCTTTTCTCATGATCTAAAATATATTTATCAAATGTATAGTTTACTTTTCTTGTTTACTTATAATTTTGATAAAAATAATAAAATATTTTTCTTCATTTTTTTAAATTAAAAGCTTGTCTTTGGTTGTGTGTGTGTGAGCATATGTGTGTGCATGTGTGTGTGCATGCATGTGTGTGTGTGTGTAGTACGTGAAGATGTCAGAAGAGGAGGACATTGATTCTGTGGCTCTGTGTCAGAACTCGGTCCAGGAATGGAGTCATGTGAGAATTCTGAGTGCTTGTGAGGACAGTCCAAGAAAACAAGCATCTTGTGACCTTGGTTTCTTCAAATCACAGACTTGTCCTTGGAGCATGGTCTCAGGCTCCTCACAGGTGTGAGTTTGCGTCAGATCAGTCTTTGCTTGCTGTCCTTATTCAACTAATGTTTAAACTATCTTTATGCACCTCTGGGAAAACATGGTTTTGTTTGTCTTTTTTGCCATGTCTGGCTTGTCCTTGTGATTGTATACAGCCTGAATCCATGGGACTTCCCTCAGGTGACCTTTCTTAATGCTCAGAGTATAAGTTGTCTGAGAATCTGAATGAAGAATCTTACTGCACGAGACTCAGTCCGCCTTATTGACCAGCTCCCTCCTCCCAGGTCCCACTGTATCTAGAGGTGACCAATCTGGACTTACAGAAAAAGAAAACAGGCTGGGAGAAATAGATTAGATTTTTGTGCCTCAAGCTGTCTTTCTTAGTGGAAAAAGTGAGTCTCCTCTGTTGCTTTTGTTTTGATAAATGGCTTTATTTGCTTTTAATTAGCTCTGATTAAATGAATGGCTTATTTCCAATGTTTTATAAGCTTACTTTTTTCAGTTAATCTTTTTTAGATACAACACTTCAAAACCAGTGAAGCAGAGTCTAAGAACAAATATATATATATTTATATATATTTTAAGAAAAAGATGTATTTACTTTGTGTATGTGAGTACACTGTAGCCGTCTTCAGACTCAGCAGAAGAGGACATCAGATCCTGTTACAGATGGTTGTGAGCCACCATGTGGTTGCTGGGATTTGAACTCAGTACCTCTGGAAGAGCAGCCAGTGCTCTTAACCACCGAGCCATCTCTCTAGCCTTGTAAGTTTGTTTTTAAACATTTTTTTCTTGCTTTAGTCACTCCATTTGCAGAGATAATAACAGTACGGCTGACTAATCCACAAAATGTGTTTGGCTTTGGTCTGACGCGTTATAGCAGTGACTGAGCACAGGCCTGTTTAAGCTCACATTGTGGCAGCGATCGTGATGAATGGGCTCTGAGCTACAATTAGAAACGAGAAGATACAGCGTGTCAGGGAAGTATGGTGACAATTCATAACAATAATATACAGAAGTTTTCACCACACAGATTACTGAGGAGATAAATACAGTTAATCTGGTTTAAATGTGATACAATGTATCAATGGCTCAAGCATGGCATAATATCCTATTAATATATTCTATTTTTATGCTCTTATGGATCAGTTAAAGATAAAAAGTATACTGGGGATGGTGGTGTAGACCTTTAACCCCAGCACCTGTGAGACAGAGGCAGGCAGATTGCTGTGAGTTCAAATCAAGTATGGTCTACACAGTTGAGTTCCTGGACAGCCAGAGCTACATAGATAGATACTGTCTCAACAACTACCCTGCTCCCACTGCTGCTGCCACCCAGTTAAAAAATAAATAAGGGCAAAAAGTAAGGGCCGAGGAGATGCCTCAGTCAATAAGTGCCTGCCATGAAGGCACAAGGACCAGAGTTCAGATCCCCAGGGCTCACATAAAAGCTGGGGGAGAGTCAAGAACGGAACAAAGACAAATGGGTGAACTCCGGTTCCCATGAGAACAATAAGGAAGTGAGTGACTAAGGATGACTTCTGATGCAGCTTCTGGCCTCCACACAGACATGCACACATATACAAATATGTATGGCCTTTACACAACAGTGGACTAATTATAATAATGACAGGCTATATAGCAAGGTCTTGACTCAAAGCAATGAGATAGACAGACAGATGATAGACAGGTAGTAGATACATGATAGGTAGATATAGATAGATCAATAGATAGATGATGGATGATAGATAGTAGGTAAATAATTATAGATAGATTTTAGATAGATAGATGATAGATAATAGATAAGTAGACAGACAGACAGATTGAGAGACAGACAATAAATCAGTATGTGTGCTGTGTGTGCACTTTGCATGAGAATCTCCAGTGATACTTTTGGGTTTGTTGTTTGTTTCGAGACAGGGCCTTGTGTAACCCAGGCCAACTTTGAAATCACTTTGTACCTGAGGATCAGTTTGAACTTCTGCTCCTCCTGCCTCTACTTCTGAAATACTAAGATTACAGACACATTCCACCATGCCTGGCCTTTAAAAAGCCTCCCCAGGTTAGATGCCAAGCCAAAGACTTGGCACTGGACTGTGCCTCTGCTTCCTGAACCATGGGATGAGTGCCTCTCTCGTCAAGTCCCCAAATGCTGGGGTGTCTGGATCAGCCAGAAAGTGACGTTCTTTACTCCTGACTCACTGAGCCTTTACGTGAGCCACAGAAACAAGGTAATAGGTCAGTTTTCCCAATGACGAAACAAACTGGAGATCTGGTGGGTTGAGTCCTGCAGAGGTCTCCTCTTGATGGAGCCATCTGGACCCAATGCCTGAAAGGAGACATGCAGCTGTGGACTGGGTGATTACACTGGCCTGTTTTGGGAATTTGGTCCAGTGTTGGTGTAAAGGGGGGAGTGGATTTCAGACCAGAGAATGTTGATGCTCAGAAACTGACACCCCAGAGTGAAGGCTCCTCCTTAACCCGTTCCTGCTCTCTTACCTCTCTCATCCCTTGTTCTTTTCCAAGGTGAGCCACTGAAACCAGTGCGTCCTCTTCCAGGCTGTCATCGAAACCAGAACTTTGTTTTTCCCCAGGGCCAGCCATAAAATCTCTGCCTTCCTAATGATGGGTTGATGCGTTGCACTCCAGAGGGTCCTACCCTATCCCTAAGAATGAGATGCTACAAGAAGGGGCCAAGAAGAATCGGAACAGATGTGCCTTGCAGGGGTCCCTTCAGTTTGTCTTCAGCACTCGTGCGCGCGCGCACACACACACACACACACACACACACACACACACACATATATACACACACACATACACACACACACATACACAATACACACACATACACACACACATACACACACACATATATACACATACACACATACACACACACATATATACACACACACATACACACACATATACACACACATACACACACACATACACATACATATACACACATATACACACACACACATATATACACATACACACACACATATATATATATACACACACACACATACACACACACATATACACACACACATACACACACATACACACACATATACACACACACATACACACACACACACACACACACACACACACACACACACACACACACACACGGCTGAACCTTCTCCGTTGGCCGAGCAACAAAACACCTTTCAACATGTAAGTTTTTTGGGTCTTCAATCTGTAGGCTCCTTGTTGTCTGTTGTCATAATTGTTGACCTGTCTTTTGTTCTAGGGTTGTCAGCTATTACCTTGATAACAGGCAGAGAAGGTTTCACCTCTCTCCACCCTTACAGTAGTTAAAGTCATTTGGCAGCTAACAAAAAATTTAAACCACATAAAATAATCCCACTTATTAGAATCCCATTTTAATAGTCTATTAGAGCTACAAGGCCGGAGACAGGGCTCCGTGTTAACAGCACTGGCTGCTCTTCCAGAGGATCCAGGTTTGAGTCCCATATGAGCACATGTGGAGGCTCACAGCTGTCAGTAACCCCAGTCTTAGGAGATCTGAGGCACTCTCCTGGCCTCAGTGGGTACTAGGCACGTGTGCGGTGCACAGACATATATTCAGGGAAAACAGCCAAACACATTAGATAAAAAGGATAGAGAAGGTTAGAACAAAGTTCTGCAGAGGACGGAAGAAGCAGGGGACATACAATAGTCAATAAGTGTCCCTTGCTGTCTAGAGACAGATCTGGTTTGCTCCAGTCAGTAGTACTTGTGAATGGATGACTGGGTGTTCAGAATACTTTCTTTAGCCACTGGGTTAAAGAAAACTCTGAGAGAGATGCCAAGACTCCAGCTCTGTCCCTAAGTTCTGCCCAACAGCAAAGCGTGGCGACACATGAAAGCCAGAAAGAGCAGCCATTGTCAAGGTCACCTTCAACTATTCAGTGAGCTTGGGAGCCATTGTGGGCTCCTCTGGCACATTTTATAAAGCCTCATTCATTTTAGTAAGGATCTGAGCTTGCTTCTGTGGCACCTCCCATTCAAGAATCACTTCC
The DNA here is from genome assembly GCF_963924665.1 of Micromys minutus. NCBI lineage: Eukaryota > Metazoa > Chordata > Mammalia > Rodentia > Muridae > Micromys > Micromys minutus. The sequence goes on from NC_137957.1 coordinate 6,915,868, forward strand.
ACTTGGTTTTGAATGTGAAACAAAAAAGATTCTTTCTTTTTATTATACTAGAGGAAAGACACAGCCGTAGGCTGGCTTACCATCCATGCCTCCACCACGGTTATTAACAAAGACACGAACAGAGACAGAACTTGCCTCGTTTAGCCAATAGTATGACCAGGAACTAGAAGTTAGGATTCTAAATCCAACTCCATGAGGTAATGATGCTTATCTAGAGGAACCCAGACAACTGGTTTAACATGTTACACTTGGAAGCTGCCAGAAATTTCAGGGCTTTCCTCTGCCATCAGGTCTGGTGTTACTGGCGTTACCACATGCCCCACTGTCTAAATCCATCTGGCTCAAACAAATCTAAAAATGAGCCAGGGATGTAGGCACAGGCTTGTAATCCAGAGTGTAGGTAGGAGCTTCCTCAGTTACATAGTTGCATAGTTACTCAGTTACATAGTTACTGAGGTCAACGTGGCTACAGAAAACAAATTAATAAAGAGCATTGTTTCTAGAGGGTCCCACCAAATCCCATAAATGGGGGAGGTAAGGAAGCCGGGAAGAAGGAACAAGTAGGTGAGGGGTCAAGTTGAAGCCTCTCGGCTTTAGATGGCTGTCAGTAATGTGCAGTGCAAACCTGCTAGCTTTCTGGTCAGTGCTATCTCCCCCCCACCCCCAGTCTTAGACCAGTCTGTGATTCTTCCAAGAGTCCTTTGATCCCCCAGTCTAGACTACCTGTCCCCGATGCACACCAGCTGCTATAACCTGTTCCTGTAATGGCTTTGTTCCATGGTACTTACTACATGAATAACTGCTCATTCAACCATGTCCTTCCCTGGTATCAGAAATTTCTATGGCATGTTCAACACACGTCCCTACTCCCGAGCAGACTGCTGGCTCCTGTCAGACGTTGTCACATAAGTCAGCTGAATGACTGAGTGTGGAATGGCTTCTAATTTTTGACGTGGAGAATATTTTCAGTAGGTTCGTATAGAGCTATCACTGGAGCACCTCAGATATGGGTTACTGGTCTCACAGGAGCTAGAGATGGACGGATTGCTTTAGAAAGTAAATTACTATTACACCCGTGTATGCATTTAGGCTTGCTCAGTGCATATACACATAGACACATGGAGACACTGAAAGACCCCCGGTAGAGGGGAGACCCTCAGTCTAGTCTCAGGATAACACGACCCCCCCAAGAACTCACGAGAGACCGTTCTTGCTGCAATCACACAAGGTTTATTGAAATCCAGCGCTGGGGTTGAGGAGTTTGACTCCGAGTGGCTGAGAGAAGGGGTTTTTAAGGAAGACAAACCACAACGGGGGGTGGGGTGGTACGTCATTGGAGAATACCAAAAATACCAGTGAAGAATCGTAAAGGAAACACCTGGTTTCTCAAGATTGTTTATGATGTGTTATTTAACTTTTATGTTTTTATGGTCAGTCAGTTTCTGAAACAGAGTCACCCTGACCTTAAGGCCACAAATTCTTTATGGTCAGCCAGTTCCTGGAATCGAAGGATAGTATTGCAGAACTGGCTAGCCTGCATTTTTGGCTCTACTCTACCTGCTAGGGGTCTTCTACTTTACCTGTTAGGGGGTCAGGATTTATCCTGGTCTTTCAACACACACACACACACACATACAGGGACACACACACAGACACAGCACATACAGGAACACACACATAGACACATGGAGACACGCACACATAGACACACACAGGCACACACACACAGGCACACACAGGCACACACACATAGACAAAGGTGCACACACACAGAAACACACACACAGGCACATACACATAGACAAAGGTGCACATACATACACACATAGATACATAGAGACACACGTGCACACTGAATTAGGAAATGAACTGAATGAAAATGAACACATAATAATTTATTAGTTGAAACCAAAACAGTGCTTCCATGGTATTTTACAGCTTGGTATATGTTCAGTGTTGTTTCTCAGAAGGGAAATGCAAATTAAAACCATCATAGTGAAAGACCCTCGTTGAGAGGACCTTTAGCTGAGGAGACCCCAGGACCCAAGAATCAGCCGAGACCACTGGATGCAAGTCACAAGGGGGTTTTATAGGTCACAGATGTCCGTGGGCGACAGCCTATTCAGAAGACTGGCACGCCGGACCAAGGGACAGTTTCTTTTTTATAGGGTTTGGGGGGCAGAAGTGAGGTACAGAAGCAGAAGCATAGTAACAGGGGTTTAATTGGCTAGTTTAAATGTGGCCAGGGAGTGAGCCCAAAAATATGGCTCCAAGGACACGGCTCCTGGTACCAGCTGGGGCTGCTGCTCCCGAGAATAGTTGCCTTGGGCTTATATAAGTGTGGGAACTGTGGCAGAAATATGGCTCCAAGGACACAACTCCTGGTACCAGCTGGGGCTGCAGCTTTCGAGGATAGTTGCTTTGGGCTTATCCGAGTGTCTTCCTTTCTTTGTCTATTGCTAGCTGGCCACCCACCGGTATCTTGCTTGGCCACCTGGGACCCTGTCCTAGCCTGCCCCGTGTGTGCACAGCCTTACAGAAATGGCATTTACTGTTGCTAAGCGGGGGTCTTTCAATAGGATGACACAATACTCTTTTTGGGGTGACTGTAATCCAAAAGATTAACACTGCCCAGTGCTGGTGAGGACAAGGAGAAGGTAGAACCAACATATGTTGCTGGTGGGAATGTAAAACTCAACTGGAAAATTACTTAAGAAGTTAGGAACACTCCATGACCCAGTTATGTAACTTCTGGGTACCTACTTTAGAGAAATGAAAGCTGCATTCACACAGAGACAGCATATGTGTGTGTGTGTGTGTGTGTGTGTGTGTGTGTGTGTGGTTTTTTAAAATATGAGCTCTTATGTAGCCCAGGGTAGCCTTAAGCTTATGATGTAGCTAAGGTTAGCCTTGAATTACTGATCCTCCAAGATCTCCTAAGTGCAGTGCACTCCTATGTCAGGATCAAAGCTGAGATTATGCTTTTAGTAACATCACAGAGGAGCTCTAAACTAGAAACAAGTGGATGTTCACGTCTTATAAATCAGTAAGCACAAAATGGAATTTCCACGCCACAGGAGATAGTTCAGCAACTAAGAGAAGATGAGCATTGAAAACATGAAATAACATGACTAAATCCCCAGGTACCATTCTAAGTAAAAAGCTAGACACAAAGGCCTGCCTATAGCGTGATTGGTTTATATGAAATGTCTAGCAATGGATGCTCCCTGACATAGGAAGTGGATTTAGATTTAAATTTAATTAAAATCATCAAACTAAACACTTGCATCAAGTTCAGAAAATTTAATGGCACAAAAATTATACCCCAACAAGACCACTGAACTAAGAAACCAAAGAACCAGCGAAGATTTACCTGTGAAGGAAGATACTTCTCCTGACCACACAGTCAAAGGCCTGACTTCCTCTCAGGGGCAGAGACTTTCACCCTCTTCCCTGCAATAACATAAGTTCTCGTTGAGAAACTGGCTGTCTAGAAGGCAGACCAGTTTTAGCCTTTCTCAAGGTGTGACGGAGTCCAGCCAGTACCTGTGAGTACAAAACATGCCATGCCCTAAAGGAGCAGAAACCTATCTTCTATCTCTTCATTCCGGCTGGCTGGTGCCATCTTAGACCATAGTATGTCAGAGAGAAAAGACACAAGACATGGGGGCCTCTGGCAAATTCATAGGATTTTTTCAGTTTTCAAGTAAAAGAAAAACTGATTGTCATACATGTTTTTGTTGGTTGTATGGTGCCGTAACCTGCAACTTGGGGACCTCATGCTTTACATTGTGGGCTGAAACGTCATTTGTATCCCTGTCTGTCTTTCTGGGACATTCTCCACCACGTGGACTAAGTGGTAGATACAGTCATCTTGGAGATTCCATATGCTCTTACCCTGAGGTGATTAATCAGGAAGCAGCCTCTCACCCAGGTGAGGCCAGTCCTGGGGCCCTGAACTACAGTGTATGGACCAGGATCAATGGTTTTAGGTATTGACTCGAAATAACATGTTTTCTTTGAGCTTTGTTCTAAAGGGGGCAGGTCTGGGCTCTAGTGGAAACCACTGTGGTTCGTCCCACCCTGAGGCTCATGTTGAATCTTCCCTTGTGAAACATTAAGAGGTCAGACAAGGGAACCTCTTCTTGGTGACTAGCTCTTGCTCTCCTGAGTGGGCTGATCCATCCAGTGACTAATGGATGAGGGACTAATGCTGGAATGAGCTCCCTGAAAAGAGGGACTGCTTCAAAAACCAGTTTGGTTAGTGTCTTTCCAGGTCATGCACAACGCCACCTCAGAACTCTGAGGCCTCACCAATGCTGCCCTTTGACCTTAGACTGGGACTGGGAACCGCTGGAAACCACGATAAACTTCTTTCTTTGTACTTTACCCAGGCTTTGATTGTCTCAGTTAGGGGCTCTCCTGCTGTGATAAAAACACCAGGATCAAAAGCAAGTTGAGAAGGAGGTTTATAGTCCAGGTAAATCTGTCTCTCGGAGAGAATCAGGGCAGGACCCCAGGGCAGGAGGAAGCTGGAGGCAGGTACTGAAGTAGAAGCCCTGGAGGGGTATTGCTGAATGCCTTGTTAAATTTGCTTTCTGATCCACCCTAGGACCACCTGCCTGAGAGGTGGGACCACACACCGCTGGGTGGGTCCTTCCTTACCAATTATTAATCCAGAAGATGCCCTACAGATTTGCCTACAGGTAATTTGATTTTTCCCCCCTCAACTGAGCTTCCTTTTCCTAAATAACTCTAGCTCATTCCAAGCTGACCAAAACCAAAACTAAAGCCCAACTAGGACAATGATTTTGTTATTGGCAACAGAAATTTGATGAAGAAACCTGTCGGCTGGTGCCCCTATCAAGAGACGGTGGCCTTAGACGAAGGTTAAGGGGTGTGCTGGAGACAAAACTCCTCCCTTGTGACATTCTTTTCTCTACTCAGGTATTTTCTCTCATCTTTACGATAAATGGACTCTGTCTCTCTGCCTCTGTCCATCTGTTGGTCTATCCACCACGTCTGTCTGTCCGTCTGTCTCCCTCTGTCTCTCTCGTTCGTCTGTTCTGCATCTTTGTGTGTGCATGGACACATGAGTGGAGGCTAGATGACAACCTTGGATGTTGTTCCCGAGAAACCACCCAACTTGTCCTTCAGAATAATGTTTCTATGTCTCAATCCGGCCTGGAACTCAAGTCCTAGGAAGCCACCTACTTCCAGCACTGAGTTATCACAGCCAGATTTTTAATTAAATTTTTTAAAGACAGCCCTGGCTGTCCTGGGATCACAGTGTAGACCACACTGGCCTTGGACTCACAGAGACCCACCCACCTCTGCCTCCTGCGTGCTGAAGTTAAAGGTGAGTACCACCACGCCCATTTCACCCAGCTTTTTAAGCCGTGGGTTCTGGAACTTGAACTTGGGTCCTCATGCTGTCAAAAAAGCACTTCACAGAGAGCATTAGCTCTTCAGCCCTGGTGGGTGGATTCAATTTACTCTACGCCTCTGTTTTCTTGTCAGAGCAGACCTCCTTGAAGGAGCTTTCAGTTCTCAGGAACCCCAGTTCTCCCGCCTTCGGGGGCAGGGGATGGGTGACAAGGAGGGACATAGAACAGAAATGATACAATGAGGAGAAATGAAACATGGGGCTTCAGCTGGGCAGAAGTAAGCGGTGCAGTGGAACACACCTAGTCCGTCTGTCCATCACAACCCTCCTCGGTGTCTTCTCAGCCACCCTGAGGCAATACAAGGAGCACTTAGGGTGAGAGATTGCATAGCATCATCCACTGCAGGTTCTGCCCTGTTCTGCATATGTCACTCCTTCTTAACTCTTAATCTTTATAATAAACCCCGTGAAAATGATACTATTATTACCCTGATTATCGTGAGAGGAAAATGAAGTGCAGAGTGGTTAATACTTTGCTCAAGGTCTCGGTGAATAAATGGCTGAGGGAGAACCAACCCCAGGGAGTCTTATTTCCTGACTGTAACATTAAGGTATCCTTAGAAAGGCAAGTGTGGCTGGCTCTGCAGAAGTGGTTCCAAGTGGTTAGTCACGTAATCCTTCCTAACTGCCTCTCACACCTGCCTCCCGTGAAGTCTGGGGCCCCCACTACTGCTCACAGCCTTCTCCCTTTTCTAATCCCCTAACATGCTGGGTGATGATCCAGGTATCAGACGACTTTAGGACGGACAAGGGAAACTGTGGTGTGTGTGTGTGTGTGTGTGTGTGTGTGTGTGTAAGAACAACAGTTTCCTCTCCACATAAATTGGCTCTCTGTCTGTCTGTCTCTGTCTGTGAGTGTGCATGCACACATGCACAAGCGTGCAGAGTCCAAAGGTTGATGTCCACTCTTCCTTCATTACTCATTTGAAGTAGAGTCTCTCAGGGCACTCCCTGAGTTGCTCTGGAGAGGTGCCTGCTCCTGTCCACCTCTGAATTTAGGTCCCAGATGCATGTAGCCCTGTACAGGTTTTGATGTGGGTGTGGGGGATCTGAATTCAGGTTTATGCACTTGACTAAATGGAGCTACCTCTCCTCCTCCTTTCCAAAGCTTTTCTGTGATGCGCTGTAGCATGTGCGCTCTACCATCACCTGCTGAGGAGACACTGTTCTTAGTTCACTGAGATTCAGGAAGAATAAATGACTTGACCAAGAGCACACAGGACCTTAATGCAGGTATTTGGATTTCAACTCTCATATATGATTGCAACAGAGTGTGTCAGGGCTGTGAGCAAAGACTTGGAATGAGGAGGTAAAAACCCTTGAAAAAAATGCTCTAATTAACTAGGTGTGGCAATTCACACCTATAATCACAGCACTTGGGCGGCCAAGGCAGGAAGTTTGCCTTAGGGTTGAGGCCAGCCTGGGTGTCAGGCTGGTATGGGCTACAGAGTGAGATTCTGTCTCATAAATCAAACAACAGAATATCGAAAAGATCCAGCATGAAATCAAATTTCTTTCGACACGACGCGGATGCTGTATACACAGGCATTTGATTAAACTATGATTTTCTGTAGATGTATGAAATACAGAATTGCCTGTACTTATATACAGCCCATAATCACAACCACATCCCACAGATAGTGACGAACTGGAACTACATCTCCTCTTGGATCCAAAAAACTGTTCATTCACCATGCAACAAGAGAAACAGTCATGGGCAGGGATTGTAGTGTGGTGATAGAAAACCTAATGTGTGCAACACCAAGCATGGAGCAGGGACCGAGTTCCTCGTTTGATGTCTGGTGCTGTCTCCTTGAGCGGCTGCTTGGAATGGGGCGTGGGGATTAGGAGAAAACAGACCAATCACATCCAGTTTCTCAGCTAATGCTTCAGTCTCTGGATAGGCTCAGAGCTCGATGCTCACCGCCTGAGAGAGATTCAAGGTGACTTGGTGACATTCAAGGTCACCATCTCACAGCTAGCTGCTACAAGCCTTAAATTCTGTCTGTCTGGCAGGTTCCCAAAGTCCAGGTGCATCATCTCACTGTGTCTCTGAGGTGGCTCACCAGCACCCAGCCTTGACACCCAAAGTGGTAGAGCACGATGGTTGGGCTTCTTTAGTAGTGAGATCCAAAAATGTGCTGGTGAGGCGGTTTAGGGGGTTAAATGCATTTGCCAACAAACATTCAGATCTGGGTTTTAATATCTAAGGCCCACATGTTAGGAGAAAACTGTGTGTGTGTGTGTGTATGTGTGTGTGTTTGTGTGTGCACACAGGCATACATACATATAAGTATACCCAATAAATATTTTATGTATGTGAGCACACTGCCAGTCTTCAGACACATCAGAAAAGGCTATCAGATACCATCATAGATGGTTGTGAGCCACCACATGGTTGCTGGGAATTGAACTCAGGATCTCTGGAAGAACAGTCCATGTTTTTAACCACTGAGCCATCTCTCCAGTCCTAAATATTTTGTTAATTAAAAAAAGATATTTTTTAAAAAGTAGATCTTTCTTTTCCAGCAAAATTAGAGAGAAGAATTATCAGAGTGGTTTGTCAGTGCTCCTCGTGTACAAAGCCTTTTCTTTTGTTAGGTTGTCAGCTCCTCGTGTACAAAGCCTTTTGATAGGTTGTCAGCTCCTCAGGTACAAAGCCCTCTGATAGGTCATCAGTCTCAGTTCTGCCTCTGAAATTGTTTACTTATAGCTCATCTTCATCTCCTGCATCACATGAGACATCCCGAAAGGAACATTTTTTGTATGAAAATGTCACAATGAAACCTATTATGTTGTACAACAAACCAAGGGTAATAAATAAATTAATTTAAATATACAAAATGTAAATCAGATTACATCACTCCCTGCTTTAAATGCTTGGGAGATGCAGTGATGAGAATGCTGAGTAAGTGATGAGAATGCTGAGTAAGTGATGAGAATGCTGAGTAAGTGATGAAAATGAAAATGCTGAGTAACTGATAAGAATGCTGAGTAAGTGACAAAGTGCTGAGTAAGTGGTGAGAATGCTGAGTAAGTGATGAGAATGCTGAGTAAGTGATGAAAGTGCTGAGTAAATTATGGAAGTGCTGAGTAAATTATGAAAGTGCTGAGTAAGTGATGAGAATGCTGAGTAAGTGACAAAGTGCTGAGTAAGTATTGAGAATGCTGAGTAGCTGAGTAAGCAAACTTTTAAGACAGAAACATGGGAGAGCACCTGTATGGAGGAGTAAGGATAATGAGTGAGAATGATGTGAACTTGTCTGAAGCATAAGAAAGAAGGAAAGAAACAGACAGAAGTACAGAGAAGCAGGTGTATGGGTTGGCACCTGCTACTATGTAACAACCCCAGACTGGAAGCCATTTACTTTGTAGAGCACAGGGAGCTGTTAGCTGGTCTGGGTGGAGGTGTCTCTGTATGGGGGCAGTCTCAGATTGGAAACATTGGGAGAGGAAAGGTGAGGTCCCTAGACTTCGCACAAGCTTTCAACATCCACATGGACCAGAGGAAGGCTATGCTAATTCCCACGGTTCTAAGGCACTGGTCCCTATCAATAATACATGATCACTTGGAACTTCATCCACACCTTTACATCCATTGGAGGTATCCTCTGATCCCCACTGAGGGGTAGCTCTTACACAAAAACGCTGAACTGATTTTTCTTGCTTAGGTGCTTGAGGCTGAGCCCCACCTTGGGGTTGTCACATACCTGAACCCACACACTCAGCAAGCAGTGGCTCTCTCTAGACTCCCCACTTGCCAAAGTGCTTCCAGAAACCCCCCAGAAGCCTTGACCCTGTTCTCTTACCAGCCATGTCTTTGGAGGAAGGACGGTCTCATGGAGATAAAGTCTGTTCAGAAGTGACACTATTTGTACTTCATTCTCCAAACTCTGTAATTTCTCTAACGACCCCAGAGTTGGAGAAAATACAAGCAGAGGAAGGAAATCTGTTCTGTCAAGCATCTTGCCCTAGGTAAAGTCTCACTTTAGCTACGTACTTGAGTGGGGGGATGGGAAGGAGCCTGGGAGAGTATACATGAACATCTCAGAATATTGTCTGTTTCCTTACAGTGCAATTTTTGTGTCATTTATTTGTGACAGGGTCTCTTGTGATTCAAGCTGGCCTCACACACATTTAACAGAGGGTAACTCAAAACTCCGGATGCTCTTGCTTTTGATTAAAGGTGTGCACCGTTACCCATGCCTGAATCTGGAGGTAGGAAGCTAACAGACTGTACTGGGTTGTGTCCTGTGTCCCCTTCCCAGCCCCGGTGTTATCTTCACGTTAATTCCTAGAAACTGCGACATCTGCCTTACTTGCAAAGAGTTTGCAGAAACAACTAAGGCATATTTATCTTTAACCTCATCCAGAAGTTGATGAAACATAAAGACATTTTGATTTTTTAAATAATCACATCTGACATTTATTGCACAAACAGTTAGCAACATTTTAAACATCTCTATTTATTTAATTGCTGTTATTGTTGGGAGCGGTGGCACATGTCTGTAGTCACGGCACTCTGGGAGCGGAAGCAGGGGAATCATGAGTTTGAAGGAATGTTGAAGGTTATAGCAAGTTCAAGGCCAACGTGAGCGTCCAAGTAAGCCAACAGAAAACCGGGGGCTGTGTCTCAGTGGCAAGTGCTTTCCTGGAAAGCTCGGGCTCTGGCTTTGATACTCAGTATATCAACTCAGTATATCAGTATATCAAAAAAGTTTTTTTTTCCCCATCAAAAGCTCATAGAACCCAGAAGTTCGTAGCTATTTTTAAAGATATGAGTTGTTTAGTTCTATGACTTATTTGAAGATGTTACAAACAGCTCACCTCCTGCTGCTGGAAAATGGTTCTGCTTGGCCACTTAGCTGGGGACCTTTGGGTAAATGACTCCACTCTGAGCCCGTTGGCTGCTTCTCCTGCAGGACTATCACCAAGTTTAGGTCCTTGGTATACAACTCATATTTCTGGGCTCTGGTCTATTGAATCAGATTTTCTAACCTTGGGGTTCCTATAAATTTTTGTTTCCTGGGGTTTATTTCTTAATACAGTGTCTCATTTTGTAATCTAGCCTTTCCCAGACTCACAAAAAATCCTCCTGTCTCAGCCCCATACGTGTTGGGATGACAGGCATGAGGTACTGTGCCCATATGCATCCACTTCCTGAAGATTTACCTTATTTTATGTGTAGGTGTGTTTCTGCCTGCATGTATCTACACACATTACATGTATGCTCGGTACCTGTGGAGGTTAGAAGAGGGCACCAGGTCCCCTGGAACTGAAATTGTGGAGGTTGTGAGACACCGTGTGGATCCCGGGGATGTAACCCAGATTCTGTGACACACAAATGCTCCAAGCCATCTCTCCAGCTTCCATGTGCATTTTAACTGAGTGAGCGATCTTGGTAAACATCCAAGTTTGGGAACTACTAAACTCCATGGTTCACATTCCCTTTTTCTGATTTTTGCTCCTGCTACCCAATCTCTGCTGCTAGCTCTTGTAACACAACAAAACACAAGATAAACAATAAAAAAGTAACAAGTTCATGGTTTCGTCATCCTCACGTACCCCCAGAACTTTGGTGCTGGTAGGTAGTAAGTGCTCAATAAATACCTGAAACACTAATCAATGGTGATTAAAGAAGCAAGTGTTATATGGATCCCAGTCACCTACAGATAGAGAAATGCAAAGGGAAAAACAAACTATTTAAAACCTCTGGATATGTCTTGGCAGGTCTTGCTGCCATGTTACATATTTCATATATACACAAAGCATATATAGAGAGCTGTGGGGAGGGGCCGAGATGCTCCTGTGGGCTAGGTTGCCCCGTGGTGTTTCATGGAGGCGGTGAAGCTGGCTTTCTTCTCCTTGACCGGTCCAGGGCCAGGACCACGAGTGCCTGCCTTGGTGAGAGGTGTCTTGAGGTCTGTGCTGCAGCTCTCTAAATCAGCAGGGGCCACACCAGGTTTCTGAAGGCCCCAGCAGAGAGGAGGAGACCTCAGCCTGCAGTGGAGCAAGCCCAGTATGCTGCTCTCTGCCCATGAGCTATGTAATAACACCTCTTGCAATCCCATAGTCCTTTGCCCTCTCCCCGACACCCCATTGGCTACCCTTGAGCTCACCAGCTCAGACACTGTCTGCTGGCCTTGGCAAGTATCTGCTAAGAATGAAATCTGTCACGGGGGTGGGCAACTTAGCCAGGGGGATGTAGAGAAGCTTGACATCTAGGCCAGGGTTGTAGCGGATGCGGGGGCTCCGGGAGACAATGGCGTGTTCCATGCTGTTGGTGACATCGCTGATCCTCGGTTCTGCCGTCTGCATCAAGTGAACCAACCTTTCTGTATCTGAAACATTGGAGGAAGAAGGTAGAACAAAAGCCTTTGCTGTTGTTATTATTATTTTTTAAATGTGCTCCTCCCATCTGACCCGGAGGGTCTATCCAAGGTCTCTGACTACTGGAAGCCTGATTCAGCATTTAAAGCAAGTTTCTGACAAGATTTACAGTGTATCTTAAGCACCCATTTACAGGATCATTAAAATACCTCATTTCTCTCTCTCAACACTAGAGTTGTGTCCCGAAATCTCACTGTTTTGTTAGATGACCAACAAAAAGATCCCGCCCAATTCTTCTACAATAAATCACTTAGTAGCTGTCTGACCTGGAGCATAAGCTTTGATTATCTGTAATTACGTGGACCCTAGGGAAGAGCAAAGAAGACTGTCATCTTCTCTGAGAGGGAAACAGAGAAGGAAGGTTATTTTGACCCAGTTCTGCTCTTCTGGGCCCGCTGTGAAGTCAACCATCAGGGGTGGCGTGAGAAGTGCTCTTCTCGTGGTGTCCAAGAAGGAACAAGGGATGGAAAAGAGGGGAAGGAAGAAGGAGGGAATGGGGACAAGGGCAAAACACAGTCCCCCAAATGCATGTTCCTAAGGACACACCCACTATTTTAACTATTTCAACTATTTCAAGGGGCCAGATGACATCTGCATTGTCTCCCACAGGCTGGGGAAATATGAAACATCGGTAGATTAATCCTCTGTTTGGTTGGTTTTGTTTTGAAGACAAAGTCTCACTCTATCCTAAGCTGGCCTGGAACTCACTATATAGCCCAGGCTGCCACCCTCCGGACTCCAAAGGTGATAGACACTGTTAACTTGGTGAGAGAGTGGGAGCTCTAGGCTTGCTCTAGGCTTAGCTCCACATGTTTATCATCCTCTCTAGCAAGCTGTGCTTACACAGCAACACTCAGCGTCTCGAGGGAGAGGCATGTGGAGGCCTGCCTGGGGTGACATGCCGAGTGATTTCCTCAGTTCTTTTTGTTTTGAGGCAGTTTCTCACTGGACCTGGAGCTCACTGACTGGCCATCAGACCTATAGATCCTCCCCTGCTTTCTGGGATTTCAGTTATGTGCTTCTGTGTCCTGCTTTTTATGTGAGCGTTAGGGATACAAACTCAGGTCCTCAGAAAGCATCTTACTGACTGGGATATCTCAGCCTCATAGTCTTCGTTTACAGATGAAGAAAATGGAGGCATAAGATGACCTGGGGTATCCTTCTGTGATTACAGCATTTGGGAAGCAGAGGTAGACAGGTCCAGAGTTCGAGGTCATCCTGAGGTTCTAAGAGCCTGGAAGCAGCAGTCAGGCTCCAGCGTACATGTTCTTTGCCACTTTGCTAATTCTCTTCTCCGTGCAAGATCCGCCTGCACCTGATGTCTGGAGGACAAATGTCGGGAGCAGGCGGCATCCCTCCGCACACCCTACCCATCCCCACACTGTAGCTCAGCTACGTGGGCTCTAATCTCAAACTCTGGCTTTGCTACTATGTTTGTATGATCTCTGTGGCTGCACCTCATCCTCTGTAAACCCGAAATCCAGCCGGTAACTCCAAGCCTCTAGATCTTCCTCTAGAGCTCACTTCTGACCCCAGACTCACAGTTTTGGAAATACTCCTCTCCGTAGCTGTCTCGTGTCTCCTGTGGCAGCCGATCCCACAGCTTCTTCATGCGTGACTGCAGGGCTTCTTGGCCCAGAATGCCTGTCTTGTAGTTCCCTGGCTCGATGATGCTGACCTTCACCCCGAAGAAACGAAGCTCGCGCCTGTGAGGTTAAGAGTTGCATTTGCTTTAGCCTCATAACAGCAAGCATCAGAAACACATCTGGAAGGACCCTGGGAATCTGAAAGTGTTCATCTTAACATAAAAGCTATTTTCAACATTGCCTTCCTTAGGGCTTCAGTCCTTTCTCCAACTGATGGGTAGCCTGTGGCAATTTGCATTAGGCAAAAACAACAGGGAGCCAGTGAAGAATCTAGGCCAAGGCCTCACCTCCTCCAGGGTTCTCCCCACTCAGCCCTGCAGCACCTACATGGCCAAAGGAATAGGGGCTCTGTAAAAGGCGGCATCTTCTGAGGGCTTCAGATGCACCCCTACTCCAGGCCTCCCTCTGTAAAGTCAGTCAGTCAGCCTGTCTGTCTGTCTCCTTCCCTCTCTCTCTCCTTCCCTCCCTCTCTCCCTTGTGCTCTCTCCTTCTCTCTCCCCTCCTTCTCTAACCTCCTTCTCTTTCCTTCCCTCTCCTTCCCCCCTCCCCCTCTCCCTTCTCTCTCTCCTCTTTCCTTCCTTCCCTCCCTCTTTCCCTCCTTCTTTCTCTTTCCCTCTCTTCTCTCTCTTTCCCCCTCCTTCCCTACCTCTCCCTTCTTCCCTCCCCCTCTCTTTTTCTCTTTCCTTCCTTCCCTCTTTCTTCCTCCTTCATCCTTCTCTCTCCCTCCTTTTCTCTCTGTCTCTGTCTCTCTCTGTCTCTCTGCCTCTCTCTCCCTCCCCACTCCTTTCTCTCCTTACCGGCCTATCAGGGTTTTCCTCACTCTGGGTCCACCCAAGGGAAGACCCACCTGGTGTCTTCTCTTGTCACCACACAGTTCCCTCCTCACTTCTCTCTTGGTCCTTAGAGGAGGCACCAGCTGCTATTTGAGCTTCTTCCCCCAGAACTAAACTGCCACACTCTGCCACTCTTGGGCCTCCATTACTGTGATAAAGCCCCAAGATCCCCACCTGGTTTGGTACCAGGACCCAATCACCTGATGCTATCAGAGAAGGCTTCAACACCAAACTTGGAGACACAGTAACCGCCACCAATGACAGCCACACGGCCACCAGAGCTGGACATGTTGACCACTCTGCCCCGGGCTTTCTTGATCATTGGCAGCATGTTCAGGGTGACATCAATCAGCCCCACCAGGTTTATGTTGATCACTTTCACAAAGTCTTCCTTGGTCAGCCATTCGTTGGGCCCACTGGGCAGGCCCACTCCAGCGTTGTTCACCAGGGCCCAGAGGCCTAGGGTAAGAGAGAGAGAGGTAGACAGATCACATGGGAATCAGAAAAATCTCCGAGAAAGTTCCAGGGGCCACTACCCAACAGCTCAGTGCCCAAGGATGGCTGAGCAGGTGAACGGCACAGATAGCGAGCCGGTACGCTCAAGGGTGCTGTGGCTTAGCACGGCTGTGGCAACTATGACAAGCCAAAGGTCAAAGTGTTCCCTTCCTGATTCTTATGGTCGTCAAATAAACTGGGCTCTGTGGCAGCTGTAGCCCAGGCTGTGCACACGGTCTCACAGAAGGCATGGGACACGGAGTAAGAGCCCCGCACTGTCATATAGACAGGTTGATGCTTGAGTTCTCTTGCCGTGCATTTTTTCCCTCTATTCTTCTAAGTAGAAAAAAAGTTCCAGCTCGCTGTTACCAAATCAGCAAACCTCATCCACCCATTCATTCATTCATTCATTCATTCATTCATTCATTCATGTGTCTGCTCTGGGCCAGTTACTAAGCAAAGGAGACATAGAATGAATAAGCTGGGCTCTTACACCTCCAGGAGCTCAGACATCAGAAAGAAAGATGTGGTAAGAATATTTATAGATAGATGTGAAAGGGTCTTTAGTAACTACTTGTGGGAAATGTTGCCTCTTTAAATTAGGTAGGACTGGAGGAAAACTGTGGTTATCTGGCTCTTGCAGAGCCTCAGGATTGAAGAACTTCAGGTTCTAGGTCTGGTTCTAGCTTCAACCTTGGATAGATCCCTTCTCTCCCTTGGCCTCTCTCCTCAAACAATGCTAGCACAGTTAATCCCACAGCCTGCTAGGGGAGGGAGCTGTGGGAGAAGGTTCCTATTGCTTGTTTTATGTATTGAGCTTCTGTAAAGACAATGGAAGCCTCTTCCTTCCTCAGAGGCTCCATGAGTCCATCCCCTGGTCCCCCATTTTTTCCCTGGTGTAGACGAATGCTGACCCTCTTGCTGCCATTGTCTGTCCTCTCCTAAGGGCAGATCAGGATGCATGCTTCGATTCTGACCCATCTTTGCCCTAGCTCTGGGGTCCCCACCTCAGCTGTACCTCTCCCCATCTTCACCCTTCTTCAAATCAGAGAGACTATGGTAGGGAAATAACAGGCTGGCAGGACTTAGCACCTTCCCAGCTGAGGGGACTCTCTTGCCTTACAGAAGAGAAAAGGAGACTCCTGAGCCCCAGACCCTAACCCGCCAGTGGTCTCTTGCTCAAGAGATGGCCACGTACTGCCAGCGCCTCCGACAGCGCACTGGGGAAGTATTACCTTTGTTTGTTTCCCTATAAAGGACAACTAGATGATCGTTGGAGCTCTATGGCTGTGCTTACAGAAGACTCTCGATTCTCCTGCCTCAGTTCCTCTGTTCTGAGACGCAGGTGTGCATCACCTCACACAATCCCTAGTACTTCTTACATGAAAGACATTGCCGGGTGGCGCACAAAGAATAATGGTCCTCCAAAGATGTTTCCTTCCCAGGACCTGGGATTTTGTTAGGTTGTATAGAAAAGAGCTATTGGCAGAAGGAAGCAGCCAATCAACTGACCTTGAGCTGGGAGACATTATCCCAAGCTCACTGGGTAAGCCCACACAACCACAGGACACCTAAGTGGAAAAAGAATGCAGATGCCAAAGAATCAGAGAAATGAAAAACCTTTGAGAGGACATAGCCCAGGCTGGAGAGACGGCTCAGTGGTTAAGAGCACTTACTGCCCTTCTAGAGGTCCTGAGTTCAATTCCCAGCAACCACATGGTGACTCACAACCATCTGTAATGGGATCTGATGCCCTCTTCTGGTGTGTCTGAAGACAGCTACAGTGTACTCATATATATAATAAATAAATAAATCTTAAAAAAAAAAGAGGACATGGCCTAAACTTACTGGAAGAGGGAATGAGCCACGAGCTATGGAATGGTACTGTGCTTCTAAGGCACACTCTCGGAGGCACCAGCGGCATGTGGCCCTCTCTGGAGCATAGACCACTGATGTGTTAGGATCTGAGGCTCCTCTGTTGGCGCGGAGGTAGCCTCAGAAGGTGGGAAACCTGGATGTGCGTTCTGCTCTAGAGCCCCCCCAGGGGAGCAAAGCTCTGCTGGGACCTTGAGTAGCAAGAACCATTTTGGATTTATTTCCTCAGGAATTATGAGGTAATATTACATGTGTGTTGTTAAACCTATTCATTTGCATGAATTTGTTGCAGCAGCAGCCACAGGAGGCGATACACCCAGTGAGTAATGAACACAGAAGACCGGAGGAGGCCGGATTCAGGAAACAGGCTGGGGCAGCATGGTAGCAGAGGCTCACCCCACTGAATCATTCATGAACTAACTCACTCAGAAAATGTCTGCTGAGCACCTTCAGAAGTGCTGGATTGCACCCCCAGTACTCAGGACATGGGGGAGTAAAATGGACACAAAGCCCAGCAGAGGTGACATGACAAAGAAAGACAGGGCCAGCAACATAGCTCAGCAGAAAGTCCCACAGCACAAGTTGGAAGACCCGAGTCCATCCCCAGGGCTCACATGGTGGAAAGAGAGAAATGATTTCCAAAAGTTATCCTCTGACTCACACACACATTTTTCCTATGTTCTTTTCTATAACTTCAGATCCATAGAACCAATGCTCTCTTCTGACCTCTATGCATAGTGTGTGTGTGTATTGTGTGTGTCTGTGCATGTGTGTGCACACACGCACAAACACACCAATAATTAAACAATAACAATATATATTTTTAAAAAGTTAAAATGTACTATGTACTATATAGGGCTAAAGAGAAAACCAGCAAAGAGCTAGAGTTGTTGGTCTGACCTGGGCAGAGGTCTAGCCTCGGCTCTTCAGGAGTCAGTACTTCTCCCAGTTCCTGTACTCGTAAGTAGGCAGTCTTGTGTCCACACCCTGTATGCTACACATTCAGCAGAGAAGGCCCCACACATTCTTGGTACAGGCTCATTTCCCTGGGGGAGCAAGCCCCTGCCAAAGGCAGCAGTGTCTATGGTGATTTGCAGAAGAGTCCAGCCTGTCCCACCTTTTGCCCTTTATGATTGCCCCTACCCTGGGTCCACCAAGAAACACGGGGCCAATAGTGGGACTCCCGAAGTCTCTAAACCACTTCAGAGGTTTGGGCATTCAGAACGTTCTAGCTGCTCCCTCGGAGGGAGGTTGTTTCTCATGCCAGCTGGCCAAACCATGTAGTGATTTCAGATCTTACTGGACCAGAGCCTCCCAGCCTGTTCCTACTTTAACATTTCAACCTCATTTGGACATCAGGGTCCCAGAGAGAGAGAAGAGAGAGAGGAGAGAGGAGAGGAGAGGAGGGAGGGAGGGAGGGAGAGAGAGAGAGAGAGAGAGAGAGAGAGAGAGAGAGAGAGAGAGAGAGAGAGAGGAGAACATTGAAGAATATGCAGTTCACCCCACCTTGCTCGCCCACTTGGTCCCTCACCCACTGGGCTGCTGCCTTGATGCTCTCCGACTTGGTGACATCTAGGAGGAAGATCTGTAGCTGGTAGGAGGTATCCTGCAGGAGTTTCTGAGCCCCCTCCTCAGTGAGGCAGGCAGCAAGCACTTTCATGCCCCTATCAACCAGTTGTCTGGCCAGCAGGTTCCCAAAGCCGGAGTCACAGCCCGTGATGAAGACATACTTCTCGGAGAGGTTTTTAACCAGGTTGCAGTTTTTGAACCAGCGGTACATAAAAGCAAAGTCTGTGAGGGCCGCCATTGGGGCTGATGTCTAAGGATGGGCCCAGGAGACAGGAGGATGATGGGCTGATCCTCAGAGTCCAGGAGGCAGCCTGCCAGAACCCACACGAAAGGAGAGCTTCTGAGACTTGCAACAGATATGGGCCTCTGGGTGAGCCTCTCTGTAATTTTATAGGTGGCTGCATTGCCACAGCAATTAGCTCAGATGCAAGAAATTCAAGTCCAACCTGCAGCGTGTCACTCTGACAAAGCCACTGCCCTGGCCTCTCCATCTCTCCTCTCGACCTTTCAGGGTGGGATCCAAAAATGGAACTCAAGTGCATTCTGGGAAGGGGCACGAGAGGTAAAGAAGAGCTCTGCTCTGACTCGAGCTCCCTTAAGAAAACCCCACCCCAGTTTTACCTCCTGCCTAGGCATCACACCATCTGCCATGCATTTGGGCATGTCAACAAATTTAATTTGTATTATCTGGGGGTAGGGGGAAGGACAAAATCATTAATATGAAGGAAAAGCCGAATTTCAAGTACAGAGTTCCAGTAGGAATAAATACCAGCTTGTCAGCCCTTAGAGATCTTAATTAATTAATTTAGTTTAGTTGCTGAGAAATCTCCTTAAAAGCCCTAGTCTGAACTTGCCAAATTGACTTAAAACGGGTGACAGTCCTCCTGTCTCTACTAGGTGCTGGGATTTCAGGCAGGGGCCGCCATGACTGTGTTCTCTAGAGATAGTAAACGAGGTCTCCATCACGAGAGATGATAAAATCACAGGGTTTCCCCAGACTGGGTGTGACTCCACTATGCTGACTCCAGAGGGGAGGCTGGAGGAATGAGTTTCATCTTCTAAAGAGCAGAGAAGCTCAAACAGACGGGTGTGGTTCTACACGTTTGTTTCAGGCTTGGGAGGTAGAAGTGGGAGGATCCACGGAGTTCAAAGGTCATCCCCAGCTCCATATCTAGCCAGAGGCCAAAAAACTGGGCTACATGAGATCCTGTCTCGAACAAACAAAACACCCCAAACCAATCAGAACCCTGGTGGTGGGAGGGCCGATTTTACTTACTGGCCGAGGTTTACCAGTAAGGAGCCTCCACAGTGGACACCAACCCAGTATTCCAGCCATCCTACCCGCTGGTGACCTGGCCATTTTAAGAGCCCAATATTGAGGGCTCATTGGCTCCCTGAGGAAAGGGCTCTCGGGGAAGGTTCCTTTCCTTCTATCCCAAGGACCAGGCAGAGCGAGGGAGGGACTAACACACCATGTGATACCGTGGCTGGCTGGATATGCAAGAGGGGAGCTGAAGTCGAAACTGTAAGAAGATATGGGCCAAGGACAGACGGAACAGCAGACATCGAGGAAAGTCGGGAGCACAGGGAAGTTAGGGAATGGATAGCTCTGATCTGAGGTTCTCTGAGACTAACAGGCAGCCAGACTGGACGAGGTTGGGCAATGAACTCATTGAAACTGTGGGGAGAGCTTGGGCAGAGTCCTGGGTCTGAGGGAGATATTTGTAGGGAGAGCGAGGCCACGACTTAGAAAGTATCCGGGGCAGCACTTGCAGAGTGTGATTATGAGTGTGAGTAGAGAGCTCACAGAAAGGCCGGGTGCTGCTGAAACAAACCTAAGAAGGAAATCGGCTGGGAGTGTCTCGAGGGGCCACGCCCAGCATTGCGCAGGGACCTGGTAGTGCAACGAGCCTTCTTCACTCGACATCCAGGGCCATCAGGATGGGAAAGGTTACTAGCTGACCTCGTCCTTGTTCAGAGGGTCTGATACAGAAATCGGGTGCAAAAGTTCCCCTAAAGAGGGGGAGCAGTGGGTGCGTCTTTGTGCCCTACTATTTACCCCGGTGAGAATAACCACTATAATTTTTGAGCCAAATTTGAAGCACATTTTATTAAATACTGGCCAGGACGATGACAATGCCTAGGTTGATACCCGTGGTTCCCAGAGAATGACCATGAATTACCTTAGCTGCTTATAAAGGCAAAATCCACAAGGCTGCAGACTTTCTACCTTCGTCCAATTGGGGGCAAGCATACATCCTGACAGACCTCCCACCTGCGTGGGACCAAGACATCCCATGCAGCTGGGGCAGCTGACCTTGGTTACAGAAGTGAAAACAAGTGGCTTATCTTATGTGAACAGCAGACCCCAGCCTTCCAGGAAGCTATCTGTCCTTGGGCAAGTGGGGCTTACAGGTTAGAGGCATTCTTGTTTTATAGATCTCTTAAACACAGTAATTTAAACCTAAAACACAACTTTAGTCCTCTCTCTACAAGGCTGAGTCATTGTGTACCAAAGGTGTGGGGTGGGAAATAAGTTCATCAACCCATCCCTGAAGGTCAGCCCGTGGGTGATGGTGGTGGGCAGTGGTAGGTGACAAACCTACCTGCTTCATATTTGTCCTGAGGCGTGGCAGTCATCCCTTCATCCGTGTTGGCCTCCTGGATATGTAAGGGATCAGGGACATCATGCCTGGGAGAAAGCAATGTTCCTTAAGTGCTGATCAGACTGAGGGGTGGCGGGCATTCAGTTCTTGGGGACACGGATACGTCTGAGGCATCTGGCCCCAGAGGAGAATATTTCAAAACTGACCTGGACTATGCCTACTCTGGATCCAGTCACCTTCTAGGCCTCTCTACTGGCTCTCTAATAGTAGTAGTAGTAGTAGTAGTAGTAGTAGTAGTAGTAGTAGTAGTAGTAGTAGTAGGTTTGCTCACACTTCCAAATGGCAGATCCCACCAGACGGATGACTCTATTGACTGATGAGCAGACAAGGCAGCTAGAGCTGCAGCCCTTAGGGGCTTTTTATTTGAGATTTTTAAAATTTGGTTTCCCCTCTGGAGACCCCCATCCTATCCCCCATCCCTCTGCTTCTATGGGGTGCTCCCCACCCACCCACTCCTTCTCACCTCCCTGCCTTGGCATTTCCCTACACTGGGGCATTGAACCTTCACAGGACCAAGGGCCTCACCTCCCATTGATGCCCGACAAATCCATCCTCTGCTACACGTGTGTGCTCTTTGGTTGGTGGTTTAGTCCCTGGGAGCTCTGGGGGGTCTGGTTGGTTAATATTGTTGTTCTTCCTATGAGGTTGCAAACCCCTTCAGCTCCTTCAGTCCTTTCTCTAACTCCTCCATTGGGAACCCCATTCTCACTCCAGCGGTTGGCTGTGAGCATCCACCTCTGTGTTTGTCAGGCTCTTGGGGAGCCTCTCAGAAGACAGCTGTATCCCGTCAGCATGCACTTCTTGGAATCAGCAATAGTTTCTGGGTTTGGAGACTGTATATGGGATAAATCTCCCAGCGGGGCAGTCTGTGGATGACCTTTGCTTCCGTCTCTGCTCTATACTTTGTCTCCATATTTCCTTCTGTGAGTATTTTGTTCCTCTTCTAAGAAGGACTGAAGCATCCACTCTTTGGTCTTCTTTCTTCTTGAGCTTCATGTAGTCAGTGAATTGTATCTTGGGTTATCCGAGCTTTTGGGCAATTATCCACTTATCAGTGAGTGCATACCATGTGTGTTCTTTTGTGACTGGGTTACCTCACTCAGGATGATATTTTCTAGATTCACCCATTTGCCTAAGAACTCCCCAGGACATTCTTACCCTGCAACCCACATCCCCACCTTCACCCCCTGATACTCATCAAACTCTGTCTTATCTTCACCAACTCTTTTATTCTAACAGCCAGGCGTTGTCTTATTTTGTTAAGACCCACCTACAGCCTACTCCTGAGGACTCCAGTTTCTTAAAATCTATCACTGCTTCTTGCAATATCTGTCAGATGTCAGACTCCAACTCAAGGCAACATAGCATTCCTTTTCTACCAATCTCCCTGGAACTGACTGGAACTTGACTTTACCCACATGCCCACTTTCAGACGTGCCAAGTACCTCCTTGTCTTGGTGGATACCTTCTTGAGGTGGGGGTGGAAGCATTTCCCACAACTAACATACAGGCTCAGACAGTTTCTGGTCTCCTCCTTCAAGAGATCATCCCTTGATTTGGTGTCCCAGTCTCCCTCCTGTCAGACAATTGCGCTGAATTCACTTTCCAAATTTCTGAAAAACTAAGGCTCTAGACATCCCCTGCATTTTTGTATTCCCCACCACCCTCAGTCTAGGTGCTGGCACTGGAATTTAGGGATAACAACTTCCATGACCTGATATAATGAAGTCACTTCTGAGCCTGACAACGGTTTTCAAATGAAATGTCTGAAACCATATTCACCATCCAGAAACAGACGGGTTCTTTGACTGCTCTGGTGCTTCAGAACGGATGGGGGCTGGGTGTCCTGACAGCTAAAGAAGGTGGCCTTTGCTGCTCCTCCAAGAAGAATGCTGTTTCTATGTCAACCAGTCTGGGATAGTGAAAAATAAAATCCAGGAGTTACAATCAGACATGCAGAATTTCAAGGAACATGAGGCCTCCAGTTCCTGGGTTTTCAAAAACCCTATATGGAAGTGGATACTCCCTTTCTTATTTTTTTAAATTGGATATTTTATTTATTTACATTTCAAATGTTATTTCCTTTCCCAGTTTCCCCACCACAACCCCCTCACCTCCCCTCTGCTTACTCTGCTTCTATGAGGGTGCTCCCCCCACCTACCCACCCACCCACTCCTGCCTCACCGCCACTAGACCATCGAGCCTTCACAGGACCAAGGGCCTCCCCTCCCACTGATGCTAGATAAGCCCCTTCAGCTCTTCCAGTCCCTCCCCTAAGTCCTCCATTGGGGTCCCTGTGACCAGTCTGATGTTTGGCTGTAAGTATCTGCATCTGTACTGGTCAGGATCTGGCAGAGCCTCTCAGGAGAGGCTATATCCGGCTCCTGTCAGCAATCACTTCTTGGCATCAGCAATGGTATCTGCATGTGGGCTGTATCCCCAGGTGGGGCAGTCTCTGGATGGCCTTTCCTTCAGTCTCTGCTCCAGTCTTTGTCCCTGTATTTCCTTTAGACAGGAGCAACTCTGGGTTAAAATTTTGGAGATGGGTGGGTGGCTCCATCCCTCAAACAGGGGCTGTACCTAATCAAACATCTGGATATGAACTCGACATGTTCTTCCTCCTGTTTGTGGGGTGTTTCAGCTAATGTCATCCCCTTTGGGTTCTGGGAAGCTCTTGCTTTCTTGGCATCTGGGACTTTCTGGTTGCTATCCCAACTTCCCTATCCCCCATTGCTACACACTTCTGATCAATGTCCTGACCCTCTGTACGTCTCCTCCATCTCCTCCCACACCTAATTCTGTCCCTCTTCCCCTCTCCTCTTTTCCTCTCAAGTCCCTCCTACCCTCTTCTTTCCTTGATTATTTTGTTCCCCCTTCTAAGAAGAACTGGGGCATCCACACTTTGGTCTTCCTTCCTCTTGAGTTTCATGTGATCTGTGAATTGTTTCTTGGGTATTCTGAGCTTTTGGGCTAATATCCACTTATTAGTGAGTGCATACCAGGTGTGTTCTTTTGTGACTGAGTTACCTCACTCAGGATGATATTTTCTGGATCCATCCATTTGCTTGTGAATATAAAGAAGTCATTGTTTTAATAGCCGAGTGGTATTCCATTGTATAAATGTACCACATTTTCTGTATCTATTCATCTGAAGGACATATAGGTTGTTTCCAGCTTTTGGCTATTAAAATAAGGCTGCTATGAACATAGTGGAGCATGTGTCCTTGTTATATGTTGGAGCATCTTTTGGGTATATGTTCAGGAGTAGGATAGCTGGATCCTCAGGTAGTACTATTATAATTTTCTGAGGAACTGACAGACTGATTTCCAGAGTGATTGTACCAGCTTACAATCCCACCAACAATGGAGGAGTGTTCCTCTTTCTCCACATCCTCTCCAGCATCTGCTGTCATCTGAGTTTTTGATCTTAGCCATTCTGACTGGTGTGAGGTGGAATCTCAGGGTTGTTTTAATTTGCATTTCCTTGATGACTAAGGATGTTGAGCATTTCTTTAGGTGTTCCTCTGCAATTCAGCATTCTTCAGTTGAGAATTCTTTGTTTAACTCTGTCCCCATTTTTAAATAGGGTTATTTGTTTCTCTGGAGTCTAACTTCTTGAGTTCTTTGTATATATTGGATATTAGCCCTCTATTGGATGTATTGGTAAAGATATTTCCCCAATCTGTTGGTTGCTGTTTTGTTTTAATGACAGTGTCCTTTGCCTTACAAAAGCTTTGCAATTTTATAAGGTCCCATTTGTTGACTCTTGATCTTAGAGCATAAGCCATTGATGTTCTGTTCAGGAAAATTTTCCTGTGCCCATGTGTTCAAGGCTTTCCCTCACTTTCTCTTTAATTAGATTCAGTGTATCTGGGTGTCTTTTTTTTTTTTTTTTTTTTTTTTTTTTTTGGTGGAGTCCTTGACCTGCCTGGGCTTGAGCTTTGTACAGGGAGATAAGAATGGATTGATTTGCATTCTTCTGCATGTTGACTGCCAGTTAAACCAGCACCATTTGTTGGAAATGCTGTCTTTTTACCCCACTGGATGGTTTTAGCTTTTTTGTCAAAGATCAAATGACTATAGGTGTGTGAGTTCATTTCTGGGTCTTCAATTCTATTCCATTGATTTACCTGTCTTTTAAAAAATATTTACTTATTCTATTTATGTGAGCACACTGTGGCTAGTGTGTCTGACACACCAGAAGGAGGCATTGGATCCCTTTACAGATGGTTGTGAGCTACCATGTAGTTGCTGGGAATTGAACTCAGGACTCCTGCTCTTAACTGCTGAGCTATTTCACAGATACATGTCCATCTCTGTACCAATACCATGCAGCTGTTATCACTACTGCTCTGTAGTATAGCTTGAGGTCAGGGATGGTGATTCCCTCAGAACTTCCTTTATTGTTGAGAATAGTTTTGGCTATCCTGGGTTCTTTGTTATTCCAAATAAATTTCCAAATTGCTCTTTCTAACTCTATGAAGAATTGAATTGGAATTTTGATGGGGATTGCTTTGATTCTGTAGATTGTTTTCAGCAAGATGGCCATTTTTACTATATTAATCCTGCCAATCCATGAGCACGGGAGATCTTCCCATTTTCTGAGGTCTTCTTTCATTTCTTTTTTTCGAGACTTGACATTCTTGTTGTACAAATTTTTCACTTGCTTGGTTAGGGTCACACCAAGGTAGTTTATATTATTTGTGACTGTTGTGAAGTGTGTCATTTCACTAATTTCTTTCTCAGCCTGTTTATCCTTTGAGTAGAGGAAGGCTACTGATTTGTTTGAGTTAATTTTATATCCAGCCACTTTGCTGAAGTTGTTTACCAGCTCTTGGAATTCTCTGGTGGAATTTTTGGGGTCACTTAATTATGCTATTATATCATCTGCAAATAGTGATATTTTGTCTTCTTCCTTTCCAATTTGTATCCCTTTGACCTCCTTTTGTTGTCTAATTACTCTGTCTAGGATTTCTAGTACTATATTGAATATGTAGAGAGAGAGTAGGCAGCCTGTTTTTGTCCCTGATTTTAGTGAGATTGCTTCAAGTTTCTCACCATTTAGTTTGATGTTGGCTACTAGTTTGCTGTACATTGCTTTCACTATGTTTAGGTATGGGCCTTGGATTCCTGATCTTTTCAAGACTTTTAATATGAAGGGGTGCTAAATTTTGTCAAATGCTTTTTCAGCATCTAATGAGGTGATCATGTGTTTTGTTCTTTGAGTTTGTTTATATAGTGGATTATATTGATGGATTTTCGTATATTGAATCATCCCTGCATCCCTGGGATGAAGCCTATTTGATCATGATGGATTAGTGTTGTTTTAATGTGTTCTTGAATTTGGTTTGCGAGAATTTTATTGAGTCTTTTTGCACTGATGTTCATAAGGGAGATTAGTCTAAAGTTCTCTTTCTTTGTAGGGTCACTGTGTGGTTTAGGTATGAGTAATTGTGGCTTCAAAGAATGAATGGGTAGTGTTCCTTCAGTTTCTATTTTATGGAATAGTTTGAAGAGTATTGATTTAGGTTTTCTAGGAAGGTCTGATAGAATTCTGGTCCTGGGTTTTTTTGTTTTTGTTTGTTTGTTTGTTTGTTTTGAGACTTTTGATGATGCTTCTATTTCTTTAGGCATTATGGGACTGTTTATATGGCTTATCTGATTGTGGTTTGACTTTGGTGCCTGATATTTGTCTCGAAAATTGTCCATTTCATCTAGATTTTTAGTTATGTTGCTTATAAGTTTTTGTAGTAGGATCTAATGATTTTTTTTTGTATTTCCTCAGTTTCTGTTGTTATGTCTCCATTTTCATTTCTGATTTTGTTAGTTGGGATGCTATCTCTGTGCCCTCTAGTTAATCTGGCTAAGGGTTTATCTATCTTTTTGATTTTCTCAAAGAACTAGCTCTTGGTTTTGTTGATTCTTTGTATAGAGTTCTTTTTGTTTCTACTTGGTTGATTTTGTCTCTGTGTTTGATTATTTCTTGTTGTTTCCTCCTTTTGGGTGTATTTGCTTATTTTTGTTCTAGAGTTTCCAGGTGTGATGTCAAGCTGCTAGTGCATGCTCTCCCCAGTTTCTTTTTGGAGGCACTCTGAGTTTTCCTCTTAGCACTGCTTTAATTGTGTTCCATAAGTTTGTGCATGCTGTGCCTTCATTTTCATTAATTCTAAAAAGTCTTTAATTTCTTTCTTTGTTTCTTCCTTGACTAAACTATCATTGAGTAGAACATTGTTCACTTCTCATTCATATGTGGGCTTTCTGTTGTTTTTGTTGTTATTGAAGACCAACTTAGTCCATGGTGATCTGATAGGATGCATGGGATTATTTCAATCTTCTTATATCTATTGAGGCCTGTTTTGTGAGTGATTATATGGTCAGTTTTGGAGAAGGCATGATGAGGTGCTAAGAAGAAGGCATACTCTTTTGTTTTTGGATGAAATGTTCTATAGATGTCTGTTAAATTCATTTGTTAATAATTTCTGTTAGTTCTACTGTGTCTCCGTTTCTATGATCTGTCCATTGATGAGAGTGGGGTAGTGAAGTCTCCCACTATTATCGTGTGAGGTGCAATGTGTGCTTTGAGCTTTAGTAAAGTTTCCTTTATGAATTTGGGTGTCCTTGCATTTGGAGCATAGATATTCAGAATTGAGAGCTCATCTTGGTGGATTTTTCCTTTGACGAGTATAAAGTGTGCTGCCTTATCTTTTTTTGATCACTTTTGGTTGAAAGTAGATTTTATTTGATATTAGAATGCTTACTCTAGCTTGTTTCTTGGGACCATTTGCTTGGAAAATTTTTTTCCAGCCTTTGACTCTGAGGTAGTGTCTGTCTTTGTCACTGAAGTGCATTTCCTGTATGCAGCAAAATGCTGGGTCCTGTTTACATATCTAGTCTGTTAGTTTATGTCTTTTTATTGTGGAATTAAGTCCACTGACGTTGAGAGATATTAGGAATCAATGATTGTTGTTTCCTGTCATTTTTGTTGTTAGAGTTGGAATCATGTTTGTGTGGCTATCTTCTTTTGGGTTAATTGAAAGATAACTTTCATGCTTTTCCTAGGGTTTAGTTTTCCTCTATGTGTTGGAGTTTTCCATCTATTATCCTTTGTAGAGCTGGGTTTGTGTACAGATATTGTTTAAATTTGGTTTTGTCCTGGAATATCTTGGTTTTTTCCATTTATGGTGATTGAGAGTTTTGCTGGATATAGTAGCCTGGGCTGACACTTGTGTTCTCTTAGAGTCTGTATGACATCTGTCCAGTATCTTCTAGCTTTCAGAGTCTCTGTTGAGAAGTCTGGTGTAATTCTGATCAGTCTACCTTGATATGTTACTTGTCCTTTCCCCCTTACTGCTTTTAGTATTCTTTCTTTGTTTTGTTTTGACTATTATGTAATAGAAGAAATTTCTTTTCTGGTTCAATCTATTTGGGGTTCTGTAGGATTCTTATATGTTTATGGGCATCTCTTTCTTTAAGTTAGGGACGTTTTCTTCTGTAATTTTGTTGAAGATATTTTCTGGCTTTTAAGTTGGAACTCTCCACTCTCTTCTATACCGGTTATCTTTAAGTTTGATCCTCTCATTGTGTCCTGGATTTTTTGGATGTTTTGGGTTAGAAGCTTTTTGTGTTTTCCATTTTCTTTGACTGTTGTGTCGATGTTTTCTATGGTATCTTCTGCACCTGAGATTCTTTCTCTATCTCTTGTATTCTGCTGGTGATGCGTATGTCTATGACTTCTGCTCTCTTTCCTAGGTTTTCTATCTCCAGGGTTTTCTCCCTTTGTGGTTTATTGTTTCTATTTCCTTTTTTAGATACTGGATGGTTTGTTCCATTCCTTCACCTGTTTGGTTGTGTTTTCCTGTAATTCTTTAAGTAATTTTTGTGTTTTCTGTTTAAGGGCTTATACCTGTTTACCCGAGTTCTCCTGTCTTTATTTAAGGGAGTTTTTTATTTCCTTCTTAAAGTCCTCTAACATCATCATGAAATGTGACTTTAAATCAGAATCTTTCTTTTCCAGTGTGTTGTGGTATCCAGAACTTGCTGTGGAGGGGGAACTGGGTTCTGATGATGCTAAGTAGCCTTGGTTTCTGTTGCTTAGGTTCTTGCACTTGCCTCTCGCCATCTGGTGTTCTCTGGTCTTGCTGTCTCTAACAGTGGCTTGACCTCCTGTAAGCCTGGATGTCAGCACTCCTGAAAGACCAGCTCTCTCCTTGCAGAGTTTGACTATAGAGAGCTGTGGCACAGGGTCAGCTCTAGGGCACAGGCATTGATGTGTCCTGAGGGCTCTGGGCATGTCCCTCGGAGCCGAAGTGGTGGTCTCACCTGTGCTCTCAAGTGTGTCAGTACTCCTGGGAGACCATGTCTCTCCCAGCAGGATTTGGGTACAGAGCGCTGTGGCCAGATACTCCCTTTCATAACACCTTTCCTAGTCATCTTCCTACTGCTACTGTTCACTCCCTACCTCATTAATCTGTTTCTACATCCCTTCAATGACAAATACAAAAAATTTCTAACCAAACTCTTAATCAGTTCCTGTTACAGAATTACCATTTGCTGACCCCAGAAGAGCTCCTATGAACTTTAATTTACCAAGTAAACCCGACGGTGAATGTCAGCTACACCCTGAGATTGACAACGCTCCCCAGACAGCAGGAAGCAGTTTACGAGACACAACGCCCCATTCCCCTTTCACCATCGGCTTCCCCCGATCCCCTTTTTCTTCTCTTTATTATAGTAAAAAGGGTGGTGTGTTGGCATCAATAACCAGCTTTACAGTCAGAAACCGGCTTTCTGGTTGCAGATTGTTTCCAAATCTAGCAATGATGGTGAAGTCACCCATAGGTGTCAGGGACCTGCACATCTGTTGCCATGGCAATCACCATACATTCCCACCTGGCCCACTTCCCACTTCTACCTGTGAGAGGTTATGTCACAGGCTAAATAAAAGACAGGCCCTTCCTGACCTTTGCTCCCCTTTTTTCTTTTCCCTTTTGTCTCCACTGTCCTTTTTCCTTTACCCCCACAATTTAACTCTCTCACGTGGAACCATACTGGCCTGATGTGGTCTATCTGGACACGAGCTGCGATTCTAACAGAAGATACAGGATACAGGAGTTACTTTTCTACTGGTGTTATAAAACTCCATGAACAAGATAACTTATTATAAGAAGAATTTAATTTGGCTTAGGTTCTGGTGGGCTAGAGTTTATGATGCTGAGCGCCAGTAGGGAGCTCAGGCATGGAGGCAGGCATGGAGCGCAGGCATGGAGCGCAGGTATGGAGACAGGTATGGAGACAGGTATGGAGACAGGTATAGAGCGCAGGTATGGAGCACAGGTATGGAGCGCAGGTATGGAGCACAGGTATGGAGGGCAGGTATGGAGACAGGCATGGAGGCAGGCATGGAGCGCAGGTATGGAGCGCAGGTATGGAGACAGGCATGAAGCTCAGGTATGGAGACAGGTATGGAGGCAGGCATGGAGCGCAGGTATGGAGCGCAGGTATGGAGACAAGCATGGAGACAGGCATGAAGCTCAGGTATGGAGACAGGTATGGAGTACAGGCAGGCATGGAGCGCAGGCATGGAGGTAGGCAACTGCTGCAGCATGAGAGCTCGCAGCTGAAGGAAGCAAGAAACAGCTGACTTGAGTAGAGGGAGTCTTTAGTAACCTCAAAGCCCATCCCTAGTGACACACCTCCTCTTACAAGGCCACACCTCCCCATCCTTCCCAAAGGTGCCTCAGACCCGGGACCTAGCATTCAAGCGCCTGAGGGCCAATTCTCATTCAAACTACTGCATAGTACAAGGAACAGGAGGAGCTGGAACAAGGAAGCAACAGGGCATGAAAAGGAGAAACTACAGAAGTAGCAGAGAGGACCTGAGCAGGAACCCACACGAGCTCAGTGTCAGGGGGAGTGGAGGGCAGGTACAAGCAGGATGAAGACTAACAGCAGAAGGGGAGCAGCTTCCTACCGCTGTAGCTGCTCTGATTATGGATGCTTGGGGTCTCCCACAAACAAATTGCAGGAGACAGGGTCTGCAAGTTGCTCTGGGAACCTGCCCCCAATTAATTCTGATTGGTAAATAAAGATGCCAGCAGCCAATAGCTGGGGAGAAGAGCGAGGCGGGGTTTTAGGTTTCCCAGGCTGGCCCCCTTGCAGAAGGAGAGGGGAATCTACCATGCTTTAGGAGAGCATGAAGAGGGGAGAGACTTCATGCCTGAGGACGGGAGAGAGGACATCTGCCTAGCCTCCCTGTGGCTAGAATCTAATTTCGAGCTACTACTTACTAATATCTATGTTCCATCTTGACTGCTCTAGACCCAGCTGAGCAGCCTTCTGGGATGTGTCCTCTTGGCTCCCTTGGAGAGAGAGAAGGAGTAGGGAAGTAGAGGCCAGCCATGAGCACGTGGAGAAAGAGGGGAAAAGGGAATACACGGTCAGAGAGCAGGTGCAAGAGGACAAGAGCAAGAGAGAACAAGAGAACAAGAATACAAGAGGGTGAGGAGGGGGTAAGCAGCCCATTTATAGTTTCATGCATACCTGGTTGTTGCCAGGTAACTGGGGCGGAGCCTAGACATAATGTCAAAAAGCTTTAGTTTATGTTTGACACAGCCCAAGATCACCTGTCCAAGGGTGACATGGGAAAAATGAATGTTATTTCCACATAGGGGACTGGACCTTCCTCTATCCATTAGCAATCATGGAAATGGCCCCATGGATGACTTGTCCAGGGGCAATGCAATGGATGCCTTTTCTCAGGTGAGGTCCTTCCCATTTGATCCTCACTTGTGTTGGCTGACACAAACAACAGTAACAACTATGGAGAGCCTCTTGAAGGGAAAGTCATTTCCTCTCCACATCAACTCCACGAGTCATGTTGTGTCCGGAGTCCATCACCCTGATTCCCTTTGAGGTCAGCTTTCCATGTTTAGGGTGGGCCCTTCAATCTTCCCAGGAGCTGCTGTATTAGCAGGGCACAGGCTCTCCCTGTCCTCTCCTGGAAGTTGTCCGGACTCCAAGTGCAGGTTACCAATAGCTTCTCACCATGTTCACAACGTCCTGGTTTGTGGCTTCAGAAAATCTAGGTGAGCCTGGAACTGGACCATGGGGCATGTGTAATGAAACACACACATATTCCCAGATGAGTCCAGGAAGCAAAGATCATTAGGAATAGACCTGTTATTGAACAGTCAGTGGTGTTTTCTTTGGCAACAAGATGGGGGCAGCCAAAGGGCATTGAGATATCGGGAAACCCAGAAACAGTGGTCAGAGAGGAGCGTGATTGAAGCCGGCTGTGCTCGGTGCCTACACCTTCCTGGGTGAGCAGATGCCAGGCTCATTTAATTCAGAGCATTGAACTCTCTGCTTGTCTTCTCCAAACCATGTGGCTCTACCTGGTGGCACTGGTGGGCCTGTGGAACCTCCTGCGCTGGTTCAGGGAGAGGCAGGTGGTGAGCCATCTCCAAGACAAGTATGTCTTCATCACGGGATGTGACTCTGGCTTTGGGAACCTGCTGGCCAGACAGCTGGACAGGAGAGGCATGAGGGTGCTGGCTGCATGTCTGACTGAGAAGGGAGCTGAGCAGCTGAGGAGCAAGACATCTGACAGGCTGGAGACAGTGATCCTTGATGTCACCAAGACAGAGAGTATTGTGGCAGCCACTCAGTGGGTGAAGGAGCATGTTGGGAACAGAGGTACCGTTGACATTCCTGTCTGTGTTGTTGGTTTGTCTCCCTGTTTGAAGGACACCTCCCCAGCTTCTTCCCTGGCCAGATTCCTAATGGGGTTTGGGGGGCTAACCCAGCACACCACCTGAACACTCTCTCCAGCCCCTACCTCCTGTCTCCCAAGTGCTCTGGTCTTGGTAGGAAGGTGACTTGGTGAGGACTCACCCTCTCACACCTCTGTCTGTGCCCTGCCATCTTTTCTATGTGGAGAATCTGGATGTTTGAGTGTCAGGCTAGAGCAGGGCACCTTCTGAAGCAGAGGATGGGACTCGGCCCTGGGCTGTGTGCGCAGGACATCTGGAGCCATGCTGGGGTGGGTCTCCTGAGTCAGCCCTGTACCTGCCTTTACCTGTCAGCTGTGTCCTCTGGGAAGAGAGACATGACTGTTCTGTGTACAGAGCAGGCCAGACCAGCTTAGGGACCAACGTGGGAGACTAAATACTAGGAAGGGGGCTGCTATCAGCTTCATTAATTGTTATGGGAACCTTGGTTTAAAAGAAATCTAAAGAATAAATGGAAAATATGATTATTGTTCAAAACACTGAAGAACATAAAGTTAAAACAAAATTAATCTATATTCTCACTCACCTGACATACAACCTTTAAACACTTGGATTCTATACTGGGTAAAATATGTGAATTCTTTTCACAAGAAGAAGAAGAGGAGGAGGAGGAGGAGGAAGAGGAGGAAGAGGAAGAGGAAGAAGAAGGAGAAGGAGAAGGAGAAGGAGAAGAAGAAGAAGAAGAAGAAGAAGAAGAAGAAGAAGAAGAAGAAGAAGCGGAAGAAGAAGAAGAAGAAGAAGAAGAAGAAGAAGAAGAAGAAGAAGAAGAAGAAGAAGAAGAAGAAGAAGAAGAAGAAGAAGAAGAAGAAGAAGAAGAAGAAGAAAGAGTGATCGTGGCTGGAGAGATGGTTCAGCGTTTAGGAACACTAACTGCTCTTCCAAAGGTCCCGAGTTCATTTCCCAGAAACCACATGGTAGCTCACAACCATCTGTAATGAGATCTGATGCCTTCTTCTGGTGTGTCTGAAGACAGCTACAGTGTACTCATACATAGAATAAATAAATCTTTAAAAAACTATTTATAAAAAAATGAGCAATTTTACTACCTCAAGAACATTTCTTCAAATAATGATATTTAGCGATTTAGGAACAACCCTTAACAAACCTTTTAGAATTTAAATGAATCTTGAGGTTTCCTGGCATCCTCCGCACATTCTTCCTTCTTTTCTTTCATTATCATTACTTTTTGTAAAAGTGTCTCCTCTGTCATTCTGGCTTTGTGTTTTGCAAGTATCTCAGTAAAGTTGTTCAATATATTTTTAAAACTTTTTATTTAAATTTTGTTGGTTTCATACACAAGTAGAATGTATTTGTGTTACACCCTCCCATCCTGTCTTCTCCCTAGCCCCTCCTCCTCCCCAGCCCCTCCTCCTCCCCAGCCCCACCTCTTCTCCATCCCCACCTTTTCCCCAGCCCCTCCTCCTCCCCAGCCCCACCTTCTCCCCAGCCCCACCTCTTCCCCAGCCTTGTCACCTCTCCAGCCCCACCTCTTCCCCAGCCCCTCCTCCTCCCCAGCTCCGCCTTCTCCCCAGCCCCACCTTCTCCCCAGCCCCACCTCTTCCCCAGCCTTGCTACCTCTCCAGCCTCACCTTCTCCCCAGCCCCATTTTCTCCCCAGTCCTGCTTTCTCCTGTCTTGTTCTCTATCACCCTTCTTTCACACTCTTCTCCCAACTACTAGTCTTCTTTTTAAAACAATGCATCAAGTTTAATACACCATTCAGTGTTGATGCCGAGCTTGCCCAAGGCCAACTTTCTGCAAAGCACAAATGGACATGACTTTCCAAAATCATGTCCAACCAGGATCTTTGGTTCATGTGTCCCAGTTTCCATTAGACGATTAGCTTTGCCTTTTGCCTTTTATCCTCCCCCTTGGTTTCCTTTGTTTTTCCCTTTGCAGGGATATTACTAATCTGTAAAATGTAAAGGTACTTTCCATGTGTCCAGATTAACCGAGGCATAACACATCTGACCTCCGCTCTGAATGTTAGCAAATGTGAGGTGGGTGAGTGTTGGTTCTCAGACAGTGAGCTGACCTGTCAAGAATCAGAAGAGGAAGGTATCTGTGCTGTGAGCCATTTCTTTGGGAATGGGACACACCGACCCTGTTGACAATATGCTGTTTTTTGTCCGCTCTCCATCCAATGCCTATCTGAATGGTCTCACCCTACCCAGAGGAATGTGAATTTTACTCAGAACTAGACCTGTAATTCTTTCTTCTTCCCACTGTTTCCAGGACTCTGGGGCCTGGTCAACAACGCTGGCATCTGTGTCTTTGCTGTCAACGAGTGGATGAGCAAACAGGACTTTGCCAGTGTGCTGGATGTGAACCTGGTGGGCATGATCGAGGTGACTCTGAGCCTGCTGCCCTTAGTGAGGAAGGCGAGGGGCCGTGTGGTCAACGTCTCCAGCATCATGGGCCGATTGTCTTTCTTTGGTGGTGGTTACTGCATCTCCAAGTATGGTGTAGAAGCCTTCTCAGACTCCCTCAGGTATTAGATGGTTATGAGGTCTCTTGGGGACCCTTCAGCAAGGGGTTTTATTTTAATCGTGACCATTGAGAACCCCTCATGAACAGTTTTTTCTTTCTGGTTTGGAGGACTTGCTTACCTTCTCTCTGGAGTGAGGTGGTCACTGGATGAGAATCCACTCTCCATGCTGTTGTCAGGTGACTGAGACCTGAGTTCACGTAAACTCACTCTGCTCCGGAGGCCTGCCCTGTGGAAGCACCGGAGGCAGCAATGGGGTTGGCCAGGAGCACAGTTCCTCATTTTCTTCCATCCTGAAGCAAAGGGCAGGTCGGCCCTGGCAGTCGTGGGGCTGGGCAGATTGTCACAGGGTGACTTTTGGAGAGTCTGAGGGCGCTAGATAGGTTTATATACCATACTGATGGCAGGTCAATCTTTACCTTATACAGTATACATCACTGTACAGAGTACAGTATACCTCTGCCGTATATCTTACCTTATTCTGTGGCAGCAAACTGAGTTAGATTTCCTGACAGCTGCAAGGCAAAATGGGCTGTAAACATGGGCCTGAAGACATCTGGAGGAGTCAAAAAGGAACTGGTTTGAGGTTTCCTTAGGCAGTAGTGGGGGAAGGTGGGGTCCAGGAGTGAGGGGGACTAAATTAGGCAAGTCTAGTGAGCCTGTGTGTACACTGTACGGAAGACCTACCTGTGTACTTGAACAGAATATCTAGATTTATACCTGTGAGCCGCGTCTGCGTGACATTGGAGAGACATTCAGAAACATAGAGACACCGCCGCCCTTACCACAGGTGACATCCCCATTTGCTGCACATCCCAGACCCCAAAACCTCTGAACTTTTCTCTCCAGCAGCTCATTGTACAGTCAATTGTATTATTTTCCTTAAAAGACCTCCAAGGTTTTCAACCTTCGACTACTGTCTTGCAGGAGGGAGCTCTCCTATTTTGGGGTGAAGGTGGCGATCATAGAGCCTGGCGGGTTCAAGACCAGTGTCTCTAATATCGAGAGACTCTCACACAACTTAGAGAAACTGTGGGACCAGGCCACCTCGGAGGTCAAGGAGATCTATGGCGACAAGTTTCTGGACTCCTGTAAGTGATCTGTAGGAACCAAAGGAAAACTCCATCCTACACCCCAAGTTTCCCCTACACCCCGAGTCTCCTACACCCCAAGTTTCCCCTACACCCCAAGTCTCCTACACCCCGAGTCTCCTCCTACACCCCAAGTCTCCCCCTACACCCCAAGTCTCCTACACCCCAGTCTCCTACACCCCAAGTCTCCTACACCCCAGTCTCCTACACCCCAAGTCTCCTACATCCCAGTCTCCTACACCCCAAGTCTCCTACACCCTGAGTCTCCTACACCCCAAGTTTCCCCCTACACCCCAAGTCTCCTACACCCCGAGTCTCCTACACCCCGAGTCTCCTACACCCCAAGTTTTCCCCTACACCCCAAGTCTCCTACACCCCGAGTCTCCTACACCCCAAGTTTCCCCCTACACCCCAAGTCTCCTACATCCCAAGTCTCCTACACCCCAAGTCTCCTACACCCCAAGTTTCCCCCTACACCCCAAGTCTCCTACACCCCAGTCTCCTACACCCCAAGTCTCCTACACCCTGAGTCTCCTACACCCCAAGTTTCCCCCTACACCCCAAGTCTCCTACACCCCGAGTCTCCTACACCCCGAGTCTCCTACACCCCAAGTTTTCCCCTACACCCCAAGTCTCCTACATTCCGAGTCTCCTACACCCCAAGTTTCCCCCTACACCCCAAGTCTCCTACACCCCGAGTCTCCTACACCCCAAGTCTCCTACACCCCGAGTCTCCTACACCCCAAGTCTCCTACACCCCGAGTCTCCTACACCCCAAGTCTCCTACACCCCGAGTCTCCTACACCCCAAGTCTCCTACACCCCGGGTCTCCTCCTACATCCCGAGTCTCCTACACCCCGAGTCTCCTCCTACACCCCAAGTCTACTCCTACACCCTGAGTCTCCTACACCCCGAGTCTTCTCCTACACCCCAATCCTCCTACATCCTGAGTCTCCTAAACCCCAAGTCTCCTACACCCTAAGCCTCCTACACCTCGAGTCTCCTACACCCTGAGCCTCCTACACCCCGAGTCTCCTCCTACACCCCGAGTATCCTACACCCCAGTCTCCTACACCCCGAGTCTCCTACACACCGAGTCTCCTACACCCTGAGACTCCTATACCCCAAGTCTACTCCTACTCCCCGATTCTCCTACACCCCAAGACTTGTACACCCTGAGTCTCTTCCTACACCCCGAGTCTCCTACACCCCAGTCTCCTACACCCCGAGTCTCCTATGCCCCAAGACTCCTACACCCCAAGTCTACTCCTAAACCCCGAGTCTCCTACACCCCAGTCTCCTACACCCCGAGTCTCCTACACCCCGAGTCTCCTACATCCCGAGCCTCCTACACCCTGAGACTCCCACACCCCAAGTCTACTCCTACTCCCCGAGTCTCCCGTGCTTTTCTGCCCCCCCCATATAAATCTGCCCCAGGCTATTTTTCTTCATTAGTCCTCTTTCCTTGGGAACCTACAGGATTCTGGTCACATAAAGAGGTTCTGGCTTCTATAACTCTGTTTTTATGAGAACCTGCCATTATCTGAATGATGAAGGTCAAGCCAGACATGGAGGTGTCAAACCACTGCTTTCCATGAGCTTGGGTTTGTTCCCACAGTTCCCACCTCCAGCTATTCTGCCAGATAGTTCTAGGACACAGGTGGCTGAATGTGATGCTATTCCTTGAAGCTGTTGGTTTGGGTTGTGGCCCTTTCTGAGGAACTGGGACAGGCTAGACTTGGGCAAAGTTTCTGAGTGTGGGAGACATGGATTCTAGAGAAGTTCTCTTTGGTTGGTCACATGATATCTGGTGTGAAGGCTACTGGAATAATCTCTCATTTTACCCAGATGTGAAAATGATGAAGTCATTGGTGAACACATGCTCAGGGGACCTGTCTTTGGTGACCGACTGCATGGAGCACGCCCTGACTTCCTGTCACCCTCGCACGCGATACTCAGCTGGATGGGATGCCAAGCTCTTCTACATCCCCATGAGTTACCTGCCCACCTTTCTTGTGGATGCCATATTCTACTGGAACTCTATAAAGCCTGCCCAAGCCCTGTGAATCTGCACGTGTGTGCAGACTTGGGGAAGTAAGGTAGTTGGAGGGAGATAATGACAAGGGGCATGTTTTGATAATAATTTAAAAAAAAAAAAAGGATTGGTGACAATTGGCTTCCAGAACTAGGCCTAGGTTAGCAGATGGAGGTAGTGAGCCTCAGGGATGACAATTACAATGGGCAAATAACAGGTACTTTTACACAGGAGAAAACAGAAATTGAGACCCTGGGTTGCAGGTTTAGTTCATTTTAAAATCTTACTCGTTTTAGTTTTGAGACACGATTTGGGTACATGAGTTTGGCTGAGCTTACCTTTCTTATCCTCCTGCCCCAGCCTCTGGTGGCTGACATTACTGATGTATATCACCACACGTGGCTGAGCTGGTTGTTTATTAGTGTGTTTTTGAGACAGGGCTTCTCTGTGAGCCCTGCATGTCCTGGAACTCACTATGTAGTCCAGACTGGCCTCAAATTTATAGAGATCTGCCTGCCTCTGCTGCCTGAGTGCTGAGATTAAAGGGGTGAACCACCACCTCATGCTACCAGCTCAAGCCTGGCTGTTTGTTCATACTTTGTGTTTTGAGACAGTGTATCTCATTAGGTAAATACTCACCTGTAGGGTGTGTTGCCTGTCTAGTGAGCACCCAAAGTCTGCTCAGATCCACCTCGCCAGAAGGTTTTTATTCTTGGGCAGAAAGTAGTTCACTCACTCAGCATTTTCCTAACCCCCTCCTCCACAGCTGCCATAAGAAGCTACCTTGTTTATTCCCCTGTTGTTGTGTATTATACCCTCTGTGAGATGTATGCCTCATTAAATCCCAGCCTCAAAACTAGTAGTTCACCCTGATATGGATGCCTCCTCAGAGGCTCTGCCAGAGCCACACTGATCCAGAGGAAGATGCTAACCATCAGACTGAGCACAGGAACCCCAATGAAGGAGCTAGAGAAAGGACTGAAGGAGCTGAAAGGGTCTGCAACCTCAAATTATCAACTAACCAAACCCACCACAGCTCCCAGGGACTAAAACACCAACCAATGTGTTCACATGGAAATACCCATGACCCAAGGTACATATGCAGCAGAGGACAGCATTTTCTGACATCAGTGGGAGGAGAGGCCTTTGCTCCAGTAAAGGCTGGTTATCCCAGTGTAGTGGAACACCAAGGCACTGAGGTGGGAGAGGGTGGTTGGGAGAGGGAGCACCTTAATGGAGGCATTTAGGGAAGGGATGGGATTGTGGGAAAGGGATAACATCTGAAATGTAAATACAGAGAATATATTTTTAAAAAAAAACCCTAGTAGTTTACAACATGTGAGTCTCAACTCCTACAGGGGGAGAATGGCCCCTTCCCAAGGGTAGCCTAAGATCACTGGAAAACACAGATAGTTACATTACAATTCATAATAGTAGTAAAATTACAGTTCTGAAGTAACAATAAAAATAATTTTATGGTTGGGGGCCACAACAGCATGAATAACTATACTAAAGGACTGCAGCATTAGGAAGGTTGAGAACCATTAGTTTAGAGATTCAGCTATTAGAGCTCAAATGTCCCTTAATTTCTGGGCCTCCAGTTAAGACTGAGTAGGGACTGCATATGATCAAATCTAGAAACAGGCTTGAAAGTGGGCTTGTTTTCACATCTTCAGGACTGACTCTAGGCTCTGTCCACCCCTTATTGGATGAAGAAGAAAAGGTGGGCTGGGTGGGGTGCACTGCCTTTTTGGACAAAGTGCTCCGCTCCCCACTGGGCTGAGCTGGACTGCTGATCCCAGGGATGGCTCAGTTCCCTACCTCAGCCACCAGAGCAGCCCAGAGATCAGAAGAGCCGCAGTTGGGACTCTCACAAGGTTAGGCCTGGAGTGGGACCAGCCAATCCCTCCTAGGACAGGGAAGAGGAGCAGCTGGACACTGTCATTTGACTCCTGCACGAATCTCAGGAGGATGGATGGACTGAGGGAACCTACATGAATCTGGGAGGCTTTCTCTTCAGCCCTGTGGCTCCTGGAACAGAATCACATCCACTTTCCTATTGACTCTGACTTTATCCAGAGATTCCAGGGTCAGATCTAGATCCTGCTGTGTTCTGTTGGCACCAACAGGAGTGCCCATTACTGTAAGGATGAGTAGGAAAAGAGCAGTAGGTGGGAGAAGCAGGAAATGATACTGAACAGATGGGCTCAGGGGATTCACAGGTGAAGGAACAAGGAGTCACTGGGGAAATGGAGCCTGTCATTTGTCCATCCCAGGAGCCCATGGGTCTTCTGTTAGTTAGGTGTGGGCAAGAATGAGAATTTTTAGGTCCTGTTGGCTGCGGACGATTTTTTTCCCTGTTCTCAATCACTGAAATTAGACAATGAAAGAGAGAGTCCAGGCAACTACTGCAGAAGCTGGAGCCAGAGAATGGGCAGCAGGAGACTGGTGATGTGTTGGAGAGAAATGTGGAGGGGAAGCAGCCTCAAGAGGAAGAAGAATAGGAGCAAGAGGTAGAGAGGTGCAGAGAGAAGTGGAAGATGATGAGCAGCAGGAGGAGCAGCAGCAGGAGGAGGAGGAGCAGCAGGAGGAGCAGCAGGAGGAGCAGCAGCAGGAGGAGCAGCAGGAGGAGCAGCAGGAGGAGCAGCAGGAGGAGCAGCAGGAGGAGGAGCAGGAGGAGCAGCAGGAGGAGGAGCAGGAGGAGCAGCAGGAGGAGGAGCAGGAGCAGCAGCAAGAGGAGCAGCAGGAGGAGGAGGAGCAGGAGGAGCAGCAGGAGGAGGAGGAGCAGGAGGAGCAGCAGGAGGAGGAGGAGGAGCAGCAGGAGGAGGAGCAGGAGGAGCAGCAGGAGGAGGAGCAGGAGGAGCAGCAGGAGGAGGAGCAGGAGGAGCAGCAGGAGCAGCAGCAGCAGGAGGAGCAGCAGCAGCAGGGGGAGCAGGAGGAGCAGCAGGAGGAG
Organism: Micromys minutus; assembly: GCF_963924665.1. Classification (NCBI taxonomy): domain Eukaryota; kingdom Metazoa; phylum Chordata; class Mammalia; order Rodentia; family Muridae; genus Micromys; species Micromys minutus. The sequence continues at coordinate 6,957,143 of NC_137957.1, forward strand.
GAGCAGGAGGAGCAGCAGCAGCAGCAGGAGGAGCAGCAGGAGGAGGAGGAGCAGGAGGAGCAGCAGGAGGAGCAGCAGCAGGAGGAGGAGCAGCAGCAACAGAGGAGGAGCAGCAGGAGGAGGAGCAGCAGAAAGAGCAGCAGCAGCAGGTGGAGCAGCAGCAGGAGGAGCAGCAGGAGGAGCAGCAGCAGCAGCAGGAGGAGCAGCAGCAGAAGGAGGAGGAGGAGCAGCAGCAGGAGGAGGAGCAGCAGCAGAAGGAGGAGCAGCAGCAGAAGGAGGAGGAGCAGCAGCAGGAGGAGCAGCAGCAGGAGGAGCAGCAGCAGGAGGAGGAGCAGCAGGAGGAGCAGCAGCAGAAGGAGGAGCAGCAGGAGGAGCAGCAGGAGGAGGAGGAGCAGCAGGAGCAGGAGGAGCAGCAGGAGGAGGAGGAGCAGCAGGAGGAGCAGGAACAGCAGCAGGAGGAGCAGCAGGAGGAAGGACAGCAGGTAGAGTGGGACCTAGGTAAGGCCCCGAGTTGGGGATTGAAAACTCCAGCTCTGGGTGGAATCAGTTCCTCCCTGGTACATAGTATTCAGACCTTGAAGGCAAACTGGGCTCTGCACACCACGCATCTTCCTTTGTATCACTGGGTGCACTGGCTGGTTTTGTGTCAACTTGACACAGCTGGAGTTATCACAGAGAAAGGAGCCTCACTTGAGGAAATGCCTCCATGAGATCCAGCTGTAAGGCATTTTCTCAACTAGTGATCAAGGGGCAGGGCCCAGCCCATTGTGGGTGGAGCCATCCCTGGCCCAGCCCATTGTGGGTGGAGCCATCCATGGCCCAGCCCATTGTGGGTGGTGCCATCCCTGGCCCAGCCCATTGTGGGTGGTGCCATCCCTGGGCTGGTAGACCTGGGTTCTATAAGAAAGCAGGCTGAGCAAGCCAGGGGAAGCAAGCCAGTAAACAACATCCCTCCACGTCCTCTGCATCAGCTCCTGCTTCCTGACCTGCTTGAGTTCCAGTCCTGACTTCCTCTGGTGATGAACAGCAATGTGAAAATGTAAGCTGAATAAACCCTTTCCTCCCCAACTTGCTTCTTGGTCATGATGTTTGTGCAGGAATAGAAACCCTGACTGAGACACTGGGTCACGCAAATTTTTGAGTCTCTGGTGTCCACAGAGAACTTACTTGGAGTCCATCTCTACATTGAGTACCTTTTGACCCTGTGATAGCAATCTAAAAGTTGTCCGGAGCTGTGGACCCTGGCTTGTTCTGTCCTTTCTCTCCCTTAACTTCTCCAGCTCCTTCACCCCCCACCCTTCCTGAGTGTTATGAGAAGTGACATCCTGAGCTCACCCTAGAGTTCTCCATAGACAGTCACGTGGACAGACACTCTGGCTCTCCTTTAGATGTCCTGTAGGATAAATGTCAGTCCAGAATGTATCCCAAACTAACAGCTCTGTAGCGGGTAGGGCTAAGGGCCCCCGGGTCAGACTCAGTTGCAGTCTTTACACCTTCCTGCCTTTACAGTCCTAATGCAATGGAGTCTGCTACATTCATGCTCAGTGTCTGAGGGTCTAGGGTCTCCGTGTGCGGGGAGAGAAGCAGGCTCCTCCCATTAAGGTGCTTTCCAGCAACTTGGCCTAGATATAGGAGAATGAACAACCCAAGGTGCATTGAGTTCTAAGAGGATGGTCAGGTAGATCAGGGGGTGGCGGGGCACAACATGCAATGCACTGATGAGGATTTACTGAGGGAAGTGTAATCTCAGGTAGCAATCGAGGGAGCTGGATTCTGTGATCAGATGAGGAAGACGGTTGTGTGCAGACGTGATGTCATCAGCTGGTCCCAGCATTGGTGTGAGGGGGTAAGGGTGTTGACTCATAAGGCCACACCCTCCCTGAGGAGCTATAGACAGTCATGATTGCTGGAGGAGGGGGAGACAAAGTCCTCCAGAGTACTTACTGGTAAGCTGTTCTTGCTCAATGAAATAACTCCCCACCCACCCTGGTACAGGCAGCTCTAAGTAATGCAGTGGGAGAGAGGGACATACAGGACCGGAAACAGGCCTCGGACACGGTCAGAAGACAAGAGGTTTGGTGGAGACATGTGCCTGTACACGTGTAATAGATGTGCAGGCAGGTGTTTGTATGTATGTATGCGCACGTGCATACATGTGCAATATGTATGTGTACATATATCGATGTATGAAATTGTAGAAAAATAAATTTAAAATGAAGGGAAAGAGTGACCTTCTTGTAGCAGGAAGTCACCTTGTTTACATTAAACTGGTATCAAAGAGTCAAACACACCTCTGAAACAGGACTGAAGAGGAATCGGAAGCTCTCCATGAGCACAGTCTTGATGAGTGTGAACTGTTGACCAGGCTCCACCATGAGAAGGGTAGAGGCCTCAGACCCACGGGAACTGGCAAAGCCTTTCTCTATGTGGGTCAGACTCAGAATTGGCAAAGCCTTCTTCCTCTAGCCCAGGAGCAGGTGTTTGGAGATGATTGACCCCTGTGTAAATAAATACTGGCACCTGCAGCTTCCTCCTTCTGGAGGATTCCAGCCTGAGACAGCTGCCTACAGACATGACTAGAAGGCCCCTCCCCTTTGATGTCCAGGGGAGAGAGCTGACCCCCAGTACTCATACAGACCCTGGAGGCAGAGTCTGTGTCTGTCCTTTCTCCACCCCCTCACCTCAACTAGTCAGAGTTTTAGACCTCAGCCAGATGAATTGTAACAAGGTCAGAAATTCACAAGGTCATGAACACCTGTGTGACAAGTGAGATCCTGTCTCAAAAGAACTTGTTAATTAACTATGATGGACCCTTGGTGCTTTCCCCAGCCTTAGACCCACAGCCTCAGGTCAAGACTAAGCCATGTTCCAGCTTCCAGCCTCGGGTCAGGCCAAGTTCCATTCTCCCCAACAATTCTCCAAAAAAGTAGGAAACATTCTTGAAAAACAGCAGAATAGAGTTCGAGTTCATCCCATGATCTGCCCATGCTTGCTAGCCAATAGATTCAAAGGTCAATATTCTTAGCCAATGTTTAATCTTTAACTGTGCTGATGTAACCTGTACCCCTAAAAAGTATAAAAACAGCTTGTAATAGCCCTTTGAATAGCCTCCCAGTCACTCACCACGAGGGGCTGATTGAGGGTCAACCCCAACTCACTTGAAAATAAACCTCTTGTGTTTGCATCAAACTCCATTCCTATGTCACGTTGAAGGTGGGAGTCTCCCAGTAGTTAAGACTCACTTTGAGTCTTACAGGTTAAAACATAGTAAAGAGGTTAGGTCATAAACAGCCTGTGACAGGATTTGCTTATAAAACAGATGATCTATTTTGTTGTCAACTCCAAGGTTAGGTAGCTCACAACCACGTTTATTTCAGTTCCAAGGGACACAATGAATTTTCCTCTAAATGTCTTCTACATGCATGCAATAGAGAAACACATGTACACAGTAAATAAAAACAAATGTTTATTAATAATGAGTAAAATAGATAAACCCGAGACAGGGAAGATCTTTTTATATTTCACCAGCAGTGGTAAAAATTATCTAAGCATAGCAGTTACTTGTGGTCCCATGTGGTCCCATGCTTATGCTAAGGAAAGAAAAGCCAGGCACGTGTGCATAGCACATGTGTGCTGAGCCCAGAAATGTTCATCCTCCTGAGACTATTCTCTCACACTGTACTCCTATTGACCCAACTACACAAATGGATCTTGCCTTCACAGAGCTCCCTCAGGCTTTGAAGAAGTCCAGTAGAGAATAGCATCCACAAGAAAGGTGGGCAGGTAGCTCATGGGGATGTAGAAGAGCTTGGCATCCCAACCAGCTGAGTACCGGCTGCGAGGGTGACAGGAAGTCAGGGCGTGCTCCATGCAGTCAGTCACCAAAGTCAGGTCCTTGTTGCAGCTCTGGTCCAATCCATTTAACATTTTCACATCTATGCAGCATAAAGATTGTCTCAGGTGACATTCAGCTCCTACTACTCTTGTCTGTCACCAGCAGAGAATCTTCTATTCTCTATGTGGGAGAATCCATGACACTGAAACCCAAGCCTTGCCTGTTTCAGTTCCTCAGAATGACTGCAAACAATCTTCTAGGAAAAATTGTGCACTCAATTTCCTGTGTCTCAGTTCATTTAAGTGCTATTCTTATACCTCCTCCCATTCCTGAGTTCACTTACAGCCCCAGGATCATGAGAGAACCAGACGGAGCATAGCAACATGTTCTGAAAGTCAAGATCTCCTTTGCTAACAACATACACAAATTGGGCACCATCCTCAGGAAATGGGTCTAAATGCATGTTGTTTGAGGCTAAGGGGCATGATGTTGGAACTGCTAGAACAAGCAGGATTTAAGGGATCATGACTGGACTTGGTTTTGGCCTCAGAGCTCACATACAGGATGCCAGGAATGTCTCGCCATAGATCTCCCTAATTTCTGAGCTGGTCTGGTCCCACAGCATCTGGGCATTTGGTGATAATCTGGCACTTTTGGTCACACTAGTTACAAAGAGGCCCGGTTCTACAATAGCCACCTTCACCCCAAAGTAGGAGAGCTCCCTCCTGCAAGACAGACAGATGTCAAGGACTTCTGAGGTTTTTCTCATGTTAATCAGAGGACAGTAGCGTGCCAACAGGAGCCTGTGGTGAGGAACAGTCACATTCATTGAGTCTGGGATGTGCAGGGAATGGGGAAGGATTTAGTAATAAGGGCATTGCCTGTGTTCTGTTGGATGTCACACTAAGTATTTGGTGTGTGTGTAGCTCACTGGCCTTAAACTGAACATTCTGGTCTATGGCACAGTGTAAAAACTTTCTCTGTGTAATGTAGAGGCAAAGAATTCTAGTCCTTGTCCAAGTCACCTCCACCTCACTAATAAGTTTCCATCTTCCCCACATCTGTCCCAAAAAGCTATCAGGACCCTCCCCAACACACACACACTCTCTCTTTTTCTTCAAGTGTCTCCAGAGAACTTCCTCCTGCATCCAACTGCCTGAAATGAAAAGCCTCCTGTTCCCTGCACATATGGCTCTCCTGGTTTTATCCCTGAAAAAGGTTGCATTGCCAACACCATGAAATATATAGCCTTCAGCGCCCTCTAGTTCTCTACAAGTCTACTTCTCTCCTGGTGACCACCCTCCTTATCTTCACTTTCATTTTCCAAGTAGAATGGATCCACGCATGCAGACTCCAGGATTCTGGTTCCCATGATTTCTCTGATGCAGTCTAATCCTGCTAAAAGAACCTCAACAAATCCTGAGGGCTATCATGGTCAACATAGCTGAGTGGCCTTGGTAACTCCACAATGAGGTCACAGTTCTGTTCTGTCTCCTCTGTCACTCTCTCAGTTGATATAGTCTCTAGTTCATGATTGAAGCACATATGTTATACTAGAGTATGTTTACTTTCGACTCTAACAGGGGTGGGATATTTACCTGTGGAATTGAAAGAGATATTCACCACAATTCAAAAACATGCTCAGCTTATATAGGTCAGGTGAATGGATTCTGTACCCAAAAACCACACAGGTCCAATCCTATTCCATTATTGTCCCCCAGTGCCTCCCCTCCTTTGTAACAGGAAAAAAATCAACTCATAGCACAGCCATGGCTTATTCCAGAGACATGTAAATCTGCTGCCCAATGAATGCATCAATGTGGGGAAGTTGAGAGAGACCCAAAGTCTGAGTTTCTTCCCTCTGATGGGGACATAAAGAATGTGATTAAATAAAAGCCTTCCCAAAGCATTCCTCTAGGTCTCATTCCCTTCCAGTACCTGAGGGAGTCTGAGAAGGCCTCTGCACCATACTTGGAGATGCAGTAACCACCACAAGTAGACACTCGGCCCAGGACACTGGAGACGTTGACAACACGGCCCCTCACCTTCCTCACTAAGGGCAGCAGGCTCAGAGTCATCTCAATCATGCCCAACAGGTTCACATCCAGCACACGTGTAAAGTCCTGTTTGCTCATCCACTGATTTGGACCCAAGGGGATGAAGATACCAGCATTGTTGACCAGGTACCAGAGTCTGGGGAACAGTGAGAAGAGAGAATTATAAATTACAGGTTTAATTATGGATAAAATACACATTCAAAAGGTAAGATCACCATGACACATGTACTGGAGAATAGGATGCAGTGAATAAGAGCATGGTGTTACCAGGGCTGGGAACTCATGCCAGAGACTGCAGGGTCACGGCATGGATACCTCCATCCTTTAAGACTTTGTGGCCCAGCTCCTGCCTGGGGATCAGCCAGAGGTCCCCTCTTACTTGCTAAGTTTAAGAACAGAGTTTAGAGACCTGGTCACCTCTGCTCATATGGAGACCATCAAACTATATTTATGATTTCCAAGTTGATGCCATCCTGGCAATGATTTTATTCTCTTGTTTGTTGAGGTGGTTTGTATGGGAATGGCAGCCATTGGCCCAAAGTCATGAGGCCTGGTTAGAGTGTATGTGGTCCCCTTGGATTATGTGATTTACTGGGAGTGGGCTATCCTAGACTCTTCCTGTTCCTTTGGAACTGTGTGTAGAGCTCACAGATGTTTCCTTGCACCATGCCTGCCTACACCCACCACACTTGCTGATGTGGTGATAATGGACTAAACCTCTAGATGTGAGCCAGCCTTAATGAAATGCTTTCCTCTATAGGAGTGACAGTGGTCATGGCAAGTCTTCACAGAGATAAAATTTGAAGAGGACTCCTGTATCTTCAGTGTAGTGTGAGCAGTTTACACAGAGAAAAGGCAAAATCAATCTCTGAGTGAAATTTTTGTTGAGAAACCAAAAATTGAAAACTGAATGGGGGAAATTTTTAAAAACAGAGCCTGTTTTTTGGCTCTGATGAAGCTGGCCTTGAAATCAATGTTGATTAATTCTCAATATTGGTCACCATCTATTTTGATGAAAATCAATATTGGTCAAATCTCTTCAGACATTAACAAAACACATTGTAATGACTAGTTTTCAACCACAAGGAAAACTAGAGTCATCAGACAAGATGGAGCCTCAGTTGAGGAAATGACTCCAGGAGATTAAACTGTAAGAAATGTTTTTAATTACTGATCAATGGGGAATGATGCATCCCATTGTGTGTGGAGCCACCACTGGACTGATGGTCTATGGGTTTATAAGCAAGCAGGTGAGCAAGCCATGGAAAGCAAGCCAGTAAGCAGCATCCCTTCATGGCCTCTGTATCAGCTCTTGCCTCCAGGTTCTGCCCTGTTTGAGACTATGTCCTGATTTCCTCTGGTCGTCAAAAGCAATGTGGAATTATCAACTGAGTAACCCCTTTCCTCACTAGGTTGTTTTTGGTCACAGGGATTCATTGCAGTAAAACTAACCACAACTAAGACAAATTGGTAATGGTACCAATGGGGTACTGTGGTGACAGATCTAACCACAGTTTTATGAGTAATGTAGAAGGCTTTGGAACATTGGGCTACAAAGCCATTGATTGCTGTGACCTCAGTGGGATGGTCTTTAGGAGCTTGGAATATAGAACATTGAGAGAAGTACAGAAGATGGAGACCCGGCTTGTGAAATTTCAGAGGGAAATTAAGGACTCTCCAACTAATATTAGCCATTTTGAGTCAAGCTTCTGTCATTCTGGTCACCTGGAGCTGAAGAATCATCCCGATGCACAAGAGACCAGCAACATTGAAGTGAGACCTTTGAGTTAGTGGGACAATTGGTGCTGGTCAGATGGAGCTAAGAAATTAACAATGATTATAAACAAAACAAAACAAACAAACAAGCAAAAACCCCAGCATTATTTAGGTTGAAAAATCTGAGAAGTGTTTCCTGAGAGCACAGAAAAGCTGAGTTCTAGAAGTGGCCAAGGTTGTAACTCATGTTGATAGCCATCTTTGGTAATGTGTAAGAGTCAACCAGGTGGGAATGGCTGTAAAGGGGTTATGGAGCAGCTGATGCTTGGTCCTGTGAGAGGCCAGCAAAGGTCATTGGTAGAGCTGCAGTCTCAGGGATACATGATGGCCTAATACTGAAAGAGTCATTCAGAGAAGTTGAGGTATGTGCCCAGGTAGGAAGCTTATGACAGGCCATTGTGAAAGTCCAGCCCAGTTGCAGCAAGATTTCCCAGCAGTTTTGGAGATGCCAGTAACACGGGAAGACTACCAAGATCAGCAGCAGCACTGGAGTGGAGCTAACTGGAGTCTAGAAGACAAGGTGTGTGCCTCAGAGCTGAAGATATGATCTAAGCCTTTGGGGAGCCCAGAAGATCATGAGTATTGGTATTAGGAACCGCTCCTGCACCCAGTAGTGGTACCGCCCACAGGTGACCGGGACCCTTCTCATCCATTGCCATGGATAAGGTCAAACATTCCCAGTACACACTGGTTCAGAAGCCCACCTAACCTAGAAGCAAGTTATGTCACAGGCCACATAAAAGGCCAACTCCCATTTTGCCTGTTTTCCCTTTTCTCTCTATTTCTTCTCTCTCTCCTCTCCCTCTACCCCACCCTGTTCTGTCGTTTCATATAACCTCTTCATGTTGAACCACGTTGTCCTGGAGTGGTTTTTCTGGACTCGAGCTATGATTTCTATCCTAACAACCAGTACATCTCAGACATTGGACACTGTGTTGTTATGCATCTGGTGTTTGGTTTTGCTTTTGTTTGATTGTGACTGTTCTCTGGTTCTTCTCTCTTATTTATTTTATTATTTATTTTAATTAAAAATTTTATAGAAACCCAGAGTTGAAATACTTTTAAAAGTGATTTTGGATTTTTGGTGATACTCAATATTTTAAAGTGTCTTAAAAATAATGTTTTTGACTTGTAAAGTGTGAACTTTTAAATTATTTACAAGTATAATGTGAAATATTTGGGGTAAATAAGACGAAAAGGGTTGTGGCTTAATAGTAACATGTTTGTGTGCTACATTAACAAGAAGTCAGTTGTACTGAATGGTGTAGTGTCAAAATCACATAAGCTAGAATTACCAGAGAGGAAAAAGCCTCAGATGAAGAAGTGACTTCTTGTGATTTAGCTGTAAGGTATTTTCTCAATTAGTGATCACTGGGGAAAAGCAAAGCTCACTGTGAGTAATGCTATCCCTGGGGCACTGGTTCTGGGTTCTACAGGAAAAAAGACTTAGCCAACCATGGGAAGAAGCCAGTAAGTGGCACCTTTCTGTGGCCTCTGCATCAGCCCTGCCTCCAGATTCCTGCTTAGTCGAGTCTGTGTCCTGAGCTCCTTTGATGATAAACAGTGATATAGAAGTCTTAGCTTTCCTTCCCTAGTTGCTTTTGAATCAATGTGTTTTACTGAAATAATAAAATTCCAACCTAAGACACCCAGGGACAGAATAAGGGAGGTGATACATTTGATGATAACCAACAGGACAGATAATTTACACTGTCAACATGAGCACACTGGCTTCTTTTTGCCAATCACCTACAGGTGGCCCTCACTCTTAATGCCCCTTTGGCCTTTAAGTCATGGATCTTCAAGGAATCACTTATGAAGGCCTAAACACTATAAATCTTCAGGTTTGTGTTGAGGTGATATATGATTGGAGAGTAGAGAGGCGAGGAAAGTGGGAGAGGAGGCAGTATGAAGGAGACTCTGGAGGCAACATGGAAGCCAATGTGTATGTTTGTCTGGGTGCCTCTCTGGCATGACGAGGTTGTTATGATTATTACTAAGGGTTTCTACAGGTCGGATTTATCTTTTTTGGATGGGCAGTTTATATTTTTGTCCGCTGTTTGTAAGCTTATTGTATAGAGGCTTTGTGGATTGAGAATTTGGCATATAAACCTGTTTGATAAGTTAATGGTTGGGAGTCATGTTTTTACTCGGCTGTGGAGAATGTGAGCTGAGTTCTCAGCTGGTGGAGGAGTGGCTGGGGCAAGCAGTTTCCGCTTGGTCACCTGCAGCTCATCGATGGAACCAGTAGCCAAAGTTCCAGACTAAAAGAGAGACAACTGAGCGAGGGCAGTGTGGGGACTGTGTGGTAGAGAAAGAGCCCAGGTGCTAGTCTCCACACTGGAGCTTCCACAGAGAGAGGCCAAGCAAGACTGGTAGAAACAGGTTAGTTTTTAATATTTACCACAAGATAAATCCATCCTCAATTTCTGAGCAGAGTGAATGAGGGGCTAGTTGACAGAGATTGATAGGCATTTGTTGATTTTAAAACCTTGGCTCAATAATTCATCTTCATCCCTGGCTCAAACACAAGGATGTCTTGTGTGTCTATGGATGCATGAAGGGTAATGGTGATTGTTTTTGTTCTGTTTTGAGAAATCATGTAAAAACCTACTTCTGTAGACATTTCCTAAAACACATATATGAAGGGAATTCAGTGGAATCACTTCATGACGGTGGATATGACAAACCAAATAGAAATAGAATGACAACAGTAAAAATTTCAGTGCCAAGAATCAGGTACATTATGTCTCAAAAGGGACCTAAGAAATACCACTTTAAACCTCCATTATATGCTATGCCCAAGGCTATTAATCTGGTGGCAAGGCCAGGTAGCTGAAGGCCATGCTGCCTGATGTCATAAAACTGAGGGAAGGAAGCTGGTGACAAACTATAGTTTCACTGCTGTGGATGAACATTCAAGATGTCAGGAGATACTCTGTACACTCCAGAGGAGAAAGGCAGTCATTACTGTTACCCAGTCACACACCATGTGATCTACAACAGTGACCTGCCTATAAGATATATGGGGCAATAAAGACACCACTGTCATGGAGGTCACTAAACACTTTTCATCAGAGTTAAGGTCTGATGTTTGAGAGAGAACCCATAGCAACACTACTAGAGTGCAAAAGAACCTAAGACTAAATAGATCAAATGTGTTCAGAAAATGGAATATTGTTATTCTGCTAAGGAAATACACAGTGACAAGACTCTTAAAGCACATAATTAACTGCACTCACCTTCCAGTGCCTTGATCAATCTACACCAGGAAAACTGTGTCTGGCCATAGACAAAAATTAACACAGAGACACACAACTGTACAATGTTGCAGAGATTAAGAGACACACAGAAATTAGATTGCACACGCAATCCTAAAAGTTTAAAAACCTGTGAAGCTGAGGAGAACTCCAAAGACACTGTCTTCCAGAGACAACAGGTTGCTGCTCTTATGAACTCACAGAGACTGTGGCAGCACATGTAAGACCTGCACAGGCTCAAGGAGACAGGGACCCAGTGCTGAGGAAGGAAAGTGGACATATGGTGTTACCTCTAGCAAGCATCTCTTTGTAACAATTATACCTGGGTCAGCTTGGAGGATTCAGGGTAGAGGTAAGAGGACAGACTGATGTGCTGGAGAACGGCAGAGTCTGTAGTTCCCCTAACCTAACCCTGACACCCACCAGGAATTGTTTCAGGCCTACACAAGATTTTCCTTCACACACAGTGAAAATCCACAACACAGATAGAAATCTCAATGTTACCTCTGTTCCCAACACGCTCCTTGTCTCTCTGAGTGGCTGCCACAATACTCTCTGTCTTGGTAACATCAAGGGTCACTGTCTCCAGCCTGTCTTGCTCCTCAGCTGCTTGGCTCTCTTATCAGTCAGACATGCAGCCAGCACCCTCATGCCTCTGCCTCTCCTGTCCAGCTGTCTGGCCAGAAGGTTCCCAAAGCCTGAGCCACAGCCTGTGATGAAGACATACTTGTCTTGGAGATGGCTCACCACCTGCCTCTCCATTAACCAGCACAGGAGGGTCCACAGGCCCACCAGTGCCACCAGGTAGAGCCACATGGCTTATAGAAGTTAAGAGAAAGAGACACTGAGTCAAAATGAACCTGGAATCTCCTTACACAAGAAAGTGTAGACATCAAGAAATCTGGCCTTCCAGCACACAAGCTACACTGCATTTCCTAACAATCATTAATTTCTCACTTCTTGGTCTTTGATCTGCTTTTGAACTGCAGTCATATACTGACCTTTGGCTGTGAAGAGCCAGAGTACTACCATGAATACAGGCTTTGTAGCCAAGGTCAGAGAGTAGTGTGTTTAGACAAGAGGAACTCTTATCTATGGTTAGTCTGTATAGGAACTTCTTCAAGGAGAGCTTTGTTTGCTGAAGTTCTAAGCTGGAGGTAGAAAAATAATTTTTTAGTGTTGTTGAGAACACTGTCTTAGCTCCATGTTTTTCTTGCCCCTTCCCCTTTTATTTCCAGCCCTCCTTTCCGGTGAGCCCTGCTTGACCTTAAGCCACTGGATTTCCACATTTGGCTGTCCCTAACTCTCTGCCACAGATAGCACCAATGACTGTTCAATAATACCGGCCTTTCCCTTCTGTTCCTTGCTTCCTGGACTCACCTGGGAATACATGTGTGTTTCATTACACATGTCCCCTGGTCCAATGTGGGCTCACTTTGTGCCTCTGCACTCTGGAGCCACAAACCAGGATGCTGTGGACCTAATGAGAAACAGTTGGTAACCTGCACCTGAGCTCAGGACAACTTACAGGAGGGGTCAGGGAGAGCATGTGTCCTTCTAAAACAGCAGCTCCTGGGAAGATGGAAGGGTCAGCTCCAAACATGGAAGGCTTTCATGTGATGGGGCTGAGACCCCAGATACATCATGACTCACAGAGCTAATGCAGGAAAGGAAATGAATTTTCTCTCTCAAGTGGCCCTTCTGCTGGCTGCCTGGATTCAAGCAGACATGAGTAGAGATTTCTTGTGTTGTGGCCTCCATCAATGCCCCCTCTCACCTGAGCCAGGATTTCTTGCTTATTTTCCTAACAAGCCTTGCTCTGAACCTCTAGTGTGTGGACCTTTGTATCTGGTTCCTGACTTCAGGGAATTTCTGCTCAGAATAAACCTGGTGCCTTCCTTCAGGATGTCACATTTCCCTCAACCTGACACTTTCACCACTTTCTGTCCCAATCTGTAAGGAACCAGGCTGTCTTGAGCTCTCAAGAACCATGTTTCTATCAGGAAGTGCCCCAAAACTGGGTAGATTACAGATCTGCCCTAAGGCCTGGGCCTAGGTTATCACTGTGGTGTGAACTGTGGACTCGGAGCTGCCATTCTTCCTTCTCTGTGCCTGATACAGTATTATGTACTGCTGCTCTTCCTTGCCTTCCACCTCCATCTCTGTCCCTCCTCCTCATCCTGCAGAAGGTATTAGAACATTCTTCATATGGTTGTTAGCACCCAACCCGGCCTCAGAATCCTAGCTCTGAATTGCATCTTGTGAAATGTAGTGCTGGGCTTTCTTGACCAAAGTCTGTGCAGATATTGTCACTCTTTTATCTTGTATCCCCTCAACTGTGAGTTCTCTGGAGTCATCCTTCTATGGTGATTTCCCAACTCTCTCTCCTACAGCAGTTTCCGTATCAAACCGGACAGTAATGGGCACTCTGGTTGGAACAAGGTCTTCTGGAACACAGCAGGATCTAGATCCAGCCCTGGAGTTTCTGGATAAAGTCAGAGAGAATAGGAAAGTGGATGTGTTTCTGTTCCAGGAGCCACAGGGCTGAAGAGAAAGCCTCATTGTTTCATGGAGATTCCCTCAGTCCATCCATCCCTCCTGAGATTCGTGCAGGAGCCAAATGACAGTGTCCAGCTGCTCCCCTTCCCTGTCCTGGGAGGGGTGGGCTGGTCCCACTCCAGGCCTGACCCTGTTTGTGTCCCAACTGCAGCTCTTCTGACCTCTGGGCTGCTCTGATTTGCTGAGGTAGATGGTAACTGAGCCATCTCCTGAGATTAGGAGTCCAGCTCTGCCCAGGATTAAACACTCTCTCCCAAGAGGCAGTGCACCCCACCCACCCCACTCACCCCACCCTTTCTTCTTATTTAAAATAGGGGAGAGGTGGATCCTAGAGTCAGTGCTGCAAAGGTTGGGAAAAGGCCAACTGTCATGCAGTCCCTAATCAGTCTTAACCTGTAACAGAAAATGTAAGTCTATTTTGGTCTAATGGCTGAAGATCTAGGATCAGAGGAATGGGACTTTGTTGTGTACAGTGCAGCCCTCGTGCTTGGATGAGTGAGACAGCCTCTTGTGGCAGGCAGAGTCCTCTGTGTTCCTCTGAGTACACTGTGTCTTCTCCCAATGAAGAAATGTGGGTGAGGAGGAAATGGCTCCCCCAGGGGTGTGGCAGGCAGCCTCGGACTGCTTTACAGCACACTTCCTGCTTCGTACATCCTGATGCTCTTGAGCTTCTCCCCATGCTTATTGCTGTAGATCTGGCCTACGAGTCACTCCTTCCCTGTGGAGCCAGCATGGAACCAGCATGATGCTCCTCCAGAGAGGACTGAGATGGCTCCAACCTTCTGACCAGCCTCCTCAAGGCTACAACATGCAGAGATGCTGTTCGGTTACTACAGTGTGGTTTGTGTAATACTGAACATAGTCAGGCTAGAGTTTATGAGGTCAAGGTAAGTCTGTCATGTAGTGAGACATCTCACAAAATAAATTAAACTACACGTTTTAGAGAAATAAGTCAACCATTAACATCACTTCCTGCTCTTATAAACAATCCAAATTCAATCCTCGACACACACTGTATACCTGCCAACATCTTGTAAGCAGCAGTCCTTCGGAAGATTCCTTTTTTAAAATTTATTCATTTTATAAAATATTACAGCTCACAAAATTTATTACATAATAATAAATGATGAATACACATTTTTCTTTTTTTCTTTTTTCTTCTTCTAAGAAGGACTGAGGCATCCACATTTTGGCCTTCTTTCTTTTTGAGCTTCATAAGTTTTGTGAGTTATTTTTTGGGTATTCAGAGCTTTCTGGGGCTAGTATCCAATTATCAGTTAGTGCATACCATGTGTGTTGTTTTGTGACTGGGTTACCTCACACAAGATGATAGTCTCTATTTCCATCCATTTGCCTAGGAACTTTGTGAAGTCGTTGTTTCTAATAGCTGAGTAGTACTCCTTTGTGTAAATGTACCACATTTTCTGTATCCATTCTTCTGTTGAAGGATCCTCTTTTTTTAAAGGTTTATTTATTTATTATATGTAAGTACACTGTAGCTGTCTTCAGACACACCAGAAGAGGGCATCAGATCTCATTACAGATGGTTGTGAGCCACCATGTGGTTGCTGGGTATTGAACTCAGGACCTCTGGAAGAGCATTTGGTGCTCTTAACCACTGAGCCATCTCTCCAGCCCAAGATTTCATGTCCAAATTTTTCTCAGTTCTCTTTCTTTTTGTTTACAGAAAGACTGTATTGCTGGCTGCTGAGTCCTAGGTTAGAGACTGTGAGCAGGTAGGAGAGTCCTGGGTCTCTGTGTGAAGCCCATGTGCATCTGCTTTCTCAGTCCCGGAACATGTTGTTACACGTTACATGTGCACCTTCACAGGGAGAGCCAAAGTCATTGCCAGGCTTACGTCCAATGTCAAGGAATGCCTTAGGTCAGGAAAGGGTAGGAAGTGGTCTCTTTCACACACACACACACACACACACACACACACACACACACACACACACACACACATCCTATCAATCTCTCTCTCCAGTATTTGTTTTAATACTTTAAAAATACAATTTACTCTCCAGTGGATAAAAACTATTAACACCTTGACCTGTATGTTTAATGTATGCAGCCTCTTTCCACTTTAAGAAGCTTAGGAATATTACTACGTAAAATACATTTATTATAATAATATCATTCACTGAATTAAATTAACTTGATCCTTAACCAAGCCTCACTATTTTAACCTTGGCATTGGGCATATTTTTGTCCCTTTGTGTTCTCCTGGCTTGTGTGTTTGAGGCAGTGTCTTGATACGGAGCTGGTCACCATCTGATGAACCTTTTCCTCAGCTCCTTCTTATGGTGTCTCCTAGACTCTCAGAAGGCTGCTAAACCACACTTCCTCTTCCTCAGCTCCCTCCCCTGGCTGGGAGAAAGTCCAACCATGTTCTGTCCCTGCTAACATTAGTTGTTAAGGTCTCTTTATTGACACTTCAGAGAACAATTGGAAAGCTGGTGTTTGCACAAGAATGCACCTCAATAGTCTATGAATAAAGACTGTAACCTTGAATAGTGGACACAAAAATCAGCATTTGAGTCTTCTTCACACAGTGCACAATAAAATGCCTACAAGGTACCATTGACACTACAATGAAGAAACTGTTCTTGCCAGGAGCTGATAGAAATAAGAATTTCCCTTAGCCCGAGTAACACCATTTTGCATAGGTCGAGGCCTAGAGGCCTAGGTTTCTGTTTCCCATGAAAGAGGCCTTTCTTCAGAAATCAGGTGATCTCTCTGATCTCTCTGTGTTCAGGTAGCTACCCTGGCAGAACAGTCACCATGCAACAGATCCTGCTTGGCAGAACATTCTGTTGCAACTGGGAAGTCCCCCTTACCATGTAACTCTCCCTGTTTGTCTTTAAAAGAAATGGTTTTGGTGCGTAATAAACAAGAACTTGATCAGCACTTTCCACTTGCTCCCCTTCTTTGTGTCTCTGGTCCTCCATCCGTCTGTCTCCTCCTCGGGTCTACATTGAAGACCTTGTGGGCCAGGGCTAGCAGTTATCAGTTATGAATAACTCCTTGCTTAGAGGTCAGACCATGAGTTACTCTCCCTTCTCAGGGCTGGGTCCCTGTCTCCTTGAGCCTGTGCAGGTCTTACAAGTGCTGCCACGGTCTCTGTGAGTTCACAGGAGTCCTGTGTCTTTGGAAGACAGTCTCCATGGAATCCACACATCACTTCAGGCTTTAAAAGTTTCTGCCTCCTCCTCCTCATAGGTCTCTGAGCCTTGAGAGGAGGGTGTGAAGAAGACATCATTTTTAGGACTGAGTGTGCCAGAGTCTCCTACTTTGCTCCTTGTGCACTAGTGTGTGTCTGTATCAATTCTGTCTATGGCAAGACACACTTTTCCTGATGGAGACTGATCAAGTCACTGACTGTGAGGATAGTTAGGAATATGCATTAAGAGTCTAGTTACTGTGTGTTCCCTTCGCAGAACAATAACATCCAGTTTTCCCATAGACCTGTGACTGACGTAGTCCCAGGGTCATGGCCATTTTAGTAGTGTCATTATGGGTTTCATCTTAGAGAGCAGACCTTAAATCTAATGAAAAGTTCTTCGTTACCCTATGACGTTGGTGCCTATATTTCATTGTATATCTTAGGCAGGTCACTGTTGTAGATCACAGGGCTTGTGGTTTGGTAATAGTAATTACTGCTTTCTCCTCTGGGAGTGTACAGAGTATGTCCTGGCACCTTGAATGTTAATCCTTAGCAATGAAGGTTTTTATTGGGTACCAGCTTGTCTTCTGTCAGTTGGATTGCATCAGAGTATGGACAGGTTCAGATGTTAAGTTTATTTTCCAGTCAGGAGCACGTCAGCATCCAGGCAGGCATGATGCAGGAGGAGCTGAGAGTTTTACATCTTGTTCTGAAGAGAAACAAAGGGAAAATGGCTTCCACGGAGCTAGGGCGAGAGACGTGAAGCCTATGCCCACAGAGACACACTTCCTCCAAATCGGCCACATGTATTGTAATAAGGCAACACCTCCTAATAGTGCCACACCCTGGGTCAAACCTATTCAAAGCACCACATTCAGCTCTTTAGCATCCATAGACTTGTTCAAACACATGAGTCGATGGGGTCATATCAAACATAGCATAAAACAAAACACACTCTAACTTCCAAAGTTCTCATAGTTCATAACAGTCTCAATACTGTTGAGTCCAAAGTTTAAAGCGTTTCTGAGATTCATGCAGTCTCTTAACTGTAATCCTTGACTTTAGATCTCCAACCCTTCGTCTTTGTTGACAGCAATTAACATCTTCCTCACGGGTTGGTTTCACTCCCTGTTAGATTTCCTCACCAGATGTCCTATGACTCTGGCATCTGGAACATCTTCTGGTCTTCAAGAACTTAAACATTATAGCGTTTTTCCCCCAGATGTCTTGGATCCACGCATGATCTTCTGGGCTCCTCTGGAGGTCTTGTGTCACATTCACAGCTCTACCCTCTATAGACTGCTAGGCTCCAATTGACTCTACTGCTGCTGCTGTTCTTGGTGATCATCCTATGGTCCTGGCATCTGTACTATGCTTGGGTCTTTTCCTGAAACTTGGCTTCACCACTAGCCTCTCATAGGCTTTCTTCATGGCCTTGACTTCATTGCATGACCCCTTTTGTCCTGGGCTATCAACTGCAATTGAGTTCCTCTCACAGTTCCAAGCCTCAGTTGCTCTCCATGACCCCTTTATACTGTAAAAACCAGCACCACATGGGTGATCCTTACACATTGCCAAGTCCATGGTACTACTGCCTGAGGTATAGCCTTGGCTATCTCTAGAACATATCTTCTTTGTGCTTTCAGAAAACACTTCCCAGAAGATTTCACACCAGTAATGCCGGTCTCTTTTTAATCACCGTTATTCTCAGCTCAAGCTAACCAGCATCATTTTTTCCAATAGTCCCTTGTATTTTCGACTCTGAAGCCAGAGCCACATGGCAGAAGCTGCCGAGTTCAGTTGCTTGCTGGGCTTAGAACATGGCCTCCTTATTCTATTACCAGCTTTCTGTTTTCCAACTCCCTTATTTCCTAACCTTGGTTGTCATGGATGCTGGGATTAAAGGTTTGTACCCCCGTGCCTGGATTTAAGCTTTTCTTCACCTAGAACTTGCTTTGTCCCAGAGAGCTTAGGGATCTGATTGACAGTCTTCTGGGACCAAAGGTATGTGCTACCATGACTGGGCCTAAGCTTTCATGGACAACTGTTCCTCAATACCCAGATCAAAAGCCTCTCTTTCACTTTTGGATTGTAGTTCTCTCCAGATTAAACGTTTCTCTCCAGTGAAACAATAACCAAGTAATGATAACAGCTACTATGACAGCACTTCCTTGTTCAATGGCTAAGACACAAACAGTAAGCTTAGCTGGGTGGGATCTTGCCACAAAGTCACCATTTCTTTAATCTATTTATCTCCTTGAATACTGGAATTCACCTTTATTTCACTTCTTGGTGGCCCTTTATTGCTTGAACCATACATTTTATATCTTTCCTTTCTAAGCTTGCTATACTTGTTCAAAACACTCATCATGAGACTTAACCAGAACAAAGTCTCTGTTGGGCTTTGTTGAGATTTCCTTTTGTCAATGCAATGACTATAAATCTCATTTTACCTTAGGTTCAGGTAGATTCTTCAGGCAAGGGCAAAAACTGGCCACATTGAACACCAAAATATCATAAGATCTGTCCATTGGCCAAATATTAAAATTGTTCTCCTTTGAAACTTCTCAATTCAGGCTTCCACAGTTCAAATCACCCTCAGTAATGAAGTCTTCCATATTCCTACAAAGACAAGCATTTAAACCTCTCTTAAAGCATTTTTCTGCTTTCCAAAATCTATTATCTTCCTAACCAAACTCAGGGAGGCCTATCACAGCCACACCACACTCCTGGTCCCAACTCATATCTTAGTTATAGCTTTACCACTGTGAACAGACACCACAAGCAAGGCAACTCTTAACTGGGGCTGGCTTACAGGGTCACATGTTCAGTCCATCATCAGAGCAGGAGCATGGCAGCATCCAGGCAGGTATAGGAGGAGCTGAAAGTACTCCATCTTGTTCCTAAGGAAACAGGAGAATTCTGGCTTCCAGGGAGCCAGGATGAGAGTCTTAAAACCTACGCCCTCAGTGATGCAATTCCTCAAACATGGCTACAACTACGTCAACAAGGCCATACCTCCCAATGCTGCCACTTCCTGAGCCTTGCCTATTTACCATTGCAGCTAAATAGCCTTTTGATCAGGTGGGGAGAAAAGCTAGTGGACCTGTGCATATCCTCTACTGGGGGTTTGAAGGGTGGTGATTTGAGTATGCCTAGCCAAGGTAGTAGCACTATTTGAATGTCTGGCTCTGTTGGTTTAGCTGTGGCCTTGTTGGAGTAGTTGTGCTACTGTGGGATTGGGCTTTAATACACGTATTCTAGCTGCCTGAAAGACAGTCTTATCCTAAGTCCCTTCTGAACAAGAGGTGGGACTCTTAACCCTTCCAGCTCCATGCCTGCCTGGATACTGCCATCCTCCTACCTTGATGATAATGGACTGAAATTCTGAATCTTTTAGGGAGAAATATGACCTATTCCTGGCACTGAAGTTTTACTTGGTGGATTACGATGTGTTCTTGGGGTATCATATCTACCATCATATGGTGACCTCACTAAAATTCCTTTCATATATGTATTTTAGGAAGCGTCTACAGAAGCAAGTTTTCATATATTTTTTTCAAAACAGAACAAAAACAATCTCTATTACAGATTATGCATCTACAGACGAGAAAGACATGTTGTTGAGACAAGGATGCAGATGACTTATTGAGCCAACATTTTATTTTTTATTTTTATTTTTATTCATCTTTTCATTTGTTTATATTTCAAATTACATCCCACTTCCCGTTTACCCCATCCCACAACCTCCCTCACCTATCTCCACTTTGTCTCTATGAGGGTCTTCCCCCACCAACTCACACTCTCTGGTCCCACCCCTCTAGCAATCCCCATCTAATGCTGGGGCATTAGACCTCCACAGGACCAAGGGCTCCCTCTTCTATTGATGTCACACAAGGCCATTTTCTGTCACCTAAGTCTCTGGAGTCATGGGTCACTTATTGTCCACCCCTTGCTTTGTAGTCTATTTTCTGGGAGCACTGGGTGATCTGGCCAGCTGATGTCATTCTTCAGTCCCCCTCAGCTCCTCTAGTTTTTAATTTGACTTAAATGCCAAAGGGATGAGTGAGGGACACCTGTGGGTGTGTGGCAAAAAGACCCCAGTGTGTTCAGGTTGACAGTGGAAAATCTGTCCTCTTAGTTATTGTCAAAACTTGTCACTTCCATTGTTGTGTCCCTGGGTGTCTTAGGGTTAGGGTTTTTACTGTTGCAACAACGAAATGTCGTTAGCAAAAGCAAGTTGTCCTAGTTAAGAATTTATTTAAGAATTTAGGTTAAACTTCCATACCACTGTTTCTCTTCAAAGGAAGTCAGAGCAGGAACTCAAATTGGGAAGGAAGCTGGAGTCAGGAGCTGATGCAGAGGCCATGGAGTGTAGGAGGCAGGAGATGATACAGAAGTTGCTGTTTACTCATTTATTCCCCGATAGCTTGCTAAGCCTGCTTTCTTATAGAACCCAGAACCAGCAGCCCAGGGATGGTACCACCCTCAATAGGCTGTGATCTCCTTAGATGATCAGTAAGTGTGAAAATGACTTACAGCTGAATCTTATGGAAGCATTTCCTTAATTGAGGCTCCTTCCTCTCTGATGACTCTAGCTTGTGTCTAGTTGTCACCAAACCGGCCAATATTTTGGGTTTTATAAGCATCTGAGGAGAGTTTATCAATATTGACTTTTTTATAGATGTTGATCAACAATGAGAGTTGATCATTATTATAATTTCAAGGCAGGATTCACCAGAGTGTAAAAGCACAGCTCTATTTTCCATATCTTCCACAATCAAGTTTTCATTTGTAGGTTTCCCAACCAAATTTCCTCCAGATTAGTTTTGTCTTCCTTCCTTTTCTCCTTTGTGTTCTCCTTTGTTCCCTCTCTCCACCCTTATGACTATCCTTTCTTAGTACTATAATAAGTAATAATAATGGAAACTAATTTTTTCTTTTTACTACCTCTCTTGGCCACTTGAAAGACACAGGTAACGGTGTGTAAAGTGCTCAGAGGAATGTGAAGATACATCTGTCTTCTTTAGAATTCTCTCTGTGAAGCAAGGACATGACCATGGTAACTCCTACAGATGAAACTTTTTTTTAAACAACTTTATTTTACAAAACAAAGATAAATGTACAGATTTTAAAAATTTTTTTGCTTAAAATTATACATTTTGTCAGTACTTATTTTTCAGATTTTAACATAATTTTTACATAAAACTATATGAATATATTTTTTAGTCAGTACTTGATTTTTTTCAAGGTTTGATAGTATGCCTTGAAAACTTAATAGTTACAATGAGCATAAAGTACATGTAAAATAAAGTGTAACATGGAAATAGTTAAAGTTTTCTTGTTTTGTAAATATTTTTTTGTTTTGTTTTGTTTTCTTTATTTCTTGGACTTCATACAGTCTGTGAGTTGTTTCTGGGGAAGTGCAAGCCTCTGGGGTTAGCATCCCACTATCAGTGACTGCATATTATGTCTGTTCTTTTGTGACTGGGTTATCTCACTCAGGATGATATTCTCTAAATGCAGCCATTTTCTTAAGAATTTGGTTAAGTCATTGTTTCTGGTGGCTGAGTAGTATTCCATTGTGTATATGTACCACAATTTTTGTATCCATTCATCTTCTGAAGGACATCTGGGTTCCTTCCAGCTTCTGGCTATTATAAATAGAGCCGCTATGAACATTGTGGTGCATATATCTTTGTTGTGTATTAAAGTGTCTCTGGGGTATATGCCCAGAAGTGGAATAGCTGGGTCTTCAGGTAGTACTATATCCAATTTTCTGAGGTATCGCCAGACCGATTTTCAGAGTGGTTGTATTAGCTTCCAACCCCACCAACAGTGGAGAAGTGTTCCTCTTTCTCCGCAGCCTCACCAGCATCTGCTGTCATCTGAGTTTTGGCAGATGAAACATTTAATTTGAGCTTGCATACATTTCAACTTTAGGCCATGATCATCATGACAGGAAGTGGTGTGAGTTGTAGGCAGTCATGGTGCTAGAGAAGGAGCTGAGAGTTCTACATCTATATCCACAGGTAGCAGGAACAGCAAGAGTCTGAGATAGCCCATTTCCAGTGAATCACATAATTCAACAAGAACACACCCACTCCAGAAAGGCCACACTTCCTAATTTTTCTCAAGCAATGCCACTCTCTCAGGACCAAGCATTTAAATATATGAGCATATGCCTTCTATTTTCATTAAACAATCACATCAAATAAGAGAATAAAATCTCTAGAGATGGCATCAACTTGTAAAACACAAACATACTTTCATGGTTTCCAGATTAACCAAGGTGACCATATTTCCACCATCTGTTCTTAAACTTAGCAAGTCAGAGGGGACCTCTGGCTGATCCCCAGGCAGGAGCTGGGCCACAAAGTCTTAAAGAATGGAGGTATCCATGCTGTGATCCTGCAGTCTCTGGCATGAGTTCCCCAGTCCTGGTGATACCATGCTCTTATTCCACTGCATCCTATTCTCCAGTAAACATGGGTCACAGTGATCTTACCTTGTTGAATGTGCATTTCATCCATACTTAAACCTGTGTTGTGTAACTCTTCCCACTGTCCCCAGGACTCTGGGGCTTGGTCAACAACGCTGGCATCTTCATGCCCACAGGTCCCAATGAGTGGCTGAAGAAACAGGACTTTTCAAGTGTACTGAATATGAACCTGTTGGGCATGATCAAGGTGACTCTGAGCCTGCTGTTCTTAGTGAGGAAGGAAAGGGGCTGTGTGGTTAATATCTAAAGTGTCATGGGCCACAGTGTCATGGGCTGAGTGTTTTTCTTTGGTGGTGGTTACTGCATCTCCAAGTATGGTATAGAAGTCTTCTCAGACTCCCTCGGGTATTGGACAGTGTAGTGGTCCTCCAGGGTAGCTTTTGTATTTAATCATGTTCTTTTAGTCCCAATCATGGGGAAGACACTCCAGTTTTGGGTCTTTCTCACCTTTTTCTCTATGAATCATTCACTGTGCAACACATTCCCATATTCTGTAAGAGGGCTCGACTAAGACATGAGTTGAGTTCATTTTGTCCTGTTACAGAAGAGGGAGTGCATGGGGGAGACATTAGTGGGATAGGATTCGAACTGTGAGATTTTCTAGTCAAGAATCCAGACTCCTGACCTGGATATATGCTAAGCATGTTTTTGAATTGGAGTCAATATCTCTTTCAGTTCCACAAATAGATATCAATTCGCCCCTGTCGAATCCACAATCCACATTCTACAAAACATATGTACTTCATTCATGACCTAAAGTCTGTGGCTAATAAAAGAATGAGGGGAGACAGGGAAGAACAGTGACCTTCCTGTGAGATTGCCATGGCCAGTCTGCTGTGTTGATCATGCTAGTCACTAGATTTGCTGAGGGTCCCTGTAGCAGGATCAGACTGCATCAGAGCAATCATGGGAATCTGGAACCTGGATGTGTAGGTGGATTATCTTTGGAGAATGAACAGGCCAGATATGGAAGGAGGGTGGTCACCAGGTGGGCAAAAGTAGATTTGTAAAGATGTGGAGGGTGCAGAATACTATTTATTTTGTGCTGTTGGCAATACAACTCCTCTGTCTAAGTTAGGGTTTTACTGCTGTGAACAGACACTATGACCAAGGCAACTATTATAAGAACAACATTTATATGGGGCTGTCTTACAGGTTCAGAGACTCAGTCTTTTATCATCAAGGTGGGCTCTTGGCAGTGTCCAGACAGACATGGTACAGGAGGAGCTGATATTTCTACATCTCATATGAAGGTTGCTAGCTGAATCCTGGCTTCCAGGCAGCTAGGTTGAGGGTCTTATAGCCCGCATTCCCAGGTACCCACCTTCTAATAGTGCCAGTCCCTGGGCTTAGCATATACAAACCAGCACATTTGACTTCCTGGCCATAGGCTTTTAAAAATATGAGTCTATGTGGGGGGCATACCTAAGCTATTATAATGCAAAATGCATTTAGTCCTACTTCAAAAGTCCTCATAGTCTGTAGTAGTACTGACAATGTTAAAAGTCCAAAGTTCAGTGTCTCTTCTGAGATTCATCCAATCACTTAACTGTAATCCCTCAAAGCAAAATAGAAAATTAGCTGGGCAAACTCCAAACTCTATATCTCCATGTCTGATGTCAAAGCAGTCTTCAGATATCCAACTCATTTTTCATTTTGTTGACTGTAACAAACTTCTTTCCCTGGGCTGATTCCACTCCCTATTAGCAGCTTTACACAGCAGATATCCCACTGATCCTGCACCTTGAACATCTTGGGTTCTCCAAGGCAACTCCAATGTTATTGCTTCATGTTTCACTGTCTGGGATCCACACATGATCTTCTGGGCTCCTCCAAAGGGCTGGCGTCACTTCTCCAGCTCTGCCCTCTGTAGCACTCTAAGCTCAGGTTGATCCATTCCACATCCACTGCTGTTCTTGGTGACCGTCCCATGGTACTGGCATCTCCAGTACACTGGGTCATCCTCTGCAATGAGGCTTAACCTCTTGTGGGCACTCTTCCTGGTGCAAAGTCTCAAATTGTTTGCATGACCCTTTCAGTCCTGGGCCATCAACTACAACCGAGGGTGAACCTTCACCAGAGGCCTTCCCTGGCCTCTCACAGTGCCAAGCCTCAGCTGCTCTGTGTGACCCTTTTATGCCTTCAAAGCCAGTACCACCCTGGAGAATGTTACACATTATCAAGTCCAGCTGCAGCATGAGGTACAACCTTGGCTATCTCTGGAACACAGCTTCTTTGTCAGAAAACAATTCTCAGATTTCACCTCAGTGATGCTGGTCTCTTCTTAGTCACCACTAAATTTTTTTTTCTTTTTTTTAGAATTTGGCTAACCGGTGTATATTGTCCCGGTAATCCCTTTTATTCTGGACTCTAAAGTCAGAGCCATATGGCCAAAGATGCCAAGTTCTGCTGTTTGCTGTGGCTGGAACCTGCCCACCTTATTCTATTACGTTATTTTTAGCTTTCCATTTTCCATCCTTCAATGCCTAAGCTTTGCTGTCCTGAAACTTGCCCTGTAGAATGACTTTGACCTCAGAAATCTGCATTCCTGTCTCCTAAACACTGGGGCTAACGGTGGGGCCCACCAACTCTGGATGTAAATTTTCTTCACCTACAACTCTATTTAGCCTGCCCTCGAACTTCCTTGGCAGCCTCCCTGTTCCCTGCCCCTGATGGCTCACCTGGTTCCATTCCTTAGAAGGTGTCTTTGCCTCCTGGGATTAAAGACTTATATGACCATGCTTGGACCTAGATTTAGCTGGGTGGAATCTTGCCTCAAGGTTACAACTCCTTTAATTCAATGTAATATCCTTAAACACAGGATTCAACTCCATTTCACTGGTACCCATTTAATGTCCCAAACCACATATTTCATATTTTCCCTTCTCATATAGATATCCTTGTTTAAAATGCTCTTCATGAGACTTAACCACAGAACAAAGTCCATAATGTGTGTTTCTGAGACTTCCTTTGTCAGTGCAATTAATCTGAGTCTCTTCACTTTAGCCCCATGCAGACTCTTCAAACAAGGGAAAAAATTAGCCACATTCTTCACTAAAATACCACAAAACAGTCTGTAGGCCACATATCCACATATTGAAATTCTACAATAAAACCTCTTGGCCAGATTTGCACAATTCAAATCACTTTCAGTTACAAAGTCTTCCATTGTTCTAGTAGGATAATCCATTAAGCCCCATTTAAAGTATTCCATTGCTTTCCAAATCCAAAGTCCCCAAATCCACATTCTTCCAAACAAAAGCACAGATCAGGCCTATCACAGCAATACCCCAGTCCCAGTACCAACGTGTATCTCAGTTAGGGTTTTACTACTGTGAGCAGACACCATGACCAAGGCAACTCTTATAAGGACAACATCTAATTGGGGCTGGCTTACAGCTTAAGAGACTCAGTCCATTATCATCAAGGCAGGAACATGGCAGCGTCCAGACAGACATGGTGCAGGTGGAGCCTGAAAATTCTATATCTCATCTGAAGGCTGCTAGCTGAATCCTGGCTTCCAGGCAACTAGGTTGAGGGTCTTATAGCCCACACTTAAACAGGGCCACACCTTCTAATAGTGCCACTCCCTGAAATGAACTATATAAACCATGACACCTTCTAAGGAATGGAACCAGGGGCGGGGAACAGGGAGGCTGACAGTATGAGGGAGTTGGAGACACCTGCAGGAAGAAAGTGGAGGTGTACTGAGAGCTTCCTGGAACAGATGTTGGGTAGATGGAGCCTTCCTTACTAGTGAGGTGAAGGTGACTTGGACAGAGAAGAGGATCCTTTGCAGCTGCATTACATAGAGAAAGTTCTTACACAGTGCTGTAGACAAGAATGTTCAGTTTAAGGCCAATGAGCCGCACACACTAAATTCTCACTGTGACATCCAACAGCACAAAGGCAATGAATGTCCTTATCACAAGATTTTCCCCATTTCCTCACCACAGGCTCCTGTTGGCATGCTACTGTCCTCTGATTAACATGTTCTCACTGAAAGTCCTTGGAAGTCCTTGACATCAGTTTGTTTTGCAGGAGGGAGCTCTCCTACTTTGGGGTGAAGGTGGCTATTGTAGAACCGGGCCTCTTTGTAACTGGTGTGACCAATAGTGCCAGATTATCACCAAATGCTCAGATGCTGTGGAACCAGACGAGCTCAGAAATCAAGGAGATCTAAGGCGAGACATTCCTGGCATCCTGTAAGTGAGCTCTGAGGGCTAAACCAAGTCCTGTCCTGATCCCTTAAACCCTGCTTGTTTTTAGCAGTTCCAACATCATGCCCCTTAGCCTTAAAGAACATGCATTTAGACCCATTTCCTGGAGGTAGTGTTCAATTTGTTTATGGAGACAGAAAAGGAGATCTTGGATATCAGAAATGTTGCTGTGTTCTGTCTGATTCTCTCATGGTCATGGGGCTGAAAGTGAAGTCAGGGATGGTAGGAGGTATAAGACCAGCACTTAAATGAGCTGAGATACAGGAGACTGAGTGCACAATTCTTCCTTGAAGATTGTTTTCAGTCCTTCTGAGGAACTGGAACAGGTGAGGCTTGGGTTTCGTAAAATGGATTGTCCCACGTAGAGAATAGAAGATTCTATGCTGGTGACAGACAAGAGTGGTGGGATCTGAATGTCACCTGGATCAATCTTCATTCTGCACAGATCTGACAAGGCTAAACAGCGTGGCCCAGAGGTGTAACAAGAACCTGTCTTTGGTGACCGACTGCATGGAGCACACCCTGACTTCCTGTCACCCTCGCAGCCGGTACTCAGCTGGTTGAGATGCCAAGCTCTTCTACATCCCCATGAGCTACCTGCCCACCTTTCTTGTGGATGCTATTCTCTACTGGACTTCTCCAAAGCCTGAGGAAGCTCTGTGAAGTCTTTACCTATGTGTATACTTGGAGAGATGTAGGTACGGTGTGAGGGAGGGTTTCTCAGTAGAAGGTAGGAATGCAGACAGAAGGGGGACATTACTCTGGGGTTCTTAGTCCACACTCTTCATCCCACTATTTCCCTGTGATACTAATCAAGACTGATGTTGACCAAAGAAATAGCCAAAGAAATCTGCCACGGTGTTCACATACAAACCTGCTGGTTGTTGCCCAGGCTCTGAGGATCTTAGCCAACCGTGAGGATCCACACAAATGAGGAGGTTGGGCACAGCTTGTGCCAAGCACTGCCCTGTGTCCTCCTGTGCAGGAAATGCACAAGCCATGTCTAGTTTACACCCCTATGCAGCATGGAAGTGTTGGTGCTCTGAAGTCACCTGTGCCCATGGTCTGGAGTTTGCTAGGACTCACTAACAATGCCAGCACTCCTGCCTTGGAGTTGGTTGGCTGACCCCGTGTGCGAGGTTCAGTCCCTGGTGGGAGAATCCAGCAGAGGATGGAGATACCAATTTCTAATTTTTTTTTGAAATCATGGCTCATTTTTGGACTCTGTTTATATTTAGAGCAATGTATGACATGATTTTCTGTGTCCTGTGATTTAAACTATGATCTACAGGTTAGTGAGGTTTAGATCACAGGGGTAAGAGAGTTAATTGAGAAGGGTTTGTGCAGGCCAGCATGTTTATTCTTGCTCTGTCTCAGCCCTTCCAGCCACTGACATAGGAAAACCTGATCCCCACTGAAAACATAACAACAACAAAAAAAGTCAGAAGACTGTGCATGTGAGTCTACATGAAGAGAGTTTACCTGTAGGCCTCAGTTTCAACATTCCTTTCCCTGCAGAATCACTAAGTGGACATCCCTTCCTGCAGACTCACTAAGTTACCAGCCCTTTCTACAGACTCACTAAGTGTTCACCCCTTCCTACAGCCCCACTAAGTGACCATCTCTCATAGCAGACCCACTAACTGGCCATTGCTTCCCTGCAGATTCACGAAGTGACCATCACATCCTGCAGACTCACTAAGTGACCATATCTCCCTTGGAAATTCAGGAAATGACCATCTTTTCCTGCAGACCCACTACAGGATCAATTCCCTGTAGAATAAGTGACCATATCTTTCTTGCAGACTCACTAAGTGACCTGCCTTCCCCGAAGACCCACTATAAGACCATTCCTTCACATTATACTCAGGAATTTACCATTACAACAAAGCCCTTCTGATTTTTGCCTCTGTCCTTGTCACATGCCACTTCTCATGTCCCTCCCTCTGTCCCACTGCCATCTCCTCCAGCACCTTGAAGAGAGTGTTTTTCTCAACACTGGTCTTTCATTTGATAAACAGCATTTGCAAAGAACAAGGGTCTGGAACTTGCTGTGGCCTCTGACACTCAGCTCTGCCTGCTGCCAGGCTGGTGAATCTCAAGAGTAGGCTGAGCAGAGAAACGTGTGTGGAAGAGACAGAGAACCCTGGGCTCAGTGCAGACTTACCCTGCAGAGGGGGTTCCATAGCTGCCTGGCTCCTCTTCTCTCAGGCAAGGAGTCATGGGAGAAACTTGTAAACAAATAATAATATTTGGTGACTAAAATTAGAAATTCCTCTATCCTAACAAGTGCCTGTTCACTCATTTTACTTATGATATTTTGAAAGGTTTGTTTGAGGACCTTTGAGCATATGTGTGTGTTCTTGTATGCCACGTGTGTGGGAGTACCTCAGAGGAGGAAGATGAGGAAAACTGGTTCTGCAGTTGAAGAAGTGGTAGCTGTACAATGTGGGTTTTAGGAAATAAATTTGGGTTCTCCATAAGAGCAGAAAGCATTCTTAATTGATGATGCATTCTTCTAAAACCTGTTTTAGTTTTTATTTGTCTTATGAGATGTCTCACTACATAACAAGTTTATCATGACCTCATCATCTCTAGCCCTACTAACTTCATCATTACACAAAAAACAACTGTAGTAACCCAACAGCATCTCTGCAGGTTGCAGCCTGTGAGGAGGCTGCTTAGGTGGTTGGACCCATCTCAGTCCTCTCTGGAGCACAACCCTGGTCCCACAGTGGAAGGGGCAGCAGCCAAGCTGGATCTACAGTCTAAGTATGGATAGAGGCTCAAGAGCAACAGGATGCGACTGAGCAATGCATAAGCAACAGGAAGTTTCCTGTAGAGTGACCCAAGGCTGCATGACACATCCATGGAGGAGCCTCCTTTTCTCCTAATGCAGGTTTCTTCACTGGAAGAAGGTGCAGTGTACACAGTGTACACAGTGTACACAGAGGAACACTGGCTGTCACAAGAGTTCCGTCTCATTCATACATTCACGAGGAGTACATTTTACACAACCCAATGCCATGCCTCCCACCCCAGATCCTCAACCATTAGAACACAGCAACTTCTGCTTCCCCAATTAAGAATGAGTAGGGGCTGTGTGTAGTAATGTCTAGAAACAGGCTTGATGCTAGGACTCTTCTGATCCTTGGTAGCAATGACTCTAGGCTCCATCCTTTCCCTTCCTGGATGATGAGGAAAGAGTGCGTAAATGGGATACCCCAGCCTTTGCTGGAAAAAATGCGTCTTACTGGGCAGAGCTGGACTCCTGATCCAAGGAGATGGCTCTGTTCCCATCTACCTCAGCCATCAGAGCAGCCCAGAGATCAGAAGAGCTGCAGTGGTGGACACTCAGCATCAGGTCTGGAATGAGACCAGCCCACTCCTCCCAGGACAGGGAAGAGGAACAGATGGGCACTGTCACTTGCCTCCTGCCTGAATCTCAGGAGGGATGAATGGGCTGAGGGAACCTACATGAATCAGGGAGGTATCTGGAAGGCTGTCTTTTCAGGACTGTGGCTCATACAACAGAGTTACATGTACTTTCCTATTCACTCCTATTTTTCCAGAAAGTCCAGGTTTGTACAGAGATCCTTCTGTGTTCCAGAAGAAACTTGATCCAACAAGAGTGCCCAATACCATCAGGCTGGATAATGAAACAACTGTAGAAGAAAGTATTAAAAAATGACCATATAAGGATGGCTACAAGTAACTCACCATTGAAGGGACACAAGACCTAAGAACAGTAATATCTGCACAGACTTTGCTCAAGAAAGTCCAGCACTGTATTTTGCAGATGCAATTCAGAGCTAGGATTCTGAGGCCCTGTTGAGCACTAACAGCCACATGAGGAATGTCCTAGTATCTTCTGGAGCAGCAGGAGGAGGGACAGAAGTGGAGGCAGGAGGACAAGGAATAGCAGCAGTAAGCCATACAGGATCAGACAAGAAGAGAAGGAAGAGCAGAGCAAATGCAGAGCAGACCCAGGGGCAGCTACCCTCTTGCAGTAGAAACATGGTTCCTGAGAACACAAGGCCAATCTAATTCCTTACAGGTCGAACTAAAATTCATGGAAGTGTTGACAAGGGAAACACTGCATCATTTCCAAGAAAGGTACCATGTTTATTTTGAGCTGAAATTAGAGAGTTAGTCAGGCATTCCCTGGCGCATGGAGCCATGTGCAAAGCTCTACAAACTACTGCAGATGTCCTGAGCAAGACTTCCTGGAAAATAAAGCAAGAAATCTTGGTTCAGGTGAGATGGGGGCAAACATGGAGGTCACAACTCAATAAATCTATGATCATGTCTGCTTGAATCCAGGCAGCCAGCAGAAGGATCACTTGATAAGGAAAATTCATTTCCTTTCCTTCATTAGCTCTGCGAGTCATGCTGTATCTGGGGTCTTAGCCCCATCACCTTTTGTTCCCTTGGGGTCAGCCTTCCATGTTTGGGGCTGGCCCTTCTATCTTCCCAGAATCTGCTGTATGAGGAGGAAACAGGCTGTCCCTCTCCTCTTCTGTAAGTTGTCCTGAGCTCAGGTGCAGGTTACTAACTGTTTCTCATTATGTTCATAGCATCCTGGTTTGTGGCTCCACAGTGTAAGATCCAGGCATACAAAGTGAGCCCACATTGGACCATGGTCCTAAGTAATGAAACACACATGTATTCCCACATGAGTCTAGGAAACAAAAATGATAAAGGAATAGACCTGTGTTATTGAATAGTCGATGGTGTTTTTTGTTTTTTTGTTTTTTTGTTTTTTTTTTTTTGTTGTTGTTTTGCCAATGAGATAGGAACAGCCAAAGGTCATAATATGTCTAAAATTTAAAAGAGGTCAAAGACCAGAGAAGTAAGGCATTAATAAGCAATGCAGAGGATGCCTGCCAGAAAGCTGGACTTCTTCTTCGATGCCTACACCTTCCTGGGTGAGCAGATGCCAGGCTCATTTTGATTCAGAGCATTGTACTCTCTGCTTGTCTTCTCCAAGCCAAGGGGCCCAAAAATTCCACCAGAGAACTTCTACAGCTGATAAACAACTTTAGTAAAGTGTCTGGATATAAAATTAACTCAAACAAATCAGTAACCTTCCTCTACTCAAAGGATAATCAGGCTGCGAAAGAAATAAGAGAATCAACACCCTTCACAATAATCACAAACCATATTAAATACCTTGGTGTGACTCTAACCAAACAAGTAAAATGTATGTATGACAAGAACTTCAAGTCTCTGAAAAAGGAAATTGAAGAAGATCTCAGAAAACTGAAAGATCTCCCATGCTCATGGGTTAGAAAGCTCAACATAGTATAAATGGCCATCTTGCTAAAAGCAATCTACAGATTCAATGCAATCCCCTTTAAAATTCCAACTCAATTCTTCATAGAGTTAGAAAGAGCAATTTGCAAATTCATTTGGAATAAAAGACACAGGATATTGAAAACTATTCTCAACAATGAAGGAATATGTGTGTGTGTGTGTGTGTGTGTGTGTCTGTGTGTATGTGTGTGTGTGTGTGTGTGTGTGTGTGTGTGTACTAGACTCCAGAGAATCAAATAATACTATTAAAAATGGAGTACAGAGCTAAATTAAGAATTCTCAACTGAGGAATACTGAATGGCTGAGAAACACCTAAAGAAATGTTCAACATCCCTAATTATCAAGGAAATGCAAATCAAAACAACCCTGAGATTCCACCTCACACCAGTCAGAATGGCTAAGGTCAAAAACTTCAGGGGACAACATATGCTGTAGAGGATGTGGAGAAAAAGGAACACTTTTCCAATGTTGGTGGGATTGCAGGTGGGTACAACTACTCTGGAAATCAGTCCAGCAGTTCCTCAGAAAATTGGAAATAGTACTATCTGAGGACCCAGCTATACCACTCTTGGGCATATACCCAAAGATGCTCCAACATATAACAAGAATACATGCTCTTCCATGTTCATAGCAGCCTTATTTATAATATCCAAAAGCTGGAAAGGACCCAGATATTCTTCATCAGAGGAATGGATACAGAAACTGTGGCACATTTACACAATGGAGTACTACTCAGCTATTAGAAACAATGACTTCATGAGATTCCTAGGCAAATGGATGGAACTAGAAGCAATCATCCTGAGTGAGGTAACCCAGTCACAAAAGAACACACAAGGTATGCACTCACTGATAAGCAGATACCAGCCCAAAAAGATCAGAATACCCAAGAAACAATTCACAGGCCACATGAAGCTCAAAGAAGAAGGAAGGCCAGAATGCGGTTGCCCCAGTCTTTCTTAGAAGGGAGAGAAAAACACCCATGGGAGGAAATAAAGGGACAAATAGAGGAGCAGGGACTGAAGAAAAGATCATCCAGAGACTGCCTCACCTGGGGATCCACTCCATATGCAGCCACCAAACCCAAGCACTATTGCTGATGCCAAGAAGTGCTTACTGACAGGAGCCAGATATGGATGTCTCCTTAGAGGCTCTGCCAGAGTCATACAGATATAGCTGAGGAATTGTGCAGCTAACCACCGGCTGAACACAGAGACCCTAATGAAGGAGGTAGAGAAAGGACTGAAGGAGCTGAAGGGATTTGCAACCCCATGGGAAGAAAAACATTATCAACCAACTAAAACCTCCAGAGCTCCCAGGGACTAAAACACCATCCAATGAGTACACATGGAGAGACCCATGGCTCCAGTTACATATGGAGCAGAGGATGGCATTGTCTGGCATCAAAGGGAGAAGAGGCCTTTTGTCCTGTGAAGGCATGTTTTCCCAGAGTAGGGGAATGCCAAGGCACTGAGGTGGAGATGGTAGTTGGGAGAGGAAACAAATTCATGGAAGCAAGGAGAAAAGGAAGGGCAATGGGAGGAGGGCAATGGGAGATAGCATTTGAAATGTAAATACAGAGAATATCCAATTAAAAAATGTGTTCTCTCAAAGGTAAATGGCCTGGGTAAGCTATGAGACTATAATTATTCTTTAATTCCATCAGAATACCAAGAATGACCAATAATATCTGTAAACATGGGAAGCCTAACATGGCTTTCAGAACTAAGAGAGATTGTAGATATAATCATCTACTTGCACAGTACCCAGTTAGGAACATATGAGAACAAGTCTTCAGCATTCTGGCTCAGGATCACCTGAAAAAAAATTGAAATGTAGAATATAAAGGGTTGATCATTCTGGCTTGGCAGAAATTACCAGTTGACTATTATGTATAATGTGACCTTTTCTGGATTGTACTTTGTCTATAGGTGAAATAGGCAATGTTTTCCCAATGGCTACCTAGCCATAAAATATTACCATACCTGGAGGTAGAGATGATCAGTTTCTCCTTTGAATCAACCAAAGGGGAGCTGTTAGGAGCAGATATGTCTCAACAAATAATTAATAACATTAAATGTGATATTTGTGGATTTCTGATGTTTTTGAAAACCATCTATCTTTATAAAGTAATCTGGAATGCTGTGAAAAGAAAAAAAATTGAAAACACCCTAAATAGTTAATAAACTAAGAGCCATGAATTTTTATTTGGCCATTATTCCTATGTGGAACTAAGTGGCAGAAGGGCCACTTGAAAGAGGAAATTTATTTCCTTTCCTACATCTGCTCTGTGAGTCATGATGTGTCCTAGGTCCCAGCCCCATCACGTTGTACTCCTTTGATGTCAGCCTTCCATGTTTGGGGCTGGCTCTTCTATCTTCCCAGGAGCTGCTGTATTAGGAGGGCACAGGCTCTCCCTGTCCTCTCCTGTAAGTTATCCTGACTCCAAGCGCAGGTTAGCAATAGTTTCTCATTTATATTTACAACGTCCTGGTTTGTGGCTCCAAAGTGCACGATCCAGAAACACAAGGTGATCCTGGATTGGACCATGGGACATGTGTAATGAAACACACATGTATTCCCGGGTGAGTCCAGGAAGTAAGAATCATTATGGAATAGACCAGTGTTATTGGACAGTCAGTAATGTTTTCTGTGGCAGTGAGTTAGGGACAACCAAATGTAGCTATTTAGTGGCTTAAGGTCCAGCAGGACTCACCTGAAAGGAGGGCTGGAAATAAAAGGGAGAAGGGAACAAGAGAAACATGGAGCTAAGATAGCGTTCTGATCAATGCTCAGAGTTTATTTCTGTAGCTGCAACTTATATTCAGCAAACAAAGCTCTTCTTGAGAAAGTTCCTATATAGACTAAACATAGATAGGAGTTCCTCTTAGCTGCCTGCACTGCTTTCTGACCTTGGCTACAAAGTCTGTATTCATGGTAGTACTCTGACTGTCCACAGCCAAAGGTCAGTATATGACTGCAGTTCAAAAGCAGATCAAAGACCAAGAAGTGAGAAATTAATGATTGTTAGGAAATGCAGTGTAGCTTCTGTGCCGAAAGGCCAGATATCTTGATGTCTACACTTTCTTGTGTAAGGAGATTCCAGGCTCATTTTGACTCAGTGTCTCTTTCTCTTAACTTCTATAAGCCATGTGGCTCTATTTGGTGGCACTGGTGGGCCTGTGGACCCTCTTGCGCTGGTTCAGGGAGGGGCAGGTGGTGAGCCATCTCTAAGACAAGTATGTCTTCATCACGGGCTGTGGCTCAGGCTTTGGGAACCTGCTGGCCAGACAGCTGGACAGGAGAGGAATGAGGGTGCTGGCTGCATGTCTGACTGAGAAGGAGCCAAGCAGCTGAGGAACAAGACAGGCTGGAGACAGTGACCCTTGATGTCACCAAGACAGAGAGTATTGTGGTAGCCACTCAGAGAGACAAGGAGCGTGTTGGGAACAGAGGTACCATTGAGAGTTCTGTGTTGTGGATTTTCTCTGTGTGTGAAAGGAAATCTTGTGTAGTCCTGAAACAATTCCTGGTGGGTGTCAGGGTTAAGTGGGGGTAACTACAGACTCTGCCGTTCTCCAGCACATCAGTCTGTCCTCTTACCTCTACCCTGAATCCTTCAAGCTGACCCAGGTATAATTGTTACAAATAGATGCTTGCTAGAGGTAACACCATATGTCCACTTTCCTTCCTCAGCACTGGGTCCCTGTCTCCTTGAGCCTGTGCAGGTCTTACATGTGCTGCCAACGTCTCTGTGAGTTCATAGGAGCAGCAGTCCTGTGTCTCTGGAAGACAGTGTCTTTGGAGTTCTCCTCAGCTTCACAAATTTTTGAAGTTTTTCGGACTTTTAGAACTGAGTCTCTTAATCTCTGTAACACTGTACAGTCGTGTGTCTCTGTGTTAATTCTTGTTTATGGCCAGACACAGTTTTCCTGGTGTAGATTGATCAAGGCACTGGAAGGTGAGTGTAGTTAATTATGTGCTTTAAGAGTCTTGTCACTGTGTGTTCTCTTAGCAGAATAACAATATTCCATTTTCTGAACACATTTGATCTATTTAGTCTTAGGTTCTTTTCCACTCTAGTAGTGTTGCTATGGGTTCCCTCTCAGACAGCAGACCTTAACTCTGATGAAAAGTGTTTAGTGACCTCCATGACAGTGGTGTCTTTATTGCCCCATATATCTTATAGGCAGGTCATTGTTGTAGATCACATGGTGTGTGACTGGGTAACAGTAATGACTGCCTTTCTCCTCTGGAGTGTACAGAGTATCTCCTGACATCT
Source organism: Micromys minutus (assembly GCF_963924665.1). Classification (NCBI taxonomy): domain Eukaryota; kingdom Metazoa; phylum Chordata; class Mammalia; order Rodentia; family Muridae; genus Micromys; species Micromys minutus. The sequence continues at coordinate 6,994,113 of NC_137957.1, forward strand.
TGAATGTTCATCCACAGCAGTGAAACTACAGTTTGTCACCAGCTTCCTTCCCTCAGTTTGATGACATCAGGCAGCATGGCCTTCAGCTACCTGGCCTTGCCACCAGATTAATAGCCTTGGGCATAGCATATAATGGAGGTTTAAAGTGGTATTTCTTAGGTCCCTTTTGAGACATAATGTACCTGATTCTTGGCACTGAAATTTTTAATGTTGTCATTCTATTTCTATTTGGTTTGTCATATCCACTGTCATGAGGTGACTCCACTGAATTCCCTTCATATATGTGTTTTAGGAAATGTCTACAGAAGTAGGTTTTTACATGATTTCTCAAAACAGAACAAAAACAATCTGCATTACACTTCATGCATCCATTGACACACAAGATGTCCTTGGGTTTGAGCCACGGGTGAAGATGAATTATTGAGTCAAGGTTTTAAAATCAACAAATGCCTATCAATCTCAGTCAACTAGCCCCCCATTCACTCTGCTCAGAAACTGGAGATATGGTGTTTAGTTGGAGTCCTTCCTAGTGCTTTCTTGAAGATCCATGAATTAAAGGTCAAAAGGATAAACAAGGGCCACCTGTGGATGATTGGCAAAAAGAAACCAGTGTGTTCATGTTGACAGTGTAAAAATCTTTCTTGTTGGATATCATCAATAATTGTTACTTCCCTTATTCTGTTTCTGGATGTCTTAGGTAGTGATTTTATTATTTCAATAAATCACATTGACACAAAATCAACTTGGGGAGGAAAGCTGAGAATCCTGCATCACTGTTCATCACCAAAAGAGCTCAGGACAGATACTCAACTGGGCAGGAATCTGGAGACAGAGCTGATGTAGAGGCCACAGAGAAGCGCTGCTTACTGGTTTCTTCCCATGGCTGGCACAATCTTCTTTCCTATAGAGCCCAGCACCAGTGCCCCAGGGATAGCAGCACTCACAGTGAGCTGTGGTTTTCCCCATTGATGAAAAAATGCCTTACACATGGATCTCAAGGAGTTGCTTTTTCTTCTGAGGCTCCTTCCTCTCTGGTAATTCTAACCTATGTGATGTTGTCAGTACACCATCCAGTACATGCAACCGCTTGTTAATGTAACACACAAGCACATCACTGTGAAGCCATAATCATTTTCTTCTTATTTATCTCAAGATTTCACATTAGTCTTGCAAGTCATTTAAATCCACACATTAGAAATCAAACACATCAATTTCTTAGACACTTAAAAATATCCAATATCTCTAAAGATTCAAAATCACTTTTAAAGGGTTCAGCTCTCAGTTTCTATAAAAATTTAAATTAAATTAAATTAAATACTTTCATCCTTCAAGGAGAGAAGAACCAGAGTACAGTCACAATCAAACCAGAGCAAAACCAAACACAAGCTATGTAACAACACAATGTCCAATGTCTGAGATGTACTCATTGTTGGGATAGAAATCACAGCTGTAGTCCAGACAAATCACACCAGGACAACACTGTTCAATATAGAGAGGTTATATGAAACCACTGGACAAGGGTGGGGGGGTGGAGAGAAGAGAGAGAGAAGAAAGAGAAGAGAAGGGGTTGGCCTTTTATGTGGGCTGTGACATAACTTGCTCCCAGATGTAGTTGGGCAACTGAACCAGTATACACTAGAAATATTTGGCCTCTTCCATGGCAACATATGCACCTGGTCCCTGTTACCTGTGGGAAGTGCATTGCTGGGAGCAAGAGTGGTTCCTAATACCAACACTCATGATCTGGACTCCTACAAAGGGCTTAGATCACATCTCCAGCTCTGAGGCACACAGCTTGTCTTCTAGGCTCCAGTTAGCTCCACTCCAGTGCTGCTGCTGATCTTGGTAGTCTTCCCAGGTTACTGGCATCTCCAAAACTGCTGGGAACTTTGCTGCAACTGGGCTGCACTTTCACAATAGCCTGTCATAGGGTATCTTCCTGGGCTCATGTCTCAACATCTTTGTGTGACTCCTTCAGTCCTGCCACTGAGGGTGCAGCTCCAACAATGACCACTCTGGGCCTCCCACAGGGCCAAGCATCAGCTGCTCCATAACCCCTTTACAGCCATTCCCACCTGGTTGACTCTTACACATTACCAAAGGTGACTGTCAACATGAGTTACAACTTTCTCCACTTCTGAAACTCAGCTTCTCTGTGTTCTCAGGAGACACTTCTCAGATTTTACCCTCAGTGATGCTGGACTCTTAGAATCACTATCAATTTCTTAGCTCCATCTGACCAGCACCAATTGTCCCACTAACTCAAGGGTCTCACTTCAATGTTGCTGGTCTCTTGTGAATCATGGCTGACTCTTCTGCCCCAAGTGACCAGAATGGCAGAAGCTTGATTCAAAATGGCTAATAACCCTGAGACAGTCCTTACATTTTTCTCTCCAAAGCCTGAGAAAGCTCTATGAAGTGTTTACCTATGTGCATTCTTGGGGAGAGGTAGGTACAGTGTGAGGGAGGGTTCCTCAGTAGAAGGTAGGAATGCAGAGGGAAGGTGGACATTACTCTGGGGTTCTTAGTCCACACATTTTTCCCACTAATTTTTCTGTGATACTAATCAAGACTGATGTTGGCCGAAGAAATAGCCAAAGAAATCTGCCACGGTGTTCACATACAAACCTGCTGGTTGTTGCCCAGGCTCTGAGGATCTTAGCCAACCGTGAGGATCCACACAAATGAGGAGGTTGGGCACAGCTTGTGCCAAGCACTGCCCTGTGTCCTCCTGTGCAGGAAATGCACAAGCCGTGCCTAGTTTACACCCCTATGCAGCATGGAAGTGTTGGTGCTCTGAAGTCACCTGTGCCCATGGTCTGGAGTTTGCTAGGACTCACTAACAATGCCAGCACTCCTGCCATGGATTCAGGTCGGCCCCATGCACGAGGTTCAGCCCTTGGTGGTGAGAATCCAGCAGAGGATGGAGACACCATGTTTTGTTTTGTTTTGTTTTTTTATTTTATTTTCTAATTGTGGCTTTTTTTTTTTGGACACTTTGTTTTTAGAGCAAACTAGGAGGTGATCTCCGGTGCCCTGGATCACAGGGTAGGGGGATGTCCTGAGAATTATTTGTAGAGGCCAGCAGGCTTATGTTTGGCTGTCTCAGCCCTTCTAGCCACTGATGGGGGGGGGCAGTGGACCTCCGCTGTCCATCCAAAACTAGACAACAACACATAAGGCAGTCGACTGCGCAGGCAAGTCCATTAAAAGAATTTACCTGTATGTCTCAGCTTCAACACTCCCTAGCTGCAGACTCACTAAGTGTCCATATCTTTTCTGAAGACTTATGAAGTGATAATCACTTTCCTCCAGACTTATGAAGTGATCACCCTTTTCTTGCAGACTCACTAAATGACCATCCTTTCTCTGAAGATCTAAGTGAACGTTCCTTCCTTCAGATGCACAAAGTGACCATCCCGTCTTGAAAATCGACTTAGTGGCCATCCTTCTGTGAAGTCCCACTAAGCAACCATCTCTTTCCTCAGACTCACTAAGTGACCCCCACCCCACAGCTCACTAAGTGACCATCCCTTTCTACAAATTCGCTAATTGACCATAACTTACCTGCAGAATCAGGAAGTTACCATCTCTTCCTGCAGACCCAATTCATGATCATCAATTCCCTGTAGACTCACTAAGTGACCATTCCTTTTCTGTAGACTCTCTAAATGATTACACCTTCCCTGAAAACCCACTAAAATACTGTTTCTTCATATCATACTCAGTAAGTTACCCTCACATCAAAGTCTTTCTGATTTTCCACTTCTCCTTGCCATATGCCATTTCTCATGTCCCCTACCTCTGTCACATTCCCATCTCCTTCAGCACCAGGTAAAGAGTGTTTTTCTCAACAGTGATATTTCATCTTATGGACAACATTTGCAAAAGAGCAACAAGGGTCTGGAACTTGCTGTGGCCTGTGACACCTGGCTGTGCCTGATGCTAAGTTAGTGAATCTCAAGAGTAGACTGAGCAGAGAAACGTGTGTGGAAGAGACAGAGAACCCTGGGCTCAGTGCAGATTTGCCCTGGGGAGGGGTTAACATAGTTGCCTGACAGCTCTTCTCAGTGTAGAAATATGGAGGTTGGAAAGACTCAGGAGAAACTTGTTAATAAACAATAATTCCTGTTTCAGTGAAAATAGAAATCTCTTTATTCTAACATGTGCCTGTTCATTTGTTTTATTTATGTTATTTTGAAAGGTTTGTTTTAGGCCCTTTGAGTACGTGTGTGTTCTTGTTTGCCATGTGTGTGGGTGTACCCTCAGAGGTGAAGAGGAAGATAAGGGAAACTGGTTACACAAAATTCTCAGCCATATAGTATGGGTGTCAGGAGTTGAATTTGCATTCTCCATAAGAGCAGGAAGTCATTTTAATGGCTGACTTAGTTCTCCATAACATGTATTTATGTTTTATTTATTTTGAGATGTCTTACTTTATAGCAGATTTACCATGATATTATAATCTCTGGCCCTACCAACATCACCACCACACAAATAATACTGTAGCAACCCAACAGCATTTCTGCAGGTTGTAGCCTGAGAGGAAGCTACTCAGGTGGTTGGACCAATCTCAGTCCTCTCAGGAGCACCACCCTGGTCCCACAGGGTAAGGAGCAGCACCCAGGACACATCTACTGAATAAGGTGGAAACAACAGGAAGTTTCTTGTAAAGTGGTCCAAGGTTGCATGCCACATCCCTGGATGTGCCTCCTTTCCTCCTAACCCACATTTCTTCATTGGGAGAAGGTATAGTGTGCTCAAGGGACAGAGAGGGCATCTGCATGCCACAGAACTGTCTCCTTTATGCATGAATGAGGACTGCACTGTATAAAACCCAGTGCCATGCATTCCACCCCAGATCCTCAACCAGTAGAACACAATACAATTTTTGCTTCCTCAGTTAAGAATGAGTAGGGGCTGCGTGTGGGCAGGTCTAGAAACAAGCTTGACACTAGGACTCTTCTGAGCCTTTGTAGCACTGACTCTAGGCTCCACCCCTCCCCTTACTGTATGAAGAAGAACAGGAGGGTTAAATGGGATGTCTTGGCCTACACTGAAAAAAATGCTTCCCCCTGCGCTGATCCCAGGAGATGGCTCAGTTCCTATCCACCTCAGCAATCAGAGCAGCTCAGAGATCAGAAGAGCTGCAGTGTGGACACTCTCAGGATCAGACCTAAAATGGGACCAGCCCACACTTTCCAGGACAGGGAAGGGGAGGAGCTCTTGCCTCCTGCCTGAATCTCAGGAGGGATGGATGGGCTGATAGAATGTCCTTGAATCCAGGAAGTGTCTCCAAGGCTTTCTTTTCAGCACTGCAGTTCCCAAAACAGAATCATATACATACACGTTTCTATATTTCTGATTTTATCCAGGAATTTCAAGGCTGGGTCTAGATCCTGCTCTGTTCCAGCAGACCTTGATCCAACAAGAGTATCGATTACTGTCAGATTGAATAAGGAAAGGGCGTAGGAGAAAGGATTGGGAAATGACCCGTAGATGAATGTCTCTAAAGAACTACCCAATTAAGAAATACAAGATTCAAGAACAGCAATATCTTCAGATACTTTTCTCAAGAAAGTCCAGCACTATATTTTGCAGATGCTATTCAGAGCTAGGATTCTGAGGCCCTGTTGAGCACTAACAGCCACATGAGGAATGTCCTAGTATCTTCTGGAGCAGCAGGAGGAGGGACAGAAGTGGAGGCAGGAGGACAAGGAATAGCAGCAGTAAGCCATACAGGATCAGACAAGAAGAGAAGGAAGAGCAGAGCAAATGCAGAGCAGACCCAGGGGCAGCTACCCTCTTGCAGTAGAAACATGGTTCCTGAGAACACAAGGCCAATCTAATTCCTTACAGGTCGAACTAAAATTCATGGAAGTGTTGACAAGGGAAACACTGCATCATTTCCAAGAAAGGTACCATGTTTATTTTGAGCTGAAATTAGAGAGTTAGTCAGGCATTCCCTGGCGCATGGAGCCATGTGCAAAGCTCTACAAACTACTGCAGATGTCCTGAGCAAGACTTCCTGGAAAATAAAGCAAGAAATCTTGGTTCAGGTGAGATGGGGGCAAACATGGAGGTCACAACTCAATAAATCTATGATCATGTCTGCTTGAATCCAGGCAGCCAGCAGAAGGATCACTTGATAAGGAAAATTCATTTCCTTTCCTTCATTAGCTCTGCGAGTCATGCTGTATCTGGGGTCTTAGCCCCATCACCTTTTGTTCCCTTGGGGTCAGCCTTCCATGTTTGGGGCTGGCCCTTCTATCTTCCCAGAATCTGCTGTATGAGGAGGAAACAGGCTGTCCCTCTCCTCTTCTGTAAGTTGTCCTGAGCTCAGGTGCAGGTTACTAACTGTTTCTCATTATGTTCATAGCATCCTGGTTTGTGGCTCCACAGTGTAAGATCCAGGCATACAAAGTGAGCCCACATTGGACCATGGTCCTAAGTAATGAAACACACATGTATTCCCACATGAGTCTAGGAAACAAAAATGATAAAGGAATAGACCTGTGTTATTGAATAGTCGATGGTGTTTTTTGTTTTTTTGTTTTTTTGTTTTTTTTTTTTTGTTGTTGTTTTGCCAATGAGATAGGAACAGCCAAAGGTCATAATATGTCTAAAATTTAAAAGAGGTCAAAGACCAGAGAAGTAAGGCATTAATAAGCAATGCAGAGGATGCCTGCCAGAAAGCTGGACTTCTTCTTCGATGCCTACACCTTCCTGGGTGAGCAGATGCCAGGCTCATTTTGATTCAGAGCATTGTACTCTCTGCTTGTCTTCTCCAAGCCAAGGGGCCCAAAAATTCCACCAGAGAACTTCTACAGCTGATAAACAACTTTAGTAAAGTGTCTGGATATAAAATTAACTCAAACAAATCAGTAACCTTCCTCTACTCAAAGGATAATCAGGCTGCGAAAGAAATAAGAGAATCAACACCCTTCACAATAATCACAAACCATATTAAATACCTTGGTGTGACTCTAACCAAACAAGTAAAATGTATGTATGACAAGAACTTCAAGTCTCTGAAAAAGGAAATTGAAGAAGATCTCAGAAAACTGAAAGATCTCCCATGCTCATGGGTTAGAAAGCTCAACATAGTATAAATGGCCATCTTGCTAAAAGCAATCTACAGATTCAATGCAATCCCCTTTAAAATTCCAACTCAATTCTTCATAGAGTTAGAAAGAGCAATTTGCAAATTCATTTGGAATAAAAGACACAGGATATTGAAAACTATTCTCAACAATGAAGGAATATGTGTGTGTGTGTGTGTGTGTGTGTGTGTCTGTGTGTATGTGTGTGTGTGTGTGTGTGTGTGTGTGTGTGTACTAGACTCCAGAGAATCAAATAATACTATTAAAAATGGAGTACAGAGCTAAATTAAGAATTCTCAACTGAGGAATACTGAATGGCTGAGAAACACCTAAAGAAATGTTCAACATCCCTAATTATCAAGGAAATGCAAATCAAAACAACCCTGAGATTCCACCTCACACCAGTCAGAATGGCTAAGGTCAAAAACTTCAGGGGACAACATATGCTGTAGAGGATGTGGAGAAAAAGGAACACTTTTCCAATGTTGGTGGGATTGCAGGTGGGTACAACTACTCTGGAAATCAGTCCAGCAGTTCCTCAGAAAATTGGAAATAGTACTATCTGAGGACCCAGCTATACCACTCTTGGGCATATACCCAAAGATGCTCCAACATATAACAAGAATACATGCTCTTCCATGTTCATAGCAGCCTTATTTATAATATCCAAAAGCTGGAAAGGACCCAGATATTCTTCATCAGAGGAATGGATACAGAAACTGTGGCACATTTACACAATGGAGTACTACTCAGCTATTAGAAACAATGACTTCATGAGATTCCTAGGCAAATGGATGGAACTAGAAGCAATCATCCTGAGTGAGGTAACCCAGTCACAAAAGAACACACAAGGTATGCACTCACTGATAAGCAGATACCAGCCCAAAAAGATCAGAATACCCAAGAAACAATTCACAGGCCACATGAAGCTCAAAGAAGAAGGAAGGCCAGAATGCGGTTGCCCCAGTCTTTCTTAGAAGGGAGAGAAAAACACCCATGGGAGGAAATAAAGGGACAAATAGAGGAGCAGGGACTGAAGAAAAGATCATCCAGAGACTGCCTCACCTGGGGATCCACTCCATATGCAGCCACCAAACCCAAGCACTATTGCTGATGCCAAGAAGTGCTTACTGACAGGAGCCAGATATGGATGTCTCCTTAGAGGCTCTGCCAGAGTCATACAGATATAGCTGAGGAATTGTGCAGCTAACCACCGGCTGAACACAGAGACCCTAATGAAGGAGGTAGAGAAAGGACTGAAGGAGCTGAAGGGATTTGCAACCCCATGGGAAGAAAAACATTATCAACCAACTAAAACCTCCAGAGCTCCCAGGGACTAAAACACCATCCAATGAGTACACATGGAGAGACCCATGGCTCCAGTTACATATGGAGCAGAGGATGGCATTGTCTGGCATCAAAGGGAGAAGAGGCCTTTTGTCCTGTGAAGGCATGTTTTCCCAGAGTAGGGGAATGCCAAGGCACTGAGGTGGAGATGGTAGTTGGGAGAGGAAACAAATTCATGGAAGCAAGGAGAAAAGGAAGGGCAATGGGAGGAGGGCAATGGGAGATAGCATTTGAAATGTAAATACAGAGAATATCCAATTAAAAAATGTGTTCTCTCAAAGGTAAATGGCCTGGGTAAGCTATGAGACTATAATTATTCTTTAATTCCATCAGAATACCAAGAATGACCAATAATATCTGTAAACATGGGAAGCCTAACATGGCTTTCAGAACTAAGAGAGATTGTAGATATAATCATCTACTTGCACAGTACCCAGTTAGGAACATATGAGAACAAGTCTTCAGCATTCTGGCTCAGGATCACCTGAAAAAAAATTGAAATGTAGAATATAAAGGGTTGATCATTCTGGCTTGGCAGAAATTACCAGTTGACTATTATGTATAATGTGACCTTTTCTGGATTGTACTTTGTCTATAGGTGAAATAGGCAATGTTTTCCCAATGGCTACCTAGCCATAAAATATTACCATACCTGGAGGTAGAGATGATCAGTTTCTCCTTTGAATCAACCAAAGGGGAGCTGTTAGGAGCAGATATGTCTCAACAAATAATTAATAACATTAAATGTGATATTTGTGGATTTCTGATGTTTTTGAAAACCATCTATCTTTATAAAGTAATCTGGAATGCTGTGAAAAGAAAAAAAATTGAAAACACCCTAAATAGTTAATAAACTAAGAGCCATGAATTTTTATTTGGCCATTATTCCTATGTGGAACTAAGTGGCAGAAGGGCCACTTGAAAGAGGAAATTTATTTCCTTTCCTACATCTGCTCTGTGAGTCATGATGTGTCCTAGGTCCCAGCCCCATCACGTTGTACTCCTTTGATGTCAGCCTTCCATGTTTGGGGCTGGCTCTTCTATCTTCCCAGGAGCTGCTGTATTAGGAGGGCACAGGCTCTCCCTGTCCTCTCCTGTAAGTTATCCTGACTCCAAGCGCAGGTTAGCAATAGTTTCTCATTTATATTTACAACGTCCTGGTTTGTGGCTCCAAAGTGCACGATCCAGAAACACAAGGTGATCCTGGATTGGACCATGGGACATGTGTAATGAAACACACATGTATTCCCGGGTGAGTCCAGGAAGTAAGAATCATTATGGAATAGACCAGTGTTATTGGACAGTCAGTAATGTTTTCTGTGGCAGTGAGTTAGGGACAACCAAATGTAGCTATTTAGTGGCTTAAGGTCCAGCAGGACTCACCTGAAAGGAGGGCTGGAAATAAAAGGGAGAAGGGAACAAGAGAAACATGGAGCTAAGATAGCGTTCTGATCAATGCTCAGAGTTTATTTCTGTAGCTGCAACTTATATTCAGCAAACAAAGCTCTTCTTGAGAAAGTTCCTATATAGACTAAACATAGATAGGAGTTCCTCTTAGCTGCCTGCACTGCTTTCTGACCTTGGCTACAAAGTCTGTATTCATGGTAGTACTCTGACTGTCCACAGCCAAAGGTCAGTATATGACTGCAGTTCAAAAGCAGATCAAAGACCAAGAAGTGAGAAATTAATGATTGTTAGGAAATGCAGTGTAGCTTCTGTGCCGAAAGGCCAGATATCTTGATGTCTACACTTTCTTGTGTAAGGAGATTCCAGGCTCATTTTGACTCAGTGTCTCTTTCTCTTAACTTCTATAAGCCATGTGGCTCTATTTGGTGGCACTGGTGGGCCTGTGGACCCTCTTGCGCTGGTTCAGGGAGGGGCAGGTGGTGAGCCATCTCTAAGACAAGTATGTCTTCATCACGGGCTGTGGCTCAGGCTTTGGGAACCTGCTGGCCAGACAGCTGGACAGGAGAGGAATGAGGGTGCTGGCTGCATGTCTGACTGAGAAGGAGCCAAGCAGCTGAGGAACAAGACAGGCTGGAGACAGTGACCCTTGATGTCACCAAGACAGAGAGTATTGTGGTAGCCACTCAGAGAGACAAGGAGCGTGTTGGGAACAGAGGTACCATTGAGAGTTCTGTGTTGTGGATTTTCTCTGTGTGTGAAAGGAAATCTTGTGTAGTCCTGAAACAATTCCTGGTGGGTGTCAGGGTTAAGTGGGGGTAACTACAGACTCTGCCGTTCTCCAGCACATCAGTCTGTCCTCTTACCTCTACCCTGAATCCTTCAAGCTGACCCAGGTATAATTGTTACAAATAGATGCTTGCTAGAGGTAACACCATATGTCCACTTTCCTTCCTCAGCACTGGGTCCCTGTCTCCTTGAGCCTGTGCAGGTCTTACATGTGCTGCCAACGTCTCTGTGAGTTCATAGGAGCAGCAGTCCTGTGTCTCTGGAAGACAGTGTCTTTGGAGTTCTCCTCAGCTTCACAAATTTTTGAAGTTTTTCGGACTTTTAGAACTGAGTCTCTTAATCTCTGTAACACTGTACAGTCGTGTGTCTCTGTGTTAATTCTTGTTTATGGCCAGACACAGTTTTCCTGGTGTAGATTGATCAAGGCACTGGAAGGTGAGTGTAGTTAATTATGTGCTTTAAGAGTCTTGTCACTGTGTGTTCTCTTAGCAGAATAACAATATTCCATTTTCTGAACACATTTGATCTATTTAGTCTTAGGTTCTTTTCCACTCTAGTAGTGTTGCTATGGGTTCCCTCTCAGACAGCAGACCTTAACTCTGATGAAAAGTGTTTAGTGACCTCCATGACAGTGGTGTCTTTATTGCCCCATATATCTTATAGGCAGGTCACTGTTGTAGATCACATGGTGTGTGACTGGGTAACAGTAATGACTGCCTTTCTCCTCTGGAGTGTACAGAGTATCTCCTGACATCTTGAATGTTCATCCACAGCAGTGAAACTACAGTTTGTCACCAGCTTCCTTCCCTCAGTTTGATGACATCAGGCAGCATGGCCTTCAGCTACCTGGCCTTGCCACCAGATTAATAGCCTTGGGCATAGCATATAATGGAGGTTTAAAGTGGTATTTCTTAGGTCCCTTTTGAGACATAATGTACCTGATTCTTGGCACTGAAATTTTTAATGTTGTCATTCTATTTCTATTTGGTTTGTCATATCCACTGTCATGAGGTGACTCCACTGAATTCCCTTCATATATGTGTTTTAGGAAATGTCTACAGAAGTAGGTTTTTACATGATTTCTCAAAACAGAACAAAAACAATCTGCATTACACTTCATGCATCCATTGACACACAAGATGTCCTTGGGTTTGAGCCACGGGTGAAGATGAATTATTGAGTCAAGGTTTTAAAATCAACAAATGCCTATCAATCTCAGTCAACTAGCCCCCCATTCACTCTGCTCAGAAACTGGAGATATGGTGTTTAGTTGGAGTCCTTCCTAGTGCTTTCTTGAAGATCCATGAATTAAAGGTCAAAAGGATAAACAAGGGCCACCTGTGGATGATTGGCAAAAAGAAACCAGTGTGTTCATGTTGACAGTGTAAAAATCTTTCTTGTTGGATATCATCAATAATTGTTACTTCCCTTATTCTGTTTCTGGATGTCTTAGGTAGTGATTTTATTATTTCAATAAATCACATTGACACAAAATCAACTTGGGGAGGAAAGCTGAGAATCCTGCATCACTGTTCATCACCAAAAGAGCTCAGGACAGATACTCAACTGGGCAGGAATCTGGAGACAGAGCTGATGTAGAGGCCACAGAGAAGCGCTGCTTACTGGTTTCTTCCCATGGCTGGCACAATCTTCTTTCCTATAGAGCCCAGCACCAGTGCCCCAGGGATAGCAGCACTCACAGTGAGCTGTGGTTTTCCCCATTGATGAAAAAATGCCTTACACATGGATCTCAAGGAGTTGCTTTTTCTTCTGAGGCTCCTTCCTCTCTGGTAATTCTAACCTATGTGATGTTGTCAGTACACCATCCAGTACATGCAACCGCTTGTTAATGTAACACACAAGCACATCACTGTGAAGCCATAATCATTTTCTTCTTATTTATCTCAAGATTTCACATTAGTCTTGCAAGTCATTTAAATCCACACATTAGAAATCAAACACATCAATTTCTTAGACACTTAAAAATATCCAATATCTCTAAAGATTCAAAATCACTTTTAAAGGGTTCAGCTCTCAGTTTCTATAAAAATTTAAATTAAATTAAATTAAATACTTTCATCCTTCAAGGAGAGAAGAACCAGAGTACAGTCACAATCAAACCAGAGCAAAACCAAACACAAGCTATGTAACAACACAATGTCCAATGTCTGAGATGTACTCATTGTTGGGATAGAAATCACAGCTGTAGTCCAGACAAATCACACCAGGACAACACTGTTCAATATAGAGAGGTTATATGAAACCACTGGACAAGGGTGGGGGGGTGGAGAGAAGAGAGAGAGAAGAAAGAGAAGAGAAGGGGTTGGCCTTTTATGTGGGCTGTGACATAACTTGCTCCCAGATGTAGTTGGGCAACTGAACCAGTATACACTAGAAATATTTGGCCTCTTCCATGGCAACATATGCACCTGGTCCCTGTTACCTGTGGGAAGTGCATTGCTGGGAGCAAGAGTGGTTCCTAATACCAACACTCATGATCTGGACTCCTACAAAGGGCTTAGATCACATCTCCAGCTCTGAGGCACACAGCTTGTCTTCTAGGCTCCAGTTAGCTCCACTCCAGTGCTGCTGCTGATCTTGGTAGTCTTCCCAGGTTACTGGCATCTCCAAAACTGCTGGGAACTTTGCTGCAACTGGGCTGCACTTTCACAATAGCCTGTCATAGGGTATCTTCCTGGGCTCATGTCTCAACATCTTTGTGTGACTCCTTCAGTCCTGCCACTGAGGGTGCAGCTCCAACAATGACCACTCTGGGCCTCCCACAGGGCCAAGCATCAGCTGCTCCATAACCCCTTTACAGCCATTCCCACCTGGTTGACTCTTACACATTACCAAAGGTGACTGTCAACATGAGTTACAACTTTCTCCACTTCTGAAACTCAGCTTCTCTGTGTTCTCAGGAGACACTTCTCAGATTTTACCCTCAGTGATGCTGGACTCTTAGAATCACTATCAATTTCTTAGCTCCATCTGACCAGCACCAATTGTCCCACTAACTCAAGGGTCTCACTTCAATGTTGCTGGTCTCTTGTGAATCATGGCTGACTCTTCTGCCCCAAGTGACCAGAATGGCAGAAGCTTGATTCAAAATGGCTAATAACCCTGAGACAGTCCTTACATTTTTCTCTCCAAAGCCTGAGAAAGCTCTATGAAGTGTTTACCTATGTGCATTCTTGGGGAGAGGTAGGTACAGTGTGAGGGAGGGTTCCTCAGTAGAAGGTAGGAATGCAGAGGGAAGGTGGACATTACTCTGGGGTTCTTAGTCCACACATTTTTCCCACTAATTTTTCTGTGATACTAATCAAGACTGATGTTGGCCGAAGAAATAGCCAAAGAAATCTGCCACGGTGTTCACATACAAACCTGCTGGTTGTTGCCCAGGCTCTGAGGATCTTAGCCAACCGTGAGGATCCACACAAATGAGGAGGTTGGGCACAGCTTGTGCCAAGCACTGCCCTGTGTCCTCCTGTGCAGGAAATGCACAAGCCGTGCCTAGTTTACACCCCTATGCAGCATGGAAGTGTTGGTGCTCTGAAGTCACCTGTGCCCATGGTCTGGAGTTTGCTAGGACTCACTAACAATGCCAGCACTCCTGCCATGGATTCAGGTCGGCCCCATGCACGAGGTTCAGCCCTTGGTGGTGAGAATCCAGCAGAGGATGGAGACACCATGTTTTGTTTTGTTTTGTTTTTTTATTTTATTTTCTAATTGTGGCTTTTTTTTTTTGGACACTTTGTTTTTAGAGCAAACTAGGAGGTGATCTCCGGTGCCCTGGATCACAGGGTAGGGGGATGTCCTGAGAATTATTTGTAGAGGCCAGCAGGCTTATGTTTGGCTGTCTCAGCCCTTCTAGCCACTGATGGGGGGGGGCAGTGGACCTCCGCTGTCCATCCAAAACTAGACAACAACACATAAGGCAGTCGACTGCGCAGGCAAGTCCATTAAAAGAATTTACCTGTATGTCTCAGCTTCAACACTCCCTAGCTGCAGACTCACTAAGTGTCCATATCTTTTCTGAAGACTTATGAAGTGATAATCACTTTCCTCCAGACTTATGAAGTGATCACCCTTTTCTTGCAGACTCACTAAATGACCATCCTTTCTCTGAAGATCTAAGTGAACGTTCCTTCCTTCAGATGCACAAAGTGACCATCCCGTCTTGAAAATCGACTTAGTGGCCATCCTTCTGTGAAGTCCCACTAAGCAACCATCTCTTTCCTCAGACTCACTAAGTGACCCCCACCCCACAGCTCACTAAGTGACCATCCCTTTCTACAAATTCGCTAATTGACCATAACTTACCTGCAGAATCAGGAAGTTACCATCTCTTCCTGCAGACCCAATTCATGATCATCAATTCCCTGTAGACTCACTAAGTGACCATTCCTTTTCTGTAGACTCTCTAAATGATTACACCTTCCCTGAAAACCCACTAAAATACTGTTTCTTCATATCATACTCAGTAAGTTACCCTCACATCAAAGTCTTTCTGATTTTCCACTTCTCCTTGCCATATGCCATTTCTCATGTCCCCTACCTCTGTCACATTCCCATCTCCTTCAGCACCAGGTAAAGAGTGTTTTTCTCAACAGTGATATTTCATCTTATGGACAACATTTGCAAAAGAGCAACAAGGGTCTGGAACTTGCTGTGGCCTGTGACACCTGGCTGTGCCTGATGCTAAGTTAGTGAATCTCAAGAGTAGACTGAGCAGAGAAACGTGTGTGGAAGAGACAGAGAACCCTGGGCTCAGTGCAGATTTGCCCTGGGGAGGGGTTAACATAGTTGCCTGACAGCTCTTCTCAGTGTAGAAATATGGAGGTTGGAAAGACTCAGGAGAAACTTGTTAATAAACAATAATTCCTGTTTCAGTGAAAATAGAAATCTCTTTATTCTAACATGTGCCTGTTCATTTGTTTTATTTATGTTATTTTGAAAGGTTTGTTTTAGGCCCTTTGAGTACGTGTGTGTTCTTGTTTGCCATGTGTGTGGGTGTACCCTCAGAGGTGAAGAGGAAGATAAGGGAAACTGGTTACACAAAATTCTCAGCCATATAGTATGGGTGTCAGGAGTTGAATTTGCATTCTCCATAAGAGCAGGAAGTCATTTTAATGGCTGACTTAGTTCTCCATAACATGTATTTATGTTTTATTTATTTTGAGATGTCTTACTTTATAGCAGATTTACCATGATATTATAATCTCTGGCCCTACCAACATCACCACCACACAAATAATACTGTAGCAACCCAACAGCATTTCTGCAGGTTGTAGCCTGAGAGGAAGCTACTCAGGTGGTTGGACCAATCTCAGTCCTCTCAGGAGCACCACCCTGGTCCCACAGGGTAAGGAGCAGCACCCAGGACACATCTACTGAATAAGGTGGAAACAACAGGAAGTTTCTTGTAAAGTGGTCCAAGGTTGCATGCCACATCCCTGGATGTGCCTCCTTTCCTCCTAACCCACATTTCTTCATTGGGAGAAGGTATAGTGTGCTCAAGGGACAGAGAGGGCATCTGCATGCCACAGAACTGTCTCCTTTATGCATGAATGAGGACTGCACTGTATAAAACCCAGTGCCATGCATTCCACCCCAGATCCTCAACCAGTAGAACACAATACAATTTTTGCTTCCTCAGTTAAGAATGAGTAGGGGCTGCGTGTGGGCAGGTCTAGAAACAAGCTTGACACTAGGACTCTTCTGAGCCTTTGTAGCACTGACTCTAGGCTCCACCCCTCCCCTTACTGTATGAAGAAGAACAGGAGGGTTAAATGGGATGTCTTGGCCTACACTGAAAAAAATGCTTCCCCCTGCGCTGATCCCAGGAGATGGCTCAGTTCCTATCCACCTCAGCAATCAGAGCAGCTCAGAGATCAGAAGAGCTGCAGTGTGGACACTCTCAGGATCAGACCTAAAATGGGACCAGCCCACACTTTCCAGGACAGGGAAGGGGAGGAGCTCTTGCCTCCTGCCTGAATCTCAGGAGGGATGGATGGGCTGATAGAATGTCCTTGAATCCAGGAAGTGTCTCCAAGGCTTTCTTTTCAGCACTGCAGTTCCCAAAACAGAATCATATACATACACGTTTCTATATTTCTGATTTTATCCAGGAATTTCAAGGCTGGGTCTAGATCCTGCTCTGTTCCAGCAGACCTTGATCCAACAAGAGTATCGATTACTGTCAGATTGAATAAGGAAAGGGCGTAGGAGAAAGGATTGGGAAATGACCCGTAGATGAATGTCTCTAAAGAACTACCCAATTAAGAAATACAAGATTCAAGAACAGCAATATCTTCAGATACTTTTCTCAAGAAAGTCCAGCACTATATTTTGCAGATGCAATTCAGAGCTAGGATTCTGAGGCCCTGTTGAGCACTAACAGCCACATGAGGAATGTCCTAGTATCTTCTGGAGCAGCAGGAGGAGGGACAGAAGTGGAGGCAGGAGGATAAGGAATAGCAGCAGTAAGCCATACAGGATCAGGCAAGAAGAGAAGGAAGAGCAGAGCAAATGCAGAGCAGACCCAGAGGCAGCTACCCCCTCGGAAGGAGAGTGGCCCAGCTCCATACTCACACTACACTTCCCACTGACACCCAAGCCCAGGTCTCCAGGCAGAGCTGTAATCTATCCTCGACACTTGCTGATAGAAACCTGGTTCTTGAGAACACAAGGCCAATCTGGTTCCTTGCAGGTTGGTACAGAAAGTCAAGGAAGTGTTGACAAGGGAAACATTACATCATTTCCAAGAAAGGTGCCATGTTTATTTTGAGCTGGAGTCAGAGTCAGTCAGGCATTCCTCAGAGCTGAGAGCCATATGCAAAGCTCTACGCACTACTGTAGACGTCCTGAGCAGGGCTTCCTGAAAACTGAAGAAAGAAATTCCGGCTCAGGTGAGATGGGAACAGACATGGAGGTCACAATTCAAAAAAATCTGCTCAAGTCTGCATGAATCCAGGCATCCAGCAGAAGGGACACTGGAGAGAGGAAATTCATTTTCTTTCCTACATGAGCTCTGTGAGTCATGCATCTGGGTTCCCAGCCCTATTACCTTGTGTCCCTTTGATGTCAGCATTCCATGTTTGGGGTAGGCCCTTCTATCTTCCCAGGAGCTGCTGTATTAGGAGAGCACAGGCTCTCCTTGTCCGCTCCTGGAAAGGATCATAGTCCTATGTAATAAAACACACCTGTATTCCCACATGAATCCAGGAAGCAAAAAATCATAAGAGAATAGACCTGTGCTATTGAAAAGTCAATGGTGGTTTTTTTTTTTTTTTTTTTGGCAATGAGATAGGAACAGCCAAAGGTCATATGTCTGAAATTTAAAGGAGGTCAAAGACCAGAGTAGCGAACCGTTAATACGAAATGTAGAGGATGCCTGCCAGAAGGCTGGAGTCCTTGATGTCTACACTTTCCTGTGTGAGCAACTGACAGGCTCATTTTAACTCAGAGTCTCTCTAATTGTCTTCTCGGAACCATGTGGCTCTACCTGGTGGCACTGGTGGGCCTGTGGAACCTCCTGCGCTGGTTCAGGGAGAGGCGGGTGGTGAGCCATCTCCAAGACAAGTATGTCTTCATCACGGGCTGTGGCTCTGGCTTTGGGAACCTGCTGGCCAGACAGCTGGACAGGAGAGGCATGAGGGTGCTGGCTGCATGTCGGAGGGAAGAGGGAGCTGAGCAGCTGAGGAGCAAGACATCTGACAGGCTGGAGACAGTGATCCTTGATGTCACCAAGACAGAGAGTATTGTGGCAGCCACCCAGTGGGTGAAGGAGCGTGTTGGGAACAGAGGTACCATTGACATTCCTGTCTGTGTTGTTGGTTCTCTCTCTCTCTCTCTCTCTCTCTCTCTCTCTCTCTGTGTGTGTGTGTGTGTGTGTGTGTGTGTAAAGTCCTGTGTAGTCCTGTAAATACTCCTGGTGATGATCAGTGTTGAGTTGGAGAAACTGCAGATTCTGCCCCTCTCCAGCACATCAGTCTGTCCTCTTCCCTCTACCCTGAATCCTCCAAGCTCTGTTTTCCAGATCAACTGGTGCCTTGGGAAGATTTCGTGTGCAGCACTTCTCTGTCCTCTTTGTCTTTGTATGTATAAAGACTGGATTGTTGGCTGCTGAGTCCTAGAATAGAGACTGTAAGGAGGAAGGAGAGACCTGGGGTGCTGGGTCTTGGTGTCTGTGTGAAGCCCATGTGCATCTGATTTCTCAGTCCTGGAGCATGTTGTTCCGTACTACATGTGCACCTTCACAGGGAGAGCCAAAGTCATTGCCAGGCTTACATCCAATGTTAAGGAATGCCTTAAGACAGAAAGGCTAGGAAGTGGTCTCTCTGTTTTACACACACCCATACACACACACACACACACACACACACACTCACACTCACACACTCACACTCACACACACATTTCTGCCTATCACTCTATTCCTCCCTTTGATTCTCTTCAGTGTTTGTTTTATTATTTAAAGATAAATGTATATAAATATGAAGCAAAACAGGTATAAACTCTAGATGTCAAACTATAATTAATGTACAATTTATTCTTCAGGAGATAACAACTAGAAACAACTTGACTGTGTGATTAATGTGCAGATATTGCTCTTCCCTTGAACAGCAGTCATCAGTTACAGATAACTCCTTGCTTAGAGGTCAGACCATGAGTTACTCTCCTTTCTCAGGGCTGGGTCACTGTCTCCTTGAGCCTGTGCAGGTCTTACAAGTGCTGCCACGGTCTCTGTGAGTTCACAGGAGTCCTGTGTCTTTGGAAGACAGTCTCCATGGAATCCACACATCACTTCAGGCTTTAAAAGTTTCTGCCTCCTCCTCCTCATAGGTCTCTGAGCCTTGAGAGGAGGGTGTGAAGAAGACATCATTTTTAGGACTGAGTGTGCCAGAGTCTCCCACTCTGCTCCTTGTGCACTAGTGTGTGTCTGCATCAATTCTGTCTATGGCAAGACACACTTTTCCTGATGGAGACTGATCAAGTCACTGACTGTGAGGATAGTTAGGAATATGCATTAAGAGTCTAGTTACTGTGTGTTCCCTTCGCAGAACAATAACATCCAGTTTTCCCATAGACCTGTGGCTGACATAGTCCCAGGGTCATGGCCATTTTAGTAGTGTCATTATGGGTTTCATCTTAGAGAGCAGACCTTAAATCTAATGAAAAGTTCTTCGTTACCCTATGACGTTGGTGCCTATATTTCATTGTATATCTTAGGCAGGTCACTGTTGTAGATCACAGGGCTTGTGGTTTGGTAATAGTAATTACTGCTTTCTCCTCTGGGAGTGTACAGAGTATGTCCTGGCACCTTGAATGTTAATCCTTAGCAATGAAGGTTTTTATTGGGTACCAATTTGCCTTCTGTCAGTTGGATTACATCAGACAGTAACATCTTTCGCTACTGTCTTAGGGTTTACTATTGTGAACGGACACCATGACCAAGTCACCTCTTAGAAAAACAACATTTAATTGTAACCGGATTTCAGGTTCAGACCTTCAGTCCATTATCAAAGTGGGAGCATGGCATAAGGTAGGAGGAGCTGAGGGTTCTACATCTTGATCTGAAGGCAAACAAAAGAAGACTGGATTCCATGGGGATAGAATGAGGGTCTTAAATCCTATGCCCACAGTGACACACTTCTTCCAATAAGGCCACACCCACTGCAGCAAGTCCACACCTCCGTATACTGTCACAGCCTGGGTCAAGCACATCAAAGCAACATATACAACGCCCTGGCATCCATAGGCTTGTGCTAACATATGAGTCTGTGGAGGCCATAACTAAACATTGCATAAGGCAAAATACATTCATTGCAACTTAAAAAGTCCCCATGATCTACAACAGCGTCAATACTGTTAAATGTCCAAAGTTCAAAGTGTCTTCTGAGATACATTCTGTCTCTTAATTGTAGTCCTCGAGCTATACAGGAAACATCTGAACAAACTTCAAACTCTGTGTCTCTCTGTGTGATAATAAAGCTGTCTTCAGGTCTCCAACTACTTCTTCATCTTTTTTTTTTTTTTTTTTAATGTCAATAAACTTCTCCCTCATGGGCTGGTTGCACTAACTCTTAGGAACTTTTTTCATCAGATATCTTTTGACTCTGAAATCTTCAACATTGTGGAGTCTTTCATACATCTCCAACATTATAACTTCTTGTTCCAATGTCTGGTACCCACGTATGATCGTCTGGGCTCCTCTAAAGGGCTTGGTTCACATATGAATCACTGTCCTCTGCAGAACTCTAGGTTTTGGTTGTTTGACTCCACCCCACTGCTGCTGCTGTTCTTGGTGATCATCCTATGGTCCTGGCATGTGTACTATACTGGGATCTTTTCCTGCAACTTGGCTTCACCACTAGCCTCTCATAGGCTTTCTTTATGGTGCCAAGCCTTGATTTCATTGCATGACCCCTTTAGTCCTGAGCCATCAACTGCAATTGAGGCTGTACCTTCACCAAAGGTCTTATCTGGCCTCTCACGGTGCCAAACCTCAGCAGCTCTCCATGACCCTTTTATACCTTAAAATCCTGTACCACCTGGGTGAACCTTATACATTACAAAGTCCAGCTACTGCATGAGGTACAACTTTGGCTATCTCTAGAACATACCTTCTTTGTGCTCTCAGAAAACACTTCTCAGAAGACTTCACCTCAGATATGCTGGCCTCTTTTTCATCACCATTAATTTCTTGGCTCAAGCTAACCAGTCTCAATTTTTCCAGTAGTACCTTATATTCTTGACTCTAAAGCCAGAGTCACATGGCCTAAGCTGCCGAGTTCTGTTGCTTGCTTTGACTGAAACATGGCCCCCTTATCTATTACCAGCTTTCTGTTTTCCAACTGCCTAATTTTCTACCCTTGGCTGTTATTGACTAGAAATAAAGACTTGTACTGCTTCACCTAGATTTAAATCTAGGCGATTTAAATCAAGGCCCCTGGTGGCCTTGAACGCATTGATCTGCTTGACACAGACTTCTGAAACCAAAGGCATGTACTACATTGCCTGGGACTAAGCTTTTTAATGGCCACTATTCCTCAAGATGCAGATCAAAAGCCTGTGTCCCTCATTTCTGGATTGTAGTACACTGCAGATTAAATATCAAAGTGAAAACATAACCAAGTAATAATGATAACAGCTACTCTGACATGACATTTCTCTGTTCAATGGCAAAGACACAAACAGTAAGCTTAATTGGGTGGGATCTTGCCATAAAGTCACCATTTTCTTATTCTGTTTCTCACCCTGACTGGGTTCACCTTCGTTTCACTTCCTGCTATGCCTTTATTACTTGAACCATGTATTTCTTATTTTTATTTCTATGCTTCCTATGCTTGTTCAAAACACTCATCATGAGACTAAACCAGCACAAAGTCTCTTGTTTTTTTGAGATTTCCTTTCTCAATGCAAATAATATAAATCTCTTTACCTTTGCCTCAGCTAGACTCTACAGTCAAGGACAAAAAGTAACCACATTGAACACCAAAATATCACAAAAGCTGTGTCTTGGCCACATATTAAAATTGTTCTCCTTTGAATCTTCTAAAGTCCGGCTTTCACCGTTCAAATCATCCCCAGTGTCCTAATCAGGGTTTCTAGTCCTGCACAAAATATCATGACCAAGAAGCAAGTTGGGGAGGAAAGGGTTTATTCAGCTTACACTTCATCACCAGAGGAAGTCAGGACTGGCACTCAAGCAGGTCAGGAAACAGGAACTGTTGCAGAGGCCATGGAGGGATGTTACTTACTGGCTTGCTTCCCCTGGCTTGCTCAGCTTTCTTTCTTATAGAACCCAGGTCTACCAGCCCAGGGATGGCTCCACCCACAATGGGCTGGGTCAGGGATGGCTCCACCCACAATGGGCTGGGCCTTTCCCCCTTGATCACTAGTTGAGAAAATGCCTTACAGCTGGATTTCATGAAGGCATTTCCCCGACTGAGGCTCCTTTCTCTGTGATTAACTCCAGCTTGTGTCAAGTTTACACAAAACCAGCCAGTATACCCAGCAACAAGTCTTCCATATTCCTACAAAGATAGGCCTTTAAGCCCCACTTAAAGCATTCCACTGCTTTCCAAATCTGAAGTCACAAAATTTACATTCTTCTAAATAACAGCACAGTCAGGCCTATGACAGCAATACCCCAGTCCTGGTACCAAATTATGTCTTAGTTAGGGTTACTGCTATGAGCGGTCACTATGACCAAGACAAGTCTTTGAAGGACAAGAATCAACTGGAGCTGGCTTACAGGGTCAGACATTCATTTCATCATCAAAGCAGGAGTATGGCTGCATCCAGGCAGGCATGGTACAGGAGGATCTGAGATTTCTACATCTTGTCCCAAAGGCAAACAGGAGAAGACTGGCTTTCAGGGAATCTTTTTTTTCCAATGTAAACAAATCCAACCTTATTCCTAATTTTAATTGTTAAAAGGTATTTTTGGGGCCAAGGATGCTCTTTATAGGAGTTATTTTTCCATAAAACCAAGATAAGCCAGGTTAATGACATAATTCTATATGACATTTGTACTTGAGTTGTGCCTTTTCTACAATCCTGGATTAAATAAACTTGTCCTAAGTATTGTTTTATTACAGCCGGGAATGCCTAATAATTTCTTGTTTTCCCCCTCATGTCCATGAGGACATGAACCAGCTTTTGCTCCTGCTCCCCTTGTAACTACTCATCCATCCAAAGTACTAGTCAGAATATGCCCCTAGAAATTAAGTCTTTCCTTCACTGAAAATATGTGCAGAGAAAATAATTCTCTGCATAAAGGCACTAGAGCACTTGGATTAAAGACTCCATCCAGAGAGACACTGCCAGGTTCTCCTTTTCTTCTTCTGTGTCAAGTTTCAGGTCTTTAACATGAATTTTTGATCTGCACCAAATTTTCTTCATAGCATCCACATGTGATAAAGGAAAGCAAAGTCCATAAGTCTCTGTTCCCACCTTTTTTCCTGTCAGGTATGTCTGTCTCACATTCTTTAGAGAATGATAGATGTAAATCCATCTTTTGTTGAGCTTCATCAGGTTGATTTTGATCTGGTCCTACTCTGAGGACAATGTGGTCTTTAAACTGCAGTCTTGCTATGCTGTCCAACCTTGGAAGTCCTTCATATCTGATAACAGCAGTTCTTTTTTCCCCTTGAGCTGGTCTGCAAGAGTCCTCAAAAAGCCACTCAACTGCCTTGCTACCTCAGCAGGGATTTCCACATTCATGAGCATCCGCCTGGGCATTCCAGTCCTTAATGCCATATCTTCCTTTGCAATGTCAAATACAAGCCCCCAAATGAAATCCAAAATGTAATCTCCCCATGAATTGTTCTGGTAGGTGCCAATAGTCAGGTGAACAGAGTGGTCCAGGCCTGAAGGAGTTTCTGCCTGAGGAATGGTCCCTCTGGGGAAGTACAACAAATTTCAGGCTTCAGCAGGAAGTCATGTGTCTTCAGTGCGCCAGTCCAGTCCTCGGGCTCCACACTGCACTCATGTACCAGGGGTACAGTTGGGGAGTACGGGCGCCAGTGTTTCTTTCCCTACATCACATCATTGTAATGTGGAGGGAGGTCCTGAGATCCTACTAAGGCCACATTCAATCCTACCAAGGAGCCAAAGTAACATCCCAGCTTTTCCTGGATCCTCAGCCTTAAAACTCGGTGGTTGGTGAAACTGAATTGTTGCCGTCTTCTGATCAAAATCTCCTCTCAGCTGGAAAAATGGTGCTTTGCTATCTTTATTTAAAACCTTCTTCTTCCCATGGAAGCACCGGCAGACATCAACATCTCTTACATAGTTTAGCCCTTGGTTTCAGAGACTATTCAGATCTCAGAGGCTGAACAGAGACTAGTAATATGCTTCCAGTAAAGGGTCATTCTTCTGAATCAGAGGGGGGTTTTGTTCTCAGAATTTCTTGAAAAAAATTCCTTGAAAAAATTTCATTGGTGAGATTAAACTTTCAAAGAAACTACTGGGGCTGTCAAAGTTTAATACAGAAAGCATACGGGGTAGCTCCTCCTTCACCTGTTTACAAGGAACAGACTCTTTTTCATTCTCATCCCCCGTGGGCTTCATTCTGGGAGGGGCGTGGTTTACAAGTAGGGAGGAAATTAAAACCTGGCACAGCCTATTGGATGTGGCCCCCAAGTTGACAGGGCTACAGCTTGGAGGGCAGGAGGGCAGGGTCAGGTCTTAAAGCCCATGCACCAGTGTCATACTTTCTCAAA
This sequence comes from Micromys minutus, assembly GCF_963924665.1. Taxonomy (NCBI): domain Eukaryota; kingdom Metazoa; phylum Chordata; class Mammalia; order Rodentia; family Muridae; genus Micromys; species Micromys minutus. Next base: position 7,018,990 of record NC_137957.1, read on the forward strand.
CATGAATACACCTACTGCCATATGCCACACCTCCCTCCCAGGTGCCATTCCCTGGGCCTGGCATAGTCAAACAACTGTAAATGTATTATCTTATCATGAGGTGAGGAGAGTTGCTAGTAGCCTTGAGAATACCCTGTACTGGAGACTTGTGGTTAGCATTCTCTTGCCCAGGGAGTGGCACTGTTTTCTTGTGTGGTTCTGCTGCAGTAGTTGTATCACTGTGGGCTTGGGCGTTAAAACACTCATCCTTGCCAGCCTGTCTTCTCCTAGGTGCCTTCTGCGTAAGACGTGGTCTACCTGGATACAGCCTTGAACTCCTGAAGCTGTGCCAATCCACAATTATCTGTGTCTGGCTTCTTTTAATTCCAACCACATTTGACACCTCCCTTGCCCTGCCACCAGTTGTCTTAGTTAGGGGATTTTACTGTTGCAACAACAGAAACAAAACAAAACAAACAAAAATAAAAAACCATTATAATCCTGAGAAAGTTGTTTGAGGAAATGGTTTGTTTAGGTTAAACTTCCATATGACCATCCATTACCAAAGGAAGTCAGAGCAGGAACTGAAATCGGGAAGGAACCTGGAGTCAGGAGCTGATGCAGAGGCCATGGCAGGGAGGAGGATGGAGCTGGTATACAGGATGCTGTTTACTGATTTGTTCCCCATGGCTTGCTCACCTGCATCCTTATAGAACCCAGAACCAGCATCCCAGGGATGGTACCACCCTCAATAGGCTGTGATCTCCTTAGATGATCAGTAAGTGTGAAAATGACTTACAGCTGAATCTTATGGAAGCATTTTCTTAATTGAGGCTCCTTCCTCTCTGATGACTCTAGCTTGTGTCTAGTTGTCACCAAACCAACCAATATTTTGGGTTTTATAAGCATCTGAGGAGAGTTGATAAATATTAATTTTCATCAATATAGATGTTGATCAACAATGAAAGTTGGTCATTATTAATTTCAAGGCAGGATTCATTAGAGTGTAAAAGCACAGCCCTGTTTTCCAAATCTTCCACAATCAAGTTTTCATTTGTAGGTTTCCCAAACACATTTCTTCTAGGATAATTTTATCTATCTTCCTTTTCTCACTTGTGTTTTCCTCAGTTACCTCTCACCATCCTTATTACTATAATAAAAAAATAAGAACAGAATCTAATTCTTCCTTATTACTTTATTTCTTGGCCATTTCAAAGAAACAGGTAGCTTTAAACTGCATTTAAATGATGAGCCTATGGCTTCCATTTTAATTCAAACCACTACAGCAAGTAAAAATCTCTGCAAGTATGACATCAAATCGAAAAACACAAATTACCAAAGGTAAAAAATGTTTCCACCATCTACTTTTAAACTTGGCAAGTAAGAGGCATCTGCTGACTGATCCCCAGGCAGGAGCTGGGTCACAAAGTCTTAAAGAATGGAGGTATCCATGCTGTGATCCTGCAGTCTCTGGCATGAGTTCCCAGTCCTGGTGACACCATGCTCTTATTCCCTGCATCCTATTCTCCAGTAAACACGGGTCACAGTGGTCTTACCTTGGTGAATGTACATTTCATCCATAACTAAACCCGTGATGTGTGACTCTCTCTTTCCACTGTTCCCAGGACTCTGGGGCCTGGTCAACAACGCTGGCATCTCCATCCCCTCTGGTCCCAATCAGTGGTTGAACAAACAGGACTTTACACGTGTACTGGATGTGAACCTGTTGGGCATGATCGAGGTGACTCTGAGCCTGCTGCCCTTAGTGAGGAAGGCGAGGGGCCGTGTGGTCAACGTTTCCAGCATCATGGGCCGAGTGTCTATTGTTGGTGGTGGTTACTGCATCTCCAAGTATGGGGTAGAGGCCTTCTCAGACTCCCTCAGGTACTGGAAGGAAAGGGGTCGTCCAGGGGTATTTTGGTAGGGTTTTTATGTAATGACATTCTTTAAGTCTCCATCAGAGGGAAGAAACTCAGGCATTGGGTCTCTCTCACGTTTCCCTCATTGATGCATTCAGTTGTCAGCACATTTCTGTGTCTCTGTGAGAGCCCGTGGGCATAATGATTGAGACATGAATTGAGCCCATTTATCCCTGTTTCAGCGGAGGGAAGGTATTGATAGACATTACTGGGATAGGATTGGACTGTGAGCTTTTTTTCAGTAAGAATCCAGTCCCCTGACCTCTATATACTGAGCATGGTTTTGATTTAAGGTCAATATCTCTTTCAATTTCACAGATATCAGGCCCTGTTAAAATCCACAATAAACACATTTTAGCATAACATATGTGCTTTAATTATGGCCTTAAGATTAAGTCTCAACTAAGGGAGTGAGAGAGGATACAGGGAAGAACTGTGGCCTCCCTGTGGGGTTACTATGGCCAATCAGTTGTGTTAACATGGTAGTCCTCAGGATTTGGGGAAGGTCCTGTAGCAGGATTAAATTGCATCAGAGTAAACATGGGAACTTGGAACCTGAAATTTCATCTTGGATGTGTTGGTGGACTCTCCTTGGAGAATGGACAGGTCAGGAATGAAGGAGGGTGGTCACCAGGTGGGCAGAGGTAGACCTGTGGAAACTAGAGTGAGCTGGATGCTATGTATTTTGTGCTGTTGGCAATGCAACAGTTCTATCTTCATTATCTTTTTTTAAAAAAGCTATTAAGAGCATTAAAAGGCAACTCTTTTAAGGGCAACATTTAAATAGGGCTGGATTACAGGTTCTGAGATCCAGTCCCTTATCTTCAAGGTGGGAGCATTGCAGAGTCCACAGAGGCATGGTACAGGAGGGGCTGAAAGCTCTGCAAAGGTTCTGCAAACTTTCCCTGAAGTGTCCTACTAGAATATTGGTTTCCATGCATCTAGAATGAGGATTTCACAGTCCACACTACTGTGATATACATACTCTAACAGGGACACACCATCTAATTGTGGCACTCTTGGGCCAGGATATACAAACCGTCACACTTTCCAAGGAACTTAACTAGGAAAGCCATTTATAAGAGGGTACAGGGAGGCTGACAATGTGAGGGAGTTGGATGCTGGAGGTTGCTCTCTGGAGACACCTACAGGAAGAAAGTGGGGGTATACTGAGAGCTTTCTGGGACAGATGTGAGATAGAGACTTATTAGTTGGAGGTGACTTGGACAGGGAAGAAGATCCTTTGCATCAGTACTACATGGAGAAAAGTCTCACATGGTGCCATAGAACAGGATTTTCAGTTTTAGAGCAGTGAGCCACACACACCAAATTCTTAGTGTGACATCCAATGGCACCTTATCACATTTTCCCCACTTCCTTCACAACCCAGATACAAAGAGTGTGACCATTTGTCACCACAGGCTCCTGTTGGCATGTTTCACTACTTGGATTAATGTGTCTCACTGAAAGTCCTCTGAAGTCCTTGACAGCTGTCTGCCTTGCAGGAGGGAGCTCTCCTACTTTGGGGTGAAGGTGGCGATCATAGAGCCTGGCTACTTCCTGACTGGTGTGATCAATAATGCTGCATTATCATCAAATGTCCAGATGCTGTGGGACCAGACCAGCTCAGAAATCAGGGAGATCTACGGCGAGACATTCCGGGCATACTGTAAGTGAGCACTGAGGGCAAAACAAAGTCCAGTCCTGATCCCTTAAGTCCTGCTCATTTTAGCAGTTCTGACATCATGCCCCTTAGCCTCAAAGAACATGCATTTAGACCCATTTCCTGGCGGTGGTGCTCAATTTGTGTATGTTGTTAGCAGAGGAGATCTTGGCTTCCAGAGCACTATGCTCTTCTCATGATCATGGGGCTTTGTGTGAAGGCCAAGAATGAGAGCAAGTATAAGAGCAGAGCTTAAATAAGCTGAGATACGGGTGACTGAGTGTGCACAATTGTCTGCAATCATTCTGAGGAACAAACTAGGCTTGGGTTTCATAAAATAGATTCTCCCACATAGAGAATAGAAGTTCTTCCCTATGCTAGTGTCAGACAAGAGTGGTGGGAGTGGAATGACACCTGAATCATTCCTTATTCTTTATAGATCTGACATTAATAAATGGATTGAACCAGAGGTGCAACAAAGACCTGTCTTTGGTGACCGACTGCATGGAGCACGCCCTGACTTCCTGTCACCCTCGCAGCCGGTACTCAGCTGGATGGGATGCCAAGCTCTTCTACATCCCCATGAGCTACCTGCCCACCTTTCTTGTGGATGCTATTATCTACTGGACTTCTCCAAAGCCTGAGGGAGCTCTGTGAAGGCTTTACCTATGTGCATAATTGGGGAGATGCAGGTACAGTGTGAGGGAGGGGATCCTCAGGAGAAGTTAGGGGAGTTGAAAGAGCAAGGTCATTCTTCTGGGGTTCATCATCCACACTATTCTTCCCACTATTTTCCTGTGATACTACTCAGGACTGATGATGACCAAAGAAATAGCCAAAGAATTCTGCCAAGGTGTTCACATACAAACCTGCTGGCAGTTGTCCAGCCTTTGAGCACCATGAGGATCCACATTACTCATGAGGTTGAGACCAGCTCATGCCAAGCACTGGCCTTTGTCCTTCTCTGCAGGAAATTCACATGCCCTGGCTAGTCTAAACCCCTATCCAGCATGGAAGTGTCCCTGCTTTGAAGTCACCTGTGACTATGGTCAGGACTTTGTGAGGAGAAACTAATAAAGCTAAGCAAACATGCCCCTGAGTCAGGCAGGCCACGCGTGGGACATTCAGTCTCTGGTTGGCAGAATCCGGAAGTGAATGGAAAACCAACATTTTCATTTATTTTGAAACCATGGCTCTTTTTTGAAATCTTTTTTGAAATATTTTTATTTTTAGAGCAATGTATAAACTTGATTTTCTCAGCCCTTTGATTTATACTATGCCTTTGCTCATTAGTGAAGTTTGGGTCACAGGAGTGAGTGGGATATCCTGAGAATCTTTGGCACAGGCCAGCAGGATTATCTCTGATTGTCGCAGCTCTTCCATCCACTGAGGTGGGAACAAGTGCTCTCCATTCAAACCCTAAAAACAACAAATAAGACAGAAGCCTGTGCATGAAAGTCCATGAACAGAATTTACCTGTAGGCCTTAGATTCACCACTCCATTCCTGCAGACACAATAAGTTACCATGCCTTTCTAATGACTTAGTGGGTGACCGTCCCTCCTGGAAGAACAACTAAGTGATCATTCCTTCAAATGGCCCAGCAAGTGATCATCAATTTCCTGTAGACTAAGTGACCATCTATTTTCTGCAGCTTCACTAAGGGACCATTCCTTTTCTGCAGTCTTACTAAGGGACCATCCCTTTCTTCCAAGACCAACTAAGTAACCATTCTTTCTTATAAGACTCAGTAAGTAACCATCACAACAAAGTCCTTACGATTTTCCACCTGTCCTTGTCACATGCCACTTCTCATGTCCCCTCCCTCTGTTCCAATGCCATCATCTCCAGCAGAGTGTAGAGAATGTCATCCTCAACACTGGTCTTTCATCTTATGGACAGCATTTTTGCAAAAGAGCAAGGGTCTGGAACTTGCTGTGGCCTGTGACACCTGGCTTTGCCTGCTGCTAAGTTGGTGAATCTCAAGAGTAGGCTGAGCAGAGAAACGTGTGTGGAAGAGACAGAGAACCCTGGGCTCAGTGCAGACTTACCCTGCGGAGGGGGTTCCATAGCTGCCTGGCTCCTCTTCTCTCAGGCAAGGAGTCATGGGAGAAACTTGTAAACAAATAATAATATTTGGTGACTAAAATTAGAAATTCCTCTATCCTAACAAGTGCCTGTTCACTCATTTTACTTATGATATTTTGAAAGGTTTGTTTGAGGACCTTTGAGCATATGTGTGTGTTCTTGTATGCCACGTGTGTGGGAGTACCTCAGAGGAGGAAGATGAGGAAAACTGGTTCTGCAGTTGAAGAAGTGGTAGCTGTACAATATGGGTTTTAGGAAATAAATTTGGGTTCTCCATAAGAGCAGAAAGCATTCTTAATTGATGATGCATTCTTCTAAAACCTGTATTAGTTTTTATTTGTCTTATGAGATGTCTCACTACATAACAAGTTTATCATGACCTCATCATCTCTAGCCCTACTAACTTCATCATTACACAAAAAAAAAAAAAATTGTAGTAACCCAACAGCATCTCTGCAGGTTGCAGCCTGTGAGGAGGCTGCTTAGGTGGTTGGACCCATCTCAGTCCTCTCTGGAGCACAACCCTGGTCCCACAGTGGAAGGGGCAGCAGCCAAGCTGGATCTACAGTCTAAGTATGGATAGAGGCTCAAGAGCATCAGGATGAGACTGAGCAATGCATAAGCAACAGGAAGTTTCCTGTAGAGTGACCCTAGGCTGCATGACACATCCATGGAGGAGCCTACTTTCCTCCTAACGCAGGCTTCTTCATTGGAAGAAGGTGCAGTGTACACAGAGGGACACAGAAGAACACTGGCTGTCACAAGAGTTCCGTCTCATTCATACATTCACGAGGAGTACATTTTACACAACCCAATGCCATGCCTCCCACCCCAGATCCTCAACCATTAGAACACAGCAACTTCTGCTTCCCCTATTAAGAATGAGTAGGGGCTGTGTGTAGTAATGTCTAGAAACAGGCTTGATGCTAGGACTCTTCTGATCCTTGGTAGCAATGACTCTAGGCTCCATCCTTTCCCTTCCTGGATGATGAGGAAAGAGTGCATAAATGGGATACCCCAGCCTTTGCTGGAAAAAATGCGTCTTACTGGGCAGAGCTGGACTCCTGATCCAAGGAGATGGCTCTGTTCCCATCTACCTCAGCCATCAGAGCAGCCCAGAGATCAGAAGAGCTGCAGTGGTGGACACTCAGCATCAGGTCTGGAATGAGACCAGCCCACTCCTCCCAGGACAGGGAAAAGGAACAGATGGGCACTGTCACTTGCCTCCTTCCTGAATCTCAGGAGGGATGGATGGGCTGAGGGAACCTACATGAATCAGGGAGGTATCTGGAAGGCTGTCTTTTCAGGACTGTGGCTCATACAACAGAGTTACATGTACTTTCCTATTCACTCCTATTTTTCCAGAAAGTCCAGGGTTGTACAGAGATCCTTCTGTGTTCCAGAAGAAACTTGATCCAACAAGAGTGCCCAATACCATCAGGCTGGATAATGAAACAACTGTAGAAGAAAGTATTAAAAAATGACCATATAAGGATGGCTACAAGTAACTCACCATTGAAGGGACACAAGACCTAAGAACAGTAATATCTGCACAGACTTTGCTCAAGAAAGTCCAGCACTGTATTTTGCAGATGCAATTCAGAGCTAGGATTCTGAGGCCCTGTTGAGTACTAACAGCCACAGGAGGAATGTCCTAGTATCTTCTGGAGCAGCAGGAGGAGAGACAGAAGTGGAGGCAGGAGGACAAGGAATAGCAGCAGTAAGCCATACAGGATCAGACAAGAAGAGAAGGAAGAGCAGAGCAAATGCAGAGCAGACACAGGGGCAGCTACCCTCTTGCAGTAGAAACATGGTTCCTGAGAACACAAGGCCAATCTAATTCCTTACAGGTCGAACTAAAATTCATGGAAGTGTTGACAAGGGAAACACTGCATCATTTCCAAGAAAGGTACCATGTTTATTTTGAGCTGAAATTAGAGAGTTAGTCAGGCATTTCCTGGTGCATGGAGCCATGTGCAAAGCTCTACAAACTACTGCAGATGTCCTGAGCAAGACTTCCTGGAAAATAAAGCAAGAAATCTTGGTTCAGGTGAGATGGGGGCAAACATGGAGGTCACAACTCAATAAATCTATGATCATGTCTGCTTGAATCCAGGCAGCCAGCAGAAGGACCACTTGATAAGGAAAATTCATTTCCTTTCCTTCATTAGCTCTGCGAGTCATGCTGTATCTGGGGTCTCAGCCCCATCACCTTATGTTCCCTTGGGGTCAGCCTTCCATGTTTGGGGCTGGTCCTTCTATCTTCCCAGAATCTGCTGTATGAGGAGGGAACAGGCTGTCCCTCTCCTCTTCTGTAAGTTGTCCTGAGCTCAGGTGCAGGTTACTAACTGTTTCTCATTATGTTCATAGCATCCTGGTTTGTGGCTCCACAGTGTAAGATCCAGGCATACAAAGTGAGCCCACATTGGACCATGGTCCTAAGTAATGAAACACACATGTATTCCCACATGAGTCTAGGAAACAAAAATGATAAGGGAATAGACCTGTGTTATTGAATAGTCGATAGTGTTTTTTTTTTTTTTTTTTTTTTTGTTTGTTTTGTCTTTTTTTTTTTTTTTTTTTTTGTTTTGCCAATGAGATAGGAACAGCCAAAGGTCATAATATGTCTAAAATTTAAAAGAGGTCAAAGACCAGAGAAGTAAGGCATTAATAAGCAATGCAGAGGATGCCTGCCAGAAAGCTGGACTTCTTCTTCGATGCCTACACCTTCCTGGGTGAGCAGATGCCAGGCTCATTTTGATTCAGAGCATTGTACTCTCTGCTTGTCTTCTCCAAGCCAAGGGGCCCAAAAATTCCACCAGAGAACTTCTACAGCTGATAAACAACTTTAGTAAAGTGTCTGGATATAAAATTAACTCAAATAAATCAGTAACTTTCCTCTACTCAAAGGATAATCAGGTTGTGAAAGAAATAAGAGAATCAACATCCTTCACAATAATCACAAACAATATTAAATACCTTGGTGTGACTCTAACCAAACAAGTAAAAAGTATTTATGACAAGAACTTCAAGTCTCTGAAAAAGGAAATTGAAGAAGATCTCAGAAAACTGAAAGATCTCCCATGCTCATGGGTTAGAAAGCTCAACATAGTATAAATGGCCATCTTGCTAAAAGCAATCTACAGATTCAATGCAATCCCCTTTAAAATTCCAACTCAATTCTTCATAGAGTTAGAAAGAGCAATTTGCAAATTCATTTGGAATAAAAGACACAGGATATTGAAAACTATTCTCAACAATGAAGGAATATGTGTGTGTGTGTGTGTGTGTGTGTGTGTGTGTGTGTGTGTGTGTGTATTAGACTCCAGAGAATCAAATAATACTATTAAAAATGGAGTACAGAGCTAAATTAAGAATGCTCAACTGAGGAATACTGAATTGCAGAGGAACACCTAAAGAAATGCTCAACATCCTTAGTCATCAAGGAAATGCAAATCAAAACAACCCTGAGATTCCACCTCACACCAGTCAGAATGGCTAAGATCAAAAACTTCAGGAGACAACATATGCTGTAGAGGATGTGGAGAAAAAGGAACACTCTTCCAATATTGGTGGGATTGCAGGTGGGTACAACTACTCTGGAAATCAGTCCAGCAGTTCCTCAGAAAATTGGAAATAGTACTATCTGAGAACCCAGCTATACCACTCTTGGGCATATACCCAAAAGACGCTTCAACATATAATAAAGACATATGCTACACCATGTTCATAGCAGCCTTATTTATATAGCCAGAAGCTGGAAAGAATCCAGATATTCTTCATCAGAGGAATGGATACAGAAACTGTGGCACATTTACACAATGGAGTACTACTCAGCTATTAGAAACAATGACTTCATGAGATTCCTAGGCAAATGGATGGAACTAGAAGCTATCATCCTGAGTGAGGTAACCAGTCACAAAAGAACACACAAGGTATGCACTCACTGATAAGCAGATACCAGCCCAAAAAGCTCAGAATATCCAAGAAACAATTCACAGGTCACATGAAGCTCAAAAAAGAAGGAAGGCCAGAATGCGGTTGCCCCAGTCTTTCTTAGAAGGGAGAGAAAAACACCCATGGGAGGAAATAAAGGGACAAATAGAGGAGCAGGGACTGAAGAAAAGATCATCCAGAGACTGCCTCACCTGGGGATCCACTCCATATGCAGCCACCAAACCCAAGCACTATTGCTGATGCCAAGAAGTGCTTACTGACAGGAGCCAGATATGGATGTCTCCTTAGAGGCTCTGCCAGAGTCATACAGATACAGCTGAGGAATTGTGCAGCTAACCACCGGCTGAACACAGAGACCCTAATGAAGGAGGTAGAGAAAGGACTGAAGGAGCTGAAGGGATTTGCAACCCCATGGGAAGAACAACATTATCAACCAACCAAAACCTCCAGAGCTCCCAGGGACTAAAACACCATCCAATGAGTACACATGGAGAGACCCATGGCTCCAGTTACATATGGAGCAGAGGATGGCATTGTCTGGCATCAAAGGGAGAAGAGGCCTTTTGTCCTTTGAAGGCAAGTTTTCCCAGAGTAGGGGAATGCCAAGGCACTGAGGTGGAGATGGTAGTTGGGAGAGGAAACAAATTCATGGAAGCAAGGAGAGAAGGAAGGGCAATGGGAGGAGGGCAATGGGAGATAGCATTTGAAATGTAAATACAAAGAATATCCAATTAAAAAATGTGTTCTCTCAAAGGTGAATGGCCTGGGTAAGCTATGAGACTATAATTATTCTTCAATTCCATCAGAATACCAAGAATGACCAATAATATCTGTAAACATGGGAAGCCTAACATGGCTTTCAGAACTAAGAGAGATTGTAGATATAATCATCTACTTGCACAGTACCCAGTTAGGAACATATGAGAACAAGTCTTCAGCATTCTGGCTCAGGATCACCTGAAAAAAAATTGAAATGTAGAATATAAAGGGTTGATCATTCTGGCTTGGCAGAAATTACCAGTTGACTATTATGTATAATGTGACCTTTTCTGGATTGTACTTTGTCTATAGGTGAAATAGGCAATGTTTTCCCAATGGCTACCTAGCCATAAAATATTACCATACCTGGAGGTAGAGATGATCAGTTTCTCCTTTGAATCAACCAAAGGGGAGCTGTTAGGAGCAGATATGTCTCAACAAATAATTAATAACATTAAATGTGATATTTGTGGATTTCTGATGTTTTTGAAAACCATCTATCTTTATAAAGTAATCTGGAATGCTGTGAAAAGAAAAAAAATTGAAAACACCCTAAATAGTTAATAAACTAATAGCCATGAATTTTTATTTGGCCATTATTCCTATGTGGAACTAAGTGGCAGAAGGGCCACTTGAAAGAGGAAATTTATTTCCTTTCCTACATCTGCTCTGTGAGTCATGATGTGTCCTAGGTCCCAGCCCCATCACGTTGTACTCCTTTGATGTCAGCCTTCCATGTTTGGGGCTGGCTCTTCTATCTTCCCAGGAGCTGCTGTATTAGGAGGGCACAGGCTCTCCCTGTCCTCTCCTGTAAGTTATCCTGACTCCAAGCGCAGGTTAGCAATAGTTTCTCATTTATATTTACAACGTCCTGGTTTGTGGCTCCAAAGTGCACGATCCAGAAACACAAGGTGATCCTGGATTGGACCATGGGACATGTGTAATGAAACACACATGTATTCCCGGGTGAGTCCAGGAAGTAAGAATCATTATGGAATAGACCAGTGTTATTGGACAGTCAGTAATGTTTTCTGTGGCAGTGAGTTAGGGACAACCAAATGTAGCTATCTAGTGGCTTAAGGTCCAGCAGGGCTCACCTGAAAGGAGGGCTGGAAATAAAAGGGAGAAGGGAACAAGAGAAACATGGAGCTAAGATAGCGTTCTGATCAATGCTCAGAGTTTATTTCTGTAGCTGCAACTTATATTCAGCAAACAAAGCTCTTCTTGAGAAAGTTCCTATATAGACTAAACATAGATAGGAGTTCCTCTTAGCTGCCTGCACTGCTTTCTGACCTTGGCTACAAAGTCTGTATTCATGGTAGTACTCTGACTGTCCACAGCCAAAGGTCAGTATATGACTGCAGTTCAAAAGCAGATCAAAGACCAAGAAGTGAGAAATTAATGATTGTTAGGAAATGCAGTGTAGCTTCTGTGCCGAAAGGCCAGATATCTTGATGTCTACACTTTCTTGTGTAAGGAGATTCCAGGCTCATTTTGACTCAGTGTCTCTTTCTCTTAACTTCTATAAGCCATGTGGCTCTACTTGGTGGCACTGGTGGGCCTGTGGACCCTCTTGCGCTGGTTCAGGGAGGGGCAGGTGGTGAGCCATCTCTAAGACAAGTATGTCTTCATCACGGGCTGTGGCTCAGGCTTTGGGAACCTGCTGGCCAGACAGCTGGACAGGAGAGGCATGAGGGTGCTGGCTGCATGTCTGACTGAGAAGGAGCCAAGCAGCTGAGGAACAAGACAGGCTGGAGACAGTGACCCTTGATGTCACCAAGACAGAGAGTATTGTGGTAGCCACTCAGAGAGACAAGGAGCGTGTTGGGAACAGAGGTACCATTGAGAGTTCTGTGTTGTGGATTTTCTCTGTGTGTGAAAGGAAATCTTGTGTAGTCCTGAAACAATTCCTGGTGGGTGTCAGGGTTAAGTGGGGGTAACTACAGACTCTGCCGTTCTCCAGCACATCAGTCTGTCCTCTTACCTCTACCCTGAATCCTTCAAGCTGACCCAGGTATAATTGTTACAAATAGATGCTTGCTAGAGGTAACACCATATGTCCACTTTCCTTCCTCAGCACTGGGTCCCTGTCTCCTTGAGCCTGTGCAGGTCTTACATGTGCTGCCAACGTCTCTGTGAGTTCATAGGAGCAGCAGTCCTGTGTCTCTGGAAGACAGTGTCTTTGGAGTTCTCCTCAGCTTCACAAATTTTTGAAGTTTTTCGGACTTTTAGAACTGAGTCTCTTAATCTCTGTAACACTGTACAGTCGTGTGTCTCTGTGTTAATTCTTGTTTATGGCCAGACACAGTTTTCCTGGTGTAGATTGATCAAGGCACTGGAAGGTGAGTGCAGTTAATTATGTGCTTTAAGAGTCTTGTCACTGTGTGTTCTCTTAGCAGAATAACAATATTCCATTTTCTGAACACATTTGATCTATTTAGTCTTAGGTTCTTTTCCACTCTAGTAGTGTTGCTATGGGTTCCCTCTCAGACAGCAGACCTTAACTCTGATGAAAAGTGTTTAGTGACCTCCATGACAGTGGTGTCTTTATTGCCCCATATATCTTATAGGCAGGTCACTGTTGTAGATCACATGGTGTGTGACTGGGTAACAGTAATGACTGCCTTTCTCCTCTGGAGTGTACAGAGTATCTCCTGACATCTTGAATGTTCATCCACAGCAGTGAAACTACAGTTTGTCACCAGCTTCCTTCCCTCAGTTTGATGACATCAGGCAGCATGGCCTTCAGCTACCTGGCCTTGCCACCAGATTAATAGCCTTGGGCATAGCATATAATGGAGGTTTAAAGTGGTATTTCTTAGGTCCCTTTTGAGACATAATGTACCTGATTCTTGGCACTGAAATTTTTAATGTTGTCATTCTATTTCTATTTGGTTTGTCATATCCACTGTCATGAGGTGACTCCACTGAATTCCCTTCATATATGTGTTTTAGGAAATGTCTGCAGAAGTAGGTTTTTACATGATTTCTCAAAACAGAACAAAAACAATCTGCATTACACTTCATGCATCCATTGACACACAAGATGTCCTTGGGTTTGAGCCACGGGTGAAGATGAATTATTGAGTCAAGGTTTTAAAATCAACAAATGCCTATCAATCTCAGTCAACTAGCCCCCCATTCACTCTGCTCAGAAACTGGAGATATGGTGTTTAGTTGGAGTCCTTCCTAGTGCTTTCTTGAAGATCCATGAATTAAAGGTCAAAAGGATAAACAAGGGCCACCTGTGGATGATTGGCAAAAAGAAACCAGTGTGTTCATGTTGACAGTGTAAAAATCTTTCTTGTTGGATATCATCAATAATTGTTACTTCCCTTATTCTGTTTCTGGATGTCTTAGGTAGTGATTTTATTATTTCAATAAATCACATTGACACAAAATCAACTTGGGGAGGAAAGCTGAGAATCCTGCATCACTGTTCATCACCAAAAGAGCTCAGGACAGATACTCAACTGGGCAGGAATCTGGAGACAGAGCTGATGCAGAGGCCACAGAGAAGCGCTGCTTACTGGTTTCTTCCCATGGCTGGCACAATCTTCTTTCCTATAGAGCCCAGGACCAGTGCCCCAGGGATAGCAGCACTCACAGTGAGCTGTGGTTTTCCCCATTGATGAAAAAATGCCTTACACATGGATCTCAAGGAGTTGCTTTTTCTTCTGAGGCTCCTTCCTCTCTGGTAATTCTAACCTATGTGATGTTGTCAGTACACCATCCAGTACATGTAACCGCTTGTTAATGTAACACACAAGCACATCACTGTGAAGCCATAATCATTTTCTTCTTATTTATCTCAAGATTTCACATTAGTCTTGCAAGTCATTTAAATCCACACATTAGAAATCAAACACATCAATTTCTTAGACACTTAAAAATATCCAATATCTCTAAAGATTCAAAATCACTTTTAAAGGGTTCAGCTCTCAGTTTCTATAAAAATTTAAATTAAATTAAATTAAATACTTTCTTCCTTCAAGGAGAGAAGAACCAGAGTACAGTCACAATCAAACCAGAGCAAAACCAAACACAAGCTATGTAACAACACAATGTCCAATGTCTGAGATGTACTCATTGTTGGGATAGAAATCACAGCTGTAGTCCAGACAAATCACACCAGGACAACACTGTTCAATATAGAGAGGTTATATGAAACCACTGGACAAGGGTGGGGGGGGGGGAGAGAAGAGAGAGAGAAGAAAGAGAAGAGAAGGGGTTGGCCTTTTATGTGGGCTGTGACATAACTTGCTCCCAGATGTAGTTGGGCAACTGAACCAGTATACACTAGAAATATTTGGCCTCTTCCATGGCAACATATGCACCTGGTCCCTGTTACCTGTGGGAAGTGCATTGCTGGGAGCAAGAGTGGTTCCTAATACCAACACTCATGATCTGGACTCCTACAAAGGGCTTAGATCACATCTCCAGCTCTGAGGCACACAGCTTGTCTTCTAGGCTCCAGTTAGCTCCACTCCAGTGCTGCTGCTGATCTTGGTAGTCTTCCCAGGTTACTGGCATCTCCAAAACTGCTGGGAACTTTGCTGCAACTGGGCTGCACTTTCACAATAGCCTGTCATAGGGTATCTTCCTGGGCTCATGTCTCAACATCTTTGTGTGACTCCTTCAGTCCTGCCACTGAGGGTGCAGCTCCAACAATGACCACTCTGGGCCTCCCACAGGGCCAAGCATCAGCTGCTCCATAACCCCTTTACAGCCATTCCCACCTGGTTGACTCTTACACATTACCAAAGGTGACTGTCAACATGAGTTACAACTTTCTCCACTTCTGAAACTCAGCTTCTCTGTGTTCTCAGGAGACACTTCTCAGATTTTACCCTCAGTGATGCTGGACTCTTAGAATCACTATCAATTTCTTAGCTCCATCTGACCAGCACCAATTGTCCCACTAACTCAAGGGTCTCACTTCAATGTTGCTGGTCTCTTGTGAATCATGGCTGACTCTTCTGCCCCAAGTGACCAGAATGGCAGAAGCTTGATTCAAAATGGCTAATAACCCTGAGACAGTCCTTACATTTTTCTCTCCAAAGCCTGAGAAAGCTCTATGAAGTGTTTACCTATGTGCATTCTTGGGGAGAGGTAGGTATGGTGTGAGGGAGGGTTCCTCAGTAGAAGGTAGGAATGCAGAGGGAAGGTGGACATTACTCTGGGGTTCTTAGTCCACACATTTTTCCCACTAATTTTTCTGTGATACTAATCAAGACTGATGTTGGCCGAAGAAATAGCCAAAGAAATCTGCCACGGTGTTCACATACAAACCTGCTGGTTGTTGCCCAGGCTCTGAGGATCTTAGCCAACCGTGAGGATCCACACAAATGAGGAGGTTGGGCACAGCTTGTGCCAAGCACTGCCCTGTGTCCTCCTGTGCAGGAAATGCACAAGCCGTGCCTAGTTTACACCCCTATGCAGCATGGAAGTGTTGGTGCTCTGAAGTCACCTGTGCCCATGGTCTGGAGTTTGCTAGGACTCACTAACAATGCCAGCACTCCTGCCATGGATTCAGGTCGGCCCCATGCACGAGGTTCAGCCCTTGGTGGTGAGAATCCAGCAGAGGATGGAGACACCATGTTTTGTTTTGTTTTGTTTTTTTATTTTATTTTCTAATTGTGGCTTTTTTTTTTTGGACACTTTGTTTTTAGAGCAAACTAGGAGGTGATCTCCGGTGCCCTGGATCACAGGGGTAGGGGGATGTCCTGAGAATTATTTGTAGAGGCCAGCAGGCTTATGTTTGGCTGTCTCAGCCCTTCTAGCCACTGATGGGGGGGGGGACAGTGGACCTCCGCTGTCCATCCAAAACTAGACAACAACACATAAGGCAGTCGACTGCGCAGGCAAGTCCATTAAAAGAATTTACCTGTATGTCTCAGCTTCAACACTCCCTAGCTGCAGACTCACTAAGTGTCCATATCTTTTCTGAAGACTTATGAAGTGATAATCACTTTCCTCCAGACTTATGAAGTGATCACCCTTTTCTTGCAGACTCACTAAATGACCATCGTTTCTCTTAAGATCTAAGTGAACGTTCCTTCCTTCAGATGCACAAAGTGACCATCCCGTCTTGAAAATCGACTTAGTGGCCATCCTTCTGTGAAGTCCCACTAAGCAACCATCTCTTTCCTCAGACTCACTAAGTGACCCCCACCCCACAGCTCACTAAGTGACCATCCCTTTCTACAAATTCGCTAATTGACCATAACTTACCTGCAGAATCAGGAAGTTACCATCTCTTCCTGCAGACCCAATTCATGATCATCAATTCCCTGTAGACTCACTAAGTGACCATTCCTTTTCTGTAGACTCTCTAAATGATTACACCTTCCCTGAAAACCCACTAAAATACTGTTTCTTCATATCATACTCAGTAAGTTACCCTCACATCAAAGTCTTTCTGATTTTCCACTTCTTCTTGCCATATGCCATTTCTCATGTCCCCTACCTCTGTCACATTCCCATCTCCTTCAGCACCAGGTAAAGAGTGTTTTTCTCAACAGTGATATTTCATCTTATGGACAACATTTGCAAAAGAGCAACAAGGGTCTGGAACTTGCTGTGGCCTGTGACACCTGGCTGTGCCTGATGCTAAGTTAGTGAATCTCAAGAGTAGACTGAGCAGAGAAACGTGTGTGGAAGAGACAGAGAACCCTGGGCTCAGTGCAGATTTGCCCTGGGGAGGGGTTAACATAGTTGCCTGACAGCTCTTCTCAGTGTAGAAATATGGAGGTTGGAAAGACTCAGGAGAAACTTGTTAATAAACAATAATTCCTGTTTCAGTGAAAATAGAAATCTCTTTATTCTAACATGTGCCTGTTCATTTGTTTTATTTATGTTATTTTGAAAGGTTTGTTTTAGGCCCTTTGAGTACGTGTGTGTTCTTGTATGCCATGTGTGTGGGTGTACCCTCAGAGGTGAAGAGGAAGATAAGGGAAACTGGTTACACAAAATTCTCAGCCATATAGTATGGGTGTCAGGAGTTGAATTTGCATTCTCCATAAGAGCAGGAAGTCATTTTAATGGCTGACTCAGTTCTCCATAACATGTATTTATGTTTTATTTATTTTGAGATGTCTCACTTTATAGCAGATTTACCATGATATTATAATCTCTGGCCCTACCAACATCACCACCACACAAATAATACTGTAGCAACCCAACAGCATTTCTGCAGGTTGTAGCCTGAGAGGAAGCTACTCAGGTGGTTGGACCAATCTCAGTCCTCTCAGGAGCACCACCCTGGTCCCACAGGGTAAGGAGCAGCACCCAGGACACATCTACTGAATAAGGTGGAAACAACAGGAAGTTTCTTGTAAAGTGGTCCAAGGTTGCATGCCACATCCCTGGATGTGCCTCCTTTCCTCCTAACCCACATTTCTTCATTGGGAGAAGGTATAGTGTGCTCAAGACACAGAGAGGGCATCTGCATGCCACAGAACTGTCTCCTTTATGCATGAATGAGGACTGCACTGTATAAAACCCAGTGCCATGCATTCCACCCCAGATCCTCAACCAGTAGAACACAATACAATTTTTGCTTCCTCAGTTAAGAATGACTAGGGGCTGCGTGTGGGCAGGTCTAGAAACAAGCTTGACACTAGGACTCTTCTGAGCCTTTGTAGCACTGACTCTAGGCTCCACCCCTCCCCTTACTGTATGAAGAAGAACAGGAGGGTTAAATGGGATGTCTTGGCCTACACTGAAAAAAATGCTTCCCCCTGCGATGATCCCAGGAGATGGCTCAGTTCCTATCCACCTCAGCAATCAGAGCAGCTCAGAGATCAGAAGAGCTGCAGTGTGGACACTCTCAGGATCAGACCTAAAATGGGACCAGCCCACACTTTCCAGGACAGGGAAGGGGAGGAGCTCTTGCCTCCTGCCTGAATCTCAGGAGGGATGGATGGGCTGATAGAATGTCCTTGAATCCAGGAAGTGTCTCCAAGGCTTTCTTTTCAGCACTGCAGTTCCCAAAACAGAATCATATACATACACGTTTCTATATTTCTGATTTTATCCAGGAATTTCAAGGCTGGGTCTAGATCCTGCTCTGTTCCAGCAGACCTTGATCCAACAAGAGTATCGATTACTGTCAGATTGAATAAGGAAAGGGCGTAGGAGAAAGGATTGGGAAATGACCCGTAGATGAACGTCTCTAAAGAACTACCCAATTAAGAAATACAAGATTCAAGAACAGCAATATCTTCAGATACTTTTCTCAAGAAAGTCCAGCACTATATTTTGCAGATGCAATTCAGAGCTAGGATTCTGAGGCCCTGTTGAGCACTAACAGCCACATGAGGAATGTCCTAGTATCTTCTGGAGCAGCAGGAGGAGGGACAGAAGTGGAGGCAGGAGGATAAGGAATAGCAGCAGTAAGCCATACAGGATCAGGCAAGAAGAGAAGGAAGAGCAGAGCAAATGCAGAGCAGACCCAGGGGCAGCTACCCCCTCGGAAGGAGAGTGGCCCAGCTCCATACTCACACTACACTTCCCACTGACACCCAAGCCCAGGTCTCCAGGCAGAGCTGTAATCTATCCTCGACACTTGCTGATAGAAACCTGGTTCTTGAGAACACAAGGCCAATCTGGTTCCTTGCAGGTTGGTACAGAAAGTCAAGGAAGTGTTGACAAGGGAAACATTACATCATTTCCAAGAAAGGTGCCATGTTTATTTTGAGCTGGAGTCAGAGTCAGTCAGGCATTCCTCAGAGCTGAGAGCCATATGCAAAGCTCTACGCACTACTGTAGACGTCCTGAGCAGGGCTTCCTGAAAACTGAAGAAAGAAATTCCGGCTCAGGTGAGATGGGAACAGACATGGAGGTCACAATTCAAAAAAATCTGCTCAAGTCTGCATGAATCCAGGCATCCAGCAGAAGGGACACTGGAGAGAGGAAATTCATTTTCTTTCCTACATGAGCTCTGTGAGTCATGCATCTGGGTTCCCAGCCCTATTACCTTGTGTCCCTTTGATGTCAGCATTCCATGTTTGGGGTAGGCCCTTCTATCTTCCCAGGAGCTGCTGTATTAGGAGAGCACAGGCTCTCCTTGTCCGCTCCTGGAAAGGATCATAGTCCTATGTAATAAAACACACCTGTATTCCCACATGAATCCAGGAAGCAAAAAATCATAAGAGAATAGACCTGTGCTATTGAAAAGTCAATGGTGGTTTTTTTTTTTTTTTTTTTTTTTTTTTGGCAATGAGATAGGAACAGCCAAAGGTCATATGTCTGAAATTTAAAGGAGGTCAAAGACCAGAGTAGCGAACCGTTAATACGAAATGTAGAGGATGCCTGCCAGAAGGCTGGAGTCCTTGATGTCTACACTTTCCTGTGTGAGCA
Organism: Micromys minutus; assembly: GCF_963924665.1. Lineage (NCBI taxonomy): Eukaryota > Metazoa > Chordata > Mammalia > Rodentia > Muridae > Micromys > Micromys minutus. The sequence goes on from NC_137957.1 coordinate 7,038,717, forward strand.
ACTGACAGGCTCATTTTAACTCAGAGTCTCTCTAATTGTCTTCTCGGAACCATGTGGCTCTACCTGGTGGCACTGGTGGGCCTGTGGAACCTCCTGCGCTGGTTCAGGGAGAGGCGGGTGGTGAGCCATCTCCAAGACAAGTATGTCTTCATCACGGGCTGTGGCTCTGGCTTTGGGAACCTGCTGGCCAGACAGCTGGACAGGAGAGGCATGAGGGTGCTGGCTGCATGTCGGAGGGAAGAGGGAGCTGAGCAGCTGAGGAGCAAGACATCTGACAGGCTGGAGACAGTGATCCTTGATGTCACCAAGACAGAGAGTATTGTGGCAGCCACCCAGTGGGTGAAGGAGCGTGTTGGGAACAGAGGTACCATTGACATTCCTGTCTGTGTTGTTGGTTCTCTCTCTCTCTCTCTCTCTCTCTCTTTCTCTCTCTCTCTCTCTCTGTGTGTGTGTGTGTGTGTGTGTGTGTGTGTGTAAAGTCCTGTGTAGTCCTGTAAATACTCCTGGTGATGATCAGTGTTGAGTTGGAGAAACTGCAGATTCTGCCCCTCTCCAGCACATCAGTCTGTCCTCTTCCCTCTACCCTGAATCCTCCAAGCTCTGTTTTCCAGATCAACTGGTGCCTTGGGAAGATTTCGTGTGCAGCACTTCTCTGTCCTCTTTGTCTTTGTATGTATAAAGACTGGATTGTTGGCTGCTGAGTCCTAGAATAGAGACTGTAAGGAGGAAGGAGAGACCTGGGGTGCTGGGTCTTGGTGTCTGTGTGAAGCCCATGTGCATCTGATTTCTCAGTCCTGGAGCATGTTGTTCCGTACTACATGTGCACCTTCACAGGGAGAGCCAAAGTCATTGCCAGGCTTACATCCAATGTTAAGGAATGCCTTAAGACAGAAAGGCTAGGAAGTGGTCTCTCTGTTTTACACACACACATACACACACACACACACACACACACACACACACTCACACTCACACACTCACACTCACACACACATTTCTGCCTATCACTCTATTCCTCCCTTTGATTCTCTTCAGTGTTTGTTTTATTATTTAAAGATAAATGTATATAAATATGAAGCAAAACAGGTATAAACTCTAGATGTCAAACTATAATTAATGTACAATTTATTCTTCAGGAGATAACAACTAGAAACAACTTGACTGTGTGATTAATGTGCAGATATTGCTCTTCCCTTGAACAGCAGTCATCAGTTACAGATAACTCCTTGCTTAGAGGTCAGACCATGAGTTACTCTCCCTTCTCAGGGCTGGGTCACTGTCTCCTTGAGCCTGTGCAGGTCTTACAAGTGCTGCCACGGTCTCTGTGAGTTCACAGGAGTCCTGTGTCTTTGGAAGACAGTCTCCATGGAATCCACACATCACTTCAGGCTTTAAAAGTTTCTGCCTCCTCCTCCTCATAGGTCTCTGAGCCTTGAGAGGAGGGTGTGAAGAAGACATCATTTTTAGGACTGAGTGTGCCAGAGTCTCCCACTCTGCTCCTTGTGCACTAGTGTGTGTCTGCATCAATTCTGTCTATGGCAAGACACACTTTTCCTGATGGAGACTGATCAAGTCACTGACTGTGAGGATAGTTAGGAATATGCATTAAGAGTCTAGTTACTGTGTGTTCCCTTCGCAGAACAATAACATCCAGTTTTCCCATAGACCTGTGGCTGACATAGTCCCAGGGTCATGGCCATTTTAGTAGTGTCATTATGGGTTTCATCTTAGAGAGCAGACCTTAAATCTAATGAAAAGTTCTTCGTTACCCTATGACGTTGGTGCCTATATTTCATTGTATATCTTAGGCAGGTCACTGTTGTAGATCACAGGGCTTGTGGTTTGGTAATAGTAATTACTGCTTTCTCCTCTGGGAGTGTACAGAGTATGTCCTGGCACCTTGAATGTTAATCCTTAGCAATGAAGGTTTTTATTGGGTACCAATTTGCCTTCTGTCAGTTGGATTACATCAGACAGTAACATCTTTCGGTACTGTCTTAGGGTTTACTATTGTGAACGGACACCATGACCAAGTCACCTTTTAGAAAAACAACATTTAATTGTAACCGGATTTCAGGTTCAGACCTTCAGTCCATTATCAAAGTGGGAGCATGGCATAAGGTAGGAGGAGCTGAGGGTTCTACATCTTGATCTGAAGGCAAACAAAAGAAGACTGGATTCCATGGGGATAGAATGAGGGTCTTAAATCCTATGCCCACAGTGACACACTTCTTCCAATAAGGCCACACCCACTGCAGCAAGTCCACACCTCCGTATACTGTCACAGCCTGGGTCAAGCACATCAAAGCAACATATACAACGCCCTGGCATCCATAGGCTTGTGCTAACATATGAGTCTGTGGAGGCCATAACTAAACATTGCATAAGGCAAAATACATTCATTGCAACTTAAAAAGTCCCCATGATCTACAACAGCGTCAATACTGTTAAATGTCCAAAGTTCAAAGTGTCTTCTGAGATACATTCTGTCTCTTAATTGTAGTCCTCGAGCTATACAGGAAACATCTGAACAAACTTCAAACTCTGTGTCTCTCTGTGTGATAATAAAGCTGTCTTCAGGTCTCCAACTACTTCTTCATCTTTTTTTTTTTTTTTTTTTTTAATGTCAATAAACTTCTCCCTCATGGGCTGGTTGCACTAACTCTTAGGAACTTTTTTCATCAGATATCTTTTGACTCTGAAATCTTCAACATTGTGGAGTCTTTCATACATCTCCAACATTATAACTTCTTGTTCCAATGTCTGGTACCCACGTATGATCGTCTGGGCTCCTCTGAAGGGCTTGGTTCACATATGAATCACTGTCCTCTGCAGAACTCTAGGTTTTGGTTGTTTGACTCCACCCCACTGCTGCTGCTGTTCTTGGTGATCATCCTATGGTTCTGGCATGTGTACTATACTGGGATCTTTTCCTGCAACTTGGCTTCACCACTAGCCTCTCATAGGCTTTCTTTATGGTGCCAAGCCTTGATTTCATTGCATGACCCCTTTAGTCCTGAGCCATCAACTGCAATTGAGGCTGTACCTTCACCAAAGGTCTTATCTGGCCTCTCACGGTGCCAAACCTCAGCAGCTCTCCATGACCCTTTTATACCTTAAAATCCTGTACCACCTGGGTGAACCTTATACATTACAAAGTCCAGCTACTGCATGAGGTACAACTTTGGCTATCTCTAGAACATACCTTCTTTGTGCTCTCAGAAAACACTTCTCAGAAGACTTCACCTCAGATATGCTGGCCTCTTTTTCATCACCATTAATTTCTTGGCTCAAGCTAACCAGTCTCAATTTTTCCAGTAGTACCTTATATTCTTGACTCTAAAGCCAGAGTCACATGGCCTAAGCTGCCGAGTTCTGTTGCTTGCTTTGACTGAAACATGGCCCCCTTATCTATTACCAGCTTTCTGTTTTCCAACTGCCTAATTTTCTACCCTTGGCTGTTATTGACTAGAAATAAAGACTTGTACTGCTTCACCTAGATTTAAATCTAGGTGATTTAAATCAAGGCCCCTGGTGGCCTTGAACGCATTGATCTGCTTGACACAGACTTCTGAAACCAAAGGCATGTACTACATTGCCTGGGACTAAGCTTTTTAATGGCCACTATTCCTCAAGATGCAGATCAAAAGCCTGTGTCCCTCATTTCTGGATTGTAGTACACTGCAGATTAAATATCAAAGTGAAAACATAACCAAGTAATAATGATAACAGCTACTCTGACATGACATTTCTCTGTTCAATGGCAAAGACACAAACAGTAAGCTTAATTGGTGGGATCTTGCCATAAAGTCACCATTTTCTTATTCTGTTTCTCACCCTGACTGGGTTCACCTTCGTTTCACTTCCTGCTATGCCTTTATTACTTGAACCATGTATTTCTTATTTTTATTTCTATGCTTCCTATGCTTGTTCAAAACACTCATCATGAGACTAAACCAGCACAAAGTCTCTTGTTTTGTTGAGACTTCCTTTCTCAATGCAAATAATATAAATCTCTTTACCTTTGCCTCAGCTAGACTCTACAGTCAAGGACAAAAAGTAACCACATTGAACACCAAAATATCACAAAAGCTGTGTCTTGGCCACATATTAAAATTGTTCTCCTTTGAATCTTCTAAAGTCCGGCTTTCACCGTTCAAATCATCCCCAGTGTCCTAATCAGGGTTTCTAGTCCTGCACAAAATATCATGACCAAGAAGCAAGTTGGGGAGGAATGGGTTTATTCAGCTTACACTTCATCACCAGAGGAAGTCAGGACTGGCACTCAAGCAGGTCAGGAAACAGGAACTGTTGCAGAGGCCATGGACGGATGTCACTTACTGGCTTGCTTCCCCTGGCTTGCTCAGCTTTCTTTCTTATAGAACCAGGTCTACCAGCCCAGGGATGGCTCCACCCACAATGGGCTGGGCCAGGGATGGCTCCACCCACAATGGGCTGGGCCCTCCCCCTTGATCACTAGTTGAGAAAATGCCTTACAGCTGGATTTCATGAAGGCATTTCCCCGACTGAGGCTCCTTTCTCTGTGATTAACTCCAGCTTGTGTCAAGTTTACACAAAACCAGCCAGTATACCCAGCAACAAGTCTTCCATATTCCTACAAAGATAGGCCTTTAAGCCCCACTTAAAGCATTCCACTGCTTTCCAAATCTGAAGTCACAAAATTTACATTCTTCTAAATAACAGCACAGTCAGGCCTATGACAGCAATACCCCAGTCCTGGTACCAAATTATGTCTTAGTTAGGGTTACTGCTATGAGCGGTCACTATGACCAAGACAAGTCTTTGAAGGACAAGAATCAACTGGAGCTGGCTTACAGGGTCAGACATTCATTTCATCATCAAAGCAGGAGTATGGCTGCATCCAGGCAGGCATGGTACAGGAGGATCTGAGATTTCTACATCTTGTCCCAAAGGCAAACAGGAGAAGACTGGCTTTCAGGGATTCTTTTTTTTCCAATGTAAACAAATCCAACCTTATTCCTAATTTTAATTGTTAAAAGGTATTTTTGGGGCCAAGGATGCTCTTTATAGGAGTTATTTTTCCATAAAACCAAGATAAGCCAGGTTAATGACATAATTCTATATGACATTTGTACTTGAGTTGTGCCTTTTCTACAATCCTGGATTAAATAAACTTGTCCTAAGTATTGTTTTATTACAGCCGGGAATGCCTAATAATTTCTTGTTTTCCCCCTCATGTCCATGAGGACATGAACCAGCTTTTGCTCCTGCTCCCCTTGTAACTACTCATCCATCCAAAGTACTAGTCAGAATATGCCCCTAGAAATTAAGTCTTTCCTTCACTGAAAATATGTGCAGAGAAAATAATTCTCTGCATAAAGGCACTAGAGCACTTGGATTAAAGACTCCATCCAGAGAGACACTGCCAGGTTCTCCTTTTCTTCATCTGTGTCAAGTTTCAGGTCTTTAACATGAATTGTTGATCTGCACCAAATTTTCTTCATAGCATCCACATGTGATAAAGGAAAGCAAAGTCCATAAGTCTCTGTTCCCACCTTTTTTCCTGTCAGGTATGTCTGTCTCACATTCTTTAGAGAATGATAGATGTAAATCCATCTTTTGTTGAGCTTCATCAGGTTGATTTTGATCTGGTCCTACTCTGAGGACAATGTGGTCTTTAAACTGCAGTCTTGCTATGCTGTCCAACCTTGGAAGTCCTTCATATCTGATAACAGCAGTTCTTTTTTCCCCTTGAGCTGGTCTGCAAGAGTCCTCAAAAAGCCACTCAACTGCCTTGCTACCTCAGCAGGGATTTCCACATTCATGAGCATCCGCCTGGGCATTCCAGTCCTTAATGCCATATCTTCCTTTGCAATGTCAAATACAAGCCCCCAAATGAAATCCAAAATGTAATCTCCCCATGAATTGTTCTGGTAGGTGCCAATAGTCAGGTGAACAGAGTGGTCCAGGCCTGAAGGAGTTTCTGCCTGAGGAATGGTCCCTCTGGGGAAGTACAACAAATTTCAGGCTTCAGCAGGAAGTCATGTGTCTTCAGTGCGCCAGTCCAGTCCTCGGGCTCCACACTGCACTCATGTACCAGGGGTACAGTTGGGGAGTACGGGCGCCAGTGTTTCTTTCCCTACATCACATCATTGTAATGTGGAGGGAGGTCCTGAGATCCTACTAAGGCCACATTCAATCCTACCAAGGAGCCAAAGTAACATCCCAGCTTTTCCTGGATCCTCAGCCTTAAAACTCGGTGGTTGGTGAAACTGAATTGTTGCCGTCTTCTGATCAAAATCTCCTCTCAGCTGGAAAAATGGTGCTTTGCTATCTTTATTTAAAACCTTCTTCTTCCCATGGAAGCACCGGCAGACATCAACATCTCTTACATAGTTTAGCCCTTGGTTTCAGAGACTATTCAGATCTCAGAGGCTGAACAGAGACTAGTAATATGCTTCCAGTAAAGGGTCATTCTTCTGAATCAGAGGGGGGTTTTGTTCTCAGAATTTCTTGAAAAAAATTCCTTGAAAAAATTTCATTGGTGAGATTAAACTTTCAAAGAAACTACTGGGGCTGTCAAAGTTTAATACAGAAAGCATACGGGGTAGCTCCTCCTTCACCTGTTTGCAAGGAACAGACTCTTTTTCATTCTCATCCCCCGTGGGCTTCATTCTGGGAGGGGCGTGGTTTACAAGTAGGGAGGAAATTAAAACCTGGCACAGCCTATTGGATGTGGCCCCCAAGTTGACAGGGCTACAGCTTGGAGGGCAGGAGGGCAGGGTCAGGTCTTAAAGCCCATGCACCAGTGTCATACTTTCTCAAACATGAATACACCTACTGCCATATGCCACACCTCCCTCCCAGGTGCCATTCCCTGGGCCTGGCATAGTCAAACAACTGTAAATGTATTATCTTATCATGAGGTGAGGAGAGTTGCTAGTAGCCTTGAGAATACCCTGTACTGGAGACTTGTGGTTAGCATTCTCTTGCCCAGGGAGTGGCACTGTTTTCTTGTGTGGTTCTGCTGCAGTAGTTGTATCACTGTGGGCTTGGGCGTTAAAACACTCATCCTTGCCAGCCTGTCTTCTCCTAGGTGCCTTCTGCGTAAGACGTGGTCTACCTGGATACAGCCTTGAACTCCTGAAGCTGTGCCAATCCACAATTATCTGTGTCTGGCTTCTTTTAATTCCAACCACATTTGACACCTCCCTTGCCCTGCCACCAGTTGTCTTAGTTAGGGGATTTTACTGTTGCAACAACAGAAACAAAACAAAACAAACAAAAATAAAAAACCATTATAATCCTGAGAAAGTTGTTTGAGGAAATGGTTTGTTTAGGTTAAACTTCCATATGACCATCCATTACCAAAGGAAGTCAGAGCAGGAACTGAAATCGGGAAGGAACCTGGAGTCAGGAGCTGATGCAGAGGCCATGGCAGGGAGGAGGATGGAGCTGGTATACAGGATGCTGTTTACTGATTTGTTCCCCATGGCTTGCTCACCTGCATCCTTATAGAACCCAGAACCAGCATCCCAGGGATGGTACCACCCTCAATAGGCTGTGATCTCCTTAGATGATCAGTAAGTGTGAAAATGACTTACAGCTGAATCTTATGGAAGCATTTTCTTAATTGAGGCTCCTTCCTCTCTGATGACTCTAGCTTGTGTCTAGTTGTCACCAAACCAACCAATATTTTGGGTTTTATAAGCATCTGAGGAGAGTTGATAAATATTAATTTTCATCAATATAGATGTTGATCAACAATGAAAGTTGGTCATTATTAATTTCAAGGCAGGATTCATTAGAGTGTAAAAGCACAGCCCTGTTTTCCAAATCTTCCACAATCAAGTTTTCTTTGTAGGTTTCCCAAACACATTTCTTCTAGGATAATTTTATCTATCTTCCTTTTCTCACTTGTGTTTTCCTCAGTTACCTCTCACCATCCTTATTACTATAATAAAAAAATAAGAACAGAATCTAATTCTTCCTTATTACTTTATTTCTTGGCCATTTCAAAGAAACAGGCAGCTTTAAACTGCATTTAAATGATGAGCCTATGGCTTCCATTTTAATTCAAACCACTACAGCAAGTAAAAATCTCTGCAAGTATGACATCAAATCGAAAAACACAAATTACCAAAGGTAAAAAATGTTTCCACCATCTACTTTTAAACTTGGCAAGTAAGAGGCATCTGCTGACTGATCCCCAGGCAGGAGCTGGGTCACAAAGTCTTAAAGAATGGAGGTATCCATGCTGTGATCCTGCAGTCTCTGGCATGAGTTCCCAGTCCTGGTGACACCATGCTCTTATTCCACTGCATCCTATTCTCCAGTAAACACGGGTCACAGTGATCTTACCTTGGTGAATGTACATTTCATCCATAACTAAACCTGTGATGTGTGACTCTCTCTTTCCACTGTTCCCAGGACTCTGGGGCCTGGTCAACAACGCTGGCATCTCCATACCCTCTGGTCCCAATCAGTGGATGAACAAACAGGACTTTACACGTGTACTGGATGTGAACCTGTTGGGCATGATCGAGGTGACTCTGAGCCTGCTGCCCTTAGTGAGGAAGGCGAGGGGCCGTGTGGTCAACGTTTCCAGCATCATGGGCCGAGTGTCTATTGTTGGTGGTGGTTACTGCATCTCCAAGTATGGGGTAGAGGCCTTCTCAGACTCCCTCAGGTACTGGAAGGAAAGGGGTCGTCCAGGGGTATTTTGGTAGGGTTTTTATGTAATGACATTCTTTAAGTCTCCATCAGAGGGAAGAAACTCAGGCATTGGGTCTCTCTCACGTTTCCCTCATTGATGCATTCAGTTGTCAGCACATTTCTGTGTCTCTGTGAGAGCCCGTGGGCATAATGATTGAGACATGAATTGAGCCCATTTATCCCTGTTTCAGCGGAGGGAAGGTATTGATAGACATTACTGGGATAGGATTGGACTGTGAGCTTTTTTTCAGTAAGAATCCAGTCCCCTGACCTCTATATACTGAGCATGGTTTTGATTTAAGGTCAATATCTCTTTCAATTTCACAGATATCAGGCCCTGTTAAAATCCACAATAAACACATTTTAGCATAACATATGTGCTTTAATTATGGCCTTAAGATTAAGTCTCAACTAAGGGAGTGAGAGAGGATACAGGGAAGAACTGTGGCCTCCCTGTGGGGTTACTATGGCCAATCAGTTGTGTTAACATGGTAGTCCTCAGGATTTGGGGAAGGTCCTGTAGCAGGATTAAATTGCATCAGAGTAAACATGGGAACTTGGAACCTGAAATTTCATCTTGGATGTGTTGGTGGACTCTCCTTGGAGAATGGACAGGTCAGGAATGAAGGAGGGTGGTCACCAGGTGGGCAGAGGTAGACCTGTGGAAACTAGAGTGAGCTGGATGCTATGTATTTTGTGCTGTTGGCAATGCAACAGTTCTATCTTCATTATCTTTTTTAAAAAAAGCTATTAAGAGCATTAAAAGGCAACTCTTTTAAGGGCAACATTTAAATAGGGCTGGATTACAGGTTCTGAGATCCAGTCCCTTATCTTCAAGGTGGGAGCATTGCAGAGTCCACAGAGGCATGGTACAGGAGGGGCTGAAAGCTCTGCAAAGGTTCTGCAAACTTTCCCTGAAGTGTCCTACTAGAATATTGGTTTCCATGCATCTAGAATGAGGATTTCACAGTCCACACTACTGTGATATACATACTCTAACAGGGACACACCATCTAATTGTGGCACTCTTGGGCCAGGATATACAAACCGTCACACTTTCCAAGGAACTTAACTAGGAAAGCCATTTATAAGAGGGTACAGGGAGGCTGACAATGTGAGGGAGTTGGATGCTGGAGGTTGCTCTCTGGAGACACCTACAGGAAGAAAGTGGGGGTATACTGAGAGCTTTCTGGGACAGATGTGAGATAGAGACTTATTAGTTGGAGGTGACTTGGACAGGGAAGAAGATCCTTTGCATCAGTACTACATGGAGAAAAGTCTCACATGGTGCCATAGAACAGGATTTTCAGTTTTAGAGCAGTGAGCCACACACACCAAATTCTTAGTGTGACATCCAATGGCACCTTATCACATTTTCCCCACTTCCTTCACAACCCAGATACAAAGAGTGTGACCATTTGTCACCACAGGCTCCTGTTGGCATGTTTCACTACTTGGATTAATGTGTCTCACTGAAAGTCCTCTGAAGTCCTTGACAGCTGTCTGCCTTGCAGGAGGGAGCTCTCCTACTTTGGGGTGAAGGTGGCGATCATAGAGCCTGGCTACTTCCTGACTGGTGTGATCAATAATGCTGCATTATCATCAAATGTCCAGATGCTGTGGGACCAGACCAGCTCAGAAATCAGGGAGATCTACGGCGAGACATTCCTGGCATACTGTAAGTGAGCACTGAGGGCAAAACAAAGTCCAGTCCTGATCCCTTAAGTCCTGCTCATTTTAGCAGTTCTGACATCATGCCCCTTAGCCTCAAAGAACATGCATTTAGACCCATTTCCTGGCGGTGGTGCTCAATTTGTGTATGTTGTTAGCAGAGGAGATCTTAGCTTCCAGAGCACTATGCTCTTCTCATGATCATGGGGCTTTGTGTGAAGGCCAAGAATGAGAGCAAGTATAAGAGCAGAGCTTAAATAAGCTGAGATACGGGTGACTGAGTGTGCACAATTGTCTGCAATCATTCTGAGGAACAAACTAGGCTTGGGTTTCATAAAATAGATTCTCCCACATAGAGAATAGAAGTTCTTCCCTATGCTAGTGTCAGACAAGAGTGGTGGGAGTGGAATGACACCTGAATCATTCCTTATTCTTTATAGATCTGACATTAATAAATGGATTGAACCAGAGGTGCAACAAAGACCTGTCTTTGGTGACCAACTGCATGGAGCACGCCCTGACTTCCTGTCACCCTCGCAGCCGGTACTCAGCTGGTTGGGATGCCAAGCTCTTCTACATCCCCATGAGCTACCTGCCCACCTTTCTTGTGGATGCTATTCTCTACTGGACTTCTCCAAAGCCTGAGGGAGCTCTGTGAAGTCTTTACCTATGTGCATAATTGGGGAGATGCAGGTACAGTGTGAGGGAGGGGATCCTCAGGAGAAGTTAGGGGAGTTGAAAGAGCAAGGTCATTCTTCTGGGGTTCATCATCCACACTATTCTTCCCACTATTTTCCTGTGATACTACTCAGGACTGATGATGACCAAAGAAATAGCCAAAGAATTCTGCCAAGGTGTTCACATACAAACCTGCTGGCAGTTGTCCAGCCTTTGAGCACCATGAGGATCCACATTACTCATGAGGTTGAGACCAGCTCATGCCAAGCACTGGCCTTTGTCCTTCTCTGCAGGAAATTCACATGCCCTGGCTAGTCTAAACCCCTATCCAGCATGGAAGTGTCCCTGCTTTGAAGTCACCTGTGACTATGGTCAGGACTTTGTGAGGAGAAACTAATAAAGCTAAGCAAACATGCCCCTGAGTCAGGCAGGCCACGCGTGGGACATTCAGTCTCTGGTTGGCAGAATCCGGAAGTGAATGGAAAACCAACATTTTCATTTATTTTGAAACCATGGCTCTTTTTTGAAATCTTTTTTGAAATATTTTTATTTTTAGAGCAATGTATAAACTTGATTTTTCTCAGCCCTTTGATTTATACTATGCCTTTGCTCATTAGTGAAGTTTGGGTCACAGGAGTGAGTGGGATATCCTGAGAATCTTTGGCACAGGCCAGCAGGATTATCTCTGATTGTCGCAGCTCTTCCATCCACTGAGGTGGGAACAAGTGCTCTCCATTCAAACCCTAAAAACAACAAATAAGACAGAAGCCTGTGCATGAAAGTCCATGAACAGAATTTACCTGTAGGCCTTAGATTCACCACTCCATTCCTGCAGACACAATAAGTTACCATGCCTTTCTAATGACTTAGTGGGTGACCGTCCCTCCTGGAAGAACAACTAAGTGATCATTCCTTCAAACAGGCCCAGCAAGTGATCATCAATTTCCTGTAGACTAAGTGACCATCTATTTTCTGCAGCTTCACTAAGGGACCATTCCTTTTCTGCAGTCTTACTAAGGGACCACCCCTTTCTTCCAAGACCAACTAAGTAACCATTCTTTCATATAAGACTCAGTAAGTAACCATCACAACAAAGTCCTTACGATTTTCCACCTGTCCTTGTCACATGCCACTTCTCATGTCCCTCCCTCTGTTCCAATGCCATCATCTCCAGCAGAGTGTAGAGAATGTCATCCTCAACACTGGTCTTTCATCTTATGGACAGCATTTTTGCAAAAGAGCAAGGGTCTGGAACTTGCTGTGGCCTCTGACAGATGGCTCTGCCTGCTGCTAGGTTGGTGAATCTCAAGAGTAGGCTGAGCAGAGAAGTGTGTGTGGGAGAGACAGAGAACCCTGAGCTCAGTGCAGACGTGTCCTGGAGAGGGGTTTCCATTGATGCCTGACTCCTCTTCTCAGAGTAGGAATATGGAGGCATAGGAGCCATAAGGGAACCTTGTAAATGAACAATAATTTTTGGTTTAATGAAAATAGAAATTCCTCTACCCTATCAGGTGCCTGTCCCTTCATTATACTTAAGTTATTTGGAAAGGTTTGCTTTAGGAACTTTGAGCATATGTGTTTCCATAAGTATTTAAAAATGTGTGCTCCGAGCTTCCTTCACCCACCTCTGAGAAGAGGTGGTCATTCCCATGCTAGTTTCAGCATGGTAGGGCAAGATGGAACTACCAATAATTTATCTCAGCCCCTCCATGCTGGTCCCCAAGTTCTCTCTGACACAGGCATTCCATGAGCCATTCTAGCATGGCACCTCACCGTGAGGTACCTATTCATCACCCCCTTGGTAGGTTTGTTACCACACCAGGCCCACACATGCCCATTGATGGTGAACTTTGTGCATTCCACCAATGCATTTTCTCTTGAACTCAATCAAGTCACCACATGAAAGAAAATACCACACAATAGACTCTGATCCAATTGGTATGATATAATCTTCCATTCACACAGCACAAATCAGTACCCATCCCTTATAAAATATTCATAACAACCTGTAGCTATGGAAAGATGCACAGAGAAAACTATCTACATCTGCTTCCATGTTTTTCCAGCTCCTTTTCCTCATTATGCTTCCTCCCTCCCTTTCTAAAACGTTTTCCCTCCCATCCTTCCTTCTCATCCAATGACAGGCCTCCTTTTATCTTGTACCTGCCTTCCTGCATAAAGACATCATCTTAAACTTCAGCCTTTCTGACCAATAAAAAGGGAACTTTTCTCTCCAGCTTAAAAACCTGTAAAATTTTATATGTTTTGTCTTGGCTAAATTGTATCCCATTTTAAAACCATCTAAATAAGTTTATTCTCTGGAGAGCCAGAGCTGGCTCACTGCCATCAGGACTCGTGGCCTGCCCACAGACACTGAGCACCCAGGGAAGCCTCAAAACCACTCTCCCTTCTGAGTCCATGGGTGAACCCCACTTTCTCTCCACTGACTATCCTGGGAGAGACTGCCAGGAACTCTTGGGGTACAGATATATTGGAGCTGATTGGGAACAACTGTTTCAGCCCTCATGTGTACCCAGAGCCAGAGCCGGCTCACCACCATTGGAACCCACAAGCTACCCACAGAGACATATGCTCTCAGGAGCAATCTCCCTCCTGAGCCAATGGATCCACAGGAGAGACAAGTTCCAGACAAAGACAACAAGATCATGTAGCATCACAGATAACAAGATGGCAAGAGACAAGAACAAGAACAAAAGCAACAGAAACCAAGACAACCTGGCAACATCAGAACCCAGTTCTTTCACCACAGCAAGTAGTGGATATCCCAACACACCAGAAAATAAGATTTCTACTTAAAATCATACCTCATGTTGATAATGAAGGGCCTCATGAAGCACATGAACAACTTCCTTAAAGAAATGCAGAACCAGGAGAACACACATCAACAAGTAGAAGCCCTTAAAGAGGAAACACAAAAATCAATTAAAGAGCTACAGGAAAACACAACCAAATAGGTGAAGGGATTGAAGATGGAAGTATAAACAATAAAGAAATCACAAAAGAAGACAACCTTGGAGATAGAAAACCTAAGATAGAGATCAGGAGTCATAGACACAAGCATCACCAACAAAATACAAAGGATAATAGATGGAAACTCCAACATAAGGAAAGAAACTACTCCCTAGGAAAAGCAAGAAAATAATCTTGCAATAAACTCAAAAGAAGAGAACCACACAAATATAATTCTACTCTAACAACCAAAATAATAGGAAACAACAATCACTATTACTTAATATCCCTTAACATCAATGGACTCACTTTCCCAATAAAAAGACATAGACTATCAGAATGAATATGTAAACAGGATCCAGCTTTTTGCTGCACACAGGAAACTCATCTCAGCAACAAAGACAGACACTACCTCAAAACAAAAGGCTGGAGAAAAAACTTTCCAAGCAAATGGTCCTAAGAAACAAGCTGGGGTAGTCATTCTAATATCAAATAAAATAGATTTTCAACCAAAAGTTATCAAAAATATAAGGAAGGACACTTTTTACTCATCAAAGAAAAAATTCTGTCAAGATGAACACTCAATCCTGAACATCTATGATCCAAATACATGGGCACCCACATTTATAAAAGAAACCTTACTAAAGCTCAAAGTACACACTGCACCTCACGTAATAATAGTGGGAGACTTCAACACCCCACTCTCATCAATGAACAGATCATGGGAACAGAAACTAAACAGAGACAGTAAAACTAACAGAAGTTATGAACTAAATAGTATAACAAATATCTATAGAACATTTTATCCTAAAACAGAAGAATACATCTCCTTCTCAGCACCTTCTCCAAATTGACTATATAATTGGTCACAAAACAGGCCTCAATAGATACAAGAAGATTGAAATAATTTCATGCATCCTATCAGATCACCAATGACAAAGACTGGTCATCAATAACAACAAAAATGACAGAAAGCCTTCATACACATAAAAGCTGAACAACGCTCTACTCAATGATAACTTGGTCAAGGAAAAAAAAAGAAAGAAATATAAGACTTTTAGAATTTAATGAAAATTAAGGCACAACATACCCAAACTTATGGGACACCATGAAAGAAGTGCTAAGAGAAAAACTCATGGCTCTGAATGCCTCCAAAAAGAAACTGGAGAGAGCAAAACTAGCACCTTGACAGCTCACCAAAAAGCTCTAGAACAAAAAGAAGCAGATCCACCCAAGAAGAGTAGATGCCAGGAATTAATCAAACTCAAAGCAGAAATCAACGAAGTAGAAACAAAAGGGACTATACAAAGAATCAGCAAATCCAGGAGTTGGTTCTGCGGCACGCTCCTCGACCAGCGAGGAAAGACGACCACCACCAGAGGAATCTTCTCAGATCACGCTTTATTGTGGGAGCCTCTTGGTTGAAGGGAAGAGCAGGAAGCAAGAGGCCCTGAACTACCCTAGCTGTCCGCTTATATAGGGAGAAGCACATACGGGGCTTGCCATGATTGGTTGTCACCAGTCTGCCAACACCAGAGGCCTCGGGATTGGCCGGAGATAGGTTATGTACTGTGCATGCGCAGGGTGTAGCGCCTTAGCTGACAAGAGCATTGCTATATATGGAGTTGTTTACCTCAAACCATGAGGGAGCCAGCGCCATCTTGTAATGGTGTCCGCATTCGGCTCCACACATGGTTCTTTGTGAAAATCAATAAGATCAATAAACCCTTAGCTAGACTAACCAGAGGGCACACAGACAGTATTCAAATTTAAAAAGCAGAAATGAAAGGGGGAACATAAAAACAGAAACTGGGGTAATTTTAAAAAATCATCAGATCCTGATACAAAAGGATATAATCAGCAAAACTGGAAAATCTTTATGAAATGGGCAATTTTCTAGACAGATACCAGGTACCAAAGTTAAATTAGGATTAGATAAGCCATCTTAACGACTAATAACCCCTAAAGAAATAGAAGTAGCCATCAAAAGCCCAGGACCATATTCATTTAATTCAGAATTCTATCAGACCTTCATAGAAGACCTAATATTAATACTCTCCAAAGTATTCCAAAAATAGAAACAGAAGGAACACTACCCAATTTCTACTATGAAGCTACAGTTAAGCTTATACCTAAACCATACAAAGATCCAACAAAGAAAAAAAAACTTCAGACCAATTTCCCTTATGAATATCAATGCAAAAATACTCAATAAAATTCTTGAAAAACAAATTCAAGAACACATCAAAACTGTCATCCATTATGATGAAGTAGGCTTCATCCCAAAAATTCAGAGATGATTAAGTTTATGGAAAACTATCCACATGATCCACTCACTATATAAACAAACTCAAAGGGAAAAAAAACACATAACCATCCCGTTAGATGCTGAGAAAACATTTGACAAAATTTAACACCTCTTCATACTAAAAGTTTTGGAAAATATCTTCAACAAAATTGTAGAAGAAAACTTCCCTACCCTTAAGAATGAGATGATCACGAGCATAAAAGAAGCCTTCAGAACTCGAAATAGGTTGGACCAGAAAAGAAATTCCTCCTGACACATAATAGTCAAAACACCAAGTGCCTAAAGCAAAGAAAGAATACTAAAAGCAGTAAGGGAAAAAGGTCAGGTAACATATAAAGGCAGACCAATCAGAATCACACCCAATTTCTCAACAGAGACTATGAAAGCTAGAAGAGCCTGGACAGACATCATGCACACCCTAAGAGAGCACAAGTGCCAGCCCAAGCTGCTATACCCAGCAAAACTATCAATCACCATAGATGGAGAGATGAAGATATTTCAAGACAAATCTAAATTTACACAATATCTGACCATAAACCCAGCACTACAACGAATTATAGGTGGAAAACCCAATACAATGAGGGGAACTACATCCTAGTAAAAACAAGAAAACTTCTAAGCAAGAAAACCAAAAGAAGAAAGAGACACAGACACAACTCAACCTACAAAAGCAATAATAGCAGGAAACAGAAACCACTATTCCTTTATATCTATTAACATAAATAGACTCAACTCCCCAATAAAGAGACATAGACTATCAGACTGGATACATAAACAAAATCCAGCATTTGGCTGCATACAGGAAACTCATCTCAGAGACAAAGACAGACACTATCTCAGAGTAAAAGGGTGGGAAAAAAAACTTCCAAGCAAACATCCCCAAGAAGCAAGCTGGAGTGGCTATTCTAATATGGAATAAAGGAAATTTCCAACCAAAAGTTATCAGAAAAAATAAGGAAGGACACTTTTTACCTATTACCGGGGAAATCTGTCAGGAGGAACTCTCAATCCTTAACATATATGCTCCAAATAAAAAAGCACCCACATTCATAAAAGAAACCCTACTAAAGCTCAAAAAATACATTTCACCCCACACAATAATAGTGGGAGACTTTAATACCCCACTCTCACCAATGGACAGATCCTGGAAACAGAAACTGAAGAAGGACACTGTAAAATTAGCAGAGACTATGAACCAACTGGAATTAATAGATATCTACAGAACATATCATCCAAAAGTAAAAGAATACACCTTCTTCTCAGCACCCCATGGCACCTTCTCGAAAATTGACCACATAATCGGACACAGAACGAGCCTCAATTGATATAAGAAGATTGAAATACTCCCATGCATCCTCTCAGATCACCATGGTTTAAGGCTGGTCTTTAACAACAACAAAGACAACAAAAAGCCCACATACACATGGAAAATAAACAATGCTCTGTTAAACTATAGCAGGGTCAAAGAAGAAATAAAGAAAGAAATTAAGGATTTTCTAGAATTCAATGAAAACGAAAACACAACATACCCAAACCTATGGGATGCAATAAAAGCAGTACTGAGAGGAAAACTCATAGCCCTAAGCGCTTCCAAAAAGAAACTGGAGAGAGCATACATCAGCAACTTGACAGCACAGCTAAAAGCCCTAGAACAAAAGGAAGCAGATATACCCAAGAAGAGTAGACGGCAAGAAATAATCAAAATTAGGGCAGAAATAGACCAAATAGAAACAAAAAGAACCATTGAAAGAATCAACAAAACCAAGAGCTGGTTCTTTGAGAAAATCAACAAGATTGATAAACCGCTAGCCAGACTAACTAGAGGGCAAAGAGAGAGTATACAAATTAACAAAATCAGAAAGGAAAGTGGAGACATAACAACTGAAATTGAGGAAATTCAAGAAATCATTAGATCCTACTAGGAAATAAATAAATTTCTAGACAGATACAAGATCCTAAAGTTAAACCAGGACCAAGTAAACCAGCTAAATAAACCCATAACACCTAAAGAAATAGAAGAAGTCATTAAAAGCCTCTCAACCAAAAAAAAGCCCAATTCCAGATGGGTTCAGTGCAGAATTTTATCAGACGTTTATTGCGGACATAACACCAATACTCTCCAAACTATTCCACAAGATAGATTCAGATGGAATACTACCTAACTTATTTTTTGAGGCTACAATAACCCTCATTCCTAAACCACAAAAAGACCCCACAAGGAAAGAGAATTTCAGACCAATCTCACTTATGAACATTGATGCAAAAATACTCAACAAAATCCTTGCAAACTGAATCCAGGAACACATCAAAACGATCATTCACCATGACCAAGTAGGCTTCATCCCTGGGATGCAGGGATGGTTTAATATAAGAAAATCCATCAATGTAATCCACCATATAAACAAACTCAAAGAACAAAATCACATGATCATCTCACTAGATGCTGAGAAAGCATTTGACAAAATTCAACATCCCTTCATGTTAAAAGTCCTGGAAAGAACAGAAATCCAAGGTCCATACCTAAACATAATTAAAGCAATATACAGCAAACCAACAGCCAACATCAAACTTAACGGTGGGAAACTTGAAGCAATCCCACTAAAATCAGGGACTGGACAAGGCTGCCCACTCTCCCCCTACCTATTCAACATAGTACTGGAAGTCCTGGCTGGAGCAATTAGACAGCAAAAGGAGATCAAGGGGATACAAATCAGAAAGGAAGAGGTAAAAACATCACTATTTGCAGATGACATGATAGTGTACTTAAGCGACCCCACAAATTCCACCAGAGAACTCCTACAGCTGATAAACAAGTTCAGCAAAGTGGCTGGATACAAAATTAACTCAAACAAATCAGTAGCCTTCCTATATTCAAAGGACAAACATGTGGAGAAAAAAATTAGGGAAAAGATACCCTTCACAATAGTCACAAAAACTATGAAATACCTTGGTGTGACTCTAACTAAGCAAGTGAAGAACCTATATGACAAGAACTTCAAACCTCTAAAGAAGGAAATCGAGGAAGATCTCAGAAAATGGAAAGATCTCCCATGCTCATGTATTGGAAGGATCAACATTTTAAAAATGGCCATCCTACATCCATAAACTCTCAACACAGGTTGATTATCTGCACAAGTCCTACACAAGATCTTTCAGTAAACACCCCAACAAGGAAGAGGCTTCGGAGGCCCTACCCCTAGCTGAGAAGCTATTGGCAATTGATGGCTGCTAGGGGAGGGAGATTCAGTTTGCTTCAGTGGCTTGACCTCTCGTGGGTGACTTGTGCTCCCATATGGCCAGTACTAGTTAGGTTCAATTATTAAAGAAAAGACATTTAAGGTCATTTTAACTACATGGAAGTGCAAGGCCAGCCTGGCCTTTATGATATGCTGTCTCAGAAAAAAAAAAGATAAGGATGCAAATGCCACTAAGTTAAATATTATATTTGTTTATTTATATTTGAAGTAATGTAATGGGGCTGGAATGTTGGAAGATGTGGTCCAGAAGGAACAGGGCATGGCATGATATGATTAAAGAGTACCATATACATGTATGAAATTTTCAAATGTTTTTAAAATCTCATAAAAAATGATGACTTTTTTTTTCAAAAGTGAGTTCTGGGTTACATGATGAGACTCCCATCTTAAATTTTTTTTGAAGCATGAAGTATTTAAAGAACAGAAGAGGAAAACGTACATTAGTCTCCCTGTGTAGTCCGGGTTATCCTGGAATTTGCTATGTAGCCCCTATCTTGTTTTAAAATAAGTTTAGAAGCAGAAAACAGATTGTAACTTCTAATAAATATTAATGAGTTTATAATTCTAAAGAATTAGTTTTATGGCCAAGATCAAGACTTTTTTAAAAAAGTAACTGGGTAACGTTAAAAGTGTAAATGCAGGGTTAGATAACTCAGTGGGCAAAGCCCTTGTCTATTATGAGCAAGGAACACCTAAACCAGGTGTGTGTGTGTGTGTGTGTGTGTGTGTGTGTGTGTGTGTGTGTGTATGTGTGTGTGTATGTGTGTGTATGTGTGTGTGTGTGTGTGTGTGTGTGTGTGTTAATCCCTGTAATCCAGCCACCCTGGAGATGAAAACATGAGGATAAGACATTCAAGGTCGTCTTGGCTACATGTGAGTTCAAGGCTAACTTGGCGCATTTGAGATGGTGACTCAGAAAATGAAAGAATGCAGATGCTGCTAATATATGCATATATGTGTATATATGTCCATATATTTACAATTAGTTTAATTGTAGCTTTAAGAATTCTAGATGTATCATTATTAATGAATGCTGTGATTTACTTTTTCTAGCGTGTATAACAAGTTTATATAAATACATTCAAACTAAATAAAATGATTTATAAAAAAAAACGTTTTGGAAAGATCAGGACTTCAAGGCCCATTCCTAAACATAGTAAAAGCAATATACAGCAAACCAGTAGCCAACATCAAAGTAAATGGAGAGAAACTTGAAGCTATCCCACTAAACTCAGGGACTACACAAGGATGCCCACTCTTTCTTTACCTATTCAATATAGTACTCAAAGTCTTAGCCAGAGTGATTAGGCAACAAAAGAAAATCAAATAAATACAAATTGGAAAGGAAGAAGTCAAAATATTACTATTTGCAGATGATATGACAGTATACTAAAATACCCCCAAAACTCCACCAGAGAACTCCTACAGCTGACAAAGAACTTCAGCAGTGTGACTGGATATAAAATTAACTCACACAATCAGTAGCCTTCCTCTACACAAAGGATAAACAAACTGAGAAAAAAATTAGGGAATCAAACACCCTTTGCAATAGTCACAAATAATATAAAGTACATTGATGTGACCCTAACCAAGCAACTGAAAGATCTGTATGACAAAACCATCAAGTCTCTGAAGAAGAAAATTGAAAAAGATCTCAGAAAATGGAAAGATATCCCATGCTCATGGATTGGAAGATTCAACAGAGTAAAAATGGCCATCTTGCTGAAAGCAATCTACAAAGTCAATGCAATTCCCATCAAAATTCCAACTCAATTCTTCATAGAGTTAGAAAGAGCAATTTTCAAATGCATTTGGAATAACAAAAAACCCAGGGTATTGAAAACTATTCTCACCAATAAAAAAACTTCTGGGAGAATAACTATCCCTGACCTCAAGCTAAATTACATAGCAATCCTGATTTTAAAAACCTCATGATATTAGTACAGAGAAAGGCAGGTAAATCAATGGAACAGAAATGAAGACCCAGAAATGAAGCCATACACCTATGGCCACTTGTTCTTTGACAAAGTAGCTAAAAATATTCAATGGAAAAAGACAGCAATGGAGGTGGTTCAACTGGCAGTCAGCCTAAAGAATGCAAATTGACTCATTGTAATCTCCCTGTACAAAGCTCAAGTCCAAGTGGATCAAAGACCTTCACATAAAACCAGGGACAATGAAACTAATATAAGAGAAAGTGGGGAAGATCTTAGAACACATAGACACAGGAAAAAATTACTAAACAGAACACCAAATGGCTTATACCCTAAGATCAAGAATTAACAAGTGGGACCTCATGACATTGCAAAGTTTCTGTAAGGGAAAGAACACTGTCAAGAGGATAAAATGGCAACCAATAGATTGGGAAAGGATCTTTACCAATCCTACATCTGATAAAGGCCTAATATTCAATATATACAAAAACTCAAGCAGTTAGACTCCAGATAATCAAATAATCCTATTTTTAAAAGTCACTCAGAGCTAAACAAAGAATTCTCAAATGAAAAATATTGAATGGCTGAGAAGCACCTAAAGGAAGGCTTAACATCCTTAGTCATCAGGGAAATGCAAATGAAAACAACCCTGAGATTACACCTCACACCAGTCAGAATGGCTAAGAACAAAAACTCAGATGACAGCAAATGCTGGCAAGGATGCGGAGAAAGAGCACTCCTCCACTGTTGGTGGGGTTGTAAACTGGTACAACCACTCTGGAAATCAATCTGGTGGTTCCTTAGAAAACTGGACATAGTAATACTTGAGGACCCAGCTATACCACTCTTGGGCATATACCCAAAGATGCTTCAACATATAACAAGAACACATGCTCTTCCATGTTCATAGCAGCCTTATTTATAATATCCAAAAGCTGGAAAGGACCCAGATGTCCTTCAACAGAGGAATGGATACAGAAATTGTGGTACATTTACACAATGGAGTACTACTCAGCTATTAGAAACAATAACTTAATGAAATTCCTAGGCAAATGGATGGAACTAGAAGCAATCATCCTGAGTGAGGTAACCCAGTCACAAAAGAACACACAAGGTATGCACTCACTGATAAGCAGATACCAACCCAAAAAGCTCAGAATACACAAGAAACAATTCACAGGCCACATGAAGCTCAAAAAGAGGGAAGGCCAGAAAGTGGTTGCCTCAGTCCTTCTTAGAAGGAAGAACAAAACACTCACAGGAGGAAATATAGGGACAAATAGAGGAGCAGGGTGTGAGATTCAGTCCCTGGTGGGTAGAATCCGGATGTAAATGGAGAAACCACAGTTTTATTAATTTTTAAATCATGGCTTTTTAAAAAAATATTTTTGTTTTTAGACAAAAGGATCATCCACACTCTGCCATTTTCCCTATGGTTTGCTGGTTAGTGAGATTTGGATCACAGGAATAAGTGGGATGTCCTGAGAAAGATTGGCACAGGCCAGCAGAATAATCTCTGATTGTCCCAACCCTTCCAACCACTGAGGTGGGAACAAGTGTTCTCCATTCAAACCCTAAAAACAACAAAAAGGATGAAGACTGTGCACACAGGTCCATGAACAGAATTTACCTGTAGGTCTCTGTCACCATTTCCTTCCATTCAGAGTCATGAAGTGGCTATCCCATTCTGTGACACAGTAAGTTACCATCTCTTCTTTCAGACCCACTAAGTGAACATGCATTTCTAATAACTCACTAAGTGACCATTCTTTCCTACAAATTTACTAAGTGACCATGTTTTCACTGTAGACTCACTAAGTGTCCATATCTTCCTCGCAGAGTCCACAAGTGATCATGCTTTCAAACAGACCACTAAGTAATGATCAATTCCCTGCAGACTTAGTAAGTGACTACCCTTTGCTACAGAACCACTACATGATCATCAATTCAATGTAGACTCACTAAGTGACCATCCCTTTCTTGCAGACTCACTAAAGGACCATAGCTTCACTGAAGACTAAGGGACCATCCCTTACCTGCAGAACTACTAAGTGACTATTCCTTCATTTCAGACTCACCAACTGACCATCACAACAGAGCCCTTCTTATTTTCCACCTGTCCTTGTCACATGCCACTTCTCATATCCCACCCTCTGTCACACTGCCATCTCCTCCAGCACCTTGTAGGGAGTGCTTTCCTCAGCACTGGTCTTTCATTTGATGAACAACATTTGCAATAGAGCAAGAGTCCAGAACTTGCTGTGGCTTCTGACACTCAGCTCTGCCTGCTGCTAGGTTGGTGAATCTCAAGAGTAGACTGAGCAGAGAAACGTGTGTGGAAGAGACAGAGAATCCTGGGCTCAGTGCAGACTTGCCCTGGGGAGGGTTCCCATAGCTGCCTGACTCCTCTTCTCAGAGTAGGAATATGGAGGCTGAGGAAGCACAGAGGACACTCATAAATAAACAGTAATTCCCGTTTCAATGAAAATAGAAATTCCTCTATAACCTGTTTTTATATTTTAGTTTCTATTTGTTTTTGAGATGTCTCACTACATAACAGGTTTACCATGACCTCATCATCTCTAGAACTACTAACTTCATCATTACACAAATCACACTGTGATAACCCAACAGCATTTCAACCTGTGAGGAAGCTGGTCAGGAGGTTGGACCAATCTCAGTCCGCTTTGGAGGATCACACCGGCTCCAATGTGGAAGGCACAGCACCAAGGCCAGATCTACTGCCCTAAGCATGGGCTGAGCCTCAAGAGCATCTGGATGAGACAGAACAACACGTAGGCAGCAGGAAGTGCATTGTAAAGAGATCCAAGGCTGAATGCCAGATCTCTGGAGGAGACTCCTTTCCTCCTCACCGAGGTTTCTTCACTGGGAGAAGCCAGTGTGTACTCAGAGAGACACAGGGACAATGGCTGCCACAAGAGGCTGTCTCACTCATCCATGCATGAGGGCTGCACTGTACACACCCCAATCCCAGGCCTCCAACCTACATCTTCAGTCATTAGAACACAAGAGTCCTTCATTTCTGGTTCCCAGTTAAGACAGAAGAGGATGCATATGTTCAAGTTTAGAATCAGGCTTGACAGTGGGTCTGTTTCCAATCTTTACATTGCTGACTCTAGGCTCCAGGTTGAATGGGGTCCAATTTTGGAAGAAAGGGCTTCCCTCTTGGTGGAACTGGACTCCTGATCCCAGTAGATGGCTCAGTTCCCAACTACCACAGCAGATCAGAGCAGCCCAGAGATCAGAAGAGCTACAGTAGTAACACTCACAGGGTCAAGGCTGGAATGGGACCAGCCTATCCTTCCCAGGACAAGGGGAAGAGCAGATGGGAACTGTCATTTGGCTCGTGTGTAAACCTCAGGAGGGATGTATGGACTGAGGGAACCTCCATGAATCACTAATGTGTCTCTGAGGTTTTCTCTACACCACTGTGGTTCCTGCAACAGAGTCACATCCACTTTACTCTTCTCTCTGACTTGATTCAGAAAGTCCAGGGATTCAGAAAGTCCAGGGTTGGAACAAGATCCTGCTGTGTTCTAGAAGACCTTGACACCAACAGGAGTGCCCATTGCTGCCAGGATTAGTAAGGAAAAAACATTAGGTATGAGAAGCAAGAAATTATAGTGAACAGAGGGGTGCATTGTAATAGGTATGTATATCTGTGTGTATACATGTGTGTGTACATGCGCACACATGCACACATGCATAATGTGTGTGTGTGTGAAACTGTAGAAAAAAATCTACTTAAAATAAAGGAAAAGAGTGAACTTGTAGCAGGAAGTCACCTTGTTTACATTAAACTGGTATCAAAGAGTCAAACACACCTCTGAAACAGGACTGAAGAGGAATCGGAAGCCCTCCATGAGCACAGTCTTGATGAGTGTGAACTGTTGACCAGGCTCCACCATGAGAAGGGTAGAGGCCTCAGACCCACGGGAACTGGCAAAGCCTTTCTCTATGTGGGTCAGACTCAGAATTGGCAAAGCCTTCTTCCTCTAGCCCAGGAGCAGGTGTTTGGAGATGATTGACCCCTGTGTAAATAAATACTGGCACCTGCAGCTTCCTCCTTCTGGAGGATTCCAGCCTGAGACAGCTGCCTACAGACATGACTAGAAGGCCCCTCCCCTTTGATGTCCAGGGGAGAGAGCTGACCCCCAGTACTCATACAGACCCTGGAGGCAGAGTCTGTGTGTCTGTCCTTTCTCCACCCCCTCACCTCAACTAGTCAGAGTTTTAGACCTCAGCCAGATGAATTGTAACAAGGTCAGAGATTCACAAGGTCATGAACACCTGTGTGACAAGTGAGATCCTGTCTCAAAAGAACTTGTTAATTAACTATGATGGACCCTTGGTGCTTTCCCCAGCCTTAGACCCACAGCCTCAGGTCAAGACTAAGCCATGTTCCAGCTTCCAGCCTCGGGTCAGGCCAAGTTTTATTCTCTCCAACAGTTCTCCAAAAAAACAGGAACATTTTTGAAAAACAGCAGAATAGAGTTCGAGTTCATCCCATGATCTGCCCATGCTTGCTAGCCAATAGATTCAAAGGTCAATATGCTTAGCCAATGTTTAATCTTTAACTGTGCTGATGTAACCTGTACCCCTAAAAAGTATAAAAACTGCTTGTAATAGCCCTTTGAATAGCCTCCCAGTCACTCACCATGAGGGGCTGATTGAGGGTCAACCCCAACTCACTTGAAAATAAACCTCTTGTGTTTGCATCAAACTCCATTCCTATGTCACGTTGGAGGTGGGAGTCTCCCAGTAGTTAAGACTCACTTTGAGTCTTACAGGTTAAAACATAGTAAAGAGGTTAGGTCATAAACAGCCTGTGACAGGATTTGCTTATAAAACAGATGATCTATTTCATTGCCAACGCCAAGGTTAGGTAGCTCACAACCACGTTTATCTCAGTTCCAAGGGACACAATGAATTTGCCTCTAAATGTTCTCTACATGCATGCAATAGAGAAACACATTTACACAGTAAATAAAAACAAATGTTTAATAATAATGAGTAAAATAGATAAACCCAAGACAGGGAAGAACTTTTTCTATTTCACCAGCGTGGTAAAAATTATCTAAGCATAGCAGTTACTTGTGGTCCCATGTGGTCCCATGCTTATGCTAAGGAAAGAAAAGCCAGGCACGTGTGCACAGCA
Organism: Micromys minutus; assembly: GCF_963924665.1. Classification (NCBI taxonomy): domain Eukaryota; kingdom Metazoa; phylum Chordata; class Mammalia; order Rodentia; family Muridae; genus Micromys; species Micromys minutus. The sequence continues at coordinate 7,065,411 of NC_137957.1, forward strand.
CATGTGTGCTGAGCCCAAAAATGTTCATCCTCCTGAGACTATTCTCTCACACTGTACTCCTATTGACCCAACTACACAAATGGATCTCGCCTTCACAGAGCTCCCTCAGGCTTTGAAGAAGTCCAGTAGAGAATAGCATCCACAAGAAAGGTGGGCAGGTAGCTCATGGGGATGTAGAAGAGCTTGGCATCCCAACCAGCTGAGTACTGGCTGCGAGGGTGACAGGAAGTCAGGGCGTGCTCCATGCAGTCGGTCACGGAAGACAGGTTCTTGTTGCAGCTCTGGTTCAATTTGTTTATCACTTTCAGATCTAAACAGAATGAGGAATAATACAGGTGTCATTCCACTCCCACCGCTGTTGTCAGACAGCAATATGGAGAAGAACTTCTATTTTCTATGTGGGAAAATTCATGTCCCTGAAACCCAAGCCTAGTCTGTCCCAGTTCCCCAGAAGACTGCAAGCAATCTTCAAGGAAGAATTGTGCACTGAGTCTCCTGTATCTTAGTTCTTGGAAAGTGCTGGTCTTATACTGCATCCCATCCCTGACTTCATTACAGCCCCATGGCCATGAGAGGATCAGAAGGAACAAAGCAGCATCTTCTGAAAGCCGAAAAATTCCTTTTGTGACCCCATACACAAACTGACTGTCACCACCAGAGAATGTGTCTAAATGTGTGTTCTCTGAGGCGAAGGATCATGACATTGTAATTGATAAATGAGGAGGGAAGTAAGTATTCAGGACTTGGACTTTACTTTTACTCTCAGCACTCACTTACAGGATGCCAGAAATTTCTCACCATAAATCTCCTTGATATCTGAGCTGGTCTGGTCCCTCAGCATCTGGAAATTTGAAAATATTCTGGCACTATTAGTCAGACCAGTTAGGAAGAGGCCAGGCTCTGTGATCACCAGCTTCACCCCAAAGTAGGAGAGCTCCCTCCTACAAGACAGACAGATGTCAAGGACTTCTGAGGTTTTTCTCTGAGAACACGTTAATCAGAGGACAGTAGCGTGCCAACAGAAGCCTGTGGTGAGGAAAGGTTACATTCATTCTGTCTGGGATGTGCAGGAAATGGGGAAGAACCTTGGGATAAGAGCATTGTTTGTGTGCTGTTGGATGTCACACTAAGTGTTTGGTGTGTGTGTAGCTCACTGGCCTTAAACTTAACATTCTGGCCTATGGCACAGTGTAAAAACTTTCTCTATGTAATGTAGATGCAAAGGATTTTAGTCCTTGTCCAAGTCACCTCCACCTCACTAATAGGTTTCCATCTGCCCCACATCTGTCCCAGGAAGCTCTCAGGACCCCCTCCCACATTCTCTCTCTCTCTTCAAGTGTCTCCAGAGAACTTCCTCCTGCATCTAACTGCCTGAAATGTAAAGCCTCCCTGTTCCCTGCTCATATGGCTCTCCTGGTTTCATCCCTGAAAAAGGTTGCATTGCCAACACCATGAAATATATAGCCTTCAGCGCCCTCTAGTTCTCCACAAGTCTACTTCTCTCCTGGTGACCACCCTCTTTATCTTCACTTTCATTTTCCATGTAGAATGGATCCACGCATGCAGACTCCAGGATTCTGGTTCCCATGATTTCTCTGATGCAGTCTAATCCTGCTAAAAGAACCTCAAAAAATCCTGAGGGCTATCATGGTCAACATAGCTGAGTGGCCTTGGTTACCCCACACAAAGGTCACAGTTCAGGTCTGTCTTCTCTCTCACTCTCTCAGTTGCTACAGTCTCTACTTCATGATTGAAGCACATATGTTATACCAGAGTATGATTATTTTGAAATTGAACAGGGGCAGGATATCTACCTGTGGAATTGAAAGAGATATTCACCACAATTCAAAAACATGCTCACCATATAGAGGTCTGAGGAATGGAGTCTGTACCCAAACACCACACAGGTCCAATCCTATTCCATATTGTCTACCATAGTCTACCGTCCTCTGTAACAGGAAAAAATCAACTCATGGTACATTTATGGCCTCTTCTAGAGACAGGTAAATTTGATAGCCAGTGAATGCATCAATTCCCAATGATGGGAAAGTGAGAGAGACACAAAGGCTGAGTCTCTTCCCTCTGATGGAAACTTAAAGAATGTGATTAAATGAAAACCCTCACAAAGCACCCCTCAAGGTCTCATTCACTTCCAGTACCTGAGGGAGTGTGAGAAGGCCTCGACACCATACTTGGAGATGCAGTAACCACCACCAAAGAGAGACACTCGGCCCATGACGCTGGAGACGTTGACCACACGGCCCCTCGCCTTCCTCACTAAGGGCAGCAAGCTCAGAGTCACCTCGATCATGCCCAACAGGTTCACATCCAGCACACTGGCAAAGTCCTGTTTGTTCATCCACTGATTGGGACCGGAGGGGATGGAGATGCCAGCGTTGTTGACCAGGCCCCAGAGTCCTAAGGACAATAGCAAGAGGGAGTCACAAAACACAGGTTTAGTTATGGATGAAATGTACATTCACCAAGGTAAGACCACCATGACACATGTACTGGAGAATAGGATGCAGTGGAATAAGAGCATGGTGTCACCAGGACTGGGAACTCATGCCAGAGACTGCAGGCTCATGGCATGGATACCTCCATTCTTTAAGACTTTGTGGCTCAGATCCTGCCTGGGGATCAGCCAGAGGTTCCCTCTTACTTGCTAAGTTTAAGAACAGAGTTTAGAGACATGGTCACCTCTGCTCATATGGAGACCATCAAACTATACTTATGATTTCCAAGTTGATGCCATCCTGGCAATGATTTTATTCTCTATTTGTTGAAGTGGTTTAGAAGGGAATGGCAGAAATTGCTCAAAGTCATGAGGCCTGGTTAGAATGGGTGTGGTCCCCTTGGATTATGTGATTCACTGGGAGTGGGCTATCCTAGGCTCTTCCTGTTCCTTTGGAACTGTGTGTAGAGCTCTCAGATGCTTCCTTACACCATGCCTTCCTTACACCCACCACACTTGCTGATGTGATGATAATGGACTAAACCTCTAGATGTAAGCCAGCCTTAATGAAATGCTTTCCTCTATAGGAGTGACAGTGGTCAAGGCAAGTCTTCACAGAGATAGAATTCTAAAGAGGACTCCTGTATCTTCAGTGTAGTGTGAGCAGTTTACACAGAGCTGCCTTTTCCTTTCAAATAGACACAAAAATATAGTGAAGAGGAAGGATCATTATTTCTTATTATTCTGATAAGAAAAGAGAAAGAGTCAACAGTAAAGGACAAGTTGAAAAGTAAGACAAAAATCTCTGAGTGAAATTTTTGTTGAAAATCCAAAAATTGAAAACTGATGGGGTGAGATTTTTAGAAAGCAGTGCTGTGTTTTTGGCCTATGATGAAGCTGTCCTTGAGATCAATATTGGTCAACGCTCAATATTGATCAACTTTTATGTTGATTAAAATTAGTATTGATCAAATCTCTACAGACATGAACAAAACACAATGTAGTGGGTAGTTTGAGGCAAATCTGAACAAGTAAGAGACATCAGAGAGGATGAAGCCCTAGTTGAGGAAATGACTCCAGGATGTAAAACTAAAAGGAATGTTTTCATTTATTGATCAGTGGGGAATTACACTTCCCATTGTGTGTGGGGCAACTAATAGACTGAAGGTCTATGGGTTCTATAAGCAAGCAGGTGAACAAGCCAAGGAAAGCAAGCCAGTAAGCAGCATCCCCTCATTAACTCTGTATCAGCTCTTGCCTTCAGGTTTCTGCCCTGTTTGAGACTCTGTCCTGATTTCCTTTGGTGGTCAAAAGCAATGTGGAATTAAAAACTGAGCAACCCCTTTCCTCACTAGGCTGTTTTTGGTCACAGGGATTTATTGCAGTAAAATTAACCACAACTAAGACAAGTTGATAATGGTACCGAGGGGTACTGTGGTGACAGATCTAACCACAGTTTTATGAGTAATGTAGAAGGCTTTGGAACATTGGGCTACAAAGCCACTGATTTATGTGACCTGAGTGGGATGGTCTTCAGGAGCTTGGAATATATGAATGTTGAGTATCATACTGAAGATGGAGGCCTGGCTTATGAAATTTCAGAGGGAAATTAAGGACTCTCCCACTAATATTAGCCATTTTGAGTCAAGCTTCTGCCATTCTGGTTTCCTAGGGTTGAAGAGTCAGCCATGATTCACAAGAGACCAGCAACATTGAAGTGAGACCTTTGAGTTAGTGGGACAAATGGTGCTGGTCAGATGGAGCTAAGAAATTAACAGTGATTCTAAGAGTCCAGCATCACTGAGGGTAAAATCTGAGAAGTGTTTCCTGAGAACACAGAGAAGCTGAGTTTCAGAAGTGGAGAAAGTTGTAACTCATGTTGACAGTAACCTTTGGTAATGTGTAAGAGTCAACCAGGTGGGAATGGCTGTAAAGGGGTTATGGAGCAGCTGATGCTTGGTCCTGTGGGAGGCCCAGAGTGGTCATTGTTGGAGCTGCACCCTCAGTGGCAGGACTGAAGGAGTCACACAAAGAAGTTGAGACATGAGCCCAGGAAGATACCCTATGACAGGCTATTGTGAAAGTGCAGCCCAGTTGCAGCAAAGTTCCCCAGCAGTTTTGGAGATGCCAGTAACCTGGGAAGACTACCAAGATCAGCAGCAGCACTGGAGTGGAGCTAACTGGAGCCTAGAAGACAAGCTGTGTGCCTCAGAGCTGGAGATGTGATCTAAGCCCTTTGTAGGAGTCCAGATCATGAGTGTTGGTATTAGGAACCACTCTCACCCCCAGCAGTGCACTTCCCACAGGTGACAGGGAACCTGACACATACATTGCAATGGAAGAGGCCAAATATTTCTAGTCTGTACTGGTGACAAACTAAAGGTTTCACTGCCATGGATGAACATTCAAGGTGGCAGGAGATACTCTGTAGTCTCCCAGAGGAGAAAGGCAGTCATTGCTGTTACCCAGTCACATATCATTTGTTCTACATCAATGACCTATAAGACATATTGGGCAATAAATACACCACTGTCATGGGGGTCACTAAACACTTTTTATTAGATTTAAGGTCTGCTGTCTGAGAGGGAACCCATAACAACACTACTAGAGTGGAAAAGAACCTAAGACTAGATAGATCACATGTGTTCAGAAAATGGAATGTTGTTATTCTGCTAAGAGAACACACAGTGACAAGACTCTTAATGCATATTATTTATGGTACTCACCCTCAGGTACCTTGATCAGTCTACATCAGGAAAACTGTGTCTGGCCTTACACAAGAACTAACAATGAGACACAAGACTGTAGATGTTGAGGAGATTAAGTGGCTCTGGCAAATACCTGTGAAGCTGAGAACTCCAAAGAGACTATATTCCAGAGACACAGGACTGCTGCTCCTATGATATCACAGAGACTGGGGCAGCACATGTAAGACCTGCACAGGCTCAAGGAGACAGGGACCTTGCACAGAGAATGGAAAGTGGACACATAGTGTAACCTCTAGCAAGCAGCTATTTGTAACAATGACACCTGGGTCTGCTTGGAGGATTCAGGGTAGAGGTAAGAGGACAGACTGATGTGCTAGAGAACGGCAGAGGCTGTAGTTACCCCAACTTAACCCTGACACCCACCAGGAATTGTTTTATGACTACACAATATTTCCCTTCACGCAGAGACAGAAAACTAACAACACAAAAAGAACTCTCAATGGTACCTCTGTTCCCAACACGCTCCTTCACCCACTGTGTGGCTGCCACAATACTCTCTGTCTTGGTGACATCAAGGATCACTGTCTCCAGCCTGTCAGATGTCTTGCTCCTCAGCTGCTCGGCTCCCTTCTCAGTCAGACATGCAGCCAGCACCCTCATGCCTCTCCTGTCCAGTTGTCTGGCCAGCAGGTTCCCAAAGCCAGAGTCACAGCCTGTGATGAAGACATACTTGTCTTGGAGATGGCTCACCACCTGCCTCTCCCTGAACCAGCGCAGGAGGGTCCACAGGCCCACCAGTGCCACCAGGTAGAGCCACATGGTTTATAGAAGTCAAGAGAAAGAGACACTGAGTCAAAATTAGCCTGGATCTGCTTACACAGGATAGTATAATCAATCCTGCCTCCAGGCATGCAGACCACACTTGATTTTGAACAATCATTAATGCCTCAGTTCCTGGTATTTGGTTTGTTTCTGAACTGTAGTCACATATTGACTACAGGCACATGATAGACAAGAGGAATTTCTATTTTCATTAAAACACAAGTTCTTGTTTATTTACAATTTTCTTCTCAGCCTTCACATTACTACTATCTGAAGAGGAGTCAGGCATCTATGGAAACCCCTCTCCAGGACACGTCTGCACTGAGCTCAGGGTTCTCTGTCTCTCCCACACACACTTCTCTGCTCAGCCTACTCTTGAGATTCACCAACCTAGCAGCAGGCAGAGCCATCTGTCAGAGGCCACAGCAAGTTCCAGACCCTTGCTCTTTTGCAAAAATGCTGTCCATAAAAATGAAAGACCAGTGTTGAGGATGACATTCTCTACACTCTGCTGGAGATGATGGCATTGGAACAGAGGGAGGGGACATGAGAAGTGGCATGTGACAAGGACAGGTGGAAAATCAGAGGGGCTTTTTTGTGATGGTCTGTGAGTCTTATATGAAGAAACATTCACTTAATGGCTCTTCTGGCAAGGGGTTGTCCCTTAGTGACCCTGCAGTGAAGACATGGTCACTTATTGAGTCTACAGGGAATAGATGATCTATGATGGTTCTATGAGTGGTAACATAGTTTGTGTGCAGAAAGGGATGATCACTTACAGGGAACTGATGATAATTTAGTGGTCCTATTTGAAGCTATGATCACTTTCTAAATCTGCCAGGAAGATATGGTCACTTAGGGAATTTGCAAAAAAAAAAGGAATGACTAGTTAGTGGGTGTGCTGAGAGGGATGGTCACCTAGTGAGTCAATAGAAAAGCATGTTCACTTAGTGGGACTGCAGGAAGGGATGGTGACTTACTGTGTCACAGGAAGCGCTGGCCATTTGTGAGTCTGCAGGAAGTGAGTAGTGAAGCTGAGGCCTCCAGATCAACTCTACTCATGGACTTGCCTCACAGTCTTCTGCCTTCTCTGTCTGTTTTGAAGGTTTGAATGGAAGCACTGACTCCACCCTCATTGGCTGGTTGGGTTGAGACAATCCACCATAAGCCTGTGCCTCCTTTTCTCAGGACATCACACCTACCCCTGCGATCCAAACCTCACTAACCAGCAAAGACCGAGTATAAATTCTAGGGCTGGGGAGATCAATTCATACGTTGCCCTAAAAATAAAAACACTTCAAAAAAGTCATGATTTCGAATCAATAACAATTTGTTTTCTCCATTTACTTTCATACTCTACCCAGGAGGTACTGAAGGAACCACCTGGGGCCTGCCTACCTGACTCCAGGGTATGATCAAAAGCTTCATTAGTGACTCCCAACAAATTCCAGACCATGGTCACAGATGACTTCAGAGCAGGGACACTTCCTTGCTGCATAGGTGTGTAAATTAGCCAGGGCATTTTCTGCACAGCAGGACACAGGGCAGTGCTGGGCACAAGCTGGTCCCCACCTCATAATGTGTGTGGATCCTCATGGAAGGTCATGATGCTTAGAACCTGAGCAATAGCCAGCAGGTTTGTATCTGAATACCTTGGCAGAATTCGTTGGTTATTTCTTTGCTCATCTTCACTCTTGTGTAGTATTACAGAAAAATCCTTAGGAAGAAGACTGGGACAATGAACCCCAGAAGAATGACGTCACTCTCTCACCTCTCCTAACTTCTGCTGAGGATCCCCTCCCTCACACTCTGCCTAATTCTCCCCAGGTATGTGCATAGGTATAGACTCAGAGAACTTTTTCAGGCTTTGGAGAAGTCCAGTAATCAAGAGCATCCAAAAGAAAGGTAGGCAGGTAGCTCAGCAGGAAGAAGAAGAGCTTGGCATCCCAGCCAGCTCAGTATCAGGTGCGAGGGTAACAGGAAGTCAGGGCATACTCCATGCAGTCAGTGACCAAAGAAAGGTTCTTGTTGCACAACTGGTTCAACCCATTTACCATGTTCAGACCTGTGCAGAATGAGGAATGATTCAGGTGACATTCAGCCCCCACCACTCTTGTCTGACACCAGCATAGAGGAGAACTCTACTCTTTATGTGGGACAATCCATTCTATGAAACCCAAGCCTAGCCTGTCCCGGTTCCTCAGAAGGACTGCAAACAATCTTCAAGGAAGAATTGTGCACTTATTGTCCTGTATCTCAGCTCATGGAAAGTGCTGGTCTTGTCCCTCTTCCTGTGGCATCTCTGACTTCACTTACAGCCTTATGGCCATCAGGGGATCAGACAGAACATAGCAATATATTCTGGAAGCCAAAACGTCCTTTTCTGACCCCATACACAAATTGGCATGATCTTTAGGAAATGGGTCTTAATGTGTGTTCTTTAAGGCCAAAAAGCCTGCTAAATGATCAATGCTTAAGGGTTCAGGCCTGGACTTGGCTTTTCCCCTAAGAGCTTACTTTCAAGAGGCCAGCTAATTCTTGCTATAGATCTCTCTTATTTCTGAGTTGATCTGGTCCCACAGCATCTGGGAATTTGATTGTACTGAATTATCTTGTACTGTTGGCCACATTAGTCAGGAAGAAGCCAGGCTCTATCATCTCTACCTTCACCCAAAAATAGGAGAGATCCTTCCTGCAAGACAAACAGATGCCAAGGACTTCCAAAGTCTTTCAGTGAGAACATGTTATTCAGGGCTTCCAACCTAAGTTCAACTGGACTCCTGATCCCAGTATATGGCACAATTCCTGTCTACCTCAGCAGAGCAGAGCAGCCCAGAGATAAGAAGAGCTGCAGTGGTGGACACTCACAGGGTCAAGCATAGAATGGGACCAGCCCACCCCTCACCAGAAAAGGACAAAAGCCTCTGAGCACTGCCATTTTGTTTGCAGAAGAACCTCAGGAGGATGGATGGACTGAAGAACTTTCACGAATCAGGGAGGTGTCTCTGTGGCTCTCTCGTCACACCTATGGCTCGTGCAAGAGTCATATCCACTTTCCAATTCTCTCTGACTTTATCCAGAAATTCCAGGGCCAGATCTAGATCCTGCCATGTTTAGAATACCTTGATTCATCAAGAATGCCCAATACTTTCAGAGTTGATATGGAAAGGACTGTAGGAGAGACAGTTGGGAAATGACCACAGAGGGATGGCTGTAAAGAACGCTCCATTGATGAGACACAAGACCTAAGAGCAGCAACATTTGCACATACTGTGGTAAAGGAAGTCTAGTACTACATTTTGCAAGATGCAATTTAGAGCTAGAATTTGAGGCTATTTTGGGTGCCTACAGCCACATGAAGAATGTCCTAGTATCTTCTGGAGCAGCAGGAAGAGGCATAGGAGTAAAGGCAGGAGAAATGGGAAGAGCAGCAGTAAGTAATATAGGATCAGGCAAGGGGAGAAGGAAGAGCAGGGCAAATGCAGAGCAGACCCAAGGGCAGCTACCTGTTTGGAGGAGAGTGGCCCAATCCAGATCCACAGTTCATTTCCCATTGATAATCAAGGCTTAGGTCTTAAGGCTGAGCTATAATCTATCCAGCTTTGAGGTACTTCCTGATAAAATCATGGTTCTTGAGAGCAGAAGACAGTCTGGTTCCTTACAGGTTGAGACAGAAAGTGGTAGAAGTGACAGGTAAGAGACATGTGACATCAATCCTGAAAGAAGGCACCAAGTTTATTCTGAGCAGAAATTCCCCAGAGCCAGCATTCAGATACAAAGCTCCTTCTCTACACTAGAGTCAGAGAAAGACCTGTTGGTAAATTAAGTAAGAAATCCTGGCTCAGGTGAGGCAGGGGCAGTATAGAGGTCACAACTCAAGAAATCTATGTTCATGTTTGCTTGAATCCAGGTAGACAGGAAAGTGGCCACTTGAGAGAGGAAATTCATTTCTTTTTCCTACATTAGCTCTGCGAGTCATGATGTATCTGGGTTCCTATCCCCCATCACCTTGTGTTCTGAGGGCAGCATTCCATGTTTGGGGCTGGCCCTTCTATCTTCCCAGGAGCTGCTGTATTAGGAGGGCACAGGCTGTCCCTGTCCTCTCCTGGAAGTTGTCCTGAGTCCAAGTGCAGGTTAGCAATAGTTTCTCACCATGTTCACAACTTTCTGGTGTGTGGCTCCAGAAAATTCAGAGACACAAGATAAGCCTGGATTGGATCATAGTGCATGTGTGGTAAAAAAACAAAGCAAAACATATTCCTACATGTGTTCAGGTAGAAAACATTATAATGGAAAAGACCTGCCTGATTGAACAATCAGTGGTGTTTCCTGTAGCAGTGAGTTAGGGACAAACAAATCTAACTATCTAGCGGTTTAAGGTCCAGCAGGTTTCACCTGAAAGGAGGGCTGAAAATGAAAGGGTGTAGGGCGCAAGAGAAACATGAAGTTCTCCGAACTTGCACCCACTGCTCTCTGACCGACCTTGGCTGCACAGCCTGCTCTCATAGAGTTCGGTGAATCTCCGTGGCCCAAGGTCATCATGTGACTACAGCCCAAAGGCAGACCCAATAGCAAGAAGTGAAGTGTTGATGGTTGTTAGGAAATTCAGTGTTGACTGCATGCCTAAAGGTCAAATTCTTAGATGTTTACATTTTCCAGTGTAAAAAGATCCAGGCTCATTTTGACTCAGTGTCTCTTTCTCTTGACTTCTATAAGCCATGTGGCTCTACCTGGTGGCACTGGTGGGCCTGTGGAACCTCCTGCGCTGGTTCAGGGAGAGGCAGGTGGTGAGCCGTCTCCAAGACAAGTATGTCTTCATCACAGGCTGTGGCTCTGGCTTTGGGAACCTTCTGGCCAGACAGCTGGACAGGAGAGGCATGAGGGTGCTGGCTGCATGTCGGAGGGAAGAGGGAGCTGAGCAGCTGAGGAGCAAGACATCTGACAGGCTGGAGACAGTGATCCTTGATGTCACCAAGACAGAGAGTATTGTGGCAGCCACTCAGTGGGTGAAGGAGCGTGTTGGGAACAGAGGTACCATTGAGAGTTCTTTTTGTGTTGTTAGTTTTCTGTCTCTGCGTGAAGAGAAATATTGTGTAGTCATAAAACAATTCCTGGTGGGTGTCAGGGTTAAGTTGGGGTAACTACAGCCTCTGCCGTTCTCTAGCACATCAGTCTGTCCTCTTACCTCTACCCTGAATCCTCCAAGCTGACCCAGGTGTCATTGTTACAAATAGCTGCTTGCTAGAGGTTACACCATGTGTCCACTTTCCATTCTCTGTGCACGGTCCCTGTCTCCTTGAGCCTGTGCAGGTCTTACATGTGCTACCCCAGTCTCTGTGATATCACAGGAGCAGCAGTCCTGTGTCTCTGGAATATAGTCTCTTTGGAGTTCTCAGCTTCACAGGTTTTTGCCAGAGCCACTTAATCTCCTCAACATCTACAGTCTTGTGTCTCATTGTTAGTTCTTGTGTAAGGCCAGACACAGTTTTCCTGATGTAGACTGATCAAGGTACCTGAGGGTGAGTACCATAAATAATATGCATTAAGAGTCTTGTCACTGTGTGTTCTCTTAGCAGAATAACAACATTCCATTTTCTGAACACATGTGATCTATCTAGTCTTAGGTTCTTTTCCACTCTAGTAGTGTTGTTATGGGTTCCCTCTCAGACAGCAGACCTTAAATCTAATAAAAAGTGTTTAGTGACCCCCATGACAGTGGTGTATTTATTGCCCAATATAGGTCATTGATGTAGAACAAATGATATGTGACTGGGTAACAGTAATGACTGCCTTTCTCCTTTGGGAGACTACAGAGTATCTCCTGCCACCTTGAATGTTCATCCATGGCAGTGAAACCTTTAGTTTGTCACCAGTACAGACTAGAAATATTTGGCCTCTTCCATTGCAATGTATGTGTCAGGTTCCCTGTCACCTGTGGGAAGTGCACTGCTGGGGGTGAGAGTGGTTCCTAATACCAACACTCATGATCTGGACTCCTACAAAGGGCTTAGATCACATCTCCAGCTCTGAGGCACACAGCTTGTCTTCTAGGCTCCAGTTAGCTCCACTCCAGTGCTGCTGCTGATCTTGGTAGTCTTCCCAGGTTACTGGCATCTCCAAAACTGCTGGGAACTTTGCTGCAACTGGGCTGCACTTTCACAATAGCCTGTCATAGGGTATCTTCCTGGGCTCATGTCTCAACTTCTTTGTGTGACTCCTTCAGTCCTGCCACTGAGGGTGCAGCTCCAACAATGACCACTCTGGGCCTCCCACAGGGCCAAGCATCAGCTGCTCCATAACCCCTTTACAGCCATTCCCACCTGGTTGACTCTTACACATTACCAAAGGTGACTGTCAACATGAGTTACAACTTTCTCCACTTCTGAAAGTCAGCTTCTCTGTGTTCTCAGGAAACACTTCTCAGATTTTCTACCTCAGTGATGCTGGACTCTTAGAATCACTGTTAATTTCTTAGCTCCATCTGACCAGCACCAATTGTCCCATTAACTCAAAGGTCTTACTTCAATGTTGCTGGTCTCTTGTGAATCATGGCTGACTCTTCAACCCCAGGAAACCAGAATGGCAGAAGCTTGACTCAAAATGGCTAATATTAGTGGGAGAGTCCTTAATTTCCCTGTGAAATTTCACAAGCGAGGCCTTTATCTTCAGTATGACACTCAACATTCATACATTCCAAGCTCCTGAAGACCATCCCACTCAGGTCACATAAATCAGTGGCTTTGTAGCCCAATGTTCCAAAGCCTTCTACATTACTCACAAAACTGTGGTTATATCTGTCACCACAGGACCCCTCGGTACCATTACCAACTTGTCTTAGTTGTGGTTAATTTTACTGCAATAAATCCCTGTGACCAAAAACAACCTAGTGAGGAAAGGGGTTGCTCAGTTTTTAATTCCACATTGCTTTTGACCACCAAAGGAAATCAGGACAGAGTCTCAAACAGGGCAGAACTTGGAGGCAAGAGCTGAATAAGAGGCCATGAGTGGGGCTGCTTACTGGCTTGCTTTCCATGACTTGCTCACCCTGTTGTTTATAGAACCTTTAGTCAATCAGTCCAGTGATGGCTGCACATTCAGTAGGCTAGGTCTTTCCCCACTGATCAGTGACTGAAAAATTCCTTACAGCTTTTTCTGCTGGAGTCATTTCCTTAACTGAGGCTCCATCCTGTCTGATGACTGTAGCTTGTTCAGAGTTGCCACAAACTAGGCATTACAGAGTGTTTTCTTAGTGTCTGAGGAGAGTTGATCAACATTGATTTTCATCAAAATCGATGTTGATCAATATTGAGAATTGATCAATATTAATCTCAAGTCCAGTTTCATTGGAGGCAAAAACACAGCACTGTTTTTGAAAAATCTCCCCCATCAGTTTTCAATATTTGGCTTCTCAACAAAAATTTCACCCAGAGATTGATTTTGCATTTTCTTTCTTTTTACCTTTGTATTTTTTTCTGTTGGCTCTTTCTCTTTCCTTATTAGAAAATGATGAGTAACGATCCTTCCTTATCACTTTATTTTGTGACCATTTGAAAGCAATAGGCAGCTGCATGTAAACTGCTCACACTACACTGAAGATACAGGAGTCCTCTTTAGAATTCTATCTCTGTGAAGACTTGCCTTGACCACTGTCACTCCTATAGAGGAAAGCATTTCATTAAGGCTGGCTTACATCTAGAGGTTTAGTCCATTATCATCACATCAGCAAGTGTGGTGGGTGTAAGGAAGGCATGGTGTAAGGAAGCATCTGAGAGCTCTACACACAGTTCCAAAGGAACAGGAAGAGCCTAGGATAGCCCACTCCCAGTGAATCACATAATCCAAGGGGACCACACCCATTCTAACCAGGCCTCATGACTTTGAGCAATTTCTGCCATTTCCTTCTAAACCACTTCAACAAATAGAGAATAAAATCATTGCCAGGATGGCATCAACTTGGAAATCATAAGTATAGTTTGATGGTCTCCATATGAGCAGAGGTGACCATGTCTCTAAACTCTGTTCTTAAACTTAGCAAGTAAAAGGGGACCTCTGGCTGATCCCCAGGCAGGAGCTGGGCCACAAAGTCTTAAAGAATGGAGGTATCCATGCCATGAGCCTGCAGTCTCTGGCATGAGTTCCCAGCCCTGGTGACACCATGCTCTTATTCCCTGCATCCTATTCTCCAGTACATGTGTCATGGTGGTCTTACCTTGGTGAATGTACATTTCATCCATAACTAAACCTGTGATGTGTGACTCTCTCTTTCCACTGTCCCCAGGACTCTGGGGCCTGGTCAACAACGCTGGCATCTCCATCCCCTCTGGTCCCAATCAGTGGATGAATAAACAGGACTTTGCCAGTGTGCTGGATGTGAACCTGTTGGGCATGATCGAGGTGACTCTGAGCCTGCTGCCCTTAGTGAGGAAGGCGAGGGGCCGTGTGGTCAATGTCTCCAGCGTCATGGGCCGAGTGTCTCTCTTTGGTGGTGGTTACTGCATCTCCAAGTATGGGGTAGAGGCCTTCTCAGACTCCCTCAGGTACTGGAAGTGAATGAGACCTTGAGGGGTGCTTTGGGAGGGTTTTCATTTATTCACATTGCCTTTCAGTCTCTCACCTTCCCCTCACTGGTTCATTCACCGGGCAGCACTTTTCCAAGTCTCTAGAAGAGGCTGTGCGCATAATGACTGAGACATGAGGTAAGTTCTTTTTTTCCTGTTACAGAGGAGGAAAGGTATTGGGGAAATTGCTGGCAGAGAATTGGACCTGTGAGTTCTTTCGGTCAAGAACCCATTCCCATTAGCTCTATATGCTAAGCATGTTTTGAAATGGCCAGTCAGCCGTGTTGACCATGATAGCCCTCAGGATTTGGGGAGAGTCCTGTAGCAGGATTAGACTGCATTAGAGAAAACATGGGAACCTAAAACGTGGAACCTGGATGTGTAGGTTGATTCTTTATGGAGAATGGACAGGCCAGGAATGAAGGAGGGTGTCACCAGGTGGGCAGAGGGAGACCTGTGGAAATTAGAGTGATCTGAATGCTATTTATTACGTGATGTTGGCAACCCAATAGTTCTGACTTCATTAGCGGTTCACTGCTGTGAACAGACATATTGACTAAGGAAATAAGGGCAGCATTTAAATGGGGCTGTCTTACCTGTTCAGAGGTTCAGTCCCTTATCTTCAATGTGGTAGAATTACAGCCTCCAGACATGCATGGTAGAGGAGGAGCTGATGTTTCTGCATATACCCCTGAAGGGTGCTAGCAGAATATTGGTTTCCAGTCAGCTAGGATGAGGGTCTTACAGTCCATACCTACAGTGACACAGCTACTCCAACAGGACCACACCTTCCAATACTGCCACTTTTTGGTCCAGAATATACACACCATCAGAATTTCAAAAGGATTGAACCTGTGGAGTTTGGGGGCAGGGAAAGGGAAGGATGACAATTTCAGGGAGTGGATGAAGGAGGTTGCTCTCTGGAGACACCTGCAGGTGGAAGGTGGGCAGTGTCCTGAGAGCAGATCTGGGGTAGATGGGAGACTTTACTGGTGGGGTGGGGGTGAGTTGGACAAGGACAAGGATACTTTGTATCCACACTACATAAAGAAACTTCTTACATGGTGCCATACACAAGAATGTTCAGCTTGAGGCCAGTGAGCCACACACACACCAAACACTTAGTGTGACATTCAAAAGCAGGTAGGCATCCCAGACTCAAAGAATGTGACCATTCCTCACCACAGGCTCCTGTTGGCACTCTACTGTCCTCTGATTAACATGAGAATGACCTCAGAAGTCCTTGACATCTGTCTGTCTTGCAGGAGGGAGCTCTCCTACTTTGGTGTGAAGGTGGCTATTGTAGAACCGGGCCTCTTTTATACTGGTATGATCAAAGGTGCCAGATTATCATCAAATGCTCAAATGCTGTGGGACCAGACCAGCTCAGAAATCAGGGAGATCTATGGCGAGAAATTTCTGGAATCCTGTAAGTGAGCTGAGAACCAAAGCAAAGTCCAGTCATCGACCCTTAACCCCTGCTCATTTATCAGTTCCAATGTCATGATCCTTAGCCTCAGAGAACACACATTTAGACCCATTTCCTGGAGGTGGTAGGCAGTTTGTGTATGGGGTCTGAAAAGGAGTTCTTGGCTTTCAGAAGATGCTGCCCTATTCATTTTGATCCTCTCATGGCCATGGGTCTGTAAATGAAGTCAGAGAAGGGATGGGGTATAGGACCAGCACTTAAATGAGCTGAGATACAGGAGACTGAGTGCACAATTCTTCCTTGAAGATTGTTTGCAGTCCTTCTGAGGAACTGGAACAGGCTAGGCTTGGGTTTCGTAAAATGGATTGTCCCACGTAGAGAGTAGAAGTTCTCCTCTATGCTGGTGACAGACAAGAGTGGTGGGATCTGAATGTCACCTGGATCAATCTTCATTCTGCACAGATCTGACAAGGCTAAATGAAGTGGACCAGAGGTGTAACAAGAACCTGTCTTTGGTGACCGACTGCATGGAGCACGCCCTGACTTCCTGTCACCCTCGCAGCCGGTACTCAGCTGGTTGGGGTGCCAAGCTCTTCTACATCCCCATGAGCTACCTGCCCACCTTTCTTGTGGATGCTATTCTCTACTGGACTTCTCCAAAGCCTGAGGAAGCTCTCTGAATTCTTTACCTATGTGCATTCTTGGGGAAATGTAGGTACAGTGTTAGAAAGGGGATCCTCAGGAGAAATTAGGAGGTTGGAAGGAGAGAGGTCATTCCTCTGGGCTTCATTGTTTACACTCTTTTTTCTACTAATGTTTTATGATACTAATCAAGACAGATGATGACCAAATAAACAGCCTAAGACTTCTGCCATGGTGTTCAATACAAACCTACTGTCTGTTGCGCATGCTCTGAGGATCTTAGCAAACCATAAGGATCCACACAAATGAAGAGGTTGAGAACAGCTTGTGCCAATCACTGACTGCCCTTTTCCTCCTGTGCAGGAAATGAACTTGCCCTGGCTAGTTTACACTGCTGTGCAGCATGGAAGTGTCTCTGCTGTGAGGTCAGCAATGATCATGGCCTGGTATTTGTGAGGAGTGCTAATAAAGGTAGCATTCATGTCCCAGGATCAGGTCAGCATGCCCCCGCTGTGAGCTTCTGTCCCTGTCCCAGGGTCAGGTCGGCATGCCCCACGTGTGAGCTTCTGTCCCTGTTAGGTAGAATCTGGAAGTGAATGGAGAATTTTTTTTTTTTTAATTTTGAAATCATGGTATTTTTGAACTCTGTTTCTTTTTAGAACAAAGTATGAGGTGATTTTCCTGCTCTGCCATTTGTTTTGTGACTTTGCTGGTTTGTGAGGTTTGGATCTCAGAGGTAGGTGGGATGTCCTGAGAATCTTTGGCACAGGCCAGCAGGATTATCTCTGATTGTCGCAGCTCTTCCATCCACTGACATGGGATCAAGTGCTCTCCATTCAAACCCTAAAAACAACAAATAAGGCAGAAGCCTGTGCATGAAAGTTCATGAACAGAATTTACCTGTAGGTCCCAACCTTCCATTGAGACTCATAAATTGGTCATCTCTTCCTGTGATACACTAAGTAACCATCCCTTCCTGCAGACCCACTAGGTGACCATGAATTTCTAAAGTTTGACTAAGTGATCACTAAGTAACCATGTATTTCTAAAGACTCACTAAGTGATCATTCCTTCCTGCAGACCCACTAGGTGATCATGCATTTCTAAAGACTCACTAAGTAACTATCTCTTCCTGCAGACCCATTAAGTGAACATAATTCCCTTTAGACACACTAGGTGACAATATTTTCCTAGCACAGTCCACAATTAATCATATCTTCAAACAGACCCACTAAGTGATCATCAATTTTCTACAGGCTAAATGACCACCCCTTTCCTTCAGAATAAGTAAGTAACCACCTCTTTCTTATAGAACCACTACATGATCATCATTTCCCTGTAGACTCATTAAGCGACTACTCCTTTCCTGCAGACTCACTAAGGGACCATCCTGTACCTACAGAACCACTAAGTGAACATTCTTTCATTTAAGACCCAAAACCTGACCACCCCAACCAAGCCCTTCTTATTTTCCAACTGTTCTTGTCACATGCCACTTCTCATGTCCCCTCCCTCTGTCCCAATGCCATCATCTCCAGCAGAGTGTAGAGAATGTCTTCCTCAACACTGGTCTTTCATTTTATGGACAGCATTTTTGCAAAAGAGCAACAAGGGTCTGGAACTTGCTGTGGCCTCTGACAGATGGCTCTGCCTGCTGCTAGGTTGGTGAATCTCAAGAGTAGGCTGAGCAGAGAAGTGTGTGTGGAAGAGACAGAGAATCCTGGGCTCAGTGCAGACTTGCCCTGGGGAGGGTTCCCACGGCTGCCTGGCTCCTCTTCTCAGAGTAGGAATATGGAGGCTGAGGAAGCACAGAGGACACTCATAAATAAACAGTAATTCCCGTTTCAATGAAAATAGAAATTCCTCTATAACCTGTTTTTATATTTTAGTTTCTATTTGTTTTTGAGATGTCTCACTACATAACAGGTTTACCATGACCTCATCATCTCTAGAACTACTAACTTCATCATTACACAAATCACACTGTGATAACCCAACAGCATTTCAACCTGTGAGGAAGCTGGTCAGGAGGTTGGACCAATCTCAGTCCGCTTTGGAGGATCACACCGGCTCCAATGTGGAAGGCACAGCACCAAGGCCAGATCTACTGCCCTAAGCATGGGCTGAGCCTCAAGAGCATCTGGATGAGACTGAACAACACGTAGGCAGCAGGAAGTGCATTGTAAAGAGATCCAAGGCTGAATGCCAGATCTCTGGAGGAGACTCCTTTCCTCCTCACCGAGGTTTCTTCACTGGGAGAAGCCAGTGTGTACTCAGAGAGACACAGGGACAATGGCTGCCACAAGAGGCTGTCTCACTCATCCAAGCACGAGGGCTGCACTGTACACACCCCAATCCCAGGCCTCCAACCTACATCTTCAGTCATTAGAACACAAGAGTCCTTCATTTCTGGTTCCCAGTTATGATTGAGTAGGGGCTGCATGTGATCAAGTCTAGAAACAGGCTTGACATAGACCTGTCTCCAACATTTGCATCACTGACTCTAGGTTCCACCTCTCCTATTTTAAATGAAGAAGAAAAGGTGGGTTGAATGGGGTACAATGTTTTAGACAAAAGGGTTTCCCCTCGGGCTGAACTTGACTCCTGATCCCAGTAGATGCTCAATTTACATCTACCTCAGGGATCAGAGCAGCCCAGAGATCTGAAGAGCTACACTGGTGGACACTCAAAGGCCTAGAATGGGACCAGCTCACTTCTCCCAGGACAGGGAAGAGGAGGGGCTGAGCACTGTCAGTTGGCTTATGCATAAATCTCAGGAGGGAAGGATGGATGGATGGAATGAGGGAACCTCAACAATTTTGGGAGGTATCTCTGAGACTTTCTCTTTGCCCCTGTGGCTCCTGCAACAGAGTCACATCCACTTTCTATTCTCTCTGACTTTATCCAGAAAGTCCAGGGTTGGAACAAGATCCTGCTGTGTTCTAGAAGACCTTGACACCAACAGAAGTGCCCATTGCTGCGAGGATTAGTAAGGAAAAAACATTAGGTATGAGAAGCAAGAAGTTATAGTGAACGGAGGGGTCCTAGAGATTCATGGGTGAAGCAACAAGGAGTCACTAGGGAAATGAAATCTGCCATTGGTCCAGCCCACAAGCCTATGGGTCTTCTTTTAGCTAGATGTGGGCAAGGATGAGAATTTTTAGGTCCTGTTGGCTGTGGACAATTTTCTTCCCTGTTCTCCATCACTGAAATAAGACAATGAAAGGGAATCCAGGCAACTACTGCAGAAGCTGGAGCCAGAATAGGAGCCAGAGGAAAAAGAGCAGCAGGAGGCTGGTGATGTGCTAGAGCACAGTGTGGAGCAAAAGCAGCCTCAGAAAAGGAACAAGGCCAGAGAAAGAGGCAAGAGCAGGAGCAAGAGGTAGAGAGGTGCAGAGAGATGCTGAAGAGCAGGAGCAGCAGGAGAAAGTGGAACTGAGAGAGGAATAGAAGGAGGAGAAACAAGAGGAAGTAGAGGAGGAGGAGGAAAGGGAGGAGAAAAAGCAGCAGCAGGAAGAGGAGGAGCATGAGTAAGAGGAACAGTAGAAGATGGACCAGAATTATTCACCCTGGAGCCCTCGATAGACAGACACTCTGGCTCTCCTTTAGATGTCCTGTAGGATAAATGTCAGTCCAGAATGTACCCCAAACTAACAGCTCTGTAGCGGGTAGGGCTAAGGGCCCCTGGGGTCAGACTCAGTTGCAGTCTTTACACCTTTCTGTCTTTACAGTCCTAATGCAATGGAGTCTGCTACATTCAGATGCTCAGTGTCTGAGGGTCTAGGGTCTCCGAGTGCGGGGAGAGAAGCAGGCTCCTCCCATTAAGGTGCTTTCCAGCAACTTGGCCTAGATATAGGAGAATGAAAAACCCAAGGTGCATTGAGTTCTTTTTTTTTAACAACTTTATTTTAAAAAACAAAGATAAATGTACAAATTTTAAGCATTTTTGCATAAAAGTATATAAATACATTTTTGTCAGTGCTTGTGTGTTCTTTTTTTTAAATGTTTGATAGTGTGCATTAAGATCTTACCAGTTACAATGGGCATAGGGTACATGTAAAAACAGGTTGTAACTTAAGACAGTTTGTTTTGTATCTTGCGTCAGCCTCAAATGTACATATAAAGGATTCAAGACTACACTATGCATTTGATCAATTACTTCTATATAAAGTTTTTAGTATTTCACTTCTTTTCTTTTTTTTTTTTTTTATTAAGAACAAAATTTAACTGGCTGGCTTAATGGTTCTGAGGTTCAGTTTTTTTGTTGTTGTTGTTGTTTTGTTTTGTTTTCTTTTCCTTTTTTCTTGAACTTCACACAGTCTGTGAATTGTTTCTGGGGCAGTCCGAGCCTCTGGGGTTAGCATCCCACTATCAGTGACTGCATATTATGTCTGTTCTTTTGTGACTGGGTTATCTCACTCAGGATGATATTCTCTAGATGCAGCCATTTTCTTAAGAATTTGGTTAAGTCATTGTTTCTGATGGCTGAGTAGTATTCCATTGTGTAAATGTACCACAATTTTTGTATCCATTCATCTACTGAAGGACATCTGGGTTCTTTCCAGCTTCTGGCTATTATAAATAGAGCTTCTATGAACATTGTGGTGCATGTATCTTTGTTGTATATTGGAGTGTCTCTGGGGTATATGCCCAGAAGTGGAATAGCTGGGTCTTCAGGTAGTATTATGTCCAATTTTCTGAGGTATCGCCAGACTGATTTCCAGAGCAGTTGTATCAGTTTACAACCCCACCAACAGTGGAGAAGTGTTCCTCTTTCTCCGCAACCTCGCCAGCATCTGCTGTCATATGAGTTTTGGATCTTGGCCAATCTAACTGGTGTGAGGTTGAATCTCAGGGTTGTTTTGATTTGCATTTCCCTGATGGCTAAGGATGTCGAGCACTTCCTTAGATGTTTCTCAGCCATTCCATATTCCTCAATTGAGAACGTTTTGTTTAGCTCTGTACCCCATTTTTTAATAGGGATGTTTGATTCTCTGGTGTCTAGCTTTTTGAGTTCTTTGTATACCTTGGATATTAGGCCTCTATCTGATGTGGAGTTGGTAAAGATCTTTTCCCATTCTGTTGGCTGCTGTTTTGTTTTCTTGACAATGTCCTTAGCCTTACAGAAACTTTGCAATATCATTAAGTCCCATTTGTTAATCTTTGACCTTAGAGCTTGAGCCATTGGTGTTTTGCTCAGTAAATTTTCTCCTGTGCCTATGTGTTCTAAGGTTTTCCCTACTTTTTCATCTAATAGTGTCAATGTATCTGGTTTAATGTGGAGATCTTTGATCCACTTACACTTGAGCTTTGTACAAGGAGATAAGAAAGGGTCTATTTTCATTCTTTTGCATGCTGAGTGCCAGTTGGACCAACACCATTTGTTAAATAGGCTGTCCTTTTTCCATTGAATGTGTACAGCTCCTTTGTCAAAAATCAGGTGACCATATTCGTGAGGGCTCATTTCTGGATCTTCTATTCTGTTCCATTGATCCACGTGCCTATTTCTGTACCAGTACCATGCAGTTTTCAGCACAATTGCCTTGTAATATAGGTTGAGGTCAGGGATAGTGATTCCCACAGATGTTTTCTTGTTGTTGAGGATGGATTTCGGTATTCTAGGTCTTTTGTTATCCCATATGAAATTGCACATTGATCTTTCGAACTCAATGAAGAACTGGGTTGGAATTTTGATGGGGATTGCATTGAATCCGTAGATTGCTTTTGTAGGATGACCATTTTTAAAATGTTGATCCTTCCAATCCATGAGCATGGGAGATCTTTCCATTTTCTGAGATCTTCCTCGATTTCCTTCTTTAGAGGTTTGAAGTTCTTGTCATATAGGTCCTTCACTTGCTTAGTTAGAGTCACACCAAGGTATTTCATAGTTTTTGTGACTATTGTGAAGGGTATCTTTTCCCTAATTTCTTTCTCCACATGTTTGTCCTTTGAGTATAGGAAGGCTACTGATTTGTTTGAGTTAATTTTGTATCCAGCCACTTTGCTGAACTTGTTTATCAGCTGTAGGAGTTCTCTGGTGGAATTTGTGGGGTCGCTTAAGTACACTATCATGTCATCTGCAAATAGTGATGTTTTTACCTCTTTCTTTCCGATTTGTATCCCCTTGATCTCCTTTTGCTGTCTAATTGCTCCAGCCAGGACTTCCAGTACTATGTTGAATAGGTAGGGGGAGAGTGGGCAGCCTTGTCCAGTCCCTGATTTTAGTGAGATTGCTTCAAGTTTCCCACCGTTAAGTTTGATGTTGGCTGTTGGTTTGCTGTATATTGCTTTTATTATGTTTAGGTATGGACCTTGGATTCCTGTTCTTTCCAGGACTTTTAACATGAAGGGGTGTTGAATTTTGTCAAATGCTTTCTCAGCATCTAGTGAGATGACCATGTGATTTTGTTCTTTGAGTTTGTTTATATGGTGGATTACATTGATGGATTTTCTTATATTAAACCATCCCTGCATCCCAGTGATGAAGCCTACTTGGTCATGGTGAATGATTGTTTTGATGTGTTCCTGGATACGGTTTGCAAGGATTTTGTTGAGTATTTTTGCATCGATATTCATAAGTGAGATTGGTCTGAAGTTCTCTTTCCTTGTAGGGTCTTTGTGTGGTTTAGGAACGAGAATTATTGTAGTCTCAAAAAATGAGTTAGGTAGTATTCCATCTGATTCTATCTTGTGGAATAGTTTGGAGAGTATTGGTGTTATGTCCGCAAAAAGTCTGATAAAATTCTGCACTGAACCCATCTGGACCTGGGCTTTTTTTGGTAGGGAGGCTTTTGATGAGTTCTTCTATTTCTTTAGGTGTTATGGGATTATTTAGATGGTTTACTTGGTCCTGGTTTAACTTTAGGATCTTGTATCTGTCTAGGAATTCATCCATTTCCTCCAGATTTTCCAACTTTGTGGAGTATAGACTTTTGTAGTAGGATCTGATGATTTCTTGAATTTCCTCAGTTTCAGTTGTTATGTCTCCACTTTCCTTTCTGATTTTGTTAATTTGTATACTCTCTCTTTGCCCTCTAGTTAGTCTGGCTAGCGGTTTATCAATCTTGTTGATTTTCTCAAAGAACCAGCTCTTGGTTTTGTTGATTCTTTCAATGGTTCTTTTTGTTTCTATTTGGTCTATTTCTGCCCTAATTTTGATTATTTCTTGCCGTCTACTCTTCTTGGGTGTATCTGCTTCCTTTTGTTCTAGGGCTTTTAGCTGTGCTGTCAAGTTGCTGATGTATGCTCTCTCCAGTTTCTTTTTGGAAGTGCTTAGGGCTATGAGTTTTCCCCTCAGTAGTGCTTTCATTGCATCCCATAGGTTTGGGTATGTTGTGTTTTCGTTTTCATTGAATTCTAGAAAATCCTTAATTTCTTTCTTTATTTCTTCTTTGACCCTGCTATAGTTTAACAGAGCATTGTTTATTTTCCATGTGTATGTGGGCTTTTTGTTGTCTTTGTTGTTGTTAAAGACCAGCCTTAGACCATGGTAATCTGAGAGGATGCATGGGAGTATTTCAATCTTCTTATATCAATTGAGGCTTGTTCTGTGTCCAATTATGTGGTCAATTTTCGAGAAGGTGCCATGGGGTGCTGAGAAGAAGGTGTACTCTTTTACTTTAGTTTAATATGTTCTGTAGATATCTATTAATTCCAGTTGGTTCATAGTCTCTGCTAGTTTTACAGTGTCCTTCTTCAGTTTCTGTTTCCATGATCTGTCCATTGGAGAGTGTGGGGTATTAAAGTCTCCCACTATTATTGTGTGGGGTGAAATGTATTTTTTGAACTTAGTAGGGTTTCTTTTATGAATGTGGGTGCTTTTGTATTTGGAGCATATATGTTAAGGATTGAGAGTTCTTCCTGACAGATTTCCTCGGTAATAAGTAAAAAGTGTCCTTCCTTATATTTTTTGATAACTTTTGGTTGGAAATTTCCTTTATTTGATATTAGAATAGCCACTCCAGCTTGCTTCTTGGTGCTGTTTGCTTGGAAGTTTTTTTCCCACCCTTTTACTCTGAGATAGTGTCTGTCTTTGTCTCTGAGATGAGTTTCCTGTATGCAGAAAAATGCTGGATTTTGTTTATGTATCCAGTCTGATAGCCTATGTCTCTTTATTGGTGAGTTGAGTCCATTTGTGTTAATAGATATCAAGGAATAGTGGTTTCTGTTTCCTGCTATTATTGCTTTTGTAGGTTGAGTTGTATCTGTGTCTTTTTCTTCTTTTGGTTTTCTTGCTTAGGAGTTTTCTTGTTTTTACTAGGATGTAGTTCCCCTCATTGTACTGGGTTTTCCACCTATAATTTGTTGTAGTGCTGGGTTTGTGGTCAGATGTTGTGTAAATTTAGATTTGCCTTGAAATATCTTCATCTCTCCATCTATGGTGATTGATAGTTTTGCTGGGTATAGCAGCTTGGGCTGGCACTTGTGCTCTCTTAGGGTGTACATGTTGTCTGTCCAGGCTCCTCTAGCTTTCATAGTCTATGTTGAGAAATCGGGTGTGATTCTGATTGGTCTGCCTTTATATGTTACCTGACCTTTTTCCCCTACTGCTTTTAGTATTCTTTCTTTGCTTTGGGCACTTGGTGTTTTGACTATTATGTGTCGGGAGGAATTTCTTTTCTGGTCCAACCTATTTGGAGTTCTGAAGGCTTCTTTTATGCTCATGGTCATCTCATTCTTAAGGGTAGGGAAGTTTTCTTCTACGATCTTCTTGGAGATATTTACTGTGCCTCTTAGTTGATAGTCTTCTTTCTCTTCTATTCCTATTATTTTTAGGTTTGGTTTTCTCATTGTGTCCTGGATCTCCTGCACATTTTGGGTTAGGAGGTTTTTGTTTTTTGCTTCTTCTCTGGCTGTTTTGTCTATGTTTACAATGTTGTCTTCTGCTCCCGAGATTCTCTCTTCCATCTCTTGTAGTCTATTAGAAATGCTTGCTTCTGTGACTCCTTATTTCTTTTTTAGGTGTTCTACCTCTAGGGTTATCTCTTTTAGTGTTTTCTTTATTGTGTCAATTTCCGTTTTAAATTCCTTCTTCCATTCCTTCATCTCTTTGGTTTTGTTTCCTCTAGTTCTTTGAGTTCTTTGAGTGTTTTTCTTGTTTCCTCTTTAAAAGCTTCTGATTCTTTTTGCTTTTCCTCCTGTTCTTGTTTAAGGATCTCTATCAGCGTCTTGAGGTATGATTTTAGGTCTGCATCTTCTTTTTCTGTAGTGTTTGGCATTCCAATGTTTGCTGTGATGGGAGAGCTGGGTTCTGGTGTTGCCAGGTTGTCTTGGTTTCCTTGGGATATGCTCTTTCGCTTTCCTCTTGCCATCTTGTTGTCAGTGATATGTTCTTGCCTTTCCCTTGTATCTGGTCTGTGTCTCTGGATTTCCACTGGTCCAGGTGGCAGATGGGCCAAGCCTTGGTGCACTGAGTTCTAAGAGGACGGTCAGGTAGATCAGGGGGTGGCGGGGCACAGCGTGCAATGCACTGATGAGAATTTACTGAGGGACGTGTAATCTCAGGTAGCAATCGAGGGAGCTGGATTCCTGAGATCAGATGAGGAAGACGGTTGTGTGCAGACGTGATGTCATCAGCTGGTCCCAGCATTGGTGTGAGGGGGTAAGCGTGTTGACTCATAAGGCCACACCCTCCCTGAGGAGCTATAGACAGTCATGATTGCTGGAGGAGGGGGAGACAAATTCCTCCAGAGTACTTACTGGTAAGCTGTCCTTGCTCAATGAAATAACTCCCCACCCACCCTGGTACAGGCAGCTTTAAGTAATGCAGTGGGAGAGAGGGACATACAGGACCGGAAACAGGCCACGGACACGGTCAGAAGACAAGAGGTTTGGTGGAGACATGTGCCTGTACACATGTAATAGAAGTGCAGGCGGATGTTTGTGTGTATGTGTGTGTGCGCACTTGCATACATGTGCAATATGTATGTGTACATATATCTATGTATGAAATTGTAGAAAAATAAATTTAAAATGAAGGGAAAGAGTGACCTTCTTGTAGCAGGAAGTTACCTTGTTTACATTAAACTGGTATCAAAGAGTCAAACACACCTCTGAAACAGGACTGAAGAGGAATCGGAAGCCCTCCATGAGCACAGTCTTGATGAGTGTGAACTGTTGACCAGGCTCCACCATGAGAAGGGTAGAGGCCTCAGACCCATGGGAACTGGCAAAGCCTTTCTCTATGTGGGTCAGACTCAGAATTGGCAAAACCTTCTTCCTCTAGCCCCGGAGCAGGTGTTTGGGGATGATTGACCCCTATGTAAATAAATACTGGCACCTGCAGCTTCCTCCTTCTGGAGGATTCCAGCCTGAGACAGCTGCCTACAGACATGACTAGCAGGCCCCTCCTCCTTTATGTCCAGGGGAGAGAGCTGACCCCCAGTGCTCATACAAGACCCTGGAGGCAGAGTCTGTGTCTGTCCTTTCTCCATTCCCTCACCTCAACTAGTCAGGGTTTCAGACCTCAGCCAGATGAATTGTAACAAGGTCAGAGATTCAGAAGATCATGAAGGACCTGTGTGACAAGTGAGATCCTGTCTCAAATGAACTTGTTGCTTAAGTTAAATCATAATAAAGAGGTTAGGTCATAAACAGCCTGCGGCAGGACTGGCTTGTCTACCAGATGACCTATTTTGTTGCCAACTCCAAGGTTAGGTAGCTCACAGCCACCTTTAACTCAATTCCAGGGGACAAAATTATCTGGCCTCTATGCGTGCTCTACACACATGCAATACAGACACACGTGTACACGGTGAGTAAAACAAAAATGAGTGAAATAGATAAACCCAAGGCAGGAAAGATCATTTACTATTTCACCAGCAGTGGTAACAATCAGAGCAGTTTCCTGTGGTCCCATGTTCCCCATGTTTATGCTGAGGAAAGAAAAGCCAGGCACGTGTGCACAGCACATGTGTGCTGAGCCCAGAAATGTTCATCCTCCTGAGACTATTCTCTCACACTGTACTCCTATTGACCCAACTACACAAATGGATCTCGCCTTCACAGAGCTCCCTCAGGCTTTGGAGAAGTCCAGTAGAGAATAGCATCCACAAGAAAGGTGGGCAGGTAGCTCATGGGGATGTAGAAGAGCTTGGCATCCCAACCAGCTGAGTACCGGCTGCGAGGGTGACAGGAAGTCAGGGCGTGCTCCATGCAGTCGGTCACCAAAGACAGGTCCTTGTTACACCTCTGGGCCACTCTGTTTAGCCTTGTCAGATCTGTGCAGAATGAAGATTGATCCAGGTGACATTCAGATCCCACCACTCTTGTCTGTCACCAGCATAGAATCTTCTATTCTCTACGTGGGACAATCCATTTTACAAAACCCAAGCCTAGCCTGTTCCAGTTCCTCAGAAGGACTGCAATCTTCAAGGAAGAATTGTGCACTCAGTCTCCTGTATCTCAGCTCATTTAAGTGCTGGTCCTATACCCCATCCCTTCTCTGACTTCATTTACAGACCCATGGCCATGAGAGGATCAAAATGAATAGGGCAGCATCTTCTGAAAGCCAAGAACTCCTTTTCAGACCCCATACACAAACTGCCTACCACCTCCAGGAAATGGGTCTAAATGTGTGTTCTCTGAGGCTAAGAATCATGACATTGGAACTGATAAATGAGCAGGGGTTAAGGGTCGATGACTGAACTTTGCTTTGGTTCTCAGCTCACTTACAGGATTCCAGAAATTTTTCACCATAGATCTCCCTGATCTCTGAGCTGGTCTGGTCCCACAGCATCTAGAAATTTGATAATATTCTGGCACTATTGGTCAGACCAGTCAGGAAGAAGCCAGGCTCTAAGATCGCCTCCTTCACACCAAAGTAGAAGAGCTCCCTCCTGCAAGACAGACAAATGTCAAGGACTTCCCAGGACTTTCTCTGAGAACACGTTAATCAGAGTACAGTAGCATGCCAACAGGAGCCTGTAGTGAAGAAAGATCACAGCCATTGGGTCTAGGATGTGCAGGAAATGGAAAGGATCTTGTGATAAGGGCATCGCCTCTGTGCTGTTGGATGTCACACTGTTTGGTGTGTGCGTTTCACTGGCCTTAAATTGAACATTCTGGTCACATGAGACCTGTTTCCTTCTAATGCAGAGGCAAACAATCCTCTTCTCTAACCAAGTCGCCTCCACCTCACCAGGAAGTCTCCATCTACGCATCTGTCCAGAAAGCTCTTGGGGCAACCCCATTTTCTACCTGCAAGTGTCTTCAGAGAGCAACTTCCTGCATCTAACTCCCTCACAGTGACAGTCTCCCTGTTCCCTGCCCCAAATGCCTCCCCTGGTTCTATCACTTGGAAGGGTTGCATTGCCAACAGCACGAAATACATAGCCTTCTGCACCAAGTTCTCCATCATTTGCCTCTTCCATGGTGACCACCCTCCTTCCACATCTTGTCTTTTCATTCTCTAAGGAGAATAAATCTTCACATATACACTCCAGGTTCCAGGATCTCACTTTCAGTTTGATGCAGCCCTGCTACAGGACCCTCCAGAAATCAAATCCTGAGTGTTATCAGGGTAACTGACTGGCCACAGCAACCCCCACAGGGAGGTCACAGTTGTCCCCTCTCACTCTCTTGGTTGCCATAGTCTTTAGGCCATAATTGAAGCACGTATGTTATGCTAAATTGTATTTATTGTGGACCCTGATATATACCTGTGGAACTGAAAAAGATATTCACCCCAATTCAAAAACATGCTCAGCATATTGAGGTCAGGGGTCAGAATTCATGACCCATAAATGCACAGTGTCAATCCTATTCCAACAATGTCCCTCAATGCTCTTTCTCCTCAACAAAAAGACAAAATGAACTCAACTCATGTGTCAGTCATGACCTCTTCTACAGACATGGAAATGTGCTGCCCAGTGAATGATTCACTGAGGGGAAGGTGAAAGAGACCAAATACCAGAGTCACTTAAGAACATAATTAAATAAAAGCCCTCCCAAAGCTCTTCTCTGAGACCCCTTCCCTTCCAGTACCTGAGGGAGTCTGAGAGGACCTCTACCCCATACTTGGAGATGCAGTAACCACCACCAGTAATATAAAATCAGCCCAAGATGCTGGAAACGTTGACCACACGGCCCCTCACCTTCCTCACTAAGGGCAGCAGGCTCAGTGTCACCTCAATCATGCCCAACAGGTTCACATCCAGCACACTGGCAAAGTCCTGTTTGTTCATCCACTGATTGGGACCTGAGGGGATGAAGATACCAGCATTGTTGACCAGGCCCCAGAGTCCTGAGGACAATGGGAAGAGGGAGTCACACATCACAGGTTTAATTGTTTATGAAATGCACATTCACCAAGGTAAGACCACCATGACACATGTACTGGAGAATAGGATGCAGTGAATAAGAGCATGGTGTCACCAGGGCTGGGAACTCATGCCAGAGACTGCAGGGTCACAGCATGGATACCTCCATTCTTTATGTCTTTGTGACCCAGCTCCTGCCTGGGGATTGGCCAGCAGACCCCTCTTCCTTGCTCAGTTTATGAACAGATGGTGGGAACATGGTGCACATTCGTTACTCTGGAAACCATGAAGGTATGTTTGTGTTTTACATGTTTATGCTATCCTTGAAGAGATTTTAATCTTTTACTTTTTGTGATGGTTTGAATCAAATGGAAACCATAGGCACATATATTTGGATGCTTTTTCCTGAGAGGAGCAATGCTTGAGAAGAAGTAGAAGCTGTGGCCTTTTTGGAGTGGGTATGTTCTTGTTGAATTATGTGATTCACTGGAAATGGGCTATCTCAGACTCTTGCTGTTCTTGCTACCTGTGGATATATATGTAGAACTCTCAGCTCCTTCTCTAACACCATGACTACCTACAACCCACACCACTTCCTGTCATGATGATCATGGCCTAAAGTTGAAATGTATGCAAGCTCAAATTAAATGTTTCATCTATAGGAGTTACCATGGTCACAGTCTTGCTTCATAAAGATAGAATTCTGAAGAAGACAGATGTATTTTCACATTCCTCTGAGCACTTTACACACAGTTACCTGTGTCTTTCAAATGGCCAAGAAGAGTAATAATATGAAAGAATTACTTTCATTATCATTCATTATGTATTGATAAGTAAGGATAGTCACAAGAGAGAGAAGAGAAGGAACAAAAGAAAACAAGGAGAAAAGAATAAAAAAACAAATTAATCTGTGGAGAAAATTTGGTTGGGAAACAACACTTCATTGTGGGAGATCTGGAAAACAGAATGTTGCTATAATAAAGCCAGCTTTGAAATTAATAATGATCAACTCTCATTATTGATCAACATCTATACTAAAATCAATATTGATCAACTCTCAATATTGATCAACATCCATATGGATGAAAACCAATACGGATCAACTCTCCTCAGATACTTACAAAACCCAATATATTGGCTGGTTCTGTGACAACTTGACACAAGATGGAGTCATCAGAGAGTAAGGTTCCTTAGTTGAGGAAAGATCCACATGTAAGACTTTTGATCGATTAGTGGTCAACTCAGGAGGTCACATTCCATTGTGGATATCATCCCTGGGCTGCTGGTCCAGGGTTATGTTAGGAAGCAAGCTGAGAAAGCAATGGAGAACAAGCCAATAAGTAGCACCCATCTATGGCCTCTGCATCAGCTCCTGACAGCAGGTTCCTTCCCAATTTGAGTTCCTGCTCTGACTTCTTTTGGTGATGAACAGTGACACAGAAGTTTAATCTAAATAAACCCTTTCCTCGAACAACTTGATTTGGATAATGGTGTTTTCTTGCAACACTAAAAACCCCGACTAAGACACTCAGAAACAGGATACGATGACAATCCTTGCTGATAACCAACAGGACAGATTTTTCCACTGTCAACCTGAACACACTGGCTTCTTTTTGCCAATCACCCGCAGATGGCCCTCACTCATCCCTTCGGCCTTTCAGTCATGGATTGTCAAGTAACCACTCAGAAGGCCTACATAAAACACCATATCTCCATTGTCAATTTCTGTGGAGAGGGAATGGGAGACTGGTTAATTGGGATTAAGATCAACATTTGTTGATTTTAAAATGTTGGCTAAATAAGGCATCTGCTTGTTTTGGCTCAAAAGCATGTCTTGTGTTTCTACATAGGTATAATATTTAATTGAGATTGTTTTATTTTTCTCTTTTGAAACATTATATGGAAACCTACTTTGTTTTTGTTGGGTTTTTTTTTTTTTTTGGATTTTTTGTTTGTTTGTTTGTTTTAAGAAACCTACTTCTGAAGAAGCTTCCTAAACTACATATATGAAAAGAATTTCAGGGGTGTCACCATTTGATGGTAAAGATGATACCACCGAAAATAAACATCTTAATCCACCAAGTAAAACCTTCAGTACCAGGAATAGGTCACATTTGGTCCCTGAAAGGGACCCATGGTACATTACCTCTGTCTTAGTAAGGGTTTTAGTGCTGTGAGCAGACACCATGACCAAGACAACACTTAGACAACATTTAACTGGGGCTGGCTACAGGGTCAGAGGTTCAGTCCATTATCATCAAGGTGGGAGCATGGCAGCCTCCAGGCAGGCATAGGGCTGGAGGAGCTGAGAGTCCCACCTCTCATTTGAAAGGCATGCAGGAGGAGACTGGCTTCCAGGTAGCTAGGATAAGTGGGCATAAGTTTTAAGACTCTCATGGAAGCCAGTCTTCTCCTGTTTCCTTTGGAACAAGATGAAGAACTCAGAGCTTCTCCTACAACATGCCTACCTGGACACTGCCATGCTCCCACCTTGATAATGGACCGAATGTTTGGACCTGTAAGCTGACCATAATTAAATGTTGTCCTTCTAACAATTGCCTTGTTCATGGTGTTTGTATATAGCTGTAAAACCATAACTAAGTCAAGAGCTGAAGACCATACTGTCTGATGTAATCAAACTGAGGAAAGAAAGCTGATGTTCAAATAAAGTTTCACTGCTGTGGATGAGCATTCAAGGTGGCAGAAGATATTCTGAACACTCCTAGAGGAGAAAGGCAGTCATTACTGTTACCCAGTCACACACCATATGATCTACAACAGTGACCTGCCCTTAAGTTATATATTGGGCAATAAAGACACCATCGTGATGAGGGTAACTAAACATTTTTCATTAGACTTACGTTCTAATGTCAGGAATGGAACCCATAATGATATTACTAAAGAGGCCCAGAATCTGAGAGTAGATAGGTCACATGTGATTATCAGACAACTGTTTGTTGTTACTTACTTATGTTATTGGTGTTTTATTTATTTATGTTACATTTTCTCGGGGTTTTAAATTTTATTTTTGTTTTTAACACACAGACAGAGAGAGACAGACAAACAGAACGTGTACTTCAGTGACTGACACATGGGGAGGATCTGGGAGGAGTTGGGGGAAGGAAAACATGTTCTAAGTGTTTGCATGAAAAATTTAATAAAAATATGTGGAACAGATATTTTAATATACTCTAATCCAAAAACACACATGATTGCAGACTCAGAATTGATGAGAAGTTTCATAAGATGTTCTTAGGACAGTAATATAAAAAGGACGGGGAGCAATACTGGCCCATGCCAGCGAAGCCAACAGGAAGCAGCTGAGGAACAGGTTCATCAGATGGTGACCAGCTCCACATCGAGACACTACCTCAAACACACAAGGCAGGAGAACACATGGGAACCAAATAGTACTGAATGCTGAGGCCTGCTAAAAGAAATGGGGCATGGGCCAGAGTCAAGTAATTTTAACTCACTGGAAAATACTATTATAAAATATGTTAAATATTTCTCACACTTTGAATGGGAAAGAATGCATATACACTAAAAACACCTGACAAAAAATTACTTGTTTTTAATCTACTGGATAGGAAATCATATGCTAATTGCAGTTTGACATGTCTAGAGCTTAGAATAATAACTGCTTTGCATTTATTTTTATATAAATTTAATTTTAATAAACACTAAAACAAATACTGAAGAGAGAGACACAGGGAAAAGGTTATTGATAGGTAGTGTGTATGTGTGTGTGTATGTGTGTGTGTGTGTGTGTGTGTGTGTGTGTAAAGAGAGATATCACTACCTGGCCTTAGTGTCCTAAGGCATTCCTTGACATTGGACATAAGTCTGGCAATGACTTTGGCTCTCCCTGTGAAGGTGCACATGTAGTGCATAACAACATGTTTCAGGACTGAGAAATCAGATGCACATGGGCTTCACACAGACACCAAGACCCAGCACCCCAGGTCTCTCCTTCCTCCTTACAGTCTCTATTCTAGGACTCAGCAGCCAACAATCCAGTCTTTATACATACAAAGACAAAGAGGACAGAAAAGTGCTGCACATGAAATCTTCCCAAGGCACCAGTTGATCTGGAAAACAGAGCTTGGAGGATTCAGGGTAGAGGGAAGAGGACAGACTGATGTGCTGGAGAGGGGCAGAATCTGCAGTTTCTCCAACTCAACACTGATCATCACCAGGAGTATTTACAGGACTACACAGGACTTTACACACACACACACAGAGAGAGAGAGAGAGAGAGACAGAGAGAGAGAGAGAGAGAGAGAGAGAGAGAGAGAGAGAGAGAGAGAGAGAGAGAACCAACAACACAGACAGGAATGTCAATGGTACCTTTGTTCCCAACACGCTCCTTCACCCACTGGGTGGCTGCCATAATACTCTCTGTCTTGGTGACATCAAGGATCACTGTCTCCAGCCTGTCAGATGTCTTGCTCCTCAGCTGCTCGGCTCCCTTCTCAGTCAGACATGCAGCCAGCACCCTCATGCCTCTCCTGTCCAGCTGTCTGGCCAGCAGGTTCCCAAAGCCAGAGTCACAGCCAGTGATGAAGACATACTTGTCTTAGAGATGGCTTACCACCTGCCTCTCCCTGAACCAGCGCAGGAGGGTCCACAGGCCCACCAGTGCCACCAGGTAGAGCCACATGGTTTGGAGAAGACAAGCAGAGAGTTCAATGCTCTGAATTAAATGAGCCTGGCATCTGCTCACCCAGGAAGGTGTAGGCATTGAAGAAAATCTCCAGAGTTGTGGCAGGAATCCTCTGCATTGCATATTAATGCCTTACTTCTCTGGTCTTTGACCTCTTTTGAATTCCAGACATATGATGACTTTTGGGTATGCCTATCTCACTGCCAAAGAAAACACCACAAATTACTAAATAACAAAGAACTAGTCTGTTATGATTTTTGCTTCTGGGGCACATGTGCAAATACATGTGTGTTTTATTACACAGGACCATGGTCCAATCCTGGGCTCTCCTTGAATCTCTGGATCATGCACTCTGGAGCCACAAACCAGGATGTTGTGAACAGAATGAGAAAATATTGGTAACCTGCACTTGGACTCAGGACAACTTCCAGGAGAGGACAGGAACAGCCTGTGCCCTCCTAATACAGCAGCTCCTGAGCAGATAGAAAGACCAGCCCCAAACATGGAAGGCTGACCTCAAAGGGACACAATGTGATGTGACTGGGACCCTGGACACATCATGACTCACTGAACTGATGTACGAGGAAAATGAATTTCCTCTCCCAACTAGCCCTTCTGCTGCCTGGATTCAAGCAGACATGATCATAGATTTCTTGAGTTATGACCTCCATTTCTACCCCATCTCACCTGAACCAAGATTTCTTGCTTTATTTTCCAGGAAGTCTTGCTCAGGACATCTGCAGTAGTGCGTAGAGCTTTGCACATGGCTCCATGCACCAGGGACTAACTCTCTAATTTCAGCTCAAAATAAACATGGTGCCTTTCTTGGGAATGATGTCATGTGTTTCCCTTACCAACACTTCCACTTATTTCTGTACCAACCTGCAAGGATCACATTGGCCTTGTGATCTCAAGAACCAGGTTTCTATCAGCAAGTGTCCAGGATAGATTACAGCTCTGCCTGGAGACCTGGGCTTGGGTATCGGTGGGGAGTGAACTGTGGGTATGGAGCTGAGTAACTCTCCCTTCAAAGGGGAAGCTGCCCCTGGGTCTGCTCTGCATTTGCTCTGTTCTTTCTTCTCTTCTTGCCTAATCCTGTATGGCTTACTGCTGCTATTCCTTGTCCTCCTGCCTTCACTTCTGTCCCTCCTCCTGCTGCTCCAGAAGATACTAGGACATTCCTCATGTGGCTGTTAGTGCTCAACAGGGCCTCAGAATCCTAGCTCTGAATAGCATCTTGTAAAATTAAGTACTTTGCTTTTGACAAAAGTATGTACAGATAGTTCTGCTCTTGACTCCTGTACCACTTCAGCCGTGAGTTCTGTAGATTCATCCCTCTGTGGTCGTTTCCCTGTCCTCTCTCCTACAGGCCTTTCATTATCCACTCTGACAGTAATGGGCACTCTGGTTGGAACAAGGTCTTCTGGAACACAGAGGAATCTAGATCCAGCCCTGGACTTTCTGAATAAAATCAGAGAGGATAAGAAATTCGATATGATTCTTATCTGGGAACCACAGTGCTGAAGTCCTTCCAAGACACCTCCCTGACTGATAGAGGTTCTTTCAGTTCACCCATCCCTCCTGAGATTCAGGCAGGAGCCAGATGACAGTGCCCAGCTGCTCCTCTTCCCTGTCCTGGAAGGAGTGGGCTGGTCCCATTCCAGGCCTGACGCTGAGTGCCCACCACTGCAGTGCTTCTGATCTCTGGGCTGCTCTGATGGCTGATATAGACGGGAACTGAGCCATCTCTTGGGATCAGGAGTCCAGCTCTGCCCAGGTGATAACATTTTTTCCAGCAAAGGCCAGGGTATTCTATTTAACCCACCCTTTCTCCTTCATCCAGGAAGCAGAGGGGTGAAGCCTAGACTCACTGCTGGAAAGGTCAGAACAGACATACTGTCAAACCTGTTTCTAAACTTGTCTACACACAGCCCCTACTCATTGTTAACTGGGGAAGCAGACATTGTATTGTGTTGTGTTCTTGTTGCAGTAAACCATTTAAAAATATGGTTTGGTTTACCTCTTTACCAGCCCTAAGCTCTCACTCCTCAGGCCCGACCCTGATTCAGAGCCACATATACCGTGTGGCACCTGATCTGAGGCAAAACCACGGCCCAACTTGTCCAAGCAACTCCCTTCCCTTGTTGGTTTACTACCACCTGTTCTCTGCCTCTGTCCTGGGGTGTTTCTGTATCCCAAAATCCCACAAACACAATTCTACAGCCTGATAACTTTTTATGCAAGTTTATATATTCAACTCTCAATCCACAAACCCTCTACACAACAAGATTGCATCAAATAGATAAAGACACAAACTGCCCTTCTATATGAGATATTACACCTGTAAAATCCTTAATGTTCATAGCTTTTTACACCAATCAATATCACCTGGGTCTAGCTGGTCCTTGAGAAGCTCCAAGTCGCCATGACCTTCCCCCTCTGTCCTCTGACCTCCTCAGACCTCTCAGCTCTCTCCACCTCCCTCTCCCTGCCCAGACACTGGCTTTCCTTTATTTTACTAATTAACAAGGGAAGTGTCCTTTGGAATCGCAGAAGTGGAATTAACATTAAAATACAGATAACTACAGGACAGCCGGTGTGTTTTAATGGTTGAGGATCTGGGGTGGGAGGCATGGCATTGGGTTGTGTAAAATGTACTGCTCGTGAATGTGTGAATGAGACGGAACTCTTGTGACAGCCAGTGTTCCTCTGTGTACACTGTACACTGCACCTTCTTCCAGTGAAGAAGCCTGCGTTAGGAGAAGGGAGGCTCCTCCATGGATGTGTCATGCAGCCTTGGGTCACTCTACAGGAAACTTCCTGTTGCTTATGCATTGCTCAGTCACATCCTGATGCTCTTGAGCCTCTATCCATACTTAGACTGTAGATCTGGCCTGGGTGCTGCCCTCTCCCCTCTGGAGACAGTGTGATGCTCAGAGAGGACTATGACGGGTCCAACTGTCTGACCAGCCTCCTCACAGGCTACATTTTGTAGAGACACTGTTGGGTTGCTACAGTAATAATGAAGGTAGTAAAACTAGAAATTAGGGTAAACCTGTTATGTGGTGAGACATCTCAAAAAACAAATAAAAAGTAAAATATAAATACAGGTTTGGAGAAATGTGTCATCCATAAAGAGTGCCCTCTGCTCTTATGAAGAACCAAATTCAACTACTTCAACCCATATCGTACTACTGAGAACTTCTTGTAACCAGTGGCCCTCATCTTCCTCCTCACTGCTGAGGGTACTCTCACACACGGTATACAAAAGCACACACACACAATTAAAATGAATGGACAGACACATGATATGATAGAGGAATTTCTATTTTCATTAAAACAGAAATTATCGTCTATTTATGAGTTTCTCGGGGGCTCCTATGCCTCCATATTCCTACTCTGAGAAGAGGAGCCAGGCAGCTATGGAAACCCCTCCGCAGGGTAAGTCTGCACTGAGCCCAGGGTTCTCTGTCTCTCCCACACACATTTCTCTGCTCAGTCTACTCTTGAGATTCACCAGCCTGGCAGCAGAAAGAGCCAGGTGTCACAGGCCACAGCAAGTTCCAGACCCTTGTTGCTCTTTGCAGATGTTGTCCATAAGATGAAAGACAGTGTTGAGAAAAACACTCTGCACAATGCTGGAAGAGATGGCAGTGGGACAGAGAGAGGGACATGAGAAGTGGAATATCAGAAGGGCTTTGTTGTGAGGGTCAATTACTGAGTATGATAAGAAGAAATAGTATTTTGGTGGGTTTGCAGGGAAGGTGTGATCATTTAGAGAGTCTACAGGAAATTGATGATCATGAATTGGGTCTGCAGGAAGAGATGGGAACTTCCTAATTCTGCAGGAAAGTTATGGTCCATTAGGGAATTTGCAGAAAGGGATGTTCACTTATCCGCAGAAAAAGATGCAGAAAGTGGGGGTGAGTACTGAGTCTGACGGAAGGGACGGTCACTCAATGGACTGAACAGACAAATGGTTAATTAGTGAGTCTGCAAAAAAGAAGTAATCATTTTGTGAGAGCGGAGAAAAGTTATTGTCACTTCATGAGTCTGCAGGAAAAATATGGACACTTACTGGGTGTGCAGGGAGTGGTGAACGAGACAAGCAGGTAAATTCTGCTCGTGGTCTTGCATGTGCGCTCGTCTGTCTTATATGATGTGGTTGCAACTTGACTGGGCAGATGTTCCACACTGAGTGGCTAGAAGAGCTGGGACAGCTGAGCATAAGCCTGCTGCCCTCTGATTTGACTAAAACCTTCTCAGGACACTCCCCTTGCAACTGTGATCTAAACTTCACTAGCCAGCAGTGCCATAGTTTAAGTCCAGAACTCACCTCATAGTTTGATCTGAAAATAAAGAGTCCAAAAATCCATGATTTCAAACTAAAATTTGTTTTAAAAAAAAATGTGTCTCCATCCTCTGTTGGATTCTCACCACCAGAGCTGGAACCTCCCACCCAGGGCCTGCTGACCTGAATTGAGGGCATAAGTGACCCCTGTCAAACTTCAGACCATGGTCACAAGTGACTTCAGAGCAGGGCATCATCCATGCTGCATAGGGCTGTAAACTAGACATGGCTTGTGTATTTCCAGCACAAGAGGACACAGGGCAGTGCTTGGCACAAGCTGTGCCCAACCTCCTCATTTGTGTGGATCCTCACGGTTAGCTAAGATCCTCAGAACCTGGGTAACAACCAGCAGGTTTGTATGTGAACACCGTGGCAGGTTTCTTTGGCTATTTCTTTGGTCAACATCAGTCTTGATTAGTATCACAGCAAAATTAGTGGGAAGAAAAGTGTGGACTAAGAACCCCAGAGTAATGTCCTCCTTCTGTCTGCATTCCTACCTTCTACTGAGGAACCCTCCCTCACACTGTACCTACATCTCTCCAAGTATACACATAGGTAAAGAATTCAGAGAGCTTCCTCAGGCTTTGGAGAAGTCCAGTAGAGAATAGCATCCACAAGAAAGGTGGGCAGGTAGCTCATGGGGATGTAGAAGAGCTTGGCATCCCAACCAGCTGAGTACCGGCTGCGAGGGTGACAGGAAGTCAGGGCGTGCTCCATGCAGTCGGTCACCAAAGACAGGTCCTTGTTACACCTCTGGTCCAATCCATTTAGCCTTGTCAGATCTGTGCAGAATGAAGATTGATCCAGGTGACATTCAGCTCCCACCACTCTTGTCTGTCACCAGCATAGAATCTTCTATTCTCTATGTGGAAGAATCCACTCTATGGAAGTCAAGCCTTGCCTGTTCCATTTTCTCAGGACTGCAAACAATCTTCAAGGAAGAATTGTGCACTCAGTCACCTGTATCTCAGCTCCTGGAAAATGCTGGTCTTGTACCTCCTCCATTCCTGACTTGATTTACAACCCAATGATCATGAGAGGATCAGAAAGAACAGAAAAGAATGTTCTGAAAACCAGGAACTGGTTTTCTGACCCTATACACAAACTGACCACCACCTCCAGGAAATGAGTCTAAAGGTGTGTTCTCTGAGGTTAAGGAGCATGAAATTAAAACGGCTAAATGAGCAGGGGTTAAGGGTTGACAACTGAACTTTGTTTTGGTCCTCAGCTCACTTACGGGATGCCAGGTATTTCTCTCCGTAGACCTCCCTAATTTCTGAGATGGTCTGGTCCCACAGCATCTGGGCATTTGATGATAATCTGGCACTACTGGTCACAGCAGTCTGGAAGAAGCCAGGCTCGATAATAGCCACCTTCACACCAAAATAAGAGAGCTCCCTCCTGCAAGACAGACAGATGTCAAGGACTTCCCAGGACTTTCAGTGAGAACATTTTAATCAAACACAGAAACATGCCAACAGGAGCATGTGGTGAGGAAAGATCACAGTCATTGGTTCTGGAATGTGCAGAAAATGAGAAAAAAAAATCTTATGATTACATGTGTACTGTTGGATATCACATTAGTATGTGGCTCACTGGCCTTAAACTGAACATTCTGATATATGGCACCATGAAAGAACTTTCTCTATGTAATGCAGATGCAAAGGATCCTTGTCTTTGCACAAGTCACCACAATCTTACTAGTAAGTCTACATCTGCCCCACATCTATCCCACAATTTCCTACTTTCTTACTGCAGGTGTCTCCAAAGAGTGACCTCCTGCATCCAACTCCCTCACATTGTCAGCCTCCCTGTACTTTGCCCCAAAAGCCTCCTCTGGTACAATCCCTTTAAAAGTGTGATGGTTTGTATATGCTGGCCAAAAAGTGGCAGTATTAGAAGGTGTGGTCCTGTTGGAGTAGCTGTGTCACTGTAGGTATGAGGTAAGACCCTCATCCTAGCTGACTGGAAACCAATATTCTGCTAGCACCCTTCAGGGGTATATGCAGAAACATCAGCTCCTCCTCTACCATGCATGTCTGGAGGCTGCAATTCTACCACATTGAAGATAAGGGACTGAACCTCTGAACAGATAAGACAGCCCCATTTAAATGCTGCCCTTATTCCCTTTATCAATATGTCTGTTCACAGCAGTGAACCGCTAATGAAGTCAGAACTATTGGGTTGCCAACATCATGTAATAAATAGCATTCAGATCACTCTAATTTCCACAGGTCTCCCTCTGCCCGCCTGGTGACACCCTCCTTCATTCCTGACCTGTCCATTCTCCATAAAGAATCAACCTACACATCCAGGTTCCACGTTTTAGGTTCCCATGTTTTCTCTAATGCAGTCTAATCCTGCTACAGGACTCTCCCCAAATCCTGAGGGCTATCATGGTCAACACGGCTGACTGGCATGGCAACCCCACAGTGACTTCACATTTCTGTTCTGTCTCCTCTCTCACTCCCTTAGTTGGCATGGTCCTTATGTCCTGATTAAAGCACATGTTATTCTTGAATGCTGATTTTGGGTTCTACAGGGGCCTGATATGTATCAGTGGAATTGAAAGAGATATTCACTTCATTTCAAAACATGCTTAGCATATAGAGGTCAAGGGAATGAGTTCTTAACCCAAAAACGTCAAAGGTCCAATCCTATGCCAGCCATGTCCCCTATAGCCTACCCTCCTCTGTAACAGGAAAAAAAGAACTTACCTCATGTCTCAGTCATTATGCGCACAGCCTCTTCTAGAGACTTGGAAAAGTGCTGCCCGGTGAATGAACCAGTGAGGGGAAGGTGAGAGATACCCAAAGGCAATGTGAATAAATGAAAACCCTCCCAAAGCACCCCTCAAGGTCTCATTCACTTGCAGTACCTGAGGGAGTCTGAGAAGGCCTCTACACCATACTTGGAGATGCAGTAACCACCACCAAAGAGAGACACTCGGCCCATGACGCTGGAGACGTTGACAACACGGCCCCTCGCCTTCCTCACTAAGGGCAGCAGGCTCAGAGTCACCTCGATCATGCCCAACAGGTTCACATCCAGTACACGTGTAAAGTCCTGTTTGTTCATCCACTGATTGGGACCAGAGGGGATGGAGATGCCAGCGTTGTTCACCAGACCCCAGAGTCCTGGGGACAGTGGAAAGAGA
The DNA here is from genome assembly GCF_963924665.1 of Micromys minutus. Classification (NCBI taxonomy): domain Eukaryota; kingdom Metazoa; phylum Chordata; class Mammalia; order Rodentia; family Muridae; genus Micromys; species Micromys minutus. The sequence continues at coordinate 7,107,458 of NC_137957.1, forward strand.
GAGTCACACATCACAGGTTTAGTTATGGATGAAATGTACATTCACCAAGGTAAGACCACCATGACACGTGTACTGGAGAATAGGATGCAGGGAATAAGAGCATGGTATCACCAGGGCTGGGAACTCATGCCAGAGACTGCAGGCTCACGGCATGGATACCTCCATTCTTTAAGACTTTGTGGCCCAGCTCCTGCCTGGGGATCAGCCAGAGGTCCCCTCTGACTTGGTAAATTTAAGAAAAAATGGTGGATACATGGTGCACCTTTCTTAATGTGGAGACCATAAAAGTATGTGTGTGTTTTATCATTTGAGTCACATTTGCAGAAATTTTATTCTCTTACTTGTTGTGGTTGTCTGAATCGAATTGGAAGCCATAGGCTCATCATTGAAATTCTTGTTCCTGAGACAGTGGCACTGCTTGAGAATTAGGAGGTGTGACCTTTTTAAGTGGGTGTGGCCTGAGTCTTGCTGTTCTTACTACTTGTGGATACAGACGTGGTACTCTCAGTTCCTTCTATGTACCATGAGTCTTACCAAAAAAAATCACTTACTATCATGTTGATAAAGGCCTAAAACCTAAATGTATACACGCTCAAATTAAGTGTTTAATTTATATGAGTTACCATGGTCATGGCATTGCTTTCATAGAGATAGAATTCTGAAGAAGAGTTATATCTTCACATTATTCTGAGCAGTTTAATGCTGTGTCTATGAAATGGCCAAGAAAGGCAATAATGAGGAAGATTTAGATTTCCTTATATTAGTAGTAAGAAAGCATAGTCATGGGGAGGGAGAGAGGGAACAGAGGAAAACACAAAGGAGAAAAAAAAGAGAGACAAAATTGATGTGGAGGAAATGTGGTTGGGAAACCTACAAATGAAAACATGTTTGTGGGAGATTTGCAAAACAGAACTGTAGTTTTTTTGCACTCTGATTAATCCTGCCTTGAACTTAATAATGATCAACTTTCATTGTTTATCAGCATTTATATTGATGAAAATCAATTCTGATCAATTCTCCTCAGATGCTTACAAAACCCAAAATATTGGCTGGTTTTGTTACAACTGGACATGAGCTACAGTCATCAGAGAGGAAGGAGCCTCCGCTGAAGAAATGCTGCCATGAGATCCAGCTGTGAGTCATTTTCTCAATTATTGATCATCTATGGAGATCACAGCCCATTGTGGATGGGGCTATTCCCCGGCTGCTGGTCCTGGGTTCTATAAGAAAGAAGGTAATCAGGCCATGGGGAATTATCCAGTAAACAGTAACCTCTGTATCAGCTCCAGCCTCCACCCCTCCATTGCCTCTGCATCAGCTCCTGATACCAGCTTCCTTCCCAATTTGAGTGAGTGCTCTGACTTCCTTAGGAGAGGAATGGTGATGTGGAAATTTAACCTAAATACACCCTTTCCTAGAACAACTTGCTTTTGATAATGATACGGTTTGTTGTTGTTGCTGCTGTTGTTGCAAAAGTAGAAACACCCTACCTAAGACACCCAGGGACAGGTAAGAGAGGTGACAAATGTGGTTGAAATTAAAAGAAGCCAGACACAAGATAAAATGAGGCCTGACATTGGACAAGAAGGAAGGGTAGGCAGGAACAAAGTTTTATAAAGAGAGAGGAGGAGCAAGGAAGAGGTGGAGGGAACATGGAGGAAGTCACAGATGATCTATTCATCTCTGTGTAGATACAGGTTGTTATGAAATTTTATAAGGTACAGAATTGTACAGGATGATTTGACTTGTGTAGGTGGGCAAACTATATTACATCATTTGGTCCTGAGTTTATGGTATAGACATACCTGAGATAAAGCCATTGTTAAACTACAAATTTCAGGAATTTTGAATTGGTCTAGTTTGTTGGACTGTGAGCAGAGTTCACAGCTAGCAGAGAGAAATCCAGGAGAGATGATGAACCGAGGTGAATTAATATTAGTTCATTATGGCTCTCTGGTTCTGGAACTAGATTGGGAGCCACTGCCCTGGCAGGAGAGTACCAGGAAGCAGCGTGGAGTACTGACAAGCTAGAAGCTGTCCTGTGACTCTTAATATTTACCACAACAGACAAACTTGGATAATAACTAATGGGACAGATTTCCACTGTCAGCCTGAACACACTGGCTTCTCTTGCCACTCTCCCACAGGTGGCCCTCACTCATCCTTTTGGCCATTAAGTCATGGATTGTCAAGGATCCACTCTGAAACTACAAGTAAACAGCACATCTACATCCTCACTTTCCGGACAGAAGGATGGGAGACTAGTGGGTTGAGACTAAGTTCGGCATTTCCTGATTTTAAAACTTTAGCTCACGATAAGACGAAGCTCAGGGACCCTGGTGGGGGAGATGGCAAGAGGAATAGAGGAGTGGAAAAAAGATTTCAAGCCCATAGGAAAAACAACATTGGCTGGCCAGACCACGCAGTGCTCCCAGGAACTAAACCACCAACCAAGGAGTGTACAGGAAGGAATCCATGGCTCCAGAGACATAGGTGACAGAAAAAGGCCTTGTCTGAGATCAGTGGGAGAGGAGCCCCTTGGTGCTGTGGAGGTTTGATGCCCCAGAATAGAGGGATGCAGGAGTGGTGGTCAGGAGAGGGTGGGTGTGTGGGGAGCAAACAGGAGAGAGGAGAAGGAAGTTGTGTTGTGGAGGACTTGTAGAGGGGTAACTAGAAAGTGGGATGTAATTTGAAATGTGAACGAATGGAATGATGAATAAAAATAGAAAAACAAGACAATGGCTCAATAAGTCATCTGCATCCTTGTCTCAACCACATGTCTTATGCTTCTATAGCTGCATAATCTATAACTGAGATAGATTTTGTTTTGTTCTGAAAAGCCATATAGAAACCTACTTCTATAGAAGCTTCTTAAAATATATACATGAAAGGAAATTCAGGGGAGTCACCATATGATGGTAGACATGAGACCCAAAGCAGACATCATGTACCACAAAAAAAAAAAAAAAAATGGAAGAACGAAAAAAGGAAAGGAAGAAAGAAAGAAAGAAAGAAAGAAAGAAAGAAAGAAAGAAAGAAAGAAAGAAAGGAGGGAGGGAGGGAGGGAGGGAGGGAGGGAAGGAAGGAAGGAAGGAAGGAAGGAAGGAAGGAAGGAAGGAAAAAAGAAAGAAACCTTTACTGCTAGGATGAGTCACACTTAGTACTTAAAACAGATCCATAAAACAACCCCTCTGTCTTAGGGTTTTAGAGCTGTGAACAGATACCATGACTATATCAACTGTTAGACAGCATTTAATTGGGGCTAACTACAGCTTCAAGAGTTCATGGCTGTATCCAGGTGGACCACGTCTTATGCACAAGGTACCTAGGAGAAGACAGGCTGCAAGGATGAGTGTTTTAACGCCCAAGCCCATAGTGACACAACTACCGCAGCAGGACCACACATGAAAACAGTGCCACTCCCTGGGCAAGAGAACGCTAACCACCACCCACGAGTCCCCAGTACAGGGTATTCTCAAGGCTACTAGCAGCTCTCCTCACCTCATGGTAAGATGATACATTTGCAGTTGTTTGAATATGCCAGGCCCAGGGAGTGGCACTATAGGGAGGTATGACTTTGTGGATGAAGTATATCACTTGAGCATTGGCTTTAAGACCTGATCTGACCTCACTGAAAGCCAGTCTTCTCCTGTTTGCCATAGGGACAAGATGTAGAAATCTCAGATCCTCCTGTATCATGCCTGCCTGGATGCAGCCATACTCCTGCTTTGATGATGAAATGAATGTCTGACCCTGTAAGCCAGCCCCAGTTGATTCTTGTCCTTCAAAGACTTGTCTTGGTCATAGTGACCGCTCATAGCAGTAACCCTAACTAAGACATAATTTGGTACCAGGACTGGGGTATTGCTGTCATAGGCCTGACTGTGCTGTTATTTAGAAGAATGTAAATTTTGTGACTTGAGATTTGGAAAGCAGTGGAATGTTTTAAGTGGAGCTTAAAGGCCTATCTTTGTAGGAATATGGAAGACTTTGTTGCTGGGTATACTGGCTGGTTTTGTGTCAACTTGACACAAGCTGGAGTTAATCACAGAGAAAGGAGCCTCAGTTGGGGAAATGCCTTCATGAAATCCAGCTGTAAGGCATTTTCTCAACTAGTGATCAAGGGGGAAAGGCCCAGCCCATTGTGGGTGGAGCCATCCTTGGACTGGTAGACCTGGTTCTATAAGAAAGAAAGCTGAGCAAGCCAGGGGAAGCAAGCCAGTAAGTAACATCCCTCCATGGCCTCTGCAACAGTTCCTGTTTCCTGACCTGCTTGAGTGCCAGTCCTGACATCCTCTGGTGATGAAGTGTAAGCTGAATAAACCCATTCCTCCCCAACTTGCTTCTTGGTCATGATATTTTGTGCAGGACTAGAAACCCTGATTAGGACACTGGGGATGATTTGAACGGTGAAAGCCGGACTTTAGAAGATTCATAGGAGAACAATTTTAATATGTGGCCAAGACACAGCTTTTGTGATATTTTGGTGTTCAATGTGGTTACTTTTTGTCCTTGACTGTAGAGTCTAGCTGAGGCAAAGGTAAAGAGATTTATATTATTTGCATTGAGAAAGGAAATCTCAACAAAACAAGAGACTTTGTGCTGGTTTAGTCTCATGATGAGTGTTTTGAACAAGCATAGGAAGCATAGAAATAAAAATAAGAAATACATGGTTCAAGTAATAAAGGCATAGCAGGAAGTGAAACGAAGGTGAACCCAGTCAGGGAGAGAAACAGAATAAGAAAATGGTGACTTTATGGCAAGATCCCACCCAATTAAGCTTACTGTTTGTGTCTTTGCCATTGAACAGAGAAATGTCATGTCAGAGTAGCTGTTATCATTATTACTTGGTTATGTTTTCACTTTGATATTTAATCTGCAGTGTACTACAATCCAGAAATGAGGGACACAGGCTTTTGATCTGCATCTTGAGGAATAGTGGCCATTAAAAAGCTTAGTCCCAGGCAATGTAGTACATGCCTTTGGTTTCAGAAGTCTGTGTCAAGCAGATCAATGCGTTCAAGGCCACCAGGGGCCTTGATTTAAATCGCCTAGATTTAAATCTAGGTGAAGCAGTACAAGTCTTTAATTCCAGTCAATAACAGCCAAGGGTAGAAAATTAGGCAGTTGGAAAACAGAAAACTGGTATAGAATAAGGGGGCCATATTTCAGTCAAAGCAAGCAACAGAACTCGGCAGCTTAGGCCATGTGACTCTGGCTTTAGAGTCAAGAATATAAGGTACTACTGGAAAAATTGAGACTGGTTAGCTTGAGCCAAGAAATTAATGGTGATGAAAAAGAGGCCAGCATATCTGAGGTGAAGTCTTCTGAGAAGTGTTTTCTGAGAGCACAAAGAAGGTATGTTCTAGAGATAGCCAAAGTTGTACCTCATGCAGTAGCTGGACTTTGTAATGTATAAGGTTCACCCAGGTGGTACAGGATTTTAAGGTATAAAAGGGTCATGGAGAGCTGCTGAGGTTTGGCACCGTGAGAGGCCAGATAAGACCTTTGGTGAAGGTACAGCCTCAATTGCAGTTGATGGCTCAGGACTAAAGGGGTCATGCAATGAAATCAAGGCTTGGTGCCATGAAGAAAGCCTATGAGAAGCTATTGGTGAAGCCAAGTTGCAGGAAAAGATTCCAGTATAGTACAGATGCCAGGACCATAGGATGATCACCAAGAACAGCAGCAGCAGTGGGGTGGAGTCAAACAACCAAAACCTAGAGTTCTACAGAGGACAGTGATTCATATGTGAACCAAGCCCTTCAGAGGAGCCCAGACGATCATACGTAGATACCAGACATTGGATCAAAGAGCTATAATTTTAAAGATGTCTTGAAGTCTCCACAATGTTCACGATGCCAGAGTCATAGTATATGTGATGAAAAAAGTTTCTAAGATTTAGTGGAACCAACCCATGAGGAAGAAGTTTGTTGCCATAAAAAAAAAAAAAAAAAAATGAAGAAGTTGGAGACCTGAAGACAGCTTTATTATCACACAGACACAGAGTCTGAAGTTTGTTCAGATGTTTCCTGTATAGCTCCAGGACTACAATTAAGAGACAGAATGTATCTCAGAAGACACTTTGAACTTTGGACATTTAACAGTATTGACGCTGTTGTAGATCATGGGGACTTTTTAAGTTGCAATGAATGTGTTTTGCATTATCCTATGTTTAGCTATGCCCTCCACAGACTCATGTTTTCATACAAGCCCATGGAGGCCAGGAGGTCTAATGTGCTGCTTTGATGTGCTTGACCCAGGCTGTGACAGTATACGGAGGTGTGGACTTGCTGCAGTGGGTGTGGCCTTATTGGAAGAAGTGTGTCACTGTGGGCATAGGATTTAAGACCCTCATTCTATCCCCATGGAATCCAGTCTTCTTTTGTTTGCCTTCAGATCAAGATGTAGAACCCTCAGCTCCTCCTACCTCATGCCTGCCTGGATGCTACCACGCTCCCATCTTGATAATACTGAATGTCTGAACTTGTAAGCTGGCCACAATTAAATGTTTTTCTAAGAGGTGACTTGGTCATGGTGTCCGTTCACAATAGTAAACCCTAAGACAGTACCTAAAGATGTTAGTGTCTGATGTAATCCAACTGACAGAAGGCAAATTGGTACCCAATAAAAACCTTCATTGCTAAGGATTAACATTCAAGGTGCCAGGACATACTCTGTACACTCCCAGAGGAGAAAGCAGTAATTACTATTACCAAACCACAAGCCCTGTGATCTACAACAGTGACCTGCCTAAGATATACAATGAATTATAGGCACCAACGTCATAGGGTAACGAAGAACTTTTCATTAGATTTAAGGTCTGCTCTCTAAGATGAAACCCATAATGACACTACTAAAATGGCCATGACCCTGGGACTATGTCAGTCACAGGTCTATGGGAAAACTGGATGTTATTGTTCTGCGAAGGGAACACACAGTAACTAGACTCTTAATGCATATTCCTAACTATCCTCACAGTCAGTGACTTGATCAGTCTCCATCAGGAAAAGTGTGTCTTGCCATAGACAGACTTGATACAGACACACACTAGTGCACAAGGAGCAGAGTGGGAGATTCTGGCACACTCAGTCCTAAAAATGATGTCTTCTTCACACCCTCCTCTCAAGTCTCAGAGACCTATGAGGAGGAGGAGGCAGAAACTTTTAAAGCCTGAAGTGATGTGTGGATTCCATGGAGACTGTCTTCCAGAGACACAGGACTCCTGTGAACTCACAGAGACCGTGGCAGCACTTGTAAGACCTGCACAGGCTCAAGGAGACAGTGACCCAGCCCTGAGAAGGGAGAGTAACTCATGGTCTGACCTCTAAGCAAGGAGTTATCTGTAACTGATGACTGCTGTTCAAGGAAAGACGTTTTCTGCAATGTGTAAGAAGATTCAAATGCTGATTTCTGCGTTCACTATACTTGTTTATAATCATCATTCATAGAATATGCCGGTATGATCTTCTGTAAACACCAGCTTTCCAATTGTTCCCTGAAGTGTCGATAAAGAGAAATTAACAACCAATGACTGAGCAAGGAGAGATCATGGCTGGACTTCCTCCCAGCCAGGGGAGGGAGCTGGAGAAGGGTTTATGGATTAGCCATCTACAGAGAGTCTAGGAGACACCATAAGACTGCACCTAGAGCAGGGAAAGCCTCAAACTACAATAATAAAAGCAATTTAGGCTTGGAAGCTTGGCAGAGTATCTAAGAGAATTGAAATGGATTAATATTGCTCAGCAATTCTGCCCTTTAAACATGTTAAATAAATAACTTAGAACAGTCACAGTTATTTGAGCTGGCTGGGTAAGAAGCAAACGGTAACACTTTTATTAAAAAGTCAATCAAATAGACCAAAATCTTCACAAAATAAACTATGAGAAATTTTGGGAGGAACTAAAGCCTACAGTGTTTCATCTTGTTTTGTGCTGGCTTTTTTGTTTCTTGTTTGTATGGTTTATACATGATTTTTTATTTGTTTATTTGTGTTATTTTCCTTGGAGTTTTTTATTTTGTTTTGTTTTTCAGAAAGAGAGATAAAGAACATCTTGAGTGACTGAGACATGGGGAGGATCTGGGAGGAGTTGGGGGAAGGGAGAACATGACCTAAATGTTTGCATGAAAATTTAATAAAAATATGAAAAGCAAGTATTCTAATTCTAGAATTCCAAAATACACATGCTTTCAGACTCAGAGTTCACTAGCAGTTTCACAAGACAGTGCTTATGACAGTCAGTATAAAAAAACAAGCTAAGCTTGGTGGCCCATGCCAGCGAAGCCAACAGGAAGCAGCTGAGGAACAGGTTCATCAGATGGTGACCAGCTCCACATCATGACACTGCCTCAAACACACAAGGCAGGAGAACACATAGGAACCAAACAATACCCAACACCACAGCCCGCTAAATTGCTGGGACTTTGTTAAGGATCAAGTTAGTTTAATTCATTGAATATTATTATTGAAATAAATGTTAAGTGGTAATATTGCTCACCTTTGTAATGTGGAGAGAAAGCACATACAGTAAGCACACAGGTCACGGTGTTACTAGTTGTTCTCCAGTGAAGAGGAAACTGTACATTAATTGTACTTTGACATGTCTAGAGTTTAGAACTATAATCGTTTTGTTTTATATTTATATAGATTTAATTTTATATAATAAAATAAATTCTAGAGAGAGACAAGGGGTGAAACAGATTGATAGGACAAATGTGTGTGTGTTCGTGTGTGTGTTTGTATGTAAAATTCCAAGGCATCCCTTGACATTGGACGTAAGCCTGGCAATGACTTTGGCTCTCCCTGTGAAGGTGCACATGTAACGTGTAACAACATGTTCCGGGACTGAGAAAGCAGATGCACATGGGCTTCACACAGAGACCCAGGACTCTCCTACCTGCTCACAGTCTCTAACCTAGGACTCAGCATCCAGTCTTTATACATACAAAGACAAAGAGGACAGAGAAGTGCTGCACATGAAATCTTCCCAAGGCACCAGTTGATCTGGAAAACAGAGCTTGGAGGATTCAGGGTAGAGGGAAGAGGACAGACTGATGTGCTGGAGAGGGGCAGAATCTGCAGTTTCTCCAACTCAACACTGATCATCACCAGGAGTATTTACAGGACTACACAGGACTTTACACACACACACACACACACACACAGAGAGAGAGAGAGAGAGAGAGAGAGAGAGAGAGAGAGAGAGAGAGAGAGAGAGAACCAACAACACAGACAGGAATGTCAATGGTACCTCTGTTCCCAACACGCTCCTTCACCCACTGAGTGGCTGCCACAATACTCTCTGTCTTGGTGACATCAAGGATCACTGTCTCCAGCCTGTCAGATGTCTTGCTCCTCAGCTGCTCAGCTCCCTTCTCAGTCAGACATGCAGCCAGCACCCTCATGCCTCTCCTGTCCAGCTGTCTGGCCAGCAGGTTCCCAAAGCCAGAGTCACATCCCGTGATGAAGACATACTTGTCTTGGAGATGGCTCACCATCTGCCTCTCCCTGAACCAGCGCAGGAGGGTCCACAGGCCCACCAGTGCCACCAGGTAGAGCCACATGGTTCCGAGAAGACAATTAGAGAGAATCTGAGTTAAAATGAGCCTGTCAGTTGCTCACACAGGAAGGTGTTGGCATCGAGAATGAATTCTGGCCTTCTGTCATGCAATCCTCTGCATTCCTTTTAATTATTAATACCTCAGTTCTCTGGTCTTTGGCCTGCTTTTCAATCGCAGAGATGTAATGGCCCTTGGCTACCCATATCTCACTGCCAAGGAAAACACCACTGACTATCAAATAACACAATTCTATTCTTATGATCTTTTTTTCCTGAACTCCTGTGGGAATACATGTGTGTTTCATTACACATGTCTCATGGTCTAGTTCCAGCCTCACCTTTTGTCTCTAGATTTTCTGGAGACACAAACCAGGACATTTGTATGACAAAACATAATGAAAAACAGTTTGTAACCTGCACTTGGACTCAGGACAACTTCCAGGAGCGGACAAGGAGAGCCTGTGCCCTCCTAACACAGCAGCTCCTGGGAATATAGTAGGGCCAGCCCCAAACATGGAAGGCTGACCTCAAAGGGACACAATGTGATGGGACTGGGACCCTGGACACATCATGACTCACTGAGCTGATGTGTGAGGAAATGAATTTCCTCTCTCCAGTGGCCCTTCTGCTGGCTTCCTGGATTCAAGCCAACTTGAGCAGGGATTTCTTCAGTTGATACCTCCATGTCTGCTCCCCTCTCACCTGAGCCAGAATTTCTTGTTTAATTTCCCAACAAGCCTTGCTCTGAACCTTGCTCTAGTGTGTGGAACTTTGTATCTACCTCCTGACTCTGGGGAATTCCTGCTCAGAATAAACCTGGTGCCTTCTTTTGAAAATGATGTCACATTTCCCTCACCTGACACTTCCACTACTTTCTGTCCCAACCTGTAATGAATTATACTGGCTTTATGTTCTCAAGAACCAGGTTTTTATCAGCAAGTGTCCAGGATAGATTACAGCTCTGCCTGAAGACCTGGGCTTGGTTATCAGTGAGGTATATCTGAGAATGGTGTATCTAAAGCTGACACTCTTCCTTCTCCTCTGTGCCTGACTTATCCTATAGGACTCATTGCTGCTGTCCCTTGTCCTCCTGACTCCACTACTGTCCCTCCTCCTGCTGCTTCAGAAGACACTAGGACATTCCTCATGTGGCTGTTAGTGCTCAACAGGTCGTCATAATCCTAGCTCTGAATTGCATCTTGTGAAATGTAGTGCTAGGCTTTCTTGACCAAAGTCTGTGCAGATATTGTCACTCTTTTATCTTGTATCCCCTCAACTGTGAGTTCTCTGGAGTTGTCCTTCTATGGTGATTTCCCAACTCTCTCTCCTACAGCACTTTCCATATCAAACCGGACAGTAATGGGCACTCTGGTTGGAACAAGGTCTTCTGGAACACAGCAGGATCTAGATCTAGCCCCGGAGTTTCTGGATAAAGTCAGAGAGAATAGGAAAGTGGATGTGATTCTGTTGCAGGAGGCACAGGACTGAAGAGAAAGCCTCATTGTTTCGTGAAGATTCCCTCAGTCCATCCATCCTCCTGAGATTCAGGCAGGAGCCAAATGACAGTGTCCAGCTCCTCCTCTTTCCTGTCCTGGGGGGAGTGACCTGATCTCATTCCAGACCTGATCCTGTTTGTGTGATAGGAATTGAGCAATCTCCTGGGATCAGGAGTCCAGTTCAACCCAGTAGGACGTACTTTACCCCTCAAAAAAAAAAAAAAAAAAAAAAACAGTGCATCCCACCCAACCCACCCTTTCTTCTTCATGCAAAAGAGGAGAGGTGGAACCTAGAGCCACTGCTGGAAAGGTCAGAACAAACATACTGTCAAGTTTCTAAATGTCACCTCATGAAGCTCCTACTCAGTCTTAACTGAGAACCAGAAATGAAAGTCTATTGTGTTCTATTGGTTGAGGATCTAGGATTTTTGGAATGGGACTTGGGTGTGTACAGTGCAGCCCTCGTGCTTGGATGAGTGAGACAGCCTCTTGTGGCAGCCAGAGTCCCTCTGTGTCCCTCTGAGTACACTGTGTCTTCTCCCAATGAAGAAACCTGGGTGAGGAGGAAAGGGGCCTCCTGCAGGCATGTGTCATGCAGCCTTGGACCACTCTACATGGCACTTCCTGCTGTGTACATGCTGTTCAGTCTCATCCTGGTGTTCTTGAGGCTCTGCCCATGCTTATGATGTGGCCTCGGTGCTGTTCCTTCCCCTGTGGAACCATTGTGATGCTCAGAGAGGACTGAGGTGGGTCCAGTGTCCTGACCAGCCTCCTCACAGTCTACAACCTGCAGAGATGCTGTTGGGTTTCTACAGTGTGATTTGGGTAATGATGAAGTTAGCAGGGCTAGAGGTGATGAGGTCACAGAAAACCTGTTACATAGTGAGTCATCTCGCAAAATAGATTTTAAAAAACTAAAATATAAATACAGGGTTTGGAGAAACCTGTCACCGGTTAAGAGCACTTCTTGCTCTTATGGAAAGCACAAATTCATTTCCTGTCACCCATATTGTACAGCTGAGAACTTCTTATAACCAATGGCCATCCTCTTCCTCCTCATCTCTCAAGGTACTCCCACACACATGGCACACAAGAACGTGCACATACATTCAAAGGTCCTCAAACAAACCTTGAAAAATACCCTGAGTATAATGAAAGAACAGGCACCTGATAGGGCAGAGGAATTTCTATTTTCATTAAACCAAAAATTATTGTTCATGTACAAGGTTCTTCTGTGGCTCGTCGGCCTCCATATTTCTACTCTGAGAAGAGCTGTCGAGCAACTATGTTAACCCCTCCGCAGGGCAAATCTGCACTGAGCTCAGGGTTCTCTGTCTCTTCCACACACGTTTCTCTGCTCAGCCTACTCTTGAGATTCACCAGCCTGGCAGCAGGAAGAGCCAGGTGTCACAGGCCACAGCAAGTTCCAGACCCTTGTTGCTCTTTGCAGATGTTGTCCATAAGATGAAAGACCAGTGTTGAGGAAAGCACTCTCTACACCCTGCTGGAAGAGATGGCAGTGGGACAGAGGGAAGAACATGAGAAGTGGCATGTGACAAGGACAGATGGAAAATAAGAAGAGCTTTGACATGATGGTCACTTAGTGAGTCTTATATGAAGGAACTGTTTCATAGTGGGTCTTCAGAGAAGGCATGGTCACTTAGAAAGCCTGCAGGAAAGATAAGGCTACTTACTGAGTCTTCAGGAAAGATATAGTCAGTGAATCTGTAGAGAGGGCTGGTTACTTCGTGAATCTGCAGGGAAGAGATTGGTGAACCTGAAGGCTACAGGAAAATCCTGTTCACGGACTTGTGCACAGTCTTCGGGCTCATTTGTTGTTCAGTTTTGAATGGTGAGTACTTGTTCCCACCGCAGTGGCTGGAAGGGCTGAGGCAGCCAAGAATAAGCCTGCTGGCCTCTACAAACAGATCTCAGGACATCCCCCGACCCCTGTGATCCGAACCTCGAAAGTTTAAATCACAGGGCAGCGGAGATCACTTCATAGTTTGGTCTAAAATTAAAGAGTCCAAAAAAATTCCATGATTTCAAAATAAATTTTAAAAATGGTGTCTCCATCCTCTGCTGGATTCTCACCACCAGGGACTGAACCTCGTGCATGGGGCCGACCTGAATCCATGGCAGGAGTGCTGGCATTGTTAGTGAGTCCTAGCAAACTCCAGACCATGGGCACAGGTGACTTTAGAGCACCAACACTTCCATGCAGCATAGGGGTGAAAACTAGGCACGGCTTGTGCATTTCCTGCACAGGAGGACACAGGGCAGTGCTTGGCACAAGCTGTGCCCAACCTCCTCATTTGTGTGGATCCTCACGGTTGGCTAAGATCCTCAGAGCCTGGGCAACAACCAGCAGGTTTGTATGTGAACACCGTGGCAGATTTCTTTGGCTATTTCTTTGGTCAACATCAGTCTTGATTAGTATCACAGGGAAATAGTGGGATGAAGAGTGTGGACTAAGAACCCCAGAGTAATGTCCTCCTTCTGTCTGCATTCCTACCTTCTACTGAGAAACCCTCCCTCACACTGTACCTACATCTCTCCAAGAATGCACATAGGTAAAGACTTCACAGGGCTTTCTCAGGCTTTGGAGAAGTCCAGTAGAGAATAGCATCCACAAGAAAGGTGGGCAGGTAGCTCATGGGGATGTAGAAGAGCTTGGCATCCCAACCAGCTGAGTACCGGCTGCGAGGGTGACAGGAAGTCAGGGCGTGCTCCATGCAGTCGGTCACGGAAGACAGGTCAGATTTGCAGGTGTTGTCCAGCATGTTTAGCGATGTCATATCTGTGCAGAATGAGGAATCAGGTGACATTCAGATCCCACCACTCTTGTCTGTCACCAGCACAGAGGAGAACTCTACTCTCTATGTGGGAGAATCCATGTCCCCGAATCCCCAAAGCCATGCCCAAGCCTCGCCTGAACCAGTTCCTCAGAAGGACCACAGCCAACCTTCTAGGAAGAACCATAAATAATGAACCTCCCATGTTTCTTTTTGGATCAATATGTCGTCTCCCCAACAGTTGGGGAGGGGGACCCAAGCTCATAGAAAACACTGATTCCTGGATCTGTTGTCATGAGGGGTTCACGTGAACCATAGCCTCATGTCAAGTAGCCAGGACTCCTTCGTGTGGTGTGGTGCCGCCTGCTATCAGAAGGAAGGCTACACGTGCCTCACCCCCGAGGAAGACTGCTGCCAACACTGACCGTGGATTCAGAATTCTAGACTCAAGTTGGCTGTGCTCCCCAAAATCCACTCACAGGATAATAAAAACTTCTCGCCGTAGATATTTTTTACTTCTGAGCTGGCTTTGTCCCAGGTCATCTTGGTGTTTAGTGATAGATTGTCACTACTTGTCATACAAGTCTTGAAGCCTCCAGGCTCTATGATCGCCACCTTCACCCCAAAATAGGAGAGCTCCCTCCTGCAAGACAGACAGGTGTGCAGGGTTTCAGAGGACTTTCTGTGAGAAAACTCCCAGTAAGAGTACAGCTGCATGCCAACAGGAGTCTGTGGTAAGCATCTGGGATGTGCAGCACATGGGGAGGAAGCTTAGGATGAGGTTCAGGCATCTCCTCTGTGCTTCTAATTTCACACGAGTATTTGGCTGGTGTATCTCACTGGCCTAAAGATAGACTCCAGGTAAGACTTCTCAATGGTCATCACATGTAAAGGGTCTCCATCCTTGCCCAAGTCACCTCCACCTTACTCTTAGTTTCACAGCGTCCCCAAGCCCATCCCAGGAGCCTCACAGGCCAGCTCCCTGCTGGTTCCTTTTGGCATCTTCCTCAAACCTCACATCATAGTCAGCCTGCACTCCGAAGATGAGGGGTTACCTGGCCCAAATGACTCAACCTCTTCCATCTGCCTTGACAAGTTCATAATATACATCCTTGCCCGTGGCCCTCAGACTCCCTACGAGCCTGCGTGCACTCAGCTGCTTGGCATCCTCCTGTCTTTGGTCAAGTAGGGGCCAGCAGCTTGCTCTATCAGTTAATGTTCACACAGAGCCTCAGGTGGATTGATTTTCACAGCAGCCTTCCTAACAAGGCTGCGAAGTTCCTGTTTGGACCCTTCCTGTAGGACCAAAAGTCTGATAACTATTCTCTCACCAGTGATTAACTGGGAATAACCACTCCAAAAGATGCCACGGTCCCCTTCTGCCCTGGACTTTCAAGTTCCCAGTTGCCAGAGTTTTTAAGGTCAGGGGGAAAACCTTGTGTTTCTACAATGAGTTGACTGTAGACTTCTGTGAGTCTAGAAAGTACCTACTGGACTGAAAGAGATGTGCAGCCTACTTCAAGGACTGCTCAAGTTGAATATCACTAAAGGTTAAGGGTCCAGACTCTGCCCAAATTACCTCAGGTCCAAATCTACCTCAAAAACCATTCCAATTGTGCCTCTGCCTCCAGACTATTAACTGACCTCACTAGGTATGATGAATCTGTATGAGTTCAAGGCCAGTCTGGTCTACCTAGTGAATTTCTGGACAGCCAAGATTCCATGGTGAGACTGTGTCTTAAACAAACAAAAACAATAACTGACCTCATGTCTCATTCCTGCTCCAACTATACAGAGGAGAAGATGTTTCCCACCTCCAACAAAGAGAAGGTAAGAGAGTCCACAAACCAGGATAGGCTCTATTTATAAATATATTTATATATTAAATGTATATATATATATATATATATATATATGTATATATATATATATATATATATACTTAAGATTGATTTCATCACAGATGGTTGTCAGCCACCATGTGGTCCCTGAGACTTGAACTCAGGACCTCTGGAAGAGCAGCCAACTCTCTTTACTTCTGAGCCATCTCTCCAGCCCCGTGATGGGGACTTAAAGACTGTTATTAACTAAACACCCTCAGAGACCCTTTCCCTATCCAGTACCTGAGGGAGTCTGAGAAGGCCTCTACACCATACTTGGAGATGCAGTAACCACCACCAATAATAGACACTCGGCCCATGACGCTGGAGACGTTGACCACACGGCCCCTCGCCTTCCTCACTAAGGGCAGCAGGCTCAGAGTCACCTCGATCATGCCCAACAGGTTCACATCCAGTACACGTGTAAAGTCCTGTTTGTTCAACCACTCATTAGGACACGAGGGGGTAGAGATGCCAGCGTTGTTGACCAGGCCCCAGAGTCCTGGGGACAGTGGAAAGAGAGAGTCACACATCACAGGTTTAGTTATGGATGAAATGTACATTCAACAAGGTAAGACCACCATGACACATGTACTGGAGAATAGGATGCAGGGAATAAGAGCATGGTGTCACCAGGACTGGGAACTCATGCCAGAGACTGCAGGATCACAGCGTGAATACCTCCATTCTTTAAGTCTTTGTGGCCCAGATCCTGCCTGGGGATCAGCCAGCAGACCTCTCTTCCTTTCTAAGTTTAAGAACAGATTTTGGAGACATGGTCACCTCTGCTCATCTGGAGACCATGAAAATGTGTTTTGCAGATTGATGCCATCCTTGTAGATATTTATTCTTTCCTTTGTTTCTTCAGAGTTCTCTGAGCATGTCACACACTGCTGCTTTTAGGAGAAGGGGTCTGGAGCTATGCCGTACTGTGCACAGTGCTTGCCTCCCGAGCCTAAGGACCTGAGTTTGAGCTCACAAATCACCTTAAAAGCTGAGAGTGGTGGTTGCTTGTAATCCCAGAACAGGAGTCTACTAGCCCAATAGCTCAGATAAATTTGTGAATCACAGGAGGGAGATCTTTTCAAAAACAAGTTAAAAAATGGCACAAAACCAAAGGAGACAGTGCCCCCACCTGTCTTCAGGCCCACACACCTTGACACATCCAGCATCAATACTGAGAAACTGTGACATGCTTATAAAAGACAAGGCTGACCTGAAGGAGTAGACAATGTTACAGCAGAGCCTCCCCTTCCTCCTCAGAAAACAGAGCCCTCTTCTTCCCACTCACCCATGAGACACAGACTTGTGTCTGTTGAGTTGCTAAAGCTACAGCTCCTCAGTAAGTCCTGTGGCCCTCAGCAACATTTCTTCACTTTTAACCACTGTGCAGGGTTAGCCGGGGGCTAAGTGATTTATGGCAATTGTGGTGTTAATTTTGAAAAATTTGCCCAAAAGCCATAGGCCCTATCAGTCCAAAATCAGACCTTCCCCTTTTAGAGATGTAAACCACTTAACCAAGACACTTTACTCTTAGGATTCTAAAACGTGCTTTCTAAAACTGCTTACTAGAATAGTGCTTATGAGCATAAACACAGGAAACAAACTGGGGTGGTGGCACATACCTGCAATCCCCATACAAAGGGGGCTGAGGCAGAAAAATCATGAGTTCAAGGCCAACTCTGTATGGAGAGTCTGCCTCATGGCTGGCAGTAATGGCGCACACAGGCAGAAGCAGGTAGACTATGGAGTTTGAGCCAACCTGGTCTACATAGTGAGTTCCAGGACAGCCTGGGCTATAAAGATAAAATCTGTCTTACCAAAAAAAAAAAAAAAAAAGTAAACATAAATGTCCCAAACAATCAAAGCTTCTGACTCCAAGGTTAAATTAGTGGGGATTTGTTAAAAGTTAGAATTTTCTATTTCATTAAATATTAACATTCAAAGAAATGTTATTGAAGTGGCAAAAAAAAAAAAAAAACCCTCACCTTTTAAAGTGAAAAGAATGTGTCCATTTTTAAACTGTAACTAGTCTTTATCACTGGGTGATGAATTACAGACCATGAATTGCAGGTTAACTGCTCTTTCCTCCTCTAGTATTTTAAACAGTGACCATGTTTTCAATTTATTCTTAGACTTCTTTAAACCACTCTCTTTCCCCCTACTACTAAAATATTCAAAGAGGAGCAGCCCACTTCCTAGTATTTAGTCTCCCACGTCGGTCCCTAAGCTGGTCTGGCCTGCTCTGTACACAGAACAGTCTTGTCTCTCTTCCCAGAGGACACAGCTGACAGGTAAGAGCAGGTACAGGGCTGACTCAGGAGACCCACCCCAGCGTGGCTCCAGATGTTCTGTGAACACAGCCCAGGGCCGAGTCCCATCCTCTGCCCTGCTCTATTCTGACACTCAGTTTCCAGACATTTAGATTCTCCACATAGAAAAGATGGCAGGGCACAGACAGAGGTGTGAGAGGGTGAGTCCTCACCAGGGCACCTTCCTACCAAGACCAGAGCTCTTGGGAGACAGGAGGTAGGGCTGGAGAGAGAGAGGGTTCAGGTGGTGTGCTGGGTTAGCCCCCCCAAACCCCATTAGGAATCTGGCCAGGGAAGAAGCTGGGGAGGTGTCCTTCAAACAGGGAGACAAACCAACAACACAGACAGGAATGTCAACGGTACCTCTGTTCCCAACACGCTCCTTCACCCACTGAGTGGCTGCCACAATACTCTCTGTCTTGGTGACATCAAGGATCACTGTCTCCAGCCTGTCAGATGTCTTGCTCCTCAGCTGCTCGGCTCCCTTCTCAGTCAGACATGCAGCCAGCACCCTCATGCCTCTCCTGTCCAGCTGTCTGGCCAGCAGGTTCCCAAAGCCAGAGTCACAGCCTGTGATGAAGACATACTTGTCTTGGAGATGGCTCACCACCTGCCTCTCCCTGAACCAGCGCAGGAGGTTCCACAGGCCCACCAGTGCCACCAGGTAGAGCCACATGGTTTACACAGCTGCTTTCAGGAGAAAATGAGCCTGCCCTGCCTTCAGATGAGAGAAGTAGGAATGTAAAAGACTGGTAGGCAGCGTAGCCTACAGGCTTCTGGCAAGTATGACTGTTGTTCCTCTATGAATGTCTCTCTCTAGAACTTTATTTTCTTCTATTATTTTTCTAATCCTGCTCCACTTTTCCAGTCCTCAGGTTGATTTTCCATGCTGATAAGCAAATACCCTTGGGTACCTCCCACTTTAAGAGAAAAAAAAAAGGCGCTTCTCTAATTGGCCCATTCTTTTCTGCCCTCTTAAGCACATGAGATCCAGCTAAGCGTAATGACTCATGCCCCACATCCGTCCAGATCCAGGCTCAAACTCTCCGTGTGCCCATGGCCCCATCTGAACATGGGTAGAACACTATTGCAAATGTAACCTTGGACTCTAGACAAATTTACAACGTTTCTCAACACTCATTTCCTCAGCAGACTAAATCTCTGTCACCCCTTGCAGGAAAGGCCACAAGAGAGACCAAGAAGGCATTAGTTGCCTTTCCAGAGTAATATTTTTCTGGGATTGGGGAATGAAGGTCACCAAACGTGGCATCTGACCTCAAAGATAATCCGTCCTGGTTTGCTTCCTATTGCTGTGATAAGCACAATGGCCAATGCAGCTCGTGTGGAGGGAAGTGTGTATTTAATTCTATTTATGGTCTGTCATGAAGAAACCTGGAGGCAGACACTGAAACAGAGGCTGTGGAAGAACACCTTTGATTGGCTTGCTTTTCATAGCTTACACAGCCTGCTTTCGTACTCCAACAGCCATGGGTGGTACAACCTGCAGTGAGCTGGGCCCTCCCATTTCAGTCACTAGCCAAGAAAGTACCTTACAGCCAATCTGACGGTAGCATTTTCTCAGGTGTGGTTCCTCAATCCAGATAACTCCAGCTTGTGTCAAGTTGGCAAAGAACTGCACAGGACATAAAGCAGGAAGGGAAAGAGATGGGTTCTGGGAATGGACATGAATTAAACTCCCAGAACTACTGGCAGAGAAGAGAATGATTTGGATAAGCCCTTCCCCAACTGCACGGGCTTAGCTAAACATGACTGAGCCATACTGAGCTCTAAGAATCATGACTGCTTCAGATTAAGATCGAGCCAATTTTTTCTACACTGTTTCCCAGGAAAAATGTAAATTAACAAATGCTTCAAGCACCATGTTGAGGTTTGCCATAGGGTGCTGCGCCAGGGACCTGCCTGGCACTGGTTCTGGTTCCAAATCCCTCTCAGCTAGAGTGAAGACACTTGGGTACCAACCCTCTTTCTGACACATAATCCACAGGGATCCAGCTGTTCTTGTGGCTTTGAGGGTGGATGAGATACGCTTAGAATTTGAGGATGCTATCCACCATGACAGCAAAAGCAGGATATGGCTGGCCATATTGTTCTTCAGGAAGCAGAGAGGACTGAATGCCAAGGGTATAGCTGCCCTCTCATTTTTGTATTTGGTTCAAGACTCCAGTTACAGGGTGGTGCTACCACTCTATTGAAATGTCCTCACAAACACACCAGGAAGTTTATCCCCTCAGTGATTCTAAGCCCTGCCATACTAGAGTTTAACTACCACAATCTCCCAGTTCAAAACTCACTCTAATGGTTTGAACCTAGAATGTCTCCATCTGAGCTCTTGTTCTAAATACCGGCTGAGGAAGCTAAGGAGTTTTTAGGAGATGAGACTGGCAGGGGAAAGATGGTCACTAGGTGTGGTAGCATTTGTAGGTTATAACTCCCACCCTCTATTCTGGACCTAGTCCCTCTTGCTTCCTGGTATCCCACAAGGTAAAGGACAAGGAACGGTGGCTCTGCTGTGGTTTCCCCACACCAACAAACTGAGTGCCCTGTAACGGTGAGTCAAAATAAACTTTCTCCCCTAAAGTGTATGTGCCAGATATTTTGGTCACAATATCACAGAAGGAGCTAATACACACTTGAAGTGCTCCTTACCCTGTCTGCCTTTTTTTTTTTCTTAGACTTCACAGCACCTGGGAGCTGGTCCTCATGGACTAAGGCTTGGTTGTTGCCACAGTATCGACCTTGGATGCCACCACTGTCCTCTTCCTTACTGATCTGGGACTTTCTTGCACACACACCTAGATTCCTCAGACACTCTAAAAACAGAAAGCCTCAGTTGAACAAGGACCTAAACTTAGGCTAGGCACCAAGAACTGGGAAGGTGTGTATATATCCTGGCAGGACACTTAGGAAGGCATTTTCCCCCCAGGAGACATGAGACAGAGTTAGAGTTTGTATCCTCTAGGACCATCCATGGGGAGTTCTGGGATGGGGAACAGGATGCCACATCCCACAGGAGACAGATGAGGAGTCAGGGAGCTAAAGGAGAGAGAAGACAGAGACAGAAGCCAGGAGTTCATGACTGGCTTCTCTACTGCATGTTTACCCAATGTTCTTTTAATTAGGGGAAGATGAAGATTTTGCTGAGGGACGAGACACCAGTGTCTGGGGTTACAGGGATTACTCAGTAATTAAGAGCACTTGCTGCTCTTTCAGAGGACCCAAATTCAGTAGCCAGCACCCATCTTGAGTGGCTTGCGGCCCTTACAATACCGCCTTCTAGCCTGTTTGGGTACCCAGTGTACCTACATGTCTTAGTCAGGGTTTCTATTCCTGCACAAAACATCATGACCAAGAAGCAAATTGGGGAGGAAAGGGTGTATTCAGCTTACACTTCCACATTGCTGTTCATCACAAAAGGAAGTCAGGACTGGAACTCAAGCAGGTCAGGAAGCAGGAGCTGATGCAGAGGCCATGGAGGGATGTTACTTACTGGCTTGCTTCCCCTGGCTTGCTCAGCCTGCTTTCTTCTAGAACTCAGGTCTACCAACCCAAGGATGGCACCACCCAAATGGGCTGGGCCCTTCCCCTGGATCACTAGTTGAGAAAATGCCTTACAGTTGGATCTCATGGAGGCATTTCCTCAGCTGAGGCTCCTTTCTCTGGGATAACTCCAGCTGTGTCAAGTTGATACAAAACCAGCCAGTACACCACACATACAGATAAAGAAACAGTACAGCCAAGACAGTAAGGCAGGGGAGCGAGGTCTTTATCTCATGGCACCCATACAATATGACTGGACTGTGACCCAGTCTCTGATCTACTGAACTATATCTGGTCTTTTTCCCTAGGAAAAGTGGTCTGGGAAGGGAGTGAGGGTCTTGGGGGGCCTTGGAGGGCCTGGGTGCTTTAGACTTCTTTATCAATGTGGCTTTCTTTTCTTTAGGGAAAGCTCTTGATTTGCAGCCTCAGGTGGAGCCTTGCACACTATCCGGTCTGTGTCTATCAGAAAGACCTTACGGGGTCCACAGCTCTGGAACATCCCTTTGGAGGCAGACCTGGAGCATGATTTCATTTGACTAAAGGCCCATGGGCGGCGTTCTGGGTGTGATAAATGCTAGAGCTTTGATGGGCTTAGAGAGCCCAGGGGATGCAATCTAACAACCATCAACTGTGTTTTTTAAGCTCCTGCCCACAAGAAGCAGATGATGTTCCATTCCCACCCGTATTTCATACTTTGTCTGATGATGTGAGATTACTTACAGCCTCCATTTTGTTCCTCTTAATAAGGAAGAGAAATCTAGATGAATTCAGCAAGTCCTCCAGACTCTAACTTTTGGGGAGTCAAAGTGTTATGAAATATAAATGCGGCAGGGGTACCTGGTGGACCAGGTGTGTCTGTGTTTGTATGTCGGGGGTGGGGTAGAGAAACCTGTTATACCTGGGCGGGGGTGGGAAGCAGTGAAGTAAGCAATTGCTAGGTCCCTGAGGGCAGCCCAGTGAGATCACCTGTAAGCTTACACTAAGACTCTGTTCTTTGCGAAATGGTGGAAACAGAAATCGAAGGCCACGGGAAGTACTGGAGAATTCAGGAAAAACTTCTGTTCCCAGGAACTGAAAAGCTCTGGAGTCAGCAAGGAGCTGTCAACACGTCCGCGGAACAGCTGGAGGAGGTTGAGAATGAAGTAGAGCCGGGGGAGGGATGGGAACGGAAAGAGGGTGCAAAGGTGGAGTGGAGCATGCTGGGAGATTTCTGGGTGGTATCTTCAAGGGGGGAAGCTGGTATCTGGCGCCTTTTGGGTCTCTTTATCATCGTAAGCTTCCTTTTCCTTAGTCTGGAGTTGCACTTTCCCTTTTCCGCTGAGGAAGCAGAGAGAGAAAGTAAGCAGAAGTCCTTCACCTTGTAGAAGGAGGTGGAAGGGATGCAAAGCAATTCACCTCTCTTCCGCAGACACCTCGAACCCACCGGTATGTGACATGGAGATTTCCCAGGATTTCTAGGGCGGAGTCACCTCCAGAAGTAACTATCCAACTCTGTCTTTTCACCCTAGCTGGTGTCTATGGACAGCCGGGTTTTTTGTTTGTTTTTTAACATTTGAACATCTTGAACTCCTTTGAGAATCTAAGGGAAGTCCTGATTTAAAAAAAAAAAAAAAAATGTACCCAGCAGACAAAATCTGTGTATGCAGACAGTGCTTTGTGGGGCTTGTGTCTGAAGCCACGGCTAACAACCCATACAGGACTATTGAACTGCTGGCAATGTGACCTGGGCCTCTCAGTGTGGGGTCTCACCTGTGATAACATTCCTAAGTTTCATGAGATAATGTTCTTTACAGCTGTGTCAAAAAAAAAAAAAAATGGTGACTACTCAGTTAATGTTGGCTGCTTGTGTCACATCTGTTCTGTGGTGACATGGTGACCTCTGGGAATGTTCTCACCCTTCCACATGAGCTCTGTAACTCGGACAACTAATTAGAGGAGGAAGCTGTTTAAGGGTGGCTGCTCAGTGAGAAGACCAGAAAGGGTGGCTTCTGGGCTCATGACAATTTCTATTTACTGACTCCTGTACTTCTTGGAGGGAAGCATCTGATCCTACCAACCAAACAAACAAACAAATGGATACTCTGAAAACTTAGCTGACATGTCTGATGTTGCACAGGGGGCAGTCATACTGAAATCAGGCCTGATCGCCAAGCTGCTGTTTGAACTGAGCACAAAGAGCCAAGAACACAGGGAGGCAGGGAGCGTTCTTTGGGGGAACCTGAGGACAAATAGCTTCTGAGACCAGGCTTAGCTTTTCACCGAGGGTCTCAGCCTGGGTAGTGTAAGTTTGTTGCCAAACTCTTCAGAGCTGACCTTTCCACTATACACCTGCCTCTGACACATGGGCCAGGTGACTCAGGGAGGATCTGGAACAGCTTGTCTCAGCCTTTCTGCCAGGCCAAGGCCAACCCTGAGATGCTGCCAGCCTGTATCTATGCTTCTCAGTATCTCTCTGCTCCTGCCTTCCTTCCTCTGCAATGTTGATTATAGTGTCTTGTCTATACTTTTTTTTTTTTTTAAGTGTAGTTAGGCAGGGAGGGAGAAAGATTTCCAGGAATTGTTTCAAGGTGGCTGCTCCTGCTGCTGAAGACAAACTGCATGCCTCGGGCTGGCAAAAAGCCTAGTTGCACACACACACACACACACACACACACACACACACACACACACTTGCACATGGACACACATGGAAGAGGGGGGAAAAATCTAACCTGAAAGCTTCAGAATTCTCTCGCTCATTCCTTCCTAAAGGAACAGTTGTCCCTCCTGAGTCTGTCTCCCTCTTGCTGCAAATGCAAAGATTAAGAAGGGAAGGAAGGAAGGAGGGGCCAGCTCGCAGAGAGGCAAGGCTGAAGGGGTGAAGAGATGATGTCTTTGCCTGTGAGGGGAAACTCAGCACCACTAAAATACCACAGAATAGTCAAGGTGTGTGGTCCATATGGAAATACCAGAGAAAGGGCTTCCTTTAAAGGAGGCATGGTTCAGCAGAGGCCCTGCCTGAGAGAGAGAGAGAAATTGGGGGAGTACACCCTCACTGGTGGGGGATCCTAAGACAAGAGGAATGAAGGCTGTGTGTACAAGAGCAAAGAGATGCAGAACTGTTTGAGAAGTTAAGCCTCGGTTCATATTCTCATAGCTCAGGACAGAGTTCTTCATTTACAATTAAACTGGGAAAACAGCAAAATTAGGGCTGGCCATGATGGTGCACAGTTACAGCCCCAGTACTAGGAAAGCAGAAGATCACAAGTTCAAGGCTCACCTGTGCTACATACTGCTTCCCAGACCAGCCTAAGCTACAAGGAGACACAGCCTCTGACAAGGAAAAGAGCAGGTGGCCTGTGAGTAAGAAGCCATGAGGGCCTGAGTTTACCTGTAATTCCCCTGAAATGCTGGGGTTGGGGAGCAGAGACAGGAGGCTTGTTAATCATCTGAGAGGGGAATTTCAAGTCCAGTGAACTATACCGTCAAAAATTAAAAATAAAGAAATAAAGTGAGGTTGGAGAGATGGCTCATCAGTTAAGAGAGCTCAATGCTCTTCCAGGAGATGGGTTGGAAGCATCTATGTGTAGTGGTTCACAACCACATGTAACTCCAGCTCCAGGGGATCCGCCACCCTCTTCTGGCCTTCAAGGACACTCACAAACATGTGGCACATACTTGCACAGACATACAAACACCTACAATTAAAAATAAAGCCATTTAAAATATGTAAGAAAATAAAGTGAAGAGCAATAGAGACGGAGATAGTTGACACTGATCCCTGGCTTCTGCAGACACACATGCACGCACACACACACACACACACACACAGAGAGAGAGAGAGAGAGAGAGAGAGAGAGAGAGAGAGAGAGAGAGAGAGAGAACGGGGTAGAGAAAAAGACAAGATGTCTTGACTTTCTTTTGCTGAACCATCACAACTTAGGGAGGAAAGGGTTAATTTGGATTAAGCTTCTACATCTTAGTCCATCACTGAAGGAAGTCAGGACAGAAAGTCAAATAAGGCTGGAACTCGGAGGCAGGAGCTGGTGCAGAGGCCATGAAGTGGTACTGCTTACTGGCTTGCTCAGCCTGCCTTCTTATAAAACCCAGGATCACCAGCCCAGAGATGTCACCACCCACCGTGGGCTGTGCCCTTCCCCATTGATCACTAATTAAGAATATGCCTTAGAACCAGATCTTATGGAGACATTTTCTCAACTGAGGCTCCCTCCTTTCAGATCACACTAGCTTGTGTTAAGTTGACATACAACTAGCCAGCACAGCACATGCCGAAATGTCGTTGACCTATACAGTTTAAGATGATTAATTTGGGGGCTGGGGAGATGGTTAAGCAGCTAAGAACACGTGCTGCTCTTTCAGAGGACCTGATTTGGTTCCCAATATCCACATGGAGTGACTCAAAACTGCCTGTATCTCTGGCTCCATGGATCTAACACCCTCTTCTGGACTCTTAGGCACCAACATACACATAAACAAATATCTTCAAGATGGCTAATTTTGTATGAGGATTTCAGTCCCATAAACCTACCTTTAATTCCATGCAGTCAGCACACCCTTCTCTGTACATCCTGCAAAACACAGACCTGGGTCCAGACGGTCTGCCGTGTGCCTGGTGTAAGACAGCTGAATTCTGGGCCCCAAAGTGTTGGGAAGCTCCCCACAGCAGCAGACGTCTGGCTACAAAATAGAGGCTGTAGAAGTAGGGGGCTATGACCATGAAAGGGACCACAACGAACCCCAGAGTGACTGCAGGGTGGTTTTGTCCTTGTCACTCCAGACACACAGGAGAGTGGAACTCTAAGCCTTCAGGAGAAATGAAAGCATGCATTTCTGTTCATATAAGAAATTTGCCCTGGGGGCTAGAGAGACGGCTTGACAGTTAAGAGCACTGTTGCTCTTGCAGAAGACTCGGGCTTGGTTCCCAGCACTCATGTGATGGCTCACAACCATCCACAACTCCAGTTGCAGGAGATCCAACCTCCTCTGACTTCCCCAAACGTGGTACTTGTGTATACATGCGGGAAAAATAAACTCACACACATAAAATAAATCTTAATCTTTTAATTAAAGGAGAAAGAAATTTGCCATGAGGTTTTGTTTTGTTTTATTTTTTTTGTTGTTCTTTTGTTTTGTTTCTGTTTTTGCCTTGAGGTCTCACAACATCCCTTTTACTAGATACCGAGGCTGCCACATTTTGCAGAGGTGAAAATTGAGACTTAAGGAGGAAAATCCGTAAAGCTACTGAGTCTGGGTTTCAACACTTGCAGCTTAACCACCTCCTCACTCCCATCCCTCACACACACACACATACACACACACACACACACACACACACACACACACACACACAGAGTCGGATGTCCGTCCCCTTTGACTGGGTTGGAAGAATACAGGAAAAACCCCAGCCTTCTCCCACAGAGCCTCAGCCTGTGACAGCTACTTCCCGCTGGCAAGCAGAGCTGCCTGCAGCCAGCCACAGAGCCTGCTCCACAAAGCTGTCTCTGCAGCCTCCTGGCAGCTAACAGCCCCATCCACAGGTTCCCCAGGACAGGTGCTCCCAAGAGAAACCCAGGTGAGTGCTGTTTTCGCCCTCAGAAGATAGCAGGCAAGGACTGGAGAAAACTGGCTTTCCCATAAGATCCAAAGACTCCCCCTCCAGGGGCAGCTCAGAGGTTCGAGGGGTGGGTGGGTGTCTGTCTGTGTGTCTGTGAATCCCAAACCTATGACCAAATAGCAAAGCAGAGCAGGAGCCCCTAATGAAAATTACACTAAAGTAGTCAAGTCTCAAGAGGGAGGGGGAGGTAGAGCCCACTGAGGCAGCTGGGATTGCTGATGCTGGGAAGAAACCCTGTTGGTGTATGTAACACGGATTTGTTACAAAATGTCTGCTCTTGAGTCAACCTTACCATAGTTTGAGTCCTAAACATGCTTTTCTCATCTCGACAGCCAGTTCCCCTAGGCTCCGAGGGCCCTGAGGCTTTTAGTTTGGGGGAATAGAGGCTGCCTTCTCAGGGACCCTCTCTTCTTTCCAACAGACACTAGCTAGCCCTCATGTCAGTCATACCCAGCCCCAGTCCTGTCTTCACCTTGGCACCTGACAATGACTTTATAGAGATTCACAACTGGACAGAGCTGCTCCACTTCTTCAACCAAACCCTTTCCGATTGCCACGTGGAACTCAATGAGAACGCCAAACAGGTGATCCTCTTCGTCTTCTACCTGGCCATCTTTGTGGTTGGGTTGGTGGAGAACGTCCTGGTGATCTGTGTCAACTGCCGCCGCTCTGGCCGGGTGGGGATGCTGAGCCTGTACATCCTCAACATGGCCATCGCGGACCTGGGCATCATCCTGTCTCTGCCTGTTTGGATGCTGGAGGTCATGCTGGAGTACACCTGGCTCTGGGGCAGCTTTTCCTGTCGCTTCATTCATTATTTCTACCTTGTCAACATGTACAGCAGCATCTTCTTCCTCACGTGCCTCAGCATTGACCGCTACGTCACCCTCACCAATACCTCTCCCTCCTGGCAGCGCCACCAGCACCGAGTACGGAGGGCCGTGTGCGCAGGCGTCTGGGTTCTCTCCGCCATCATCCCACTGCCTGAGGTGGTACATATCCAGCTGCTGGATGGCTCCGAACCCATGTGCCTCTTCCTAGCACCTTTTGAAACGTACAGCGCCTGGGCCCTGGCAGTGGCCCTGTCCGCTACCATCCTGGGCTTCCTGCTGCCTTTTCCTCTCATCGCAGTGTTCAACATCCTGTTAGCCTGCCGGCTTCGGAGGCAAGGGCAGACAGAGAGCAGGCGCCACTGCCTGTTGATGTGGGCTTACATAGTTGTCTTTGTCATCTGCTGGCTGCCCTACCACGTGACTATGCTGCTGCTCACTCTGCATGCGACCCACGCCATCTTCCACTGCCACCTGGTTAACCTTCTCTACTTCTTCTACGAAATCATTGACTGCTTCGCCATGCTGCACTGTGTCGCCAACCCCATCCTCTACAACTTTCTCAGCCCGAGCTTCCGGGGCCGACTGCTGAGCCTTGTGGTCCGTTACCTTCCCAAGGAGCAGGCCCGGGCGGCAGGCGGTCGGGCCTCCTCTTCGTCTTCCACCCAGCACTCCATCATCATTACCAAAGAGGGCAGCATGCCCGCTGCAGCGAATCTCCACACCCACCCCATCCGAAATGTCCAGGCGTCCTCTCTGCCTCCAAACACCTCACCTGCACTCTGCAATTCCGTGACCAGCTGAGGTAGAAGCTAGCTCCTTCCACCAATAACAAAGTTCAGAGGGTCATGCGAGACGTCTGTGGGAGGGGGTGGGAAGGACTGGCCTGTTCAGGGTCAATTTTAAGTATATCAAAATGTTGCCATGGGGAGGGAGAAGGTTCGGGAAGGACAGAGAATGGGTCTTTCCTTAATGTTATACTATTTGTTTGGGTACTGATGTTTAAGGAAGCCACACAGGTGGAGCAGGGAGGCGAAATAAATAAATCAGACACCTGTGCCGGAAATCTCTGAGAACTGTGTCCCTCCAGCTGGGTTGGGGAAGGCGGAGAGGCTAAGGGATGCTCCGCAGAGGGAACTAGCTGCCCTTGTTTCATAAATCACCCCCCGGGGGGGGGGCGCCAGCCACACAGGAACCTCACAAAACTTTCCCTTTGTGTTTGTCTCCCTGTTGATATTCCAGCTCACTGTGCAAGTTGTTGGGACAAAAGGTCAGAGGCCAAGGACCCAGGAGGCTCCAGCAGGACGTTCCCTAGCAGTGCCTCATCCCTAACCCTGAGTTCCATAAATCGAGGGGGTGGGGACTGCGGCCTGCAAGCTGGGTCTTGGGCAAGCAGCAGGCAGCTGGCTCAGCAGGATGGTCCCTCCACCCAGTCATCCAGGAAATGTGGCTCCATTTCCTTGTGGTATCCTCCCCTCCCCCCACCCATCCTGCTCCCTCCTCCCCCAAAGCAGAGGCCTCCTCACTGAGGACCTCTCTCCTAGGGAGACACAGCCACCAGTAATCCAATCCCCATTTTAATTTTTTAAATATTTATTTATTATATATAAGCATACTGTATGTCTTCAGACACACCAGAAGAGGGCACCAGATTTCATTATCGGTGGTTGTTGACCACCATGTGGTTGCTGGGAATTGAACTCAGGACCTCTGAAAGAGCAGTCAGTGCTCTTAACCACTGAGCCATCTCTCCAGCCCCCACTCCCCTGCCCAGCGAGTTGTCTATTAAAACTACAGAAAGAAAAGATATCCTCTTGGTAACAAGTGGGTCCCCTGGCAATGGCTTTTACCAGACTTGGGAAACTAGGGCTGGGAATGTGAAGGACTCAAACACATAAGGTTTAGACTGTAGCTTCTGCCTTCTGTGTCCGTGGCCTCTGGAGACCACAGTCTGCTCTGGTAAATGGGGCCTCCACACTTTCCTCCTATCTGTCTCCCTGGCTCTCCCGCCAGCAGTGCACCTGGAATGTGTGTGTGTGTGTGTGTGTGTGTGTGTGTGTGTGTGTGTGTGTGTGTGTGTGTGTGTAGATACATGTGCAGGTGTGTGAATGTGCAGACCAAACCCAAAGGCCAACAGCAGATGCCTTCCTCAATGGCTCTCCAACTTCTATTCTGATAGGGTCTCACTGAACCTCGAGCTCACCGGCTGGTGGGCCAGCGTTACAAATGTGTATCACTACCATGCCCACTGTGGGTACTCCTGTGTGTGGCAGACACTTTACTGAGCCACCTCCCTAACAACCTGGAAGGCTTAACAACTACTCAACTAGAAACCACTTTTGTGGGCCCTCTTCTGGTGTGTCTGAGGACAGCAACAGTGTGCTCACATACATAAATATGAAAGAAACCACTTTTGCTATTAGAAACCTCAGCCTGTACTTACCAGACAAATCCCTCCCATGTTCCATAGTGGGTGCACCCTGGGTCTATCAAACATGAAGAGGGAAAGAGGGTCTTGAGTCCTGGGAAGTTCAGTAGCACAGCTGAAGTCTTAGTTGCTGCTTAAGGTACAGTACAAACTTAACCAGATGATGCAGAGATTACATTGAAAAGGCCTTTCTCACTTGTCCCCACACAGTGCAAGCTAAGCTTTGATGCCCATGTGTCTGATGTGAGCTTTGTTTACATCTTATGCATAGATGACCGCAGAGGCCTCGTCCCTGAGACCAGGTATCATCACCAGATGAATCTGAGGGCCTGTGCACCCGTGGAAGGGATAGACAGACAGACAGACATACTGGCTACAAGCCTGTTCATGTCAACAGATGATTGATTGGCCAGGCGTTGGGTCTTAGCTGAGCTCTGAGACCAAACAGACCACAGGCCCGTGTTCTCTGAGGGACTAGTTTCTACCTGACAAACAAGGCTTCTTCCCCTGTCACCTCCTGCTCAGACGCACCACTCCACCAAGAACCCTTGGCTCCCGAGCTCGGGCTGAGACCACTGCAGAGGCTCACTGTCCTCCACATCTGACAGATCACCTCAAGGTTTTCCCTGAAACACTGAGTCTTTGACCTCATTTCCCACTAAAAATCAGTCAACAAGCCGGTTCTGGGAAATTCCAGCCCCAGGGAAACAGTGTGTTGACTGAAAGAGTCCTGGCATCTGCTGGGCTGATGTGAGCTCAGGAGGGCACTGGAGGCAGATGTGTGTGGACGTGGAAAAGGAACTCTCACTTCAGATTTCTTTTTCCTCTGTCTCTCTTTTTTTTTATTCTAAATAAAAACCACACTTTGTGCTGAACAATGGAATATAAAAGAATCAGATGTACGAGTTTAGACGTCTACCATTTGGGGGAAAAGGTTTACAAAATATACAAAACTTTACAGCAGATAGTAAACACTTAAATATTAGGAGGTCAGTACTTCTTAACTTAATGGAAGGACTTAGACAGCGACGACTTCTTTGCTTCACGAGAGATTTGAGCTACTCCAGGTGGGGTGGGTGGGGACTGGCAGAGGGGAAATGTCAGGATCACTGCCACGGGGGCCATCTTCTTTGACTTTGATCATGACAGATCATCACACTGAGAGGGAGGCTGTGCACCTGCTTTCTGTCTCACCTGATGCAACTGGGACCGTACACACTCCCAGACAGACAGAGACCACTTAATAGGGCCCACTCCCATGCCAACAAATTCAGTGTCCATCTATAGAGGGATTTAAATTCACTTTCAAGGTTGAGTAGTCTGGGGACTGCTGGAGAGCACAGCAGGAAGCCAGAAAAAGGAAAATAATCAGTAGCAAAGCCCTGCCTGGGTATAACGTTCTGAGGCTTATAGGTCTGCCCTGTAGATAAAGGGCTAGGGATAGGTCACAATAAAGTAAAATATATTCTCACCTATGTCTTATTTTTAGGGTCACCTGACCCCACCAGCACCTTGTTTCTTCTAGCTATGAACTGTGGGAACTCCACAGAACCCTAAACTCTAGAACCAAATAATGAGGTTCATTTGGTAGGGCCTTCTGGCATCTGTGGCATTGGGGAGCGGTCAGAGGACACCAGCATCCGTGCACACGTCCTCTGGCCACAAGAAGCACACGCTGTGAATGCCAGTGTGCTACATCAACACTACAATTTTCCCTTAGGAAACAGGCCAGGGATGTCCCCAAGTCTGGCCTAATGTTCTTCAAATAGCCAACTAGACACTCCTAATAATTGCTGGACGAGAGTTCTGAACATTATACAGATGGTTCTGAGTGCAGACCAAAAAGGGGGGAAGGAAAGTTCGGGGGGGGGGGCAAGCAAAGATGGAGCACTCAAAGGTCAAAGGGAACTCTACAGGATACAGCAGGGAATCCAAGGGGTTGGGGTAAAATCAAATGGGTGTTAAGTTAAAAATTCAAACTAAAGTCAACACTTCCCACCGGTGTCACTGCCAGGTAATGCTGCGAGTCTCGTCAAGAAGGATGAGCCAGCTGCAGGGAAAGCAAATACAACTTCACACAGAAGGGGACACAGCACAAACGTGGGGTTACCCGAAGAGGCATGGTTTGGGCAATGAGCCTTGTGGGCTACTGGTCCCAACTGCTACATGTCTGACTGGGACCAACTGGACCTCCCTGATCAATTAACCTGAAGGGATCAGAAGATACAGTTTGTGTTTTAGTGATCCAAGGGCAAAACTTCAAAGATCTGCTTTTTGGTTTATGGCAAAAAGGGAAAACTTCACAGTTTCAGGATAAGTACACAGACCACCCAGCATCCACAAGGCCATGTGCCAACGAACCTGTCTCTAGTCAACACACACTCCTCAGCAGCAGTCTAGGGGGAGAGTCAGAAAGCTCAGCAGATCTACTGTGTAAACTGTAAGTCAGAAACCGGGTTCAGATGCTGAGGGGTATCCCAAACTGTCGGAGCTGCATCATTCGGACCCTCAGGAAGGCCTAGGCACCGACTCACCGGCCGGCACAACTGTGTACTGCTTTGGTTTACCTGTGTCTTAAAGATATGTATGGGAGGCGCCCCATGTCGGAAGAATAAAACACTGTGCAAAAATCTTCTTCCTGTGACTGATCTGGGTTTGTTCTGCTAGAGACTATACTTGCAGAAACTGTGCTGCTTAGAAGGCCTGGCACACTCTCTCCTAGTCACATCCCTGCTCTCCTCTCCACAGCCATAACCCTCCGTTGAAATGTGGCTCCTTGCTTGAGAGAAACTAATTTTCCTAAAGCCACTTATCGAAAAGAGATGCTGGGTAGTGTGTATACAAAACAAAAAAAATAAAATAATAATAATAAAATAAATATTAATGTCTAGAAAGGCTTTGTGAGTTAATTAAAACCACTTGCTTATGAAACAGCCCAGAGTGCTGCTGAGTCCCACTGGGGGCAGTGTCGGAGGCAGGGCCCAAAATTAGGGACTCTTAGAGCTCACCTGAGCGGGGTGAGGTAGTATGAGCTACTGAAGTGCCTCTTAGAAGTATGCAAGATCAAGGGTCCTCTCCAGCCTTTTTTGGGCAAGACCACCTTCATAGACTAAGAATGGAGCCAAACAGCCTTGCAGAAGGCTTAAGCCAGCTGCCATCCAAGAGCGCCCCCTGGGGGTGATGCAATGACAGATCAGGATAATTCCAGCAGGTCGAAGGTGAACTGCCAAACTCCCACACGGTGAACCACCAAGTAAACAAGTTACCCAACTGGGACAGTCAGGATGTACACCCTGCTGTATGCCACAGTGACTCAGGTTCCTTTACTCCCGAAGGGCTCAAGATCCACCACCAACTCACACGGTCTTCTCCTCTACACTGCAGGTCAAACCGTCCTGAGTGGGGGACGCGGTGTAAATTAAGGCAAGACTGCTGCTGCCTGAGCCAACTCCTCCTTGCCCAGGAGACGCAAGGTCAGGGAGCCAGAGGGCAGACAACTACGCTGTGGTGGCCCTCTGCCCTCCCTGCTCTTGACAGGTTTGACATCAGGGTTATCACTCAAAAAAACGTGTTTCTTTGGAAATGAGGAGAAAGGCAGGCCCTTCCTTCCATCCACCCAGGCTGCACCGGCTGGCAGCACCGTGGGAACCATGGGATAACCAAAGCTTTCCAACCTAAACGGAAAGCGTGGTCCCCAGTTTGGATCTAGCTGCCAAGAGATTATCACCGTCCAATCAGGAGATCCGAGCTGTGGAGCAAGTAGTGCCCTCCCCTCCTGACACCTTGCCCTTGCTGAGGAGGGCGTGGGAACCCGAGATGAACTGCCTTGCTGCTAGTCCCTTCTGAATGACCACATTCCCCAAACCTTCTCATAGCCGTGGTCCCGCCAAAGACTGGCGGTCACAGCCACAGTGAAAACCCCATCGAGTGAGGCTGGTGGTCGGACTCTTAGCAGCATAAAACCTATCGGTAAACTAAAACTAGAGAAACTGGCAAAGGGGACCGAGTTAACACGGCCACTTGACTAGATCCTAAAGCCAGCCTCAAAATCATCAAGACGCAGCCCTCTGTGGGCAAGAATAGGTACGGAGGTAAATGTAACGGGGCTGCTGCCTCTCGAAAGCAGTAACAGCTTATGTGCTATTTCTTCTCTCAACACAACACAGACAAGGCAAACTGTAGCGTCAGCTGGGGAGGGACCAACAGCCTTTAGAAGGTCACTATCCCAGCTGCTACCTGGGAGCGCCCTCTGGCCCTGCTGGTTCCCAGTCAGCTGTCTGGGTTCTTTTCAGCCTCTTTGGAATGTATAATGTACATGAAGGTCTGCTCGATGGTGAAGTCGGGTGGGAGGCTGCCTTTGTGCACCCCGACATGTTTACTCATAAGGTTAAGGGTGGAACTGTAATGGCCACAGACGGTGCAGCGGTACATGAGCGCCCCCGAGTGCGTCTTGAGGTGGCACTTGATGGTCGAGCGGCCTCGGAAGAACTTGTGACAGACCTTGCACTGGTAAGGCTTCTCACCCGTGTGGATCCGCCGGTGGTAGTTGAACTCGCTTGTGTGGGCAAACCGTTTGCCACAGACCTTGCAGCTGTACTTACTGTTCCCAGGCTGGCCCTGCAGAGCCAGCTCCTCGCTCAGGAACTCCTCGGTGGGCAGCTTGCGCTTCTGGAGGGCTAGGTGTGGCAGCCCCAGGCCCGGCCGCGCGTCCAGGCCACCGCCGCACTTGTGCTGGCTGACGTGGTAGCGGTAGGCTGCCTCAGACCTGAAGCTCTGGCTGCATAGGTGGCAGCGGAACAGAGCATCCTCCAGGCTCTGGTGCACCACCATGTGCTTCTCCAGGAGGTGCCAGTCTACAAAGCTACTGGCACAGACGGAACAGGAGAAGACGGAAATGCCCAGATGGGAGAGCGTGTGCCACATGAGGCTGCACAGGTTGAGGTGGCGCTGATCGCATACGCTGCAGGCCTGGCCCTTCAGGTTCACATGCTCCAAGATGTGGCCTCTGACCATGTGGAAATCTTTGGCCAATGCTTTCCCGCAGGCAGCACATTTCAACTCTTGGGCGGCTGCTCCTGGAAAGAGACCCAGTTTCCCAGACAGGGGTTCATTAGGGTGGACGATGACGTTGTTCTCAAATATCCCATCCCGCCGGTGCAAGGTCAGCTGCCACTGGGTGAAGAACTTCGTCTCACACATATCGCAGGAAAACAGGAAAATGCCGATGTGAGACAGAACATGGGTCACCCGGGAGTTTCGGTCCTGGAAATGGGTCTCGCAGACCTTGCAGTTGCCTGTGAGCAAGTCCACATGGTCCCGAGCGTGCTGCCGTATCAGCTGAATGTTGGGCTCTAGAACTTTCTTGCATACCTGGCAGGGCATGGCCTTATTCTCCCGGTGGTCACTGTCACCGAAAGCCAATTCGTCCTCGCTGTCATCACTCAACTCAATCACCTCCTCCGTGGTCCCGATGTCTTCAGCCGGGTCCTCAAACTGCAGATCATCGTCCCCCAGGTCCTCCAGCTGGAGCTCACCCATCTGCCCAAAGCCTGGATCTCTGGAGTGGTCGCTATTACTCAGACAGGGATTGGCCTGGCTCGTAATGTCTGCGGCACTATCAGAGGCAAAGAAGTTGCTTTTACTGAAGTCTCCATTGCTTTGAACTTTGTATGGCTGGCAAGAACTCGCGCTGGTTTGGATGCCTGTGCTGACTGTGCCTAGGACTGGTGCTGGGGTCACCATACTAGGAACAGATGTGAAGGGAACAGGGGCATCGTGGTCTTCTGACTTTGGTGGCAGTGGTAGTTGTGGCAGGGGCAAGCTAGGACTGGTGTCACCTGCAACACCCCGTTGTTCTTCCTCTTTATAGCTTCCTCCTGCATCAGTGGGCAGCACATAGTTTCTATCAGGACCGAAGTGCTCCCCACTCCCCCGGAGCTCTCCCAGGGGGTGGGTGGGATCTACCGAAGGACAACTCAGAGTGACACACTGGCTGTCGCTGGTGCTGGTCAAGGACTTGGCTACTGCGGTGCTCTCCAGGTCGGGGAAAGTGGAATGGCAGGCTCGAAGCAGGTCCTCCATACCCAGGCGCTCAGCAACCTCATAGATGACCCCAACGTTGATCAGGTCTGTGAAGAGCTCAGAC
This sequence comes from Micromys minutus, assembly GCF_963924665.1. Classification (NCBI taxonomy): domain Eukaryota; kingdom Metazoa; phylum Chordata; class Mammalia; order Rodentia; family Muridae; genus Micromys; species Micromys minutus. The sequence continues at coordinate 7,144,076 of NC_137957.1, forward strand.
GTGTACACAAAGCTCAGGATCTTCTCAAAGTTGGCAGGAGTAATGAAGTCCACCACGTAGGTCCGGGCGGCATCTAGCCCGGTGTTTAGGAAGAGGTTCTGGAAGTAGCCGGCTGCGCAGGCCAGCACAGCTTTGTGGGCAGGGAAGGAGCGGCTCCCCACCACGATGGTGACATCGCACATGGTCTCTGACAGCCGGCACTTGTTGAGTTCCTTCAGCAGGTTGTTGGGGTGGTTGCTGCTTTGCAGTTTGATCCTCATGCCCATTTTAGCAGCTCCTAGGAAGTTGCCTCTGTATCGGTAAGGTCAATCTGTGGGCAAGACAAGATAGCGAAACATCCCTAAAAAAGGGGGCTCTGTGCAGGGGAAAAACACAACCATCCTCAAAGTGTCCTAGCCGAATGAATGGAAACTGAAGCCAAAGAAAACAAAGGGGAAATGGTCTTCACCCTGCACGTACCTAACTACAGAACCACCATGACAAACCCAAAGGGATGAGGAAAAAACCAACTAGCTTGATCTTAAAAGTCTAAGGAGTTGGGATTGGAGAGACAGCTCAGCAGCTAAGAGTATCTGCTGTTCATGTAGAGGATCCAGGTTTCATCCCCAACATCTGCATGTCTACAACTCTAGGTGTAGGGGATCTGACACCTCCTTCTGACTTCTTCCGGTAACAGACACACACATGCAGGAAGGCAAACACTCATCCACACAAAACAAATAAATAAATTCATTAAATAAAAAAACCTTAAGAGGCTGGGTACAATAGTATATACCCAGAATTCTAGCACTTGGAAGGCCGGGGTAGGAATATCAGGAGTTCTAGGATAGCCTAGTACAGACGGTACATTTTAAAAAGAGGGGAGTAAGTTATGGGGGTCTAGCTAGGAATCTTCCAACTGAGTCAACTACCAAAGCAGCAGGTCTTATCTAACTTCTTCCTAAATAAAGTTTTTTTTCCGTCATTAAATCTATTCTCTCCCCTCACAATGCCAAATGCCACAAATATACCTGAACGCCATTGTCAACGTTCCATTGGCTGCTGAGGAAGACGTAACGGCTGCCCCTTCAGGTGTCTGCTATAGTCCTCAAACAAACCTCTCAACTCTTTTTTTTTTTCCTCTCTCCTTTTTGAGATCTTAGGTAGCCCGTGCTGACTTTGAAACTGCTGGTACTAAGAATGGTCTTTATCTCATTAAGATCCTCTTGCCTCCATCTCTGAGATGCTAGATTACAGACATGAGCCACCAGACCCAGTTCAAAATCTCACTCTTGAATCCCCATCTCGCCCTTCATGCCCTACTTGCCTATTCTCTGGCCCTTCCCAGACCCATTTGGCATGCTGATTTCTCACCGTTACTGTATTCTGTGGATAATGCTAAACTCATAACTAAAGAGAACAGAACGGTGGTATTTAACATTACTTAAGTACTTAGGTACGCTGTATCTGTCTTTACCAGCCGTACAGTAACAACTGGATGCCTTAAGCGAGGGGAAGATTCCTTCAAGTGTTTTTAGCGTCACTTTTTCCCCCTTTCGGGTCTTGCACACCTCGGAGGAGCAGCTAGTCACAAGCCTGTGTGTGTTGCACAACTCGCCCAGAGCAGCACAGCCCCTTTCTCCATCGCACCAGGTTCTACCAACAATTCCCAACTTTTCCCGGGGCCCAGCACTCGTCCGAGTATTGTTGGGTACCGACCACGCGTCTCCCGTGGGAGGCTCCGGGCACCCTGTGGGTCTGCAACTTGCAAGGAGTGCGCCCCCAACCAACGGTCTGCGGGCGCCGCGGTCTCCCCGCGATCCGCCGGGGCAGGGGCAGCACCGCCGGGAGGGCGCACCTCGGTCGCCGCACACAGCGCGGGCTGCCCCCGTGCGAGCCAGGCCCGGCGCCGCGGGAGCCGGCCGAGCGGAGGCCCGGGAGACGCGGCCCGGCCGCCGGGAGGGAAGGCAGGGCCGGCCGGAGACACACCGGCGGGGCGCGCCCAGCCAGGGCGACAGAAAGGCCGAGCCGGAGTCCCGCAGGACCCGACCGCGCTTACCCGGCTCCGCGGGGCCCGAGCACCATCGCCGCCGCCGCCTCACACAAAGGCCCCGGCCCGCCGTGCCCGGCCCGACGAGGAGGCGGCGCCGCCGGCCGCGGCCAGACTCTCCATCCGCCGAGCCGCTCGCCGCGCCGGCCCGGGCCGCCCCCGCCGCCCGGCCCGCAGCGCCCCCCGCCGTCCCGGAGGAGGCAGCGCCCCCCGCCGCACGGCCCGCAGCGCCCCCCGCCGTCCCGGAGGAGGCAGCGCCCCCCGACGGCCGGGCGGAGCCACGAGCCCACGCCAGCCCCTCGCCCTGTCGCCTGGGGAGTGAAAAGCAGGTTTGAGCCTGTCCCCCAACAGCCTCACAAAAAGTTGTGCTCCTGTTCCGTTAATTTGCGACTCCGGCGGGCTTTCTGAGGGCACGGATCTGTGGTGTTGCAGGAACCCCTGTTTGGTCTTTTGTTTTGTCCTGCACAGGCGATTATAGGCGCCTTCTAAAACCGGTGTGTGTGCACGGGTGCAGATGTGTGGATGAGGGGCCTGTAGCCAGCTAAGTCAGTCAACAGCGTCTCATGGGAGGGAGGGAGAATTGAAAAGGAAAAAAAAAAAAAAAAAAAAAAAAAACGACAAAAGTATAACATGACTCCAGCCAGTGCTGAGGCTAAAACAGCTTTATTCTCCCCAGTCCGCTTTTATATCAATCTACGTATATCCAAAAAAACATGGCCAGTTCTTAAGTCAAAGACAAAGTAATCAAGCAAAAAAGTAAACAAGGAGATCACACAAGATAGTAAGCAAAAAGATCACATATGGTAATAATTAAGCAAAGTAGCAAACAAAGCCCCATGGCCTTTGTTTCTAATATTCTTATCTGAGCCTACTTCCTTGTAGGAGCCCAGTGACAAATGCCAAATTCCTAGACGGGGCACCAAAAGCTCTCAGCAAGGGCTGATGATTAACGAATGGAGTATTTCAGATTAGATCCCTGAGAAGCTCTTCAGATGGTCCAAAGCTGACCCCTGCCATCTTTATAGATGGCCAGATGGAGTCACAGAATTCCCTGGACCGTGGCAACCCAGGTCAGTTCCAAAACTGGTCTGTGCCCCGTCTAGAATTCGGTCGCTGGTCTCCGCCTTCTTCTGAATCCACTCATCAAATGATCCTGCTCAAGACTAGCCATAAAATCAAAAGTCCCTGCCTACATACATCCTTACACAGCCTGGACAGCCCAGTCTGGCTCCTCCCCAGGGAAGAAGCCTACCGCCTTCCCATCCTGCCTGAGGAGAGGGGACAGCTAGGCCTTGTTTCTCACGGCCAAGTCCAGCCAACCGGCTATGTTAAGCCTACTTCTTTCTGTCTGTCTCTCTCTTTCATATCTGCAAAACAAACCTTCCCTTTGGGGGCTGGAGAGATGGCTCAGTGGTTAAGAGTACTGACTGCTCTTCCAGAGGACCTGAGTTTAATTTTCCCAACATACATGCAGGCACAATGCTGTATACATAAAAATGTATTATAGAACTAAATCTTTTAAAACAGAAACAATCAAGGAAACGCCTTCCTTTCAACTGTACTACCAAGTGACTATGTTGCCCGTCTGCAGGACAGTTTCAGAAGGTCAAGGTCATCCTCAGCTACTTAGCAAGTTTGAAGATAGCCTAGACTACATAAAAACCTATCTCAAAAAAAAAAAAAAAAAAAAAAAGTCTGTGTTAATACCCCCTCCTGGGTTCCTGAGTCCTGAAAGGACTTGAACAGAGAGAAGAGCCTGAAGAGTAACCGGAGGCAGCTCTCAGGTCTGACCTTCAACTCCGAGGAAGGCAAACTGTGGTGTGGCATTCAGATAGGCCCAGCACATAAAACTAAGGTAATCAGAATACTCAGTCTTTGAAGTGCTTGTATCAGGGCTTTTCCTCTCTGGGCCGGATGAGTTCAGCCTCTAGTTTTGAGTTTACAGCAGCATGAACTATCTCTGACACAGCCATGCCTGGTGCAATTTTTTAAATGTTTTTATTTTATTTTATCTCCTCCTGGTCCATCCTCCTGCTGTTCCACATCTCATACTTCCTCCCCGCCCCCTTGCTTCCTCCCAGCCCCCTTGATGGTTCCAGATCCCATACCTCCTCCTCATCCCCTGATGGGATTCTTGATGGGATGGAGCTTAGCACATACTGCCTGGTGGTGTGTGCCAGGTATGTCCCATCGATTCCTGTGTTCTAGACACGGCCTGTTTCTGACTCAGCACCATGACCACCACTCCTTTGTCTGAATTTGTGATAACGCCTCATTTATCCTTTTGGCCGTCCACAGTCAGGGGAGCTGCTTTCTGCAGTGGTTACCTGCAGACTCACACCCAGTAACTGCTGAAAATAAGTGGTTACTAAGTCTTGGGCCAGGAGTGAAATGTCTGTAGGTACCCCACCAGGGCTCAAGGAATCTGAAACCAAATCTGAAACAAAACAGGAAAACTGTACCTTGAGGTTAAGAGTTCCGTGTGCACTTAAGATAGTCAAAAGGAAGTTCCTGTTTGTCCTGTGTTAAGTCCTTGCAAAATAAGGTTTCTGTTTGCCATTAAGAGGCAGTTTCTGTCTCTTAGGCCTGTGTAACTCAGAGCCAACCCCATGCACAGGATTCCTAGCCTTCCTTTCTTCTAAGGAAACAGTGTTTCTCAGTAAGTGTAGCAACCAACCTTCTTGCTCCTGTGAACACCTTATCTCTCCTGTAAGGCAGGGGCTGCTTCCTCAAATCCCAGCTTAGCTGACTAGCAGCCAGCTAGCCTGTCCTGGGTGCACCCAAAGATTGAGACTGCTTTAATTGGACAATCGTGGCCTTGGTCTTTTCTCCTCCTGAGTCTCAAGTTTAACAAAATAGGCAGGACAGAAAATATACAAGGGTCAGGGAAAGAGGGGACTGTTGTAGATCACCATCCTCAGAGTGTGACAAAACAGTTGGCCTCATGAATTACCCTGTAGCTCAGACTGACTAAATATGCATAAGACTGGACCCATTGGCTACTGTCATGGGGAGGGAGGGGCTCTCATGAGGCTCCACCCCTTTCCAGGATACATAGACAGTGTCTGTGTTAGGGTATAGGTTGCTGTGATAAAGCAAGGGTTTATCTGGCTCACAGTTTATAGTGTATCGTGAGGGGAGGTCGAGGCAGGAACCTGGAGGCAGAAACAAGCAAAGGCCATGGAGGAGCACTGCTTACTGGCTAACTTCTACTTCAGGCAGGATCCTAGGGGTGCCACTCCCATGCTGGGCTGGTCCCACCATAGATCTTCAACAAGAAAATGTCCCACAGGCTTACCCACAACCTGGTCTCATGGAGGCATTTTCTCAGTTGAGGTTCCTGTCTCTCAGGTGACTCAAGCGTGTAACAAACTAACAAGAAACTAACCAGCACAGGAAGTTACTGTTTGCTCCATCGGAGCGTAGCCACTTCCCTGAGGGTATATAAGTAGTTACAGCTCGCTGAGATTATTTGGTAATGTAGCCCCCGTGAATCACCCATACTTTATAAATAACCCCTCCCTCATGCTTCTGTAAGCTACAAACCTAATTAAACACATTGGTTCACCAGGTTAGACTAGAAATGGAGTTATTCCTTTGGTCTGCCATTGGTGACAAAGGGTCACACAAAAGCCATGCAACCTGTTCTTATGGTCTGGGGTGGGGAGTTTCACTTTGCTCTGCAGTGGAAGAGTTTCTTTGAGGTGAATGCTATGTTTCAATGGCAGGACCGGCTCCCACAACTGGGCCAGGCAGCCAAAGTTCCTGGTTGTGCCTTGTGAGGCAGACTCACGTGGTTTTTGTGCTCAGGCAAGACCCATGTGATGTTTGAAGAGGGTATAAATAGGGTTCGACAGACAATGATGGTGTGCTTGCATAGCTAGCCTTGGTCTTCTGTCTTTGTTGATCTTTACTTTGTTGTGAGAGGCACAGTGGCAGAGAACTGCTCCTAGCCAGTCCTGGTCTTGCTCGCTGACTCAGCCACTTCTGCAGAGGCCTGGCTGTTTCTGCTGAATCCTGCCGCCGCTGTTGATTCATGTTTGGTACCTCGACATTACTGAACTGGACTGCTGGCATCCTGATGAACGGAGATTGGAATTGCCCCAAAGGACTACTTCTAAACCGGTCCACATCCCCTTATCCTATTCACCGTCTTTTCTCCCCTACCTTTGGACATTGTACTAGAGCCCTTATTACAAAGTAGGGGGATTTTTGTTTGTTTGTTTGTTTTTATCTAAGCCTACAGCCCCCACAGCTCAGACATGACTCCAGAGGCTTGAGGCATAGGACTCACAGATCTGTTCAACCTTCCTCACCAGCTGCCTTTAGAGTGTGGAGCCTAGTCAGCTTCACCAACTAACAAACCGATGTATATACTGCTTATTATCTAGAGATGTTGAAATAAATCACACCCACAATGATGCACATGCACAAAGCTCAATGGGGAAGAACAGGCTGGAAATTTAGGGGGAGGTCTCCTGGTTCTAAGTAGAGTAAATAGGAATTTGAGAAGACAGGTGTGGTATCAAATGCCTGTTAACCCGGAGTTTAGAAGGCAGGAGGCTTTGGGGAATTAAGACCAGCCTGGGCTACATAGTGAATTCAACTCAGCCTGGACTAGTTACATGGGGAGGAAGGGGGGGGGAAGAAAGGGACAGAAGGGTAGGGAGGGTGGGAAGGAGGGACAGAAGGGAAGGGGGGAAGAGGGAGAGCGAGAGAGAGAGAGAGGGAGAGGGAGAGAGGGGGAGAGAGAGAGAGAGAGAGAGAGAGAGAGAGAGAGAGAGAGGGGGAGGGAGAGAGGGAGAGAGGGGGAGAGAGAGAGAGGCATGTTTTCCTCTGAGATCCCTGGCACTGTAATATTTGTCAGCTCCACCAGAGAGCAGCCTCTCTGCATTCATGTTCTACTTGGCAGATAATTGTCACGCGGCTCAGCATACATGCCAGACTGTAGGTTTGAGCAGAACCAACTCTTGGGGCTTTCACAGTCCTAAGAAATTCTCCCAGACCCCACAGAAGTGTCTCAGACACCCTGCAAGGCAGCTCCCTTTGAAAGTTCAAGGAGGTGACTTGTAGGGAATGGCTCTAGAATCTAGAGTGAGGCCACTTTTCTTTTTTTTTTCCAGCATGATATTTTTATTGGTTATTTAGGAATTTCGAACAATGTATTCCGATTACACACCCATACCTCCAAGGTTCATCTTCTCACCCTGTGCCCACACCACACATATATAAAGTACAGTTCGTGCTACCCTTGTTAGAGCATGGCCAAATGCCCAGCAGCCAGCCCCTCAAAGATAACTGATTCCTTTCCCATCCCCCCTCACTCCCGGAAGCCAACAGCTGTGAAGAGCTACATCTCTACATCCATCACAATCCTTAAGGACCCTCCCCAGCAGCTTCCTGACACACAATTTTCCTGGGGGTGAGGAAGAGGTTGCCGACTTCTCATTCTCCATTGTAGTCCTTGTCACCACCAAGTGTGGTGTGTGACCTGGCTATAAAAGGGCAGCCTTCTCTCCTTTCCCCACTGTGTAGCTGTCAGTCAAAAGGAGGCCCAGGGAAACTAGAACTTTCCCTGAGGCAGAAGAACTGCAGGAAACAGCACCTGCTCCAAAGCTCTGGACTGGCCCTGGCCTGGAGCTGTCTCCCGGAAGGCTGAGTGTCAACTTTGTATCTCTCCTGCACCTGGCTGAGACTAGGAGCTTGGGGACAGCCCATCAGTGGCAAGGGATCATTAGCACATCAGAGTGACATGCACACCCCATGGCATGGAAGGGTAATTGACACACTGCAGAGGATGAATCTGGGAGAAATGCTTTGTCCTTTCATGACCACAGCAGCCACACTGAGGGCATTTGCCTCTCTTTCGGCCTCTGTAGTGATCTCCCTGCCTTGCCTCCACCCCCACCGGATCAATCTGCATCTGCTTGTTTATGACCCTGCCATACTACAAAATCCATGTGTAGGTGTTGTGGGGTTTTAAGGAGTGGGGGCTCTATTTTTATTGGTCCTGGATAGAGAGGGCAAAGACAGACCAAAGACAAGACCTGTGTCCAAGTTCAGCTTGATGAACATTTTAGTTTGGAGTTTGAAGTTACAGTCAGGAACAGGTTATGTGGGTAGCTATGTTGTAAAAAAGCCCCCCACCCCACTCCAAAATAGGCAACGCTGTGAAAGCCTCATCCCATGGAGCTTCCAGGGGTCCCCTGCCATAGTTTACTACTTCACATCCTTGGGGAGGAGCAAGGATGCCTTAGCCTTCCCGCCCTTCACATGGGAATGTTAATAAGTCAGCCACAGGAGAGCCTTGTGCAGAAGATCACAGCTGTTCTGATTGAAGACGGCAATAATCAGATGTAACCCAGAGGAAGCAGGCAGTGACAATGGTTGCCATCTTCCCCAGGGTCTGTTGGAACCCACGCTATCATTTGGAGAGAGAAAATGGTCCTTACACAGCCCCCTAATTAGGAAGTGCGGGAGTTGCTAACTATTTTCCCAGGCCCTGCCTAGACACACAAGCAAGCTTTTCAGAACAGCTGCTTTCCCTTTATCTGAGCTAGCCTAGGAAGGTTCTTGATAGTAACTATCCAAATCTGAGGGTTGGCTGTTTTTGTTTTCTTGAAACAGACTTTCACTTTGTAGCCAAGACTGACTTCAAACTCAAGATCCTCCAGCCTCTACTTCCTGAGGGTTACAGGTATGTGGTACCACACAGATGTCTGAGTGCTGGGGTTACAGGTGTGCACCACCACAGTGGTGTGTACCTGTTCTTTTTAATCACCAAATCTGTTGTTAATTGTATGGAGAATTACTTAGGGCTCTAGAATAGTTATGTATCTAAAATGAGTGTGTCTACTTAAATGTCATATGTAGGACTTTGTGTGCATGTGTATGTATGAGCGTGTTCATGTGTGTGCATACTTGTGGTGTGTGTGTGTGTGTGTGTGTGTGTGTGTGTAAGAAAAGTGGCTTGTGCAACAGCACACATGTGGAGCCAGATGACAATCTCTCCTTCTGTGGTGGATCCAGGGATCAAACTCAGGTCATTGGCCTATATAGCCAGCCCCTTTACCTGCTGAACCACCTTGCAGGCCCTGTATCATCTTTTTTGCATATATGTATTTATGGAAAAGCCCAGTCATTTATCAACCTATCTACCCCAGCAGCCACTCATTTGTAAAAACCCTTTATTGTTGAAGAGGAGATACTGTATTTTAATGCAGGACACGGCAGAAACCATCACTGATAAGGAGGTTGAGGCTGTTCATACGCAGCTTCCATGCTGAGTAGGGAAAGGAGCCAACAGGAGGACCTCACAGGCAGGGAAGCAGGGGCGCAGGCACTGGGACGGCCACAGGGACCCTGTCTTTAGGATGCAGTCGGGGTCCAGGAGTAGAGTGCTAAAGACAAAAACAAACATAAGACTTTAAATCATATCTTTGTCCTACAAAAGGCCCACCATCCCACCCACTGAAGGAACAAGGGCCGGCCAGCTTCAGGGAAGGAAAAGCTTAACTCCCGGTTGTCCTTGCAGCCTTTGGGGGTTGGAGAACTAGCTGCTGATGCAGGTGCTTGCCCGTTCCCCTGAACACACACAGAAAGGTGAAGTGACCAGTATATCACCCAGGAGGCCCGCACAGACAGCCCACCCACAGTGACCAGTCGTCTCCTGCTCTTGGTCTTCCGAGGCAGGCTCTGAAGGGATTCTGTTTTCAACAGCTTCACGTGAATGAAATAGAAGGATGCAGTCATCTGTGCAGATCCACTTCTAATTGCCTTTAAATGCTAGCCCCTGGGGACTCCACGCCCTGTCTGTGCGACACCTAACTGGCTTAAAACACCCTTGTTGGTGAGATTAGGAAGGTTACAGTTACTGCAATCCCTCTGGAAGAGCTTGGATTCACCGGCAAATATTAAGATTTCCACAATGCATTTTCCTCTACCATTTGTATGAAATATTATGGCAAACACACACTGTAATTATCTTTACAGCCAGTGCATAACACCAGAGTATATCACCCAGATACGGCCGCCACGTAATTATCTGGACTGAAATAGCCATCTAATGAGAGCAAAATGGTATGGTATGCACCGTGTCATCAGCCAGTTACAGTGATTACAGCCCTTTATGCCCTCTCGCCCAACAGCAAAGGAGACCAGACCCCGGTCCTAGGGAGTCGTGAACAGGGGGTGTTGAGAGTCAGCCTCTTGGGTCTTAGACTGGCCACCCTGAATTCCCAGAGTGAGGGGAGAGAGGCAGGAGGCTGTGCGGGGGGGGGGGGCGGGGGGGCGATTGCAGAAGCTCCCAGATCCTCACTCATTCCTGTCTTCCTTCTCTTGAGAACCCAGCAAAATGGAAGGCATCAACTGAGCTGCTGTTGCCGCGTGTGGGTAGATGGTGTCAAGACAGAAGCTCTGTTTTGACTAGACTTCCCTGAGGAACTTTCACACTGCTGGAAAGTGAGGAATCTCTCAGCCCACCCAGTCCTGAGGTCTGACCTAGATGGCTTTAGGCAGTCAGATTAAAGCCAGCCAGGGAACACGTAAGGACATTCTCTGTCCTCTTTCCCCAACACCCAGCTCCCAGACCAGAAGAGCCATAATACAGAGGGCTCTCTGTGTGCCAGGAACCATCATAAAGGCTTTGTCTATAAAACCACAGCCCTGGGAGATTTTATCGCCACATCTATATTCCAGACGGGGAAACTAAGGCACAGCATTAAGTCACTTGGCCGAGGAGACACAGCTAGAGAAAAGCAGGTAGAAGACTGAGTTTAGATTATGTTCTAATACATTCTGCTGCTCCAAGGGGCTGAGATGTGGTTTCTGGCTCTTGCCACAGACTTTTAGTATCCCCGAATCTCTTCCTAAATCACAGTGTTCCTGACTGCATCCTGAGCAGTCTATACCTCAGCACAGTTCAACCTGCTTGGGAGACAAACACTCCTGCTGTGACTCGGACCTATAGTGAGTGATAGATGATCTCACCATCTTTTGTACAGACCACAAGAAGACGGTGTCCAGAACAACAGCTGAGCACTGGAGAAGCCCCACAGGTTTCTCTCCCTGTCTCCCACCCCTCAGTCTGTCTGCCCAGTAATCACTGGAATCCATGACACCGGAGAAAGAGATGAAAGAACATAGTATGTGTATGTCTAAGAGTCATTGTGCCTGATACTTGGGGTGCTGGGCTCTGTCCACGTTATCTGTGGTTTAGGGCAAAGGTGTGTGCAGCCATAGCATCTCTGAGACCCACAGCAAGACAGCTTCCTCTCTGCTGTCCCCTCCCCCTCCAGCCAACAGTACTTACCTTTTCTGCACTGGAGGCCTATTTGAGGAGACCAAAGCTGGGGGTGTTCTCTTCAACCACGTCAGCAGAAGAGTCTGGAGTGAAGTAAGGAATATGGTTAAGAAGGATTCTTCTGAATCAGGTCTGGATATGACAGACAGCTCTGAAAGACAGAGCTGGGAGAATTCAGGGAAGGCAGAGCCTTCTGTCCCTCTCTCAGCCAAGCTGAGCTGTCCTACTCTGTGCTCAGGGAAGGGGCTGATCCCCATGACTGAGAAAGAAAAGACCACAGACACTCAGGACAACTGATCATCTTCCTCTCTGGTGACAAATTGGGAGGCACTTCTGACATATTCTTAGCAGTACCCACACCCTCCTCTGGGTGTACCCTACCTGGTTGGCTGTTCCTCTTGCCCATAAGTCCCACAAAGAAGTCGTGCATGTCACCTGAAAGAAAAGACCGATGCTGTCAACATACATGCCAAGACTTCTGAGCCTGGAGTATCAGCTCCCTCTCACTAACTCTGTCCCCCATCCAAACCAGGTCTATGTAGGCTAGGCTGCCCTGGAACTTGCCATGTAGCCCAGGCTAGTCTTGCATTCTCCAGTCTCCCTAACCTCCTGTCTTCCGGAATTGCAAACGTATCTGGCTCGTCTTTGTCTCATCCAAGCCTGAACTCAACAGCTAGCAGGTCTGTTCTCTCTGCCCATCTTCTTTTCAGCCCTCCTACACACACGCACCCAACACACACTTCATTTCTTTCCTACTGCAGCAGGTGCTGGCTTAGCATCTTTGCCACCAGGAGAGCCTTTTAGTTCCCAGTGACCAGCCAGCCAGAGAGGGACGGTCTCCCACACCCCACACCTGTTTTTCTCTTGTTTCTCCTGCTGTCTCCCACTCAGCAAGGCTGGCTAAGCAATTGCAGCTGGTATATTGTCTGCACCAGCTGAGATGATGCCGGCCAAACTTGCCCATCGGCCCCACCCGTACCCATGGAACTTTGGACAAATGGTCACCACAGATGGGGAAGAAGCTACTCACGTTTCTGTGGAAGTGATGTCTCCTTTGGTCCTGTGAAGGCACGCACACATGTGTAAATGGAAACAGAGAAGAATTCAAATCACTGTCCCTATTAACTAGGACACCCCATCTTCCTCCCCACGAGGTGTTTCCCTGGCCAATCTAATCTCTAGAACACTGGCCCTTTGCCTTGCCCCTTGCCCGCCTGCCTCTTCCCTCTCCAGAGCCTCCTCCTACCCACGCTAGTCTTGCTCAGCACTTTCAGCAATCCTTCCAGAGAGACAGGGCGGCTGTTGTAGAGTCTCCGAAGCAGGGATGGAGGTAGCTGATAGAGATCAGAGTCCTTGTGGGGGAGAGGAGCAGAGAGCTGAGGGATGAGGTCCACACCCCGCCCACTTGCTCTCTTCCTGCACAAAACAAACAGCCTTACCCAAACCCACCACAGCTGGGCCCAACACCCCATTTCCTTCAGGATTTTCTCTTCCTCCCTGGAAGAGAAATAGGTGCATAAAGTATGGCACGTGGAACAGCAGCAGCAGGACCATGCTAGAAATCCAGTCTTACCTGAGACCTCCTGGACAGGACCTGAATCTGAATGTGACCCCATGGTGCTAATGTGCATGGTGAAGTTTGGAGCCATGTGGAGGCTGCCGGGTGGCTGACCTGTGGGCCTGATTGTCTGGGATTGACTTCCTGGGATGCTGATCTCCCAGGGTCAAGGGTGATTGTCTCCCGGAACTGCTGCCACCCCTCAGTGATAAAGTCACAAGTTCAAAGCCAGCTTGCTCAGAAACACGGTTAGTCCACTAAGTGAGCCATGAACTCTCCACACCCAAAAAAGCAGCTGTCCTCTCTAACCTGTGCTTGGTCCTGACGGGCAACCAGGGCACACGTGCAAGGATAAGACTCCCTACTGTGTGCAGTGTCCCTGGCTTTTCACTGCCTCTCCTTGCTCTTCCACACAGCTTTCTGCTTCTCGTGTTTGTTTCCTCTCCCCTTCCCGTCCTAGATCTAGAATTTCAGATTCCAGAGCTGCTGCCCCATAAAAACACTGCATTATCCTCATGGTTTTGTGTTTGTTTGTTTGTTTTCCCTAACAACTCGGGCACAGGAGAGCTGGTGGGTGCAGGACATACATGCCGTTAACTAGAGCCCAGAGAGGTGCTGCTTCTGACTGTATTGGGGGATGCGTGCCTGGACCTCAACTGTGCCCCTTGGGCTGCTGTGTACACCAGAATACACCCCAGATGAGCCTCCCAGGTACCACACACACATGTATGCCACCCTGTAGCCTCATCCTCACAGACCTTGAGGAGAGAGATGATTGATCTCTTTTGTTGACCAAGAGAGGCAGAGGGGTCTTCTTGTAGCCTGAGGCACTGAAACAGGCATCTCTGGAGAACCCAGACAGTGACACCCTGACAGTTCCACTCCCGCACAGGGTCCAGCCTGGATCTGACACTCTCTGAGCACTGGGTTCTGTTTGAATCTGGCGTGAGTGTTGCCACCTCGATGCCCTGGTGATGAGCACATGTCCTCATGTCCTCATGTGCACATGTGTGCTCTCCCTCCCCCCCATGTCCTCATGTGCACATGTGTGCTCTCCTCCCCCCCATGTCCTCATGTGCACATGTGTGCTCTCCCTCCCCCCCATGTCCTCATGTGCACATGTGTGCTCTCCTCCCCCCCCATGTCCTCATGTGCACATGTGTGCTCTCCCTCCCCCCCATGTCCTCATGTGCACATGTGCGCTCTCCCTCCCCCCCCCCTGCCCAGCACACAGCTTCCCAGAAGCCACTTTTTCCAAATTGTTCGAATACTCAGCCCACCTCCTGTATGTAATGAGATGCTAAACAGATTGGAGCTGGAGAAGGCACTGAGGCTTCACACACTGAATGTGTAATAAGTCCCACCTGTAATCATCTTAAAAGCATTTGTACCAATGTAACTGCTGTCAACTCAAAACCCCGAGAAGACTTCCTCCCTGCACTCCCCTACACCGACCTGACAGGGCCTATTCTTTTTCTTAGAAGAACTTTGGAGATTCAGGCTCACCCTGGCTTTCGGTTTTACTTATCTGACTAAGCAGAGGCTAGAAGTAGGCAGGGAAGAGGGGAGAAGGGGAAGGGTTGGAACCTTGGACACCTGAGACTGCAAGAGGTGGTTAAGAGGGGATCTGCATCTTGAAAATTAAAGAACACAAGCATACACACACACACACACACACACACACACACACACACATTGCAAACTGCTTAGTCCATACAATGCTGAACAACATTCTTTAGGGTACACTTTATCTACACATATCCAAGACACAAAGAGACGCCATGGAGACACGGAGACAGTGGACACAGGAGAGGACCAGAGATATAGAGAAATTAGAGACAAAATACCCGACCTCATAAGCTCACTTCTCCCCTGTAGAACCCCCGATCCTCCTAAGGTACTGGGCTCTGTCAGGGGACATCTCACCTTACTGAGCCTCCCGCCCTGCTCCTGTGGCTCCTCACACGCAGCCCCGAAGGTCCAAGCCAAGCTGAGGACAAGGACAGCGGTGAACAGCACGGTGCTCCTCATGGTGCTGAAGGACAATGCTAAGACAGAGGGAAGACAGCTTGGTGGAAACACAGGAGGCCCCGACCAGCAGCTGGCTTCCACCTTGATTTTCTAGCCCCCAGCTCCCCTATCCAAGCCCTGATCAGAAGAGCATCGGATGTATCTCTGAGAAGGGGCTACATCATTCTGATTCAGCTTCCCAGATCCCCATTAAGCATCCCCCCAGGATCTGCCCCAACAATGAGCAATGGTGGGGTGCTAGGATCTCCAGGTCCCACAGATGGTAGACTCACATGAGATACACTGTCGGTGTCTTTAGTCAGCATTGGAAGAGCCCCCGATACTGTTCTACAGTCCTAAGTAACCCAAGACTTACTCAGAAACTTTCTGACCTGTCAGAACCAGTCTTGATTCCGGCCGGCCCCAGATGCCAAACATTAACAGCTCTCCATCCTGCTGGGCATTTTCTGATCTCCTCCCTGGTGCCCTGCTTACCCATCAGAGGCCACCATCTTCTCTGTCCCCTCCTGACTGGCACCCCTCATCCTCGGTGCCAGCTTACCACCGTCTCCCACAGTCTCCCACAATGTCCTTCCTGAACCTACCTGTGGAGCTGGCTGTATGGCAGGATCAGGGAGCTGGTGCTGCTGAGACAGAGAGACAAGAGTGCAGGGGCTCTGGAAGGTGCAGGAACCAGTCCCAGCTCCCTGATAAAGGTTCTGGGAGGGTTTGGGGGAGTCGAGGGGAGGGGCTGAGAGTCACCAATCCCAGGGTGGCTGGAGGGGAGGAGGAAGGCTGGTAGGGGGGGAAATGCAGGCTGCAGTCACATACCCAGACACACTCGAGTATTACACATACACACACACACACACACACACACACACACACACACACACACACACACACACACACACGCACCAGGCCCAGCAGTGAGCTACAGTTGTCCAGCAGCCCACTTTCCAGAGGAAGCCAAGGCAGGTGCTTTAAGGAATGCTGTAGTGTGTGATTCTTCAAAATGTCACATGGCAGGTCTAGCCCAATAGGTGTGTCTCCTGGACCCCATTCCAAGAACTCATCAGCCCCTCTCCCTTTAGACAAAGCTCCAGGGTTGACTATCAGCCTGGAACAGCTCAGACAAGGGTCTCCGTCCCTGCCATCAAGATAATCCCATTTGAATGCTGGGGTGAAGCTGCTCCCCCTGCTCTTCTCCCAGGGGAAGCTCTTCTAGCCTCCTGGTTCTCACCCTGAGGAAGAGGAAGATGCAGTCTTCTGCACTGAGACCTCCCTCCCACCCACCCCTCTCCTTATACTGGAGTTCTGTCTGCTACCCCTCCTGTAGCAGTCTGAGAGAAGGAACAAACCCGCCCATCCTGCCCCCACCTCCCCACCTTGCTCCACTTCGAAACCTCGGCTCTTAATTGCCTCAGAGCTCAGACATCTTCCTTTCTGACCCTTCCGACCCCCCCTTCACATCCCACACAGACAAAGGGGCTTTTCTGTGGGTTTCTTAGCCTAGGAGAGAGACCCAGGGAAGGAGAAAGAGCCATCGTCAGAATTGGTGCTCAGAGAAGGCTAGTCATGCACTTGAAAAGCTGCAACTGGGACCTAGCCATAGGGTTTAGACACTCGCCAAGAGCTTAGATATGCAGCAGGCATTTCATTCTCCTCACCTCCACAATAGAAATAAAAATATACCCATTTTTCTGATTAGGAAACTGAGGCTGGTAGGTCTGGTGACACACTCCAGTATACAGAGCTACTAGCTAGTGAAGAGCCATGGCCTGGGGTTTTCTTACTCTAAATTACTTCTTATTCTTCTTACACCTCTTTTACTGCATGGCATGTTGACTTTCGGGGGAGGGCACAGGGGGCCTTCTTCCTGAGTCTCAGAGATTTGGAAACGTCAACCCTTTCACACGGGAGAGTGTGGTGTGTGACTCTCTTTACCATAGGCTTCTTCTCCATCACATTTAAAATTGGTACCCCCCCATGTTCCCCCACTGATGTTTTACTCATTGTCAAACGCACCAATTCTACTAAGCATCTGGAGAACAAGACTTTTGGAGTCCTGTTGTGCCCTCACCCTACAGTGCATGGCATTATCATAGATGCTCCATAAAAAATTATGAAGAAGGAAGCCAGAGCCAAGGTTTTTCGGTTTTGCTTTTGTTTTTTTAATTTCCACCCCAAACATGAGCATCTGAATTGCTTATTGGGTCCTGAAGTACTTTCTCCATTTTATACACCCTGGGACTTGGGTCACAGTGATAAAGTCTAGCTGGCTACACAGGGCCCTGTGTTCACCCCAGACTATGGGCAGCTGCTGGGTATCAAGGTCTCTTTATGATATGGGAGGCTAATGGGGCCTCATTAAAAGCTTCTCATTACCCAGTTAATTGCAGGCTGTGTGGGCAAAGAACAGGGGCCAGCACCCAGAGTTGCGAATACTTGCCAAGGAGAATAAAAATGGGGGGCTGTTTACATTTGAATTGCTTGACACGTTCCTTAGAGAACTGTTTCTAAGTGAACCTTATATTGCTCCCCCCCTCTAACCTCACCAACCTGGGGACAGGAACCAAGCTGGACAGTCCAATGGAGTTTGCTGTGCAAGAGCAGATGTGAGCCCAAAAGCTGAGGACCAAAAGCCTGGTGGCCCCAGCTCTGTCAGCCCCTCCCCCACAGCCCTGACATCAGGGAAGCAGGACTTCTGCAAAGGTCTACCATGAATAATGTCCTTTGATGATGCTGGAGCTCGAGAGGATGGCAGGAGTCGGGGTTGGGGGGAGCTGATCACCCCTTGATCTCTGGGATTAGTGGAAGACTTGAAAGACTGGATGGCAGGAGCTCGGGTGGTGGAGGAGGAAGGCTGCAGAGAACTGGAGCAGGGGCGCTTTGCCCACAAATCATGTGCCAGTGACATGCCTGTTGCAAGGAGTTCTATTTCTCTGAACATCTCAGATGCTGTCACCGTGGAGAAGGCAAAGTCGGGGTCTGTAGCAGCAGGCACCCCCATCCCTGACCACACGGTAGGTGTGTCCAGAGCTGAGACAGGTTACTCTCTCTAGGGCACATGTGCCTGTCCTCCCTGTGCTATGCTGTGGGCTCCCTTGGCATCCGGAGAGACACTGAGCCGTGTGTGACAGAGGACAGTGCTCTGACCAATCAGTACCTCCACCAAGAACTAGGACGGGCCCTGAGGGCAGAGAGAGGAAACAGGAGGCTGGACTGTGTTGGAGTTGCAAGCCCTTGAATGGCTCCCCAGCAGGGGGTTTGGGGGAGGAGGAGGAGAGGGGTAGTCAGGGTGGCCCAGGATGCTTGTGGCCTCTGAAGGAACCTACACACTGAGGGGACTGGATGTGCTGAGGCAGAAGGCTGGAGTGGGACCAGTTGCAGATGCACCTGATCTGCAGTGGAAAAGTCAACTCCAGCTCTTTCCATGGGGAAAATGGACCCGGGGCTCCCGAAGAAAGGAGCTAGGAGGCAGGGGGAGGCAGGACAGGGTATTGAGCCCTCCCCATTCTTGAACTAGCCTCATCTGTCATCATGGAGGAAGAATGGAAGCTCAAACCCTACTTAGCCCTCCCCATCCCGCCCCCACCCAGGGAGCTGGCAGCTCCCTCAACTCTGGGAAAAGAAAAGCAGGAAGGGGAGCAGCAGCTGCATTTTCTCCTGAAATTGCTTCTGAAAATGACCAGACACTTCACTGGGAGAGTGACGACAATTTGGGCCCTGGGAGTCTGAGCCGAGGCGGAGAGCGGGGGCGATCGGGTGTGGGTCACCACCCGCTCTGATTCTGAGAAGTCAAGGTTGGCGTTGTCATCTGGGGAGTGGGAGGCTGGACAGAGCCTGAGCTACCCCTCCTCCAGACTCAGCACCCTCCAGACAGGCTCACGCTGCCCAGGGCCGTTTGCTGCCCAGAGCAGGGTATGCGGAAGCTTGGGGCTTGGGCTCGGGGATAGAGAGATGAATCTGCAGGCGGGAAGGTAGTTAATCAGGTCTCCCCGCCAGTGTGATTACATGGGCCTGTGAGCTGCCTACCAATGGAGGCCGCAAGGGACCCCAGCCTCAGGACTCTGCAAGCTCAGAGCTCAGTGGAGGAGGCAAGGGGGAGGCAGGGAGGGTGGAGAGACTTCCAGAGACAGAACTACGGTGCCCTTCCTGCCTCTCCCTGAGTACACGTCTACATTTTACTGCTGTGTGCGGCGTGTTCCCCCAAGACAGAACAGGGTGGTGAGACCAGACAGTCTATCGGGAAAGAGAGACAGAGGACAGAGAGGAAAGATATAAAATATTACGTACTAACATTGTCAAAGCCCACACAAGCAGAACCGGTGAGGTGAATGACACCAAGCAGAGGAAAGTACAGAAGACAGGAGGGACAGAGTCAGTCCTAGAGATGAGCATGTCTGAGCCAGGGGGTCTGCCCGTCAGAGGCTGCCATCTCTGGGGCAGAGGCTGGGGGAGACCCTGGGAGTGTTCCTGTACACCCCAGCTTGCTTCAGCTCTCACGAGCCCTGCAGCCTTAGGTTTCTTTTCAGGCTCTAGGTCTCAGGAGCCTAGTCTCCAAGAAGGGCAGCCTCAGGTCTTTCCTCCAGGGACACATTTAATGAATCAGCTTGTTGGCCACCTGCGACCTGAGCCCCATCCCAGACTTCTACACCCCCAACCCCACTGTCTCGAAACTCTGCCGGAGCTCAGCCGGTCAAGGAGGCCAGAGACAATTCTCCTTTCCCCTATTGTCTCTACTGTCCAGCTCCCAGGGACACGGGGACGTGTGGCGGGGGATGGGATCGGAGTATAACTGTAAAAGTCAAGGAATGGAGGCATGAATGTGCTTGCGTATCTGAATGAGGAGAGGAGGAAATTGGGCCCACGAGCACTGCCCAGACCTTTGTGAACCACTTGATTTATTAACGGGTAAACGGGCTGAAGCGGGGAGGCTGCTGCTGCATCTGGGTAAGAATTCTAGAAAGGTCTAGGGAACAGAGGGGCCATCTGTCTTCAAGGGTTCTTCATCTCTGAGCTGCGCTTCGCGGTCAGAAGAGCTGGACACCGAGTTCTACTCCAGAGGAAGGAACTGCATCTTGGGGAGGCCCCAACCCCCTCACTGCACAGTCACCTCCATGGAACTGCTCCCCCTCTTCTTGCAACTCAGCTTTCCGTTCCCACTCCCCCGGGGTCCCTGGATGACCTTGACAGCCACACTGCCCTCCTTGAACCTCACTGAGAACCTGGAAGAAGAGACAGAGAAACTCAAGCTAGAACCTCCGTCCCCTGTGCCTGCCTCCTCTCCCTGGACACTATACCCCTCCCCCCATCTGATGACTCAAGACCTGAGAGCCCAGCAGTAAGGGGAGGGAGGCCGGGATAACACTGAGACAAACCCATAGCCCTGCCCTGACACGGTCTGCCTCACTTTCCAAGTGCATGAATTTCCCCGGTCACAATGACCAGGATTCCGGTCGCCTGTCCTGAGCTGTCCCAGCCCATGGCCTTACTTCTCAGTCACAGTGACAGAAAGCTGCCTCTGTGTGGCATCCAGCACTGCTTGGTACATTTTTGTCAGCAGTTCAACCACATGGTCACTGACTAGCAGGATGTCTCCCTTGGATACTGCCGATGACATCTTAGAAAAAGGAGGAAAAATTAGTAGAGACTAATGTCCCTGTGAGAGATTTAGTTCTAGCATATCCAGCCCACCTCAGCCCCAGCACGCCCACTCCAGAGACTCCATCTACAGGCCTCAAATACCTCACTCAGATGCAAGCTAAAGAGCCCATCCTGGAGGCTGGTGACTGACACCCCAGCCACGTCCTCCAGTCCAATGACAATTTGGGCCTGGGACTTCTTGGCATCGGTGAGAATCACGTGCCCCTTGGTAAGGAGGAGAATCCGTGCCGATGTCTGGAGAGGAGAGGGGAGAGTGAGGCATTGTCACCCCGCCCACCGCTGGGCAAAGCCGACGCAGAAGGCCCTCTGTGGGCTGCTGTAGCTCTTCACCTTGCCATTGCCGCGGTTGACCTTCTTCACGTTGTCTGCCACCAGGACAGGCCCTTCCTCCCTGCCCTTCAGTCTCTGTAGCTTGGGGTTCCCTTGCAGCCCAATGTAATCTCCGCGGAACGGGATAGGCACGCTGAGGGCGGGTGAGAGAGGCACCATGTGAATAAAGCCTTCCTGGGGGCCCTGCTCCTGTACATCTTGTCTTAGAGATCCAGAGACATGGTCCAGAATCAACACCATCATCAGTACAGTGCGACACACACACACACACACACACACACACACAAGCAAGCACACATGCACACAGGACTTCAAGGATGGCACAGCTTAATGTCTCCAGTCCTCCCTGGCAACCCTGATATGAGTTCAAGCTTAAGAGGTGTCATGTGACAGACATGGCTTCAGCATTTGGAGACCCTCACCTCTGGGGGTAGGAAGCCTTCTTGCCTTTAAACAGTTCACTGGCACAGAGCTTTTCCCTCAGTGTCTGCACCTGCTTCGGGGACAGCTGATCTCGGAACTTCTTGCACTGTGAGGAGGAGAAACCTCAGATCGTGGGGGTAATCTTACTCTCGAGGACATTTGGGGAGGAGAGAGCTGGTTGGGAAATGACAGGGACACAGAGAGGAGGGGTCTTGGTGGAGAGCTAGGGAGGGACTCAGAGGGAAGTGAGGTGTTGAGAGAGCAGACGCTAGCAAATACAAGCTTCACAAAACCGTGGCCAGCACACAGCACGCGGCCCAGGCTTAGCCCAGGTGGACATCCCACAGTATTCGCTGAATAAAGAACGGATGTCACCATGCCGCGAAGTGAACTTAGTCACAAATGTTGTGTGGTTCCCAGCGGCAGCAGGAGTCCCCCCCCCCCCCCCCCCAGTGGTGAGAGTCACTGAAACAGAAAGTAGACTATAGGTTATGGAGGAGGGGCCAGGACCACGGAGCAAAGAGCAGAGGTGTAGATGGTGGAGTGACCTTGCACCAACCTGGGTACGCTTGTTGCCAACATTTCAACACTTAGAAACGGGAACATAATTTGTGTATATTTACCACAGTAACGGAAAAAAAGCAATCAAGAGAAAAATGAGGGAGGGTCACATGAGAGAAGGGAGGGGCCTCAGAAACTCCACCTTCCACTGGTAGAAGATGCGCCGCAGCTCCTGATTGGCTGCGTTGAAGCATCTGTAAGGGGCGGCTGGCCACGTGTTGTCCAACACTTTAGTGGATGGCAAATTCTTCTTCAGGTTCAAGAGGAATTTCTGTGTCTGGGTTGAAAAGCAGAGCGTTAGGGGGAAACCTGAGAAGATCTGCTCTGAGGCAGGCCGACTCACACCCGGGTCCAGCTTCTCAAGAGAGCAGTCGCCCCGCCCATCCTGAGAGGTGGAGCGGAGCGGAGGAGGTGGGACAGGCTCACCTTCTGGGTCTCTGCGGTCTCACGCTGAGCTCTAGGGGTGGGAGTTAGGAACGTGGGAAGCAGTGGGATAGGAGGGCTGACACGTAGGGAGGAAAGTGGGCACTCGGACACCAGAGCCAGTCTCTATATATTGTCCCCTGGCCTTTTCTTCTCTCAGGTCACATTGACCTACAGTTGGGGCCGGTGTGGTGTGTGTGTGTGTGTGTGTGTGTGTGTGTGTGTGTGTGTGTGTGTGGTGTGCGTGTGTATACGTACCCGCGAGCTGGTTGTTGGATAGACAATCTGCCCTCGGCTCTAATCAATGGTGCCTGACACCTCAGCCTGCCATTCAAAGCCCTCCACTTGGAGCCCAGGGTCATGTGCCAGAAACCCATGGACTCCCAGAATTCCAACCACAAAGATTCCTTGCCACAGTACCCACTTCTCTGCATTCTTGAGGATAATGCCACCCGGCCTACTCCTTGCGTATCTGATAGTTCACAGAGATTCTGTCCAACTATGAGCCATAGGCCTGAACCCAGATACCCCAGTACCTCCCATAGCATCCTTCCAACCAGTGTAGAGCTGCTGAATGCTTGCCTTTGCTAGATCTTAATGTCCAAACCTGCCTAGAGCCATGGGCTGTCTAAGCTTCTGTTGGAAGAATGTAGGCAGAGGCTAGAAACTCAGAAGTCAAGTGTTTTACATCCCAGCCCGACCATTTACCAGCTACAGGGCCCGGAACAAGTTACTCAGCCTCTCTAAGTCTTTGTTTATTGAGATAGGATCTCACTATATATCTCTGGCACTTACTATGTTAAGGTGATACATGATTGGACAGAAGAGAGATAGGCGGAGAAAGGTCTAGGAGCGGAAGAGGAAGCTGGAGATAGGGATTGGGAGAGAGAAGATTCCGGGAGGAACAAAGATGGAGGCAGATGTTTATGTCTCTCTCGGTGCATCTCTTCATAAATAAGGTTGTCATGAATGTTTTATAAGGGATGGAATTGTGCAAGATCATTTGACTTATAAAGGTTGGCAAATTATATGATACCTATTGGATCAGAGGAGTTTGGTGTGTGCTTTGGTGTGACTACTTAATTGAGTTCAAAGGGTGTAGAGGCAGAATGCATAAAGCCCACCACAGTGTTGGGATGTTTATGTCTTAGGCTTGGCAACAGCTCGCCAAAGGGAAGTGAGTAAAAACACACCGGGGTGGTTGTATCCACCCGGGACAGAAGCAGCAGGGTGGTGGAGTGGACAGGGACTGAGTTCATAGAGATGGATGGCCTGGAGCACCAAGCTGGAGATCCCAGCAGTGCCAGATGGCCCCACAGGAGCCGGCAAAGCTCGGGATAAAAGGTTGGACAATCCAATTAATATTTATCGCAACAGCTATGTAGACCAGCTCACAGAGATCCACGTACCTCTGCCCCCTAAGTGCTGGAATTAAAGGCGTGACCCACCACGCCTGGCCCAAGTCTTAATTTTTTTTAACCTGTCAAACTGGAGAGAGCAGAGAGCCCATGGAACAGGGTGGTTAGAAGGAGTGTGGCCTGGTGTCAGTGTTCAGAGGAAATACCACCAGGCCAAAGGCCACAGCAAAGCGTCAGAAGTGCTGACAGAATCCGTGACCGGGATTCTCAGAGTGTGAGTTATTGAACCACACAGCTGCCTGACAAAGCGCAGGTGAAAGGAATGTTGGAAGAAGGGAGATAAGAGCAAAACCAGAGAGCAGGCCTCTGGTGTCTAGTGAGATCGCACGTACTGTGGGGAGAGACAAGACAAGGTGGAGCCAGCACAACAGGCTAGGGTAGCCCGGGGCCACGGGGAAGGGGAAGGTGGGGGAGGGGGAGGCGGAAGCAGAGGGTGCCTCGAGGCCTCAGCTCCAGAGCTCCCACTCCCCCCCCCCCAGGCATGCAGTCCAGGCTTCAGGAAGACAAACAGGAATTCCAAAGGAGGGGGCACCTCATGCTCAACTGAGCAAACCTGGTGAGGGTCCTAAGAACTAGCAAATTCAGTCGCCTGAGGTCAGCCACACCTTCCTGCAGCCCCCAGGCTAGCCCGAGTGTCCCCCGTCTGGCCTTTGTCAAAGCTTCCCTGGGGTCCTATCCCTCTGTGGCTCAGAAGCACCAGCACTGTCTGGCATGCTGCACCCACAGCTGGGGAGCTCCTTTCAGTTCCTCCCAGAGATGCCCCTCCTCACTTTCATGGGCTACAGAGGAGGAAGATGTGATTCTTTCCACCTCAGAATGGATCTCAGAGGCCAGGCTAGTTAATCTTGCGGGGTCCACAGTCCACTTTGTAAGAAGGCTAGCACAGCCAGTCTCTCCCCAAGTCTGTGGCTGAGGCTCAGGAATACTTCTCAGCCCAGGATGCAGACAGCATCTACCTGAGCCAAGTGATGTCTGATGTGACTCCAGCCATGGACACCGGAGCTTACTCCCAGTGTGTGACTGCTCCATCCCATGGAGTGGAAAAGCTCCAAGGAAAAGCTTAGAACCACTCCCCATACTCCCCCAAGACTGCCCCAACTCCTCACCCCTCTCCCAGCTTAGTCCTACTTACTATGCTGTGGTAGATAAAATTTGCCAAGGTGAGGGCAGCGCCTGACCGGAAGTATTTCCGATAGTTCTTGCGGGCCTGGAGGGGACATGTGAAGAGGAAGTCAGTGTGAAGACAGTCTAGAAGAGGTTCTGCTATTTTGTTTTCAACCAGAGTACAGAGTCAGAAAAATGAATAACAAAAGGGGGCTGAGATTATAACCGAAAAATGGTATGAAGTCGCTTACAGTTAAGGGCAGAAACGCCCCCAGACCTACACCCTGGTCTCCTGGATGCACACCCCCAGCCAGAGCGGGGGGGGGGGGGTCCCAGTGTTGCAGAGTGGCCCTAGGAAGGTTTTCTCAAGGCACGTGGCGGGGTGTGGGGGACCCAGCAGACACCGCGCGTGAGACCCCTCTGCCCTTACCTTCCACCCCCTCACGAAAGCCTGGATCAGCAGTACTGACGCCCGGATCTTCCCATACTGCTTCTTTTGCTGTAGGAAACACCACACGGCGGTTAGGAAAAGCCACCTGTATCCCACCCTCGCCCACCCCACCCCCCACAACAGGAAGTAGCAGCACCTTGTAGCCCCGGAACCAAGCCGAGATGAGGATCTGACTCTTCCGCATCTGCTGGTAGTGGGTCCGACAGCGCCAGCCCCGGTAAATCTTCTGTATGAGGGTGGCGAGCTGCTGAAGCCTCAGTCGCCTCTGCTCTTCCAGGTAGAAAAGCTGCGGTGGGGGTGGGGGCGAAGAGGGGCTTGTTCTCACTTGCACTGCCCTGAATGCACCTGCCGTTCAGCGTCCGCTACACCCAGCAAGGCCCTACTATGAGCTCCTAGCCCAGGCGGAGAACGTCCAGCACTCAGTTCCCAGGGTGGCACCTTCCTCGGGTACCATCCAGTCCTGTACTGGACGCCACCTTCCTCTTTCTCAGGTGAGCTTGTCTCAGCTCCACATTCCACCCCCACCAAAAGGCCACACTTCCTCACTCACAGTCTTGGGGCTTCTGATGAAGATCTTTGTCTTCCCGTAGGCCAGCTCCTCTGATGGCAAAGTCAGAGACCCGAGCACCTTCTCCACACCTTCCCTGCAGAAGCAGATGGGGATTGCTACAGAGAGGTGTGTCAGGGCAGAGTCCTTTCCACATCTCTCTTATCCCTCTGCAACCCTGCTGAAGAGAAATGTCATTTCCCCAAGAAGCCATCCAGCTGCTTCAGCAGACTTACTCAGCCCCTTCTCCCTGCTGGGTCTTACCGATCTTCCCCGTTCCAGCGTGGCCAAGTGCTGCGGCTCAGCAAGCAGTACCTTTCCAGGAAAGGCTTATAGCTCTGGCGGAAGGCGTAGCCAGCCCTGCGAACCCGAACATTCTCCAGCAGCCCTAGGTATCGAGCCTGGACCA
This sequence comes from Micromys minutus, assembly GCF_963924665.1. Taxonomy (NCBI): domain Eukaryota; kingdom Metazoa; phylum Chordata; class Mammalia; order Rodentia; family Muridae; genus Micromys; species Micromys minutus. The sequence continues at coordinate 7,170,310 of NC_137957.1, forward strand.
TAACCAGCTCTGAGGTGAACCTGCCTTGCTGCTGCTGATCGTTGGGCTTTATGCACCTGGTCGGGAAGTCGGGAAGACACAGGCTCAGGAGCGGACACCTTGCCATTGAAAGAAACGGCTCTGGTCTCCACACACCTACACTTCCCACAACTCCCAGAGGTGGACATCTCAAGGCAGTGAAAAGAGACCCTCCAGTCTCACTCTCTGACTCCACTCTGTCGGCCACTGGGTGTTCTCAGCTCCTCATCAGGTCCTGTTTTCCCCGAGGACAGAGTCTCTAAAACCCTGTTCCAAAGACTCCCTGACACGTGCACAGACCCAGATGGAGGGTGTTCACAGTGTGTCCAGCTTTTCACCTGATGTAGTTGGGGTTCTTGGAATACAGGTTCTTCATGAGTACGGCCACGGAATTCTTAAACTGGGTCCCGGCAGTCGGGGGACGTTTGAGAGACGCTTCCTTGGGATTCCCCTCTGGGAACAAGGACTGAAGGAGAGGATGCTGGGCCTTCCACATTGTCTGAGATAGGTCTCTGAAGAGTAGGTCATTATTCTTGTCGATGAAGCCGGTCACGTTGTATGTCACCTGCAGAGGAGCAGATGTGGGTTCAGAACCTATGGCTTCCTTCTGGCACTTGGACCCCCAGTCTCACTGAGAAATACCCTCAGCTGGCCCACGCAGCCCTACTGCTTCACCTTGCCCGCATAGTGGCAGATGCGGAAGCAGCTGAGGCCCATGGTACGGTCATACTGCCGCTGGGCATTCTGGGAGACTTTGCTCTCGTAGTGACTGTGCTTAGAGAAGAGCTGGTTCAACTTCGCTAAGAAAGTGGAGTCGCTGACCACCCCAGGTCTCAGGCATTCCTCATCCAGCATGGCCAAGATGCCTCGCTGACTCTAGGCCAAGGGAACAGAGTTAGGGTAACCTCCACCTGGTCCTTCAAGATGTCCACAGTATCACAGATGTCCCTTCAACCCGCTTGTGTGGGGGCATGGATTCTCAGGTAGTCTGGAAAGGGAGGTTCCCCCGGGGTGAGAGGGACAGCTGCTTACATGTTCAATGAGGTTACAGATGATGCCGTTGTCAAAGTAGTCCACCTTTGTCCACGGTATGCCCTGGACAAGGGAGACATCGGTTACAGAAGCAAGTCTCAGACCCAGGCTCCCTTTAGCCCACCCTACAAGGGAACTTTAGAAAGGCTAATCACTCAGACAGGTCTTGGTGTCATTCCGTTTACAACTCATCCCTCCCAGGATGGTGGGGGACGGGGACAACTTCTGAAATTGCAGCTATGGTGCTTGAAGGCCTGCTGTGGAAGCAGGTTCTTGAACTCACAGGGAATGTCTCCATGTTTGTGAGATACTCAGACATTCACACTTGGAAGTGGACTGGCTTAATCAGAGAGCTTTTCTAACACCCAGCAAGGGGAGCTGTGGTCTACACTGAGTCAGGGAGAGGGTGTGAAGATCCGGAGCCTCAGGGCACTGCTCATGAGCAAGTCTGGAGTGCTGCAGTTCTAACAGCGGAAGGCAACATCACCCAGCACTGGGGAAGGCAACAGATTCTGACATGTTAGATGGGAATTGTGTGGGTGCCAAGCCCAGGAGAAATGTCCCTTCTCAATCTGTCTCTGTTTGTCACAGGCCAAGCATAGCTGTCACTTCGTTCACACCAGGACATGAACATCCTTCCGTCTGTCTGTCTCCTGTCTGGGCTAGCCTCGAGTGCAAGGCTGGGGACATGGAGGATTGGAAGGACACACAGCGTTGGGGTAACTTAGTACTTGCTGAACGCTCAACTGTGAGAGGGAGACATTCTGTCCTTGTGTTCCCGTCTGGGCACAGTTAGAGGGAAATTGCGATCAAGGAGAAAGGCATGCGCCTCAAAGTCCTTAGCAGGGCTAGCAGGAGCTGTGCTCACTTCTCTCTTGTATTCTTCCTGTTCCTCCTTCAAGGTCAGCTCTATGAACACCTGCTGTAGTTTCTCGTTGCAGTAGTTGATCACGAACTGCTCAAAGCTGTTATCCTGCAAGTAAGGAGGGAGGCTCACTTCAAGTCCCCCCTTGCCTACTGTGAGCCTGTCCCCTACACCGGGGTGCAGGACACTGAGGTCCGATGCTCTCTCACCTCCAGTATCTCAAAGCCGTAGATATCCAGGACCCCCATGACCTTCCTTTTCTCCCCAGTTCCCACCTGAAGAAGAGGGAGGGGGAAGTATGAGGAATGGCTCGCTGCGTGAACCAGGAAGCAGGACTATCGCAGGAACAAACTATGGTATGCTGGAGCTGGCTGGAGGGGAGCTGTGGTGTCCCCCTTCTTCCCCTTACGCTCACTGCAGGACAAGCCAAGGAGAAAGGGGAAGATACAGATTCCGCCAATGGCCCCCATAACATGAACAAGGAGGGCTCAAGATGCTCTCGGGGCAACGGTTCTTCACCTTCCTACCGCTGCGGTCTTTAACACGGTTCCTCGTGCCTGCCGCGCTGGCCTCCCATCACACATTTATGTCCATTGCTACTTCACAACTGTAATGTTGCTACTGTTATGAGTTATAATGTAAAAGACATCCATGTTTTCCGATGGTCTTAGGAGACCCCTGTGAATGGGTTGTTGTCTCGACCCACAGGATTTGGCTGTCCCTTACATTTTAACATTCTATAAAAGGAAGTCCCATGCCATCTATTACATGATCTGATTAGTTGCAGTTTGAAGAGGGGGAAAAAAGCATTTGCCCCGGCCAAGATGTGTCACCTAACCCTGGGGCCTTTGGCGTGCCTTCTCCGTAGTCAGTGTTACGGAAACTACTGGGCAGTGACAGCTTTACTGTAGCTCAGTAGTGAAGCCATACTTAGCATGAGTGAGGCCCTGTTTGTGTCCCCACGTCAAAGCCATAAATAAATATTCATTTATTGACTGCCTGAGCCACCACTGCAGCCTTTCTGTTCCTTTGTACAGCCGAATAGTACATCTGTTTATCTAGTTGTAATCTGATGAACATGGGTTGTTTCTTCCATTTTTTGTCTAAATAAGTTATGTATGGCTCACTATTTTTTTTTGGTCTATCATGTATAACATTTCTACAACCTTCTCTTGGATCTATGCCAAGGTGTGGAACTGCTGAGTCATACGGCAACCGTGTGCATCTGGTCTGCAGTAAACGCTTTGAAGCAGGCAGAATCACGGGTGTTAGTGGATGTTGCCAAATCAGGAACCTGAGGCTGAGTATCTCTGAGAACTGGATCACACAGAGGGCTCAGACTCCTCTTCAGAGCTGGCAGCCAGAGAGGGTGAACAGGCTTGGGGAAGAGCGACCTCACCTTAATGCTCTCGTTGATGCGGTTCACTATCCAGTCAAAGAGGCGGCTGTAAATGTTCTTTGCCAGGGCGTCCCGAGCGTATTGAGCCTGGGCGGGGGACACAGTCTCCTTATTGTAGCAGCCACAGAACAGTCTCAAAGTCAGCTCCTTCGGGAGGGCTCTTACCTGCGTGACATTCAGCACTGTGACCACCTTCTCTTTGCCTGTCTCCATGGTTCTTGAGCACAAAGCTCTCTCTAATTCCACAGAGTTCAAACGCATCAGCTCCCCAATCTCCTGAATACCTAGAAGGAGACAGAAGTGCAGCATGGCCGAGGGGGGAGGGGCTGACCATCAAAGCTGCCTGGATGACGAATGACCCACAATGGGAAGTCACTGTGGTTGACCCAGGAGGAGTGGGCCCACTGCAGGTTAGATTACACCATATCTCAGGAGATTCAACTAAGGTTCTGAACGTCTCAGACCAGAGCCTAATTTGTTTTCGGAAGCTTGTTCTGAAGTGCTTCAGAAGGGTGACCAGTGGGTCTCCCTGGAGGAGGCCGCAGGAGCAGGCTTAGCGAAAGTGGACCAGGCTAGTCAGGTTGGAGGTGGTTCAAAAACTGGACTGAGGGCAAGGGAACTCATGGAGGGCTCCAGGAAGGTTAGCACCCACCTTTCCCGTCACAGATGCCGCTGGCTGGAATCCCGTTGGCCTGGAACTCATCGGTCAGCTTCACATTCCCCAGCTTCAGCACCAGGGCTGCCACCTCCAGCACTTGTCTAATTTCCTCCTCCGAGAACCCGATCACGGACATTGCACTCTTGGGAAGAGAGCAGAGGTGGAGCTGAGCTCGTGGGGCCAGCCCAATGGCTCTGTTTGCAGGTCCTGGGCTCAGAGGGTGGCCCCGGCAGCCTGAGGGCCCCAGGCTGCCCACACGCCGCACTCACCTGCACAGCCCTGAAGTTGGAGGCATCATCCATACCGTTCACTCTGGACACCTCCCCATTCAGGTAGGCATAGCAACGCATGTCCTGCTCAAGCTTCAGGGCCTCTGGGTGTACAGAGAGAGTATGGGGGGGGGCGGTGATCACCTGTTCTCTAGAATACCTGACACCTCACGATCTTGCCCTGGGTCGTGATTTAGGTTCATCCTTTGTCTCCTTTGGTTGGGGATAATACAGTCCTATGATGACAAATGAATTTTTAAACTGGTTTTTAGGGTTGGGTATTGGTATCTGTTAGAGAATTCCACAAGAGTCTCACTGACTATTATCCCCATCCTTGGGGTTCCAAACAATAAAAACAACCAAGCAAGTCCTCCCTGCTCTGGCACACATGTGCCCCCAGCCTCACCGACCCCTGCTGTGCCCACACAGCAGTGTCTGCTCCCTAACACTGCCCCCACCCAGCCCACCCCCGCCCCACGAAGTTTCTTGCTGATGCTGGCTGCTGAGCTAAAGGGCTTTCTCGTGTTCCCCTGTGATAAGCGAGACTCCCGGTCCACATCAGAAGAGCTAGGTTTTGATTTTTTTTCCTTTCTTCCCCCAAAATGAATGTTTTGTGTGTCAGAATTGCTTCTCGTTTACATGTTACCTGGCTGGCAAATAGGATTTTTATTTTCATTTCAATAAATGAGCCAAGGAAATGTCCCAAGCTGTTTACAAAGATAGGAAGACTAGGCTGATCGTAGAGCAGAGCTGTATCAATTATATTTTGTGCAAATGATCTGAGGATAGTGAACGTCAATCAGTGGCAGCTCCTTCTAACACACAAATTCTGCAATCAGCTCTTACAAAGGAAGGGAAGCTGGAAAGAATGAGTCAGAAAACTCAGGTAGAATGAAACCAGGGAGATCCACCCAGACTCAACTTAAACGAACAGGTATGAACCCAGCCAGAACAAAACCCTAGTGCCTGTGAGTCAGACAAACTGAACAGCATTAAGGCCATTAAGCCAAGAAGGGGAGAATAAGACTATACAGCAGTCTCCTGAGCCATAGAGACTTGGGGGGGGGTATGCAAAAACCAAGCACAGAATAACAAGGAATCAAGAGACAGCTCCTTAGGGGCTGGAGAGCCACAGTTTCTCCCAGCTGGAGGGGAGGGTTTCAAACTCTGTCAAGAGCCAAGTCCTCCCCACCCCCACTCCCTCATCCCCCCACACCCCTCCTCCCCCAACCCCCACCTGCACCCTCAGTAATGCTCACCCAGGGCCACCTCTGGCCTGTCCAGTTTCAGGCTGCTGGGAAATCTTCCCCAGAACAGCCAAGATCCATGCTATCCACCCCTGTGGCTGCCTGCACAGGCTTATTGGAACCAACCATAGTGCACTGGGGCATGTCTGCTCACACGCCTGCCATCCCTACAAAACTGAGTTCTTTGATCCATGTCACACTCTCACTGAGCCCAAACATATGCATGATCAGGAGATGCTGGATGGATGGAAGGATGGATGGATGGATGGATGGATGGATGGATGGATGGATGGATGGACAGATTGAACCTCAATAGCGCTATCTAAGAAAAAAAAACCAGGAATACTGCCGGGCAGTGGTGGCACATGCCTTTAATCCCAGCACTCAAGAGTAGAGGCAGGCAGATCTCTGTGAGTTCGAGGGTAGCCTGGTCTGCAGAGCTAGTTCCGGAACATCCAGGGATACACACACAGGGAAACAAACAAACCAAAGAATAGAAGGAAAAGAAAGAAAACCAGGGAAGATCCTAGGTAAGCTAGACATAGAAGGCTAGACACAGTTCTAAAAACCCACCTGTCCTGCCTGCTTCTGTGAAGCTGTCAACAGAGCCTCTAGGGGTGAAGGAGGAAGGAAGGTATCTATCTGGTAATCAGTGTCCCAGGCCTGATATCAGCATCGGCATGGGGAGAGAAGACACGGGCAGGGCATAGGGACAAGGGCAGTAAGGACACAAGGAAGGCCATCTCTGGCCTTGTGCCAGCAGAGAGCAGCACCACCAGGGGACTTGTCAACCCCGAGCTATAAGGCTCTGGGTATAAAATGCAGGGAGGAGGCATGAGAGAAAGAGCGACCTGGGGCTCCGGTGATAGCACAGGGTTGGGGCTCCCAGGATGATCACATACTCAGCAGCTGTGTGTCCGCTCCAGCCAGCAGCTGATAGAAGATATGGAAGTTCCTCTCCCCTTTGAGTTGCTTCACCACTCGGGACTTCTCAAGCAGATCTGGGAGGGAGTGAGGAAAGATCTGTCTGAGCGTCCAGGAGACTCAGCAGATCCCTCCCATCCTGCCCTGAGCCCCAGTGTTCCTAAGAACCTAACAATCATCTCCCCTGCAGAAGCGCATGGGCACAAAGGGACAGAGGTGGGGAGTGTTGATGAGGCTCATGGGAGGGGGACACATACAGTTGGTGATGACGCCGCCGAGGGGGGACCCTTTGAAGTCAAACTCAATATCCATGTACTTTCCCTGCATGGAGAGACCAGAGAACGCCTTGGCTGTCTTTCTCTCCTTGCACCTGTGGGAGGGCTCTGTTCTGCCCTCCTTGCTCTCAGTCCACGCACACATGCACACTCAGATGTGGGCAGATGTGGACACTCACAAATCGAGAGGAGTTGTCATTTCGGATGGTCTTGGCATTGCCAAATGCTGTGGAAACAAAGAAAGAGAAAGTCAGGGGCTGAAGCTCCCAAGAGTTAGAACCTAGAGAAGAAAAGTCTAGTGGGGACAGCTCCTTCTGGTCTGGGAACCAGTGATTTTGGAAGAGTGTCAGAGGCTGAGGGACTCTGGGAACGAAGAGAGTAGAGGCTGGTGGCTCACCTTCCAGCACTGGGTTTGACTGAAGCAGTTGCTCCTTCACAGAGTTCACCTGCTCCCCTTTCCCACAGACAGCAGCCACGTATGACATCACCAGCTTACTTGCCTCTGTGCAGGAGAAGCTCCAAGTGAGTTAGGACATGTCCACTCCCCAACCCACCCACCCACACACACACACACTCACACGCACAGTTAGAGCCCTTGGCCAGGATACAACAGCTTCCACCCCTTAGCTTTCAGAGAGTCCCTAGCTAAGGTACGTCCACTCCCATCCCATTTAGCTGTGGGCGCACATGCGTGCTTCAGTTTTTGGTTTTGGAGACCTTCCTCTAGGTAGCTCTGGCTGTCCCAGAACTTGCTCTGTAGACCAGGCTGGTCACAAACTCAGAGATCCACCTGCCTCTGCCCCGAGTGCTGGGAGTAAAGATGAGTGTCACCACTCTGTCACGTGCTACTCTTGTAGAACACCCATATCAGGTGGCTCAACACCACCCGGAACTGCGGTTCCAGAGGATCTGATAGCCTCTTCTGGATTCCACAGGCACCTGTATGTCTGTAGTGCAAATATATACATTCACTCAGGCATATATTCATAGAGACACAAAGATGTAAAAACCCTAAAAAAGAAAAAAGAAAGAAAAGAAAGCCTAGAAAGGAAGTAATGGAAATTGAGAAGAGGGACAGGCCTGGCTTAGAGAGATAAGATGATTCCAGACATGCTTTCTGGTTTCCCCCAAGCCTGGAGTCTCCTCACCGGTCTTGCCGGCTCCGCTCTCCCCTGTGATGAGGATACACTGGTCCCGGTCTCGGTCCTTCAGTGACTGGTAGGCCACATTTGCCAAAGCATAGCTTGTGGGGAGAAAGTGGGCAGTAACTAAAATGAGGTGAGCCCAAGATGGCGTCTTCCAATCCTTACCACCCTCCTTGTGTGGACCAGATCAGACAAGAACTGACAGTCTAGGAAGAATTCTCAGGGGAGAGGGATGCGGGAGAACCTCCCTTGGGGAAGGGCTGAAGATGAGAATGTGTCACGGACACCTGTCAGCCCTCCTCTGGTCCCTTTACTCACATGTGGGGCTTCAGCTCATAGAAAGTAAAGTCCCGGTATTTGGCGATGAACTCTGGGCCATAGATAGGAAGCTGCTGGTAGGGATTCATTGAGATCACCACACTCCCAATGTACGTCTGGAGTCAGGAGGAAGGTGAGACAAATGAACCTGGCAGGAGGAATACTGGGACCCCCTGGGCACCCCCACACCCTGGCTCCCATGGCAAACTCACATAAATCTCTTTTTTTTCATAACGAAGTTGGAGGTTCTTGATTAGAGACTCCTCATCCAGGGGTTCCAGGAGGATGAGGTCCTCCACCCCGACGGAACCTTCCAGGAGAGGCATGCCAAGAGGCTAGAGGGTCCTAGGAGTAAACATGGTGAATTGCTGCTGACCACTCAGCTTAAGAGTTAAGTCACAGTGGGAGGGGAAGAAGGCATAAGGGCCTACAAGAGCCCTCTTCTCCCTCTCTAAGGAGAGCACTCTAGGCAGAAGGGTCTCCGGACCAACCTGGCTGGCCAGGAGTGGAGGAACCCTGGGTATAGGGTGGGATGGGCATTAGATAGGACTACCTTTGTCTGCCCACCTGGGGAAAGGGGGGCAGAATTGTGTTTAGGGAAGGCTGAAGGAAGGGCGAGCCAAGCTTTGTTCTGCTCTCCCTCCTCCCTCCTGAGGGGGTGCTCTCTGGTTCCCTGCCCCAGTCAGTGCTTGTTCAATCCCAACCCCTATTTCAGTCACCAAATCCCCCCATAATGCCCATCTCCAGAGGTCTCTCTTGTCATAACCACAGTGACTTCATTATTAGATGGCATTGGACAGGGTGTTGTGTTCAGAAACATAAACAGAAGACCTAACTGCCCATAGCCAACAGGAATGGGTATACTTTCTCAACTGTCCGGTCTCCAGTTGTCCCGCCCGATTCTGTCCTTTAACTGTGAAAGCTTCGCATTGTTTACCCATACCTATCGTCTTCTGGCATGGACTTTGCCCAAAGAGACACACCCCAGTTTTTAGTAGCTGGTGGGAACAGGCAAGGAGTGCTCTAAGGAGAACTCTGGGGGGTGGGGGAGGGCTGGGCCGGGCTGCAGGCATGTGGCAGGTGTTTCTGCAGGAAATACAAAGCCCTGCTCAAGCTGACTGAATAGGCGGGGTGACAGGATTAGTGCAATGGTCAGCGCCACTCCCAAGCAGGAGCAGAACACATTCCCTCACTCTCTGGCCTCTCTTAACCAAGGGGTAGAATGAGAGTAGCATCCAGGGCAAGGACGCCACCCATCCTTCTCTCCCCTTCATTCTGCTTTCCCCAAGCTCCAGTAACTTCCTAAACTCCTGGAGTACCACATGAATACTAATGATGACAGTCTCTAGTAAACATGCAGCATTCATCACAGGCCAGACAGAGCTCTAAACACAGCAACTTGACAGCTACAACAGCCCATGAAGTAGAGAAGCTTTTATTAACCCATGTTTCTCCGGTTAGGAGTATGTAGCCACGCATGGTGGCTTGTGCCTGTGATCACAGAATTCAGGAGGCCAAGGCAGGAAGATCGCTTAAGACTGAAGCCAACCTGAGCTGCACAGTGAACCGCAGACCAGCCTGAAGTACAAAGTAAGATCCATCTCTGTCTCTGTCTCTCTCCCACCTTTGAGTACACACACACACACACACACACACACACACACACACACATACACACACACACACACATACACACACACACACACACACACATACACACACACACACACAGTCTTTGGCAGGGAAGGGTGTGAAGCAGAGGTAGGGTATGATGACACAGCTTTGATTTTGAATTGAGAGAAATAAAAATCTGATTATTTGGAGGTAAGAAATGGAAAAAAGAAAGGAATCCCAGAAAGGGCACCCCAAAGTGACAGGGCAGGGTGGGACTTACCAAACAGTAGAAATAAGGGTGTTATATCTTCAGTGCCCCTTGGAGAATGGGGTCGGGGGGCCAACTCCCAGTCTGATGGGAAGGGTATGGGCCACAGATACCAAGGATGGAGCAGTGTCTTCGTTAACAGGAGCTGTCCATGGTGTCAAAGAAGCCAGGTGTCCTCTGTCCGACCTTCCTCTGTGCAGGCTCTCCTCACCCCAGCTCCCTGTGCCACTCAGGCCAGAAGAGGCCAGAGAGATGGCTGCTCAGCACAAAGTCCAGGGCTGTTCCTGCTGAGGGTGTGGTTCCCTTAACCCTTCACAAGCTCCTGAAGCAGACTCCCTGCATTTAGGGAAAACCTATCTGCCTGGCTCTTACTGAGGGTTCCAATCAAGAAGAATCCATGCCCCATTGTTCCAGGAATTTTGAAATAAGAGCAGAGTTAACAGAATTTGTATCCAAGAAAAGATTTTCCAGGAAAGAGTTGGAAATGTTGTCATGAATGGAAGCAGGTTTGGGCAGGTGTGTGTGTGTGTGTACTCAGATCACTTGAAGGGCTAAGTGACAAAATCCCAAGTCCTGTGCATGTCCCTTCTCTTTAGTGACAAATGATCATAAAGACCCACAGACTGAAGTAAGAACTGTGGCTCCTTACATTTGCCTGGACATCCATTCCACTGTCTCCCACCCAGTGCGTTAGGCCACACAGAAGCCAATGTCATGTTCATGTGACAACTGCTCTCCACTTCCATGGCTGGCACATCAGGGACCATGGACAACACACTTCCTGATCTTCCTTCAATGACTGTAGCCTAAGGTCTGAGGGTTATAATTTTAGTAATTTCTCAGCAATAGGACACCAAATAAGACCCTGAGATGTTTCCTGGGTTTAGCTTAGCAGAAAATGGCCCTGCCAGTCAGGTAAAAGCTTATACATTCCAATTTCCCAAACATGCCTTCATCCACCCAGGAACATCCCTAAGCAGCATGCCCCTCTGCCTCTGAAGCATGCACAAAGAGAAAATTAGATAATTGTATCACTTAACATGGAGACTTGGTATTCTAACTTCAGCCTCTGCTGCTTGGTTCAAGGTCCGAGCTCTGTTGCTCTTGCAGAAGCACTCCGCATAAACCTGGCCCATCAGCAGTTCCATTTCCAAACCCGCCCTTACATAATTTATTGATTTACTGTGCCTATTTGAAGGGAAAGAGCAAGGAAAAGGAAGAGACCGCTGAACAGAAGTGGCATCAAGGTATAATCCCCTGCTACAGGGGAAGGGTGGTGCAATGGCCTCAGAGCCAAGGTGACTACTGATCCCACTGTCCTGTGGAAGAAAGAGACCCAGAGTAAGAAATACTTTCCCAGGACCACACCCACACAAACCTCCACAACTGGCACTATGCTCTCAGGGCTAGGAATCTGCAGCCGCCTGGTGTTTGTCTTTCTCTACTCATCGACTCATGTGAGTGCCTACTGCATGCTTTAGATTTAAAACATTACATCTCCAGCTACCAACCGTGCTGGTCTGCCTGGGACCCACAGTGGGCTCCCATATACCTGGAGGTGTGAACCTGGGAGCTAAAACAAGGGAAGACAGTGGCTGGGTAAGGTAATGCACTTTTAATCCTGGTACAGGGAGGCAGACAGGGGGATCCTTGAGTTTGAAGCCAGTCTGTTCTGTTATAGGGAGCTCCAGGCCAGCCAGTGCTGCACAGTAAAACCCTGCCCCTCAGCCTACAAAACAAAAACTAGGTAAGACCTGGGTATAAAACCTAACAAGTGGGTGGCTGTTTACAATGTATCAAACGCACATCCAAGTCTCCTGGGATTTTAAAATCAGCCGCACAGGGGTGCTATGGGCAGGCACAGCACTGCGAACTACTTCAAACTAAGGTGAAGCAATCCAGGTACTAGTTTACTCCTAAAATCATCTTTGTCTTGGACCTACTTCAGGGATAGGAGGCATAGCTCAGTCTGTATTATGTGGTTAGCACAGAGTCCCTGAATGACCTCCAAACCTGAAATCAAAAACAAGCCTACCCCATACAGTGGATGTACAGGAACCTAATGGGATGCAGGAATGTCTCATGGTGTGGTGGCGGTGGTGGCAGTTTATGGAAGTGATTCTGCCAAGACCCAGCAGCACCTATGCACTTAAACGTAGGACTTGACTATTTATGTGACTTACAATCTGAAGCAGCAGACAGGAGAGATGGTAAGGAAATAATTCCAGTCCTTCGGCACTGACTTGATAGTTGAGGACAGCTACCTGTTCCCACCAATTCACTCCACAAGCCTCTCAGACATAGTAAATTAAAAGATGCTAATCTTTAGTAAGCCAGGTGTGGTGTGGTGACTTGTACCTGGGAAAATAAGTTCAAGGCCAACCTAGGCTACACGACTCTCAAAACTTACTTCCCAGACTCCAAAATACTAAACCAAAATATATTTGGGACAGGGAGTTACTCAGTGGGTAGGGACACTTGCTGTGAAGCCTGATGACCTAAGTTTGACCCCTGGAATCCACATGGTGAGAACAGACTCACACAAGTTGTCCATAACATGAACACACACATGAATACACACAAGAAATAAATATTGAAATGCTTTAATTTTAAAAGACTACTATGCAGTGTATAAAACTTTATTAATGTTGAGATTATTTACAAGCCACAAGAGAAATAAAAAACTACATGGCATCAATTTTTCTTACATAAATGTGGAAGACTCATAGCAAACAGCTATCCCTGAAAACGTTCTTCCTCAACATTCACTAACATGTATTAAATATAAATGACACACACTTTATCTAGTAGTTTCTTAGCCCTGTCATTTCAGGAATAATTCATAGACATGGAAACTGTGGCCACTGCAGGTTGTAATGGGCTTTAAGGTTCACGTCAGGGACAATCTGTCATGGCCACAATGCTCACACTGCCCACAAGTGCAAAGCAAATGAATTCACCATTTTTAACACCAAGAGTATGAAAAAGAAGAAGCTGGGCTTGGTGGCTCAAGCCTGTAATCCCAGCACTCAGGAGGCTGGTCAGGGCTACCGTGAGTTTTAAGCAAGCCTGGGTCATAAATATACTGAGTTCCAGGCCAGCCTGAGCTAGAGTGGTGCCCTGTCTAAACAATGCCTGCCCCCTAGGGAGGAGGAGAACATGTCAAAGAAAAATGACACATGGATGACACGTGTGGCCCAAAGTCTCGTGTCTGAGTCTATGTGACCTCTTCTGTCCCTGCTGAGGTTAACGAGTATCCATGTGCTTTGCTTGTTCCCAGTGGTCCTGCCATGTAAGGCACTCAACACTCTTGTTTCTTTCCTATTTTGAAATGGGGTCCCCATTGTTGCCAATGTCCAACTCAAGTGATCCCCTCGCCTCAGCCTTCCAAGTTCAGGCAGACACTAACCACCATGTCTGACTTCCAAACCTCCTTTGCAAGGTAGTCACCACCTGGCCTCCAACAGAGCCCATTATCAAGTCACGAAGAGGCCACTGGGTTACAACTGCTTAAGCTCCCCAAAGAAGTCATTTCTGCTGCAAGCAAAAACGCTCCAGCATGCTTGTAAGTGCAACAGCCACTGTGTGCTTATCCCTTGGTTTCAGTGCCTGCCTACGGGAGAGCACTCAGGAAACCTGCCCCTGCCCCTCCTGCGTTCAGACAAAACTCTTAGCATTCAAATACAGGCAATCACCTTGGACGGGAGTTCAAAGGAATACTAGAAGGTATTAATTTTCTGTCTGCATATTTCAACCTGTACCACTAGGTTCAGAAGAGTTGGGGGCACAGCTAAGGACCATTTTAACTCTGGTATCCATTTCCGAACACCTTTCTTTCCGGAACAAAAAAGTTGAGAACAATTACGTAACCCATTCCCAAACCCCTCATGAGTATCAAGGCAGGTGGGGGGAGGGGTCTCTGGCCTATTTGGGTCCTTTCATTCACCAAACCTCAATCACCCATGCCAAGTAGGGTAGGCTAAAGAGAACATAACTGATTAGCTGGGGGCTATGCCCTTGAATGGGAGGCAATATGATAAAATGGAACTGTGGGACCCAAAGAGCCATCACAGGCAAACCCACAGCTACTGACAGCACAAGAATATGGTGGGGAACTGGCTCTTTCTTAGTTCAAGGTAACCAAGTAATCAAAGTTGCTAAACTTTTTCTGGCTTTGATCACTATGTTCTCATAAGGAAAAGTAAACTGTAAAGTTTTATGCCGGCTGCCTCTTGTGTTCCCATTAATGGGAGTCATGTTCTATGAACTCAGGTCAGACCCATTAAAAGCAATAGATTTCCAATAACCATTGAGACCCCGAGTCCTGGAACCAATTTCTGGGTTGATTGCTGACATGGCAGCACACGGCTCCAGTGTCCAGCTCACTCCAGTTTTCCTCCAGTCCTTGATGAGATCATTCTGAGGAATGAGAGTGAGCTGACTCAAGCAGTGTCTGGGAAGCATCCAGCAGAGCCACGCGGGCGGCAAGGCTACACAGCACACAAATGGGGCACGTCCTTCACCGTCTGAGAGCAGCTCAGTTCTCCAACCACCAGGCAGGGGTAAGAAAATGAGCTTGGTTTGCTCACCCCAAATTCAAATAGTTTTTTAAAAATGGCCTTGAAAAGAAATCCGTATTTTACAAGGAGTCAACCCACAGAAGAGCAAAGTCACTCACAGTGAATTCTCATTAAAAGAATAGAAGTCCAAAGCCCCCTCCCCTTTAGCAAGCTGCCATCCCTAAGGAATGATCTGGGGGGAAGGCACTAAGGTCTGCCAAGATATAGCTACACCAGTAGTACAACTGAGTTTATACTAAAATATACTACGTATAAATTTCTGTAGAGAAGCCTCCAAAATAGTGTATTCTAGAGGCTCTTGTTAGTGGTGACTTTGTTTTTGGGGATTCGGGAACTGGACTACAGCCTGCGCCTGCGGGACGGCTCTCACTGCCTCTGAGGTTCACTCCCGCCCTTCAGCAGCTTTACTGGACACATCTACCATATTCATAATTCACAAAGACAAAAAGGTTCCCTTACAAAGTTTCTTGTGACCTGCAGCTCTAACCAGCACCTGCTCAAATATCATCCATTTTTTTCTCTTCTATCACCGTCTACCAGGTGAGGTAGTTGTCACTTTAGGACAATTTAAGGCTATGGGGACATTGGTTGAAATAACTAACTGGCCACCTGGAGAGGTGTCTCAGCTGACATTTTGGATGCTAGCAGTAGAGCCCAGGGCCTTCCCAGTTACATACTGAAAATGGATCTAAAGAGAGCTTCCTGAAAATACCATCTTCCTCCTCAATGATCCTAAGACAATGAGTCTGATGCTGTATTCCTGAGTGAGCACTGACTTCCCTGGCTGAAGGAATCACAAATGTTACACACTTCTTCCAGAGCAGTGGTGAAGATCACAATGAAAGAACCAAGCAAACGGCAGAAACTTGAGAGTCTGTCCCTCTAAACAATCCTGCTAGCTTCTAAAGGACCTGCAGAGCAAGGATTCTGAAGCTAACATCACTGCAGAGGCGGCATCTCTACACAGACTGTAAGGAGATAGTAACCTTGGAGAATGTGTCTGATCTAACAGCACAATGGGCACCAGAGGCAGGGAGTGACCTGAAAGGTCTGTTCTATGCCATGTGAAATGTGGCGGCCAGAAAACTAAAATGCATAGGAACAAACTTGGGATGCTTGTTCAGGGCTTACAAACTGGGAGCATGCTGGTGGTAAGGAAGGCTGAGTGGATATATAAAAGGGAGACGAGGGACATGGAGAGAAGATTGATTTGTTTTGTTATGGTGCTTGCAAGCTGAACCAGTAAGCACTCTACACTGAGCTACATCCCCAACCCTGGGACAGTTTCCTGATTATGTAGTAACTGGGAGAGAGGGGTGTAAGACTTCTCTGCCTAGCCATAATGTAGGAACCAAGGTAAAGGGGATATTTATATATAAGAAACAAAACAAGAAATCTGACATGCCAGCCGGTGGTAGCACACTCGGGAGGCAGAAACAGGTGGATCCTGCGCGTTCCAGGCCTGTTTGGTCTATAGAGCAAGTTCCAGGACAGCAAGGGCTGTGCAAACTGTCTTGAAAACCAAAAAAGAAGAAAAAAAGAAGCTTGGTACAGCAGCACAGGCTTAAAATTCCAGCAGTTTAAGGCTAAGGTGAAAGGACCAGCCTGAGGTACACAGGAGATGGGGAGGGAACCGAAATGTTAGGAAGGAGATGGCAGCAAAACAGAAAAGGAGACAAATTCTCAACTGTGCACACTTCACAGGAAGGGACACAGCATTCCCGAGTGGAAAAAGTCAGTGGTGAGAAATGGCAAGAGAAATATGCCAGTGTTAAATACAACACAAAGCTTAGGAACCGACCCTACAGAAGGGCAGCAGACCTTCTCCTAAATGCAAGCAAACTCAAAGTCAGACTCGTGACAGTTTGAGGCTCAACGGCAGCAGCCCCGGGGTTTCAACAGCGTCTATACCAATAAATACCTGGGGTCAGTAGGGTCTGTACTCTGGAGCACTTATGGTTCTGGAACATGAATTTGTTGCACTTAAAAAAATACATTTGTTTAAAAAACAAGATAAGTAACAATCTATTTTTTCTTCGATATTTAAATCATCAAGGATTATTATAAGAACCCATTGTATTAAAAGCAGACAGAAGTAAAAACTGGCTCAGACTCAGATTCTCTTTAAAAGATGCAGCCTCCACTTGAATGCCTCACTGCACTTAATACTCATTTTTAAGGGTTTGTCACAGTGACAAATTGTCAGAATTCAGTAAACTTTCAAACAGAAGCTAGGCTGTTGTGCTGGCTGTGGGCAATTACTTCAGAAACAGCAAGGTGGGCCATGTGCTCAAGGTCAGAAGCGAGTGACCACAGCCCTCACTGCCTCCACCACTCTCGCCTCGCAGAGGACCAGCCTGAGGTGCACCAGAAGTACTGCCAGAGGGTAACCCACTGCGCCCCTCATTTCAGTAGAACTCCGCACCTGCTCCAGGCTGCCACAAAAGCCTGGGTCATCAAGGCAACCTGCCAGTCTGTGTGAAAACAGTAAGTTTAAGTCAGGAAGTGACTCTGTGTCAGAGAGGGTCCTCTGAGCTCCCCTCCTCTGAGGACAGCTCCTCATCCTGGGCAAAGATGCTCCCTAGTCCATACTCCTGTTCATGAACAGAAACTTCATTTGGCGTCAGGTGGAAAGAACCTTCCACAAAGTCAGCGAATCTGCAAAAGAGAGGGATGTTCATCAGGAAGTGCATGTCTGTCTTTCCTGGATAGCTTTCAAAAGAAAGCATAGACTGAAAGACTCAGCATGCTTGTAGTTCAGATGCCAATCCTTGCTTTGGCAGATACATAGACTGAGGCAAGGAATAGGCGGGAGACAAGGCTGGGATCATGAGCCAACATGATGGGCCTGTCATCCTGTTTGACACTCACTACACTGTCCTCTGTAGTTACGAAGTGCTAAGGTCCCTTGAGTCACCATGTTCCTGATAAGATTAAGCATTACAGTTCTTTGCACTTATGGCCCTATAAACTTTATGTTATCATGATTCCAAATTGAAACTTCACATACTCTTTGGTACAAGTACTCTCAACCAAAGGGGGGTGGGGATGGGGACTCAGACATTAATGTCCAACTTACAAGGGCCACATTTATATATGGTACTGAAGGCTAGAGAGATGGCTCAGAGGTTAAGAGCACAGTCTGCTCTTCCAGAGGTCTTGAGTTCGATTCCCAGTACCCATATGATGGCTCTCAACCGTCTCTCTTCTGGCCTGCAGGCAGAACACTGTATACATAAAAAAAAATCTTAAATATGGTACTGAAATCTTCACAAGTTAATGCTATAATCAGAATACCAATGAAGTAGTTGCCTTGGAGAAACAGGAAATAGATTACTACTTTCTCCTGACTACTCCTAGGTGAGCAATAATCAAAGGGCAAAATATAACAGTTATCTAAAAGTATGATCTGTCAGGCTCAAGTCCATTAACTACCCATAAATACTTGGCTTATCAGAGTTTACCTTTTTGGAGACTGAATTCGAGATATCGTCTTCCAGGCAGAGCACTCCGGACTGCTACAAAATTCTCGGAGTTCCTGTAAAGCCTTTTGGGTTTCCACCTCTCCTTGTATCCGATACTCCTCTTCTGTCAGGAGGCGAGGGGGCACAGGCTTTTCTGCTGCCTTACATATCCTTCTGTGTTCACCAAATAACACCAGGAGGCATTAGTCAGTACCCACACACAAGCACACAGACAGACTCAGCAGTGACAGCCACCACCCATCTTTCTTCCACACACACCTTTCACTAGAGTGCACTCCTATCATTCCAAACATGAGGAAAAGCCAGAGCACTCAAACTCACTTATGTTCAAATAAATAGTAATTTATTTTCCAGTAAGTGGAAAAGCAACAAAATGATGTTATGTTGTGGTTCATGACCTCAGTTCCCCAAACTGAAGGTACTGTTTTAATTGATTATCTGCAACGGAATAGCCACTGACTATTTCAGAACCCAGAACCATTCCATATTTACTTTTGCAAGAATATCATGCTATGAATTACATCTTAAATAAGATTAAGGTTTTTAGAGCAACCTGACAGACAGGGAGATATGACCTGAAACCTGAACCTGAGGCCTCATTACAAGCGAAACACGGATATGATGGGATGTGCACCACCTAGTGGTACCAGGAACACATGACACTTTACTGGATGCTTTTATTTTATAAAGAAGAAGATAGCATCTCAGGGAGAAGGAACAGGGCGGAGGCACAATGACATCCCACTCACAGAGGTTCCTGAGAAGAAGCTCGGCATCCTCTCACTACAAAGTGCAGCCACACCTCACATGTCACAGTCACCCTGCTGCTAGTCACCTGTAGGTGCGGCACAGCCAGTGGACAGGGTACTCCAGGTTTTTAGTGCACAGCGCAATGACGATGAGAGCAAAGGCAACGTTTGGGATCTGAATGCCCGAGTACATGAAGCCCAGGCCCAGCAGCTGCAGCGCCCACGTCAGCAGGTTGATGCTTCGCTCATTCTCCAGGGGCCCATACTTGTAGCACACTGCAAAACTCATGAATCCAACTGTGAGGATGTAGCCTGAAAGGGGCACAAGACACGCCTTTCAGCTGCGAGGTGGACAGCATGCTGAGTTCCCTAGACACGTCTACAGAACAAGGGAGGTACACGCGTCTGCACTTCATCATTCACCTACTTTGAATTCTTGGAAAATACATTTTCCTCACTGTTTATCACATACACACACGGATCACTCACTGTTCATCACATACACACACACACACACACACACACACACGGATCGTTCCTGTTATCCTTTTTGTCACAAATTTATTTACTCAAATTACAAAGGGGTTGAAGAGATGGCTCATGGGTTAAGAGCACTCAATGCTCTTGGGAAGACCCACACTCAGTTCCCGGTGTGCACACTGGGCAGCGCATGACTACAGCTCCAGTGGATGACTCTACAGGCACCAAGATTCAAGTGCACACTCACCCACACAGAACTAAATCTTTGTTGTTGTTGGTGGTGGTGGTGGTAATGGTTGGTGTTTTTTTATTTTTTTGAGACAGTGTTTCTTTTCATAGCTGTGGCTGTCGGTGAACTCTCTCTGTAGATCAGGTTGGACTCAAACTCAGAGATCACCCTGTCTTTGTCTCCCAAGTGCTAGAATTAATGGTATGCACCACCAACTGCCTGGCAAGAGGAAAGCTTGAAAAACTACATGTTGAACATTTGTAAATAGTCTTTTAATCCCCAAATATAAATATCCATATTAATGTTCTCAAATAATAAATTGAGTTCCTATCAAGAGATGCAAGTTTTATCTGTGTGACCAAAGATTTTTATTGTATGAGAGATTCATTGCACTTTTACTTCTTAAGGTTCCCAAGCATATTTAACATTAATAGAGCCAATTTAAAAGTTTTTAAACTTTGCTTATTATACAAAATAAACAAGGGCTGGAGAGATGGCTCAGTGGTTAAGAGCACCGACGGCTCTTCCAGAGGACCTGAGTTCAATTCCCAGCAACCACATGGTGGCTCACAACCATCTGTAATGAGATCTGATGCCTTCTTCTGGTGTGTCTGAGGACAGCTACAGTGTACTTATATATAATGAAGAAATAAATCTTTAAAAATGAACAACACCAGCAAATTCAAGTCTTGACCTTACCAACAGTGTCTGGGCTCACACGATGTTCAGGGCACAGTGACAGTGCCATCAGAAACACCTTGAAGTGGTGGCACTTGCCTTTAGTCCCAGCACTCTGGAGGCCGAGGCAGAAGGATCTCTGAGTTTGAAGCCAGCCTGGTCTACAGAGTGAGTTCCAGGACAGCCAGCTCCATGCAGAGAAACCCTATATAGAGGGGTTCTCAAGGGGAAAAAAAACTAGGAAGTTCTAATTCCTACAGGCTAATCAAATGCTAATAGCTACTGACCCCTTGTTAGTAGGTAGCATCTTCTCACAATCAGAGTAACCAAACCTCCTGTAAACACGCACAAAGGAAAGCTACGTCAGCAGTACTTACTTAGAAGATAATGCCAATAACACCGCCATATCTCTTGCAAATTCTTAAAAACTAGCTGGATGAGGTACAGAGAAAAGGACCAGCCTCCAACCAGGATAACATAAATGGGACTTCTCTAGACAAAGTAGAAATGAAGGCAAAAGTTATAGGGCTTTTATATAAGAAGCAAATGGGACAATTTTTTCTTACAACTCAACCTACTCAAAATGCATAAAAACTTATCTCTTAAAAAGATGTGCTCTATGCCTAAAAAGGTACAGAATGCGAAGAACAGCAAGATAACGACAGGCTAAGCAACCGAGAGGCTGGCTATGCATTACAAACAGGAAGCAGCGTTCCGTTCCCACTGAGCACATGATCTCAGCAGTTTGTTGTAATCAGGGTTCAGGTCCACCATGCAAGTGCTTCTCAGAATCAAACAACAGGATGGGCACTGACTCATCAGCCATCAACACAGATGTCCAGGGCTCCAAGACTACCCCAGAAGACAACCCAACCCTCCAGCTATGCAAGGATAAACACTTCGGAGGGATCTGACTACTTACCTTGGGAATAAACTTAGAGATCATAAAAATGACGATTAAGAGAGAAGCCACGATTCCCACGCTCATCCCAGTAGAATAGTAGAAAATTTGACTCCTGCAGAGAAAATATTTTACTTGACTATGTAATGCCATAGGCTACACAACGCACTGGCAAAATCACAAGTGCCTTAGCTATAGTTTCGAGATTAGAGGAGACGCTGCCTGGTACTGAAGACCACAGAAATGTAAGCCGGTATCACAGTCGACAGATTACAAAGGTCAGTGTGGATGACGGCCCCTTAAATCTCACTCCTATGTCCATCTCGGCCCAAATCCACCATATACTATAGAAAACTCAAGTTCAAACGGGACTGGAACTCTCTTCCTGCAGGAATACTGACCGGCCACAGACGAGCACCACAGTGCACAGAGGAGTAACCGGCCACCTCAGCCTGCTGCTGTGACACCGTCAGACGCCTGACTAGGGAGAGCTGCAGCCGTTTTGCTAAATGGATGCAATGTGCCGTCCGCCAAACCACCCGCTCTGCAGCTCTTGCACAGTGCTGTGTTGACTGCAGAGGTTCACAACTGGTCAAAGTACCAACAGTAAATGACTTTTGAATGTCTAGCCAGAAATGGGGTAATGTATCATGCCCTCCACGGCTTAGGGAACATCATGGAAGAAGGGCTTCAAAGAATGAAGAACTGAAAGGAGAAAGAAGCATGGTGTGAACTTAAGCCAGGCATGCCATGCATGGGAAGTGTGGTGTGAACCCAAGCCAGGCATGGCATGCACTAATTTCTTACACCTCAGTTTTTCGAGGCAGGGTCTTTTGTGGCCCTGGCTGTCTTGAAGCTCACACACACCTGGATGGCCTCAAACTTAAGAGATTACCCTGCCTCTTATAAGCCACCAAGCACCACACCCGCCAACAACTTGATAGGAGACATGGTTTTCAGCACTGCAGCCTAGGCTATAAACAAATCTTCACCTGTGCTTATAAAACCACCCTAAGGAAACTCAACACACTCACTCACACACACACTCACACTCACTCACACACATACACACACTCACACACACACTCACACATACACACTCACACACACACTCACACACTCACTCACACACACACACACACTCACTCACACACACACTCACACATACACACTCACACACACACTCACTCACACACACACACACACACACACTCACTCACACACACACTCACACACGCACACATGGCTAGTTGGGTACTAGGGCAATATGATAAAAATCAATGATGAACATGCATGAGCACATCAATAATGTAACCTACCCCTACACAGAAACATTTTAAAAAGAAACACAGTAACTCCTCTGGGAACTGCACAGCTTGTCTGGGGAGAAGGGTTAGCAGCAATTCCAAGTAGAGATGAAAAAGTGAATGGGACCAATTCCCAGGACAGACAGACAGATTCTACTCCCATTCTAACCTCTAGCACTTTTCCCTGACTGTGAGCCTCTCTCAGGAGCTTCAGAGATTAACTTTCCAAGTCTACAGAGCCTGACTTCACACCCCAGCTGCTCACCTTTCACTATGACCATAATGCTCACTTTACCATCACTCAATACTTATCTGTGCATTAAAAAAAATTTTCCATACAAAATATACCAAAACAGAAAGTGCCTTTGTAGACTTGCTCCTGTCTAAAGGAAATACAGGGACAAAGGGTAGAGCAGAGAAGGAAGGAAAGGCTATCCAGAGACTGCCCCACATAGGCATCCATCCCACATGCAGACACCAAACACAGTCACTATTGCTGATGCCAAGAAGTGCTTGCTGACAGGAGCTGATACAGCTGTGTCCTGGAGGCTCTGCCAGAGCATGACCAATACTGATGCAGATGCTCAAAGCCAATGGACTGATCACAGGGACCCCACTGGAGGACTTAGGGGAAGGACTGAAGGAGCTGAAGGGGCTTATCTAGCATCAATGCAAGGAGAGGCCCTTGGTCCTGTGAAGGCTTGATGCCCCAGTGTAGAGTAATGCCAGGGCAGTGATCCAGGAGTGGGGGACACCCTCATAAAAGCAGGGGAAGGGGGAAGGGACAGGAGGGTTACAGTGGGGAAACTGGGAAAGGGAATAACATTTAAAATATAAATAAATAAACTATCCACCCCCCCCAAAAAAAAAAAAAAAAAAAAAAAAAAAAACAAACCCAGAGTCTATTTTATGTTCGCCAACTACTCTTGGGCAGGAACGTGCCCTGGAGTGTGGCGATGTGCAGTGACCCTCCCTTGGAGAAAACTGATCACCTTTTCCCAGCAGGCATCGATTGAAAATACATAGCTTCTTGGTTAGGGTGGAATTTTGTGTTCCTTTCCCCTTCTCAGATTTTGACTGATTGGAACTTGTCTGGGATGAGCCTTTGTAAAAGCTCAAAGTCATCCGGGGCTCTCACGACCTCACCTCCTTCTCTACACAGATCCCTGAGGGGGAGGAGTCAGATACAGACAGCCAACCTAGGAATGAGTGCTCTGAGTCTCTGACTCTCCTGTGTGGGTCTCTGTGCCAACTACCATGTGCTTCAAAAAGTTCTGTTGGACACATGAACCACACTCCAAGTCTGTGCCCAGGAATAGCTGGCCAATAGAAAACAGACTCGTAGGGGGGGGGTGGCTGTTGTTTTTTTCTTTTTGTTCTTTGTGGGTGTTGGTTTTTTCTGTTGTTTTTTCTGACTCTCATTAAGAGTCATCTTACTGCTATTTTTTAGCAGCGTTGAAGTAGGTTCCCATAGGACCTATGACTTCACTAGTCTCAAGGTTAGGGTTAGCCTTTAGGTTAGTGCATGTCAGCTTTACATAGATGGCTACCAGGTTTCTAGGAGGAAACAGACAGGAATTGGTGTTTGACTCATTGCATCTACACAACATGAAGCTCATCAAGTGTAGTTTTGCAGTGATTTCACTGTATAAATCTCCACAGTCATATTAATTATAACTTGACAGTCAACTGGATCATCCTAGGTCACTCATTAACACCATGGCGGAGCTGCCTAATGAGAACATGCATTAACCAACAATCATTCAAATCAGAGGGGATTCCACTTTAAAAACACCCAAGCAGCCAACATGTAAGCCAAAAGGGTCCTGAGTGAGGGAGGCGACGCAAGAGTCTGTCAGGTCCATACCTACCTGCTCAACAAGTCTCCACAAAAAAACAGTATCAGTCCAAGGAGGAAAACAAGGAAGAGTTTGGGGTCAAATCCTGAAACAAATAAAACATGTGCTTAATAGAAGAATCTGTTAAAGGGTTTATGAAAGATGGCATTGCTGTCACTAAAGTAAAGCAAGCAGCTCAACTAAATGGCAGCACAAATACACCACAAGCCCTGTGCCTTCCAGAGAAAACGCACGATTAGGTTTCTGTCTAACCTCTACTTTCCTGAAGATCTTATCCCTACTTTGGCTTCCTCTACTAAGGATTTTTAAAAAGGAGCTGAACAAAGTAACCTACTACGCCATCATCACTTCATACTGTGGCTCAGAAGGGTCTCTGCCACTTGTTTCGGAGCCTTCCGTCACTCACAGGCAGGGAATCTGAGAGATGGCCTCGAGTCCTCTACCTAGCCTTTTACCTGCTCAACCATACCTCCTACTTTCCTTCACTATACAGCCCTGTGCTGAAAGTCTGCCTGCTGAACATATCCTACTCAGGACCTGGAGGCCCAAGCAGACCCCAGTGACCCCTTGGTGGCACACCAGAGTATCCCATGGCTTTCACATTCAAAATCTGAGTGCAAGGAAGGCCTAGGAATGGACAGGAGGTGGCTGGGTTAGTAATACAGAAGGAGCACTCAAAGACAGGCCAGCCTCTCAGCACAATCTTTCTGTAGCAAAAACTACGAGCATGAGCCTTGAGCAGAAACCAAGGGGAAGCTGAGTCAGGATCTGATGGACTCCCCTCCTCTCAAACTTTCTCAGATGCCCTCAGAGAAGAAAAGACTTCCCCAGGTCTAGTAAATAAGCCTCACAGTAGTCCTAATCTTTATGATTTCACAAGCACTATTTCACGAGTTACCAATTTGATACTGTTTAGCTTTCCGGCCTTCATGGAACAGCACAACTACCTCTGTCAAGACGTCTCCAGAAAGCATGAACACGGCTGTCCATATCAACTCAGGACCTGCCCGGTTCTAGGCACCAAGCTACTAAAGGAGACGCTTTAATACTAGGCCCAAAGACTTATGTAGAGTGGAGTCTCCAGAAGCTGTTGAGGACCATGACGCCATCAAGATTGTAAAACAGACAAATCCAACTGTCCCAGGCAGACTGCTCTGTCTTTATTACACACCCTCCAAAGCTCTGTCCCCTCACTACAGAATCCACCAGAAAACAGAGGTGAGACTTACTCCGGGTCACAACGACACTGTATTTGGTGTCCTTTTCTATAATCTCAACCTTGAGGCAGGTTTTTGTGCTGTACAGACCCACGTTAACATAGGTGTCATTCAATTTCTCTTTTAAAAAAGAAGAAAAAAAGTTCCAGATACTAAACTGCTCTAGCTCCTTCAGCTTCTCCTCATTGTCCACCTGGGTAACTCGCACCGACTTGGAACTATTTACCCGAACCTGTAACACAAATGACATTAGGATGAAAAAGCAGGAAATTTTCATAAACATAATTTAAAAAACAACCCTTTAGCAGCTAATGAGCCATGTGCCATTTCACACAAAGCTTGGCAAAAATGTACAGATGCAGCAGCAAAAACATAATTTGGCAAATGATGCTGCTCTGATAAAGGCAGCTGCTACCATTCCCTGTTATCATGGTCTGAATCTACTATTAAACCAGAAAAGGTGGAGGGGGGAGTTCCCAAGCAGAAAGAGTTATCAATACAGCTATTTCTGAGATCATACAAAGCAAGGATCAGGAATATTAAGAAAAGTGCCAGACATAAACAGCCCCAGAAAACGGGAAATGTTTCCCATAATGACAGGCTGAGAGTACAACGCACTGTCACAGATCACTGATTATGTGTAAATGTTGGTGATAATGTGCCCCAGATACAGTATGAATTCACAAACCCACAGCCTAGCTCATGTTGTTAATGTGAGCAGCAAACACCCTTATTGATGTCTGTATTTACAGCAGTGTCTTCAAAAGGCTTATTTTGTTCAATCATATCACAGCCAGAGTCTCTTGCTTGCTGGGTGACTTAACTGTGTTATGAAATAAAAGAGCCCAAAGTCATTCTACCCAGAGGAAACTTCTCTCACAGAATAGGATGGGGACCATAGGACAAGAGTTCAGACAGACATCCCAGATTCCAGATAAAGTAGGACAGACATTTCAGAAGAGGTGTGAGTGTGCAGACTCCCAAGGGAAGAAGAAAGGTCGTTACCTCAGGGTCATAGTGTGCTCTAAGCTGACAGAGAGCTGAGATGCCCAGGCGGGGCTTCTGATTACCTGTATCCGTGTCCACACATCATGCCACTTTGGGATAAGCACATTTTTATAACAGAATTGTTGACTGGAATTCATATCAACTTGGGATTCCTGAAGCATGACCACATTTACATCAATTCCAGCTTTAGGCAAAAAGGGAAACAAGAATTAAGTACAACGTAAGAGAACAGGTCATAACTATAACTCCTTTTAGTCAAAGAATTAAATTGACCACTTTGTTAAACTTCTGCCTAAAATGTGAAACAGACCAAACACGACAAACAAAACAGTTGAAATGAGAGAAGGCAGCAGTTTTCTCTCGTCTAATGTCCACGTGCATACACTTAATCACGTGTACTAGCTTAGCACGGACTGTAGGACATGAGGCACACTAAGCATAAGCTCTATCACTGGGTCACATCTCCAACCTTTAATTATTTAACTATTACAGATAGTTAACATTACATTAACACCGAATAAACAATAAAAGCTACTTCTTAGGGGCTGGAGAGATGGCTCAGTGGTTAGAGCACTGACTGCTCTTCCAGAGGTCCTGAGTTCAATTCCCAGAAACCACATGGTGACTCACAATCATCTGTAATGGGATCCGATGCCCCCTTCTGGTGTGTCTGATGACAGCTACAGTGTACTCACATACATAAAATAAATCTAAAAAAATAAAAAAAGATTTACGAGAAATCACACTCTCCTATACCTTCCTACCCGACCTTTCTTTGACACAAATATTCAAGTAATGCTTTTAAAACTTCTATTTCTTCATTGAGTTTCTGTATGATGCAAATGTTTACTTCTATTTTCTGTTGGGGTGCGGGAGCTGTGGGTGTGCACATCAGAGGCACCGTGACTCTCCTTACATCATGGTGTCCTCAGGTGTCCACCTCTGACCATCAGGCTAGACAGCAGGCACCCTACCATCTAAGCCATCTTCAAAACCCTCCGCGCAACACTTACTGAGTAATAGTGAGCACAAACTTAATTATCAGTGTGGTTCAGTGTAAGGAGACAGATTTAAAGAAGAAATTTTTAGTCCACACTCAGGCAGGCATGGTAGCACACACCTTTCATCTCAGCAACTGGGAGGCAAAGGCAGGCAGGATCTGTCTGAACTGAGTTCCAGGACAGCCAGGGCTGTTACACAGAGAAACCCTGTCTCCTCTCCCTAACCCCACACCCGAAATAGAAAAAGAAAAACTTCAGCTAAATCCAAGTCAAAGTTACCCCTACAGGAAGCATTACTGAGCCGGGTATGGTGGTATACACCTTTAATCCCAGCACTCCGGAGGGAAAAGCAGGCTGATCTCTGAGCCAAGGCCACACAGAGAAACCCTATCTCAAAAAACCAAAACCAAACCAAACCAAACCAAACCTGAACGCATCAATGCCCATCTTATTTTTAATCTATTTTGGTGGGGAGCCTGACCGTGAGTGTTGCAGCCAAAGACCAACTTTCAATTCTCTTCTTCCACCAATGAGTCGTCGGTATTCAATTCAGGTTGGTGGACTGGAGGAGCAGCCTCCTCTACCCACACAGCCATCTTGCCAGCTAAAAAGATTTTAAAGTGAAACTAAGACCTTTTGTTGTTGGGTTTTGTTTGATTGGTTTTTGTGGTGAGGATCCAGCCCAGGGCTTTCTTTGTACATGCTAGGCAGGCTCTCTATCACTGAGAGACATCCCCATCACCAGACTAAGACTAACTTTAAAGTTATATTTAACCATAAGCATTAGTCCAAGCAAAACACAGAAGACATGGGCATAACTCTCCATGGCCTTGGATTAGACAATCGTTTCTTAGGTAGGATCCTAAAATACATAAAGTCAAGAAAATCCATTAGCAGACTCGGGAAATGGAATTCCTTGATTCCTACCAGCTCCAGAACAGAGGAAAGAAAAGAGATGGCATGAGAGAAGGAAGGCCAAGTCAGTAAAGCAAGTACTTCTTGCTTTGTAAGCTAAGGATCTGAGTTAGATCCTAGAACCCATGGAAAACTATCAGTGCCATGCATCATAATCTAGCTCAGGGGAGACACAGCAGAAGGTACCCAGAGGCTCCCTCGCCAGTCACTTTAGAGTAGCTGATGAGTTCAGGCCAATGAGAGACCCTGACTCAAGGAAAGGGACAACGTTCCTCAGGATGACACTTGAGGCTGCCCTCTATCCTCCACATAGTCTCACATACACACATGCACCCATACATACGTATGCATGTATAAAACTTAGATTTACATTACAGAGTACTGACTTCTGTAATGTAGATAACACAAAGAATGTAAGTCTACCTCAGGAAACAGGAGAAAAGTTTTCCAGTCACATACCTGACAATACAGGCAGCTGGAACAGGCATACAACTATGACACAATAACCCTTTCTTTTCCTCCCCTGCCCCCTTCTGAGCCAGTCTCATTAACTGCCTCACACTTGCTATGTAGCTGAAGATGACCCTGAATCCCAGAATCTTCTGCCTCTCTGTACCAGGGATTACAAGTATATGCCACCAAACCCAGGCCCAACCCTTTTAAGCAAACAAAAGATGTGAATAAATATTTCTCCAAAGAAAATACTATCAAGAGAATGTACGTGACAACAGGATGCAAATCAAAGAAATAAAAACCAAAGCCACAGTAAGACACCAGTTCACACCTACTACAATGGCTACAATCAAACACATGCTCAGAGCTGGGCACGTGGCTCACGAAGTTAATCACAGCACGCAAAGGGTGTGAGTGGGAGGCCAGACTGGACTACAGAGTGAGTCCCTGTCTAAAAAAAAGCTTAGGGCCAGAGATGGGTCAGCAGACAAGGTGACTGCTGCCTAGAATGGTGAGCTGCACTTGATCCTCAGGACCCACGAGATGGAAGATGAGAACCAAAGTGAGCACATGCACACACACGCAAAATGCATAACACAAATGTATAACACACACACACAAATAATTTTTTTTTAAAGAAATTCAGTAATGGGGTTAGAGAGATGGCTCAGTGGTCAAAAAGCACTGGCTGCTCTTCCAAAGGTTCTGAGTTTTATACCAGCAACCACATGGTGGCTCACAACCATCTGTATGTAATGGGATCTGATGCCCTCTTCTGGTGTCTGAAGAGAGCAACAGTGTACTACATACATAAAATAAATACATAAATCTTTTAAAAAGGAAAAAAGAAAGAAAAGAGAGAGAGAGAGAGAGAGAGAGAGAGAGAGAGAGAGAGACAAACAAACAAACAAACTCAGCAACAAATGCTGGCTGGGAATATGGAGAAATTAGGAAATCACACACACACCCAGATACTGCTTGCTGGCAGATATGTAAAACGATATAACTGTAGTTCAATAGTTCCTTGTACAATTCCAGACAATTGAAAATGTGTTCAAACACCTGCCACACAGTTTCCTACAGCACCACAGAGGGAAAGGCCCAGTGCCAGTCAGCTAATGAGCAGGCAAACAAATGCGTTACTTTCAGACAATGGACTCCACCCAGCTCTAAAGAAAGGAAGCATTGGCTGAGAGACGGCACAGCAGTTAGAGCGCCTCCATGTCAGTTCACAGCCATCTAACTCCAGTCCCAGAGAATCGAGGGCCCTCCTCTGGCATATCTGTGCCCTTGGCATGCACAAGGTGCACAGACACATGCAAACAGAACATCCATAAGAAGAAAATACAGTAAAAAGTTTTTGAATTAAAAAATAAAATATTGGCACGTGCTATAAAATGGATGAACCTTAAAAATGTTACATGTGGGGGCTGGAGAGATGGCTCAGTGGTTAGAGCACTAACTGCTCTTCCAGAGGTCCTGAGTTCAATTCCCAGTACCCACATGGTGGCTCACAACCATCTGTAATGGGATCTGATGCTCTCTTCTGGTGTGTCTGAAGAGAATGACAGTGTCCTCATATACTTAAAATAAGTAAATTGTTTTAAAAAAAAAAGTTACACGTGAAAGAAGCCACACAAAAGAAAAATGGCCACAAGAAGAAAATGACAGATCAGGGGCTGGAGAGATGGCTCAGTGGTTAAGAGCACTGACTGTTCTTCCAAAGGTCCTGAGTTCAATTCCCAGCAACCACACGGTAGCTCACAACCATCTATAATGAGATTCTATTCCTTCTTCTGCTGTGTCTTAAGACAGTGTACAGTGTACTTACATAAAACAAAGAAATCTTTAAAACAAAAACAAAAAAAAAAAGAAAAGAAAGAAAATGACATAACATGTGTGGAAGGAGTGGACGCCATGACAAGAAATGGACTGAGCAACTGCCAGGGTGTGGAGGGAGAGAAGGCAGGGCTGGAGACAGCCACAACACTGAAAACACTAAATCCACCAAATAGCATTTATAGAGTAAAAGCAGGTCTCACATATGACGTCACAATGGAAAGACGAAGAGACACACAGTGCAAAGAAGCAGGGTGGATGGAGAGCAAGCAAATCTCATCTGAGAAGAGGCGCCACAGTGACGTACCCTGTGGGCTAATACAAAGTTAGGGTTAGGTCAGATTTGGGCGCCTGCTTCTCGTTACAGAGTCCAATCCTATAGTAATCCGATTTCCTCTAAAAGATTCCTGCTAAAAGAAAAGTCTTTATTTTTTCTAATTCCTGTTGAGTGGCTGGAGAGATGACTCAGCAGTGAGTGCTTGCTGCTCCTCCAGAAGATTTGAGTTCAATTCCTAGCATCCATGTGAAGCAGCTTAAACTCTATTGATATTTATCTCCCTAGCAAGTTCATAAATAATAAATTTACACATATGTACTCATAAATAATAATATAATTACTCATAAATATAGATCAAGGCATTTTCATTGTTTGCTTTGGAAGAGAAAGAGCAGGTTAGAGATGGCTAAGGCACTAAAGTGCTTTCCATGCAAGCATGAAGACCAGAGTTCAATCCCCAGAACCCATACAAGAAACGAGCACAGTGATACACCAAGCCTGTGGAGGCAAAGACAGGAGCATCCCTGGGGCTCACTGACTAGACAGTCTAGCCACTATTGTGGGCTCCATTTTCAGAAAGAAATTTATCTCAAAAAATAAGGTGTAGTGAATTTGAAAACACTTGACATCAGTCTCTGGCCTGTACATACACATGTATACAAGCACGTGTGCGCACACGCGCCCGCGCGTGCACACACACACACACACACACACACATACACACACACACACCTTTTATGTTGAGCATGATGGTGCAAGGTTGTCATTCCAGTTCTGGTGAAACTACGAAAGGGAGGTGGCTGAAGTAGGTCCTAAGGCAGCCTACACGACACAGTGAACTTGAAGCTTGAGCTG
The DNA here is from genome assembly GCF_963924665.1 of Micromys minutus. Lineage (NCBI taxonomy): Eukaryota > Metazoa > Chordata > Mammalia > Rodentia > Muridae > Micromys > Micromys minutus. The sequence goes on from NC_137957.1 coordinate 7,202,175, forward strand.
CACAGCAAATCCTACCTTATACATAAAAACATGGAATAACTTCATGTAAGACTCGAAAATACTGTCTTTATGACTCACTGAGGATGGATGGATGGTGACTGACATTCATCTGTAGTTCCAGCTCTCAGGAAACAGAGGCAGGACCACTGAAAAGCTGTACTCTTCCAACTAATTATTTTAAATGTACATTTAAAAATAGATCCACTATTTAAACATTATTTAAAATCTAGTTTTCTGAGCCAGGGAGTAGTGGCACATGCCTTTAATCTTAGGAGGCAAAGGCAAGCAAATCTCTTAAATTCACGGCCAGTCTGGTCCACAGAGTTAATTCCAGGGCAGCCAGAATGAGACAAAAAAAAAAAAAAAAAAAAATCCAGTCTCAAAAAATAAAAAAACAAAACAAATCTAGGTTTTTTCCCCTTAATTCTATACCATTCGTGAGAAAGAATTTTAAACTTTTTCAGGTAGCAACCTCCAACTGAAATCAGCACCTTGGCCAGCCCATACACTTGGCAACTCATTAATGTAAAACATGACTGCCAGTTCAGCCAGGAGGGTAATCTTTGGAAACACCCAGGACTCCACATTCGCTTTAAATTGTGTGCATATGTCTGTTTACCAGTGTGTGGATATTCTAGCCTTCAAAGGAGCTCGACTGAGCCACCTGATGTGGGTTCTGGGAATCAGACCCACACCTTCCAGCCCCTTTTAACTCAAAGACCCTCAACTCACTCCTGTCAAGAGTAATCTAATTACTCAGCTCATTAACAACTAGCATCTTTCTAAGATTGCACTGGTGTGTATGCAGGTGCAAAGGAAGTCAGAGAGCTGGTTGCCATTGGTTCTCTCCTACCATGTGAATCCCAGGTTCTCAGGCTTGCCACCAGGCACCTAACCCCTGAGCCATCTGGCTGGTCCCAAACTGCCATCTTCCAGGTTCCAATGGATAGTTCCAAATCTATGACAATGGAGATGGCCCTCGTTATACTCAGTGAGTGTTAAGTTTAAACAAAAAGATATAAATGGGGGAAGAAAGGGGCCAGCAGGAACCAGAAGGGGCTGGACAGGGCTGGACAGGGCTGGGCAGGGAGGAGCAGGGGCTAGTCAGGGCAGGGGGCCTGGGTAATGGTAATCAGAAAAAAATCATGCATGAATTTGTCAAAGAACAAATTTAATAAAAGTATTTTAAAACCTAGCATCTTCAGTCAGCAGCTTTACTAAACTACATGCTGAGACAAATAACTATTTAAAAAATAAAATTCATCAAGATCCTCACCTCACACCAAACACTAATACAAATTATAAATAAAAAATAAAGAGGCAGGGCTACCTAGTAAGACCCTGTTTGGGGGGGAAAGGTCTAGAATTGTAGAGTTCAGTGATAGAGCACTAACACTGCATGTTGGAAGCCCTAGGTTCAATTCCTAGCTCAGCTAATAATAATTAGTGAAATAAAAACGTATTTGAAACTTATCCTTCAGGCTGGAGAGATGGCTCAGTGGTTAGAGCACTGACTGCTCTTCCAGAGGTCCTGAGTTCAAATCCCAGCAAACACATGATGGCTCACAACCATCTGTAATGGGATAAGATGCCTTCTTCTGGTGTGTCTGAAGAAAGTGACAAGTGTACTCATACATAAAATAAATCTTTAAAACTTATCCTTCAAAATAAAAAATCAATTCAACTTTACAGATCTACCTTATTACCATTACTGTATGTGTGCATGTATACATACATATGTGGGTGTGTATGTATGTATGTATGTATGATGGCTTCATGTGTGCGTCTGCCCACCCTGGCAACTTTGGGGAGTCAATCTCCAATGATAGTTTCATGGATCCAACTAAGGTCAGCAGATTTGTGTGGCAAGTCCTGTTTACCCACAGAACCAGCTCACTGGCCTGGAAATCTCTTAAGTATAAATCCAAATAATGAAACCAAATGACCACATATAAAATATAAAAGGGGGCATGGCCTGGAGACATGGTTCAGTGGTTAGGAGCATTTTCAGCTCTTCCCAGCACTGTCTGTCCATCTGTAGCTCCAGTCGCAGGGCACCAAACACACGTGGCACAAATACCTAAACACAGGCAAAACACACACAAAACCAGAGGGGAGAAAATATGCTCTAAATTTTATCTTGAAATTATATAAACATCCTCATAAATAACAATTAGAGTGCTGTGGATGTAACTTAGTAGAGCTCATGCCTAATGTGTTAAGTCCTAGATTTGATTTCTAGCGCCAAAAAAAATGTATGTGTCTAAACATATGTGTATACATATACACACATATAATTTAGAAATCTGGAGCTAGGTATGGGTGGCATATGGGAGGCACAGACAAGAGGATCAAGAACTAAAAGTCACTCTTGGATACAAAGGGCCAGCATGGGGTACAAAAGCCCAGCTCAAAAAAATTAAGTAATACAGTAGGCCATGAATGAAGGGCACACACACACCCTCAAAATTTAAAGTCTGGGCTGGAGAGACACCTCTAGTATGTTAAGTATCTGCTTTGCAAACACAAGGACCTGAGTTCAGAAGCCTAGCACTCACATAAAAGTGAGGCAGAGTGCTGCTCACCTCTAAACCCCAATACTGGGGGCAGAGACAGGATCCAAGGAGTCTGCTGGCCAGCCACCTAGCCAAATCTCTGAGTTCCAGGCCCACTAGATGAGCCTGTCTCAAAAATAGGTAGATAGGGTTTGAAACAGACACCAGATGTCAACCTTTGGCCTATATTTGCACACAGGTGCACATGACTTCTCCTGTGCTCACACACACACACAACTGCAAGGGTTTGCCTACTTATTCATGCTTACTTGCTAAATAGTCTAAAACATGCATTATTCTTAGAATTAAATGTTTCTAAAACATGTAATTAACAAGTAATCAACCTTTGAATAAGATTCCATTCTACCCTCTGAGAACCTGGCTTTTAGAGTGTCCCAAGATTGCTCTTTACAGCTGACGCTCACACAACCAGGTCAGCATTCTGACTTGTCCCTCCTAGAAGAGAGGCTGGAACCTTTGGTGATGCTTGTAATCCCAGCAGTCTGGAGGGTGAGACAGGAGGATCTTGAGTTACAGGCTGACCAGAGTTACAGTGAGTTCCACAGCAGGCTGAGCAACATGGTAAAACCTGTTTCAATAAAGGAAGGGAAGCAAGCAGAAGTGTGCTCTAGGCTGCTTTTTTTATTTTATTATTTGCTTGTTTGCTTGCTTCTGGGTCTACTTTGCTCCAGTTGTCCTGGAACTCACTGTGTAGACCAGGTGTGCCACTATGCCTGGCTTTTTTATATTTTAATCCCCAGTACCCTGTAAAAAAAAAAAATCCCAAAAAAGGAACTGCTGATTATGCTTAATATTTTCCTATTTTTTCGAAACCCAAGGCCCCATTTTAAAAGTTTATTCAGGTAACAGGATTTATTCCAAATCCCATTCTAGGTTTTTAGGCCCTGGATCTGGAAAAGAATCTTTCCTGAACATATACTCTTTCCAAAAATAAGTTCTCAGTCTCTTTTGAACAATGTATCTATGGGTGTTAAGCATCTTTAAAGCCAGAGTGAAAGCAAGTGACAGGCAGGCAGGAACGGAAGGGGGCGGTATGAGTGTGGATGTCTTCTAAGCTTCCAAGCCCTGGCTGTCTTTATTCTCTGGAGTTGCTACTCCCTCCAGTGGAAGTTGGCAAACATCACTTACTTTCCTGTCCACTATTTAACAATGATGGGGGTGGGGGGAGCGACTTCTTATAAACTTTCTACTTTTCCTGGACGGGAACACAAAATAAATTTCTTACCCAGTCGGGAATTGATTGTCCAGCAGGAGGTACAAAGTAAATGCACTTTAAAGAATGAATAAACTCAGGAACGATGTCCAGCTCAAAGCTAATGGCCTCTCTATCTTTTCTGGGCAACTGGACTAGAATGATTCCAGGTGTGTGCTCCAGGGCTGATTGGGAGGAGGGCCTTCACAACAGGGCGGTGGTGACACCCTCCTTAATCCCAGCACTAAGGGGCAGGTGGATCTCTTAATTCGAGGTCAACCTGGTCTACACACAGACCCTGTCTTGAAAAAGCATTAAGGTGACCTCTACTCCACTGTATCGAGACACCAATTCCTGAGGTGTTTTCAGTCATCTGAATGAGTGGGACGTTTACATTCTCATGACACATTTCAGGGTGAAACCCCCAGAAATCCGTTTTCACCCAGAAACTCAAGGGACCCAGCAACGCCACGCAGCCCCTAAACGGTCCCCCTTCCCGGCCCAGGCCTCCCTTCCTGGGGAAAGCTCAGGCCTCCGCCCGACCCGGGTTCTCCGGAGGACAGCCCCGGACCCGTTAGTGCGGACGGTCACTGGTCCCTGGTCCCTGAAGCGTCTCCCCCGGCTTCCCGCGAAGCTCCGAGTAACGGACCGCACCCTCGGGATGAACCAAATTTAACGCCCTCGCGCCCGGCCCCTCGGCAGCCGCTACCCCAGTTGTACCTGTGCTGCAGACCACGCAGCCGACGACGACCAAGAGCAGCCATGCGGCGCCGCCGCCCCGGGCCCCCCAGCACCGGGGCCGGGGACCAACCGCCGACCACACAGCCACTTTGAGTCCTCCCGCCATGGTTGCCTCACACCGCCTCCTCCTCGCGTGCCCCTCCTCAGCAACTGCCTCCGAACAGGCAGCGTCACCGGCCAATCAGCTGCGAGACCCGTGGAGGGGGCAGGGCCTCGCGCGCTCCGCCCTCCCGCGCCCCTAGGAGCCACACCTCCTCCCAACCCCAACCCTGGCAGTGACAACAGGAAAAGCCCGCCCTTTACCCAACCTGCTTCCGTCCGCGGTTTATTTACACGTGAGATTGATGGGAAGCTTACCCAATAGGAAATCAGAATGGGCGAGGCCTCCTGGACGGCAGGTTTTCATCCAAAGGTCGAGTTTCTTCTAGTTTTTCTTTCCTTTCTTCCTCGGTCTTTTTATTACATGCAAGCCAGTGGTAACTCTTCACGAATAAGGTTCTCCCGTGACCGTTTCTTAAGGTAAAATGATTGACAGCCCATCTCCAAAGTTCTGAAAGATTTCATCGTAAGTATAGGAATATTGTGCTTTGTCAAGGTTTTGTAGGAATTTTCTGGGGTTGAAAATGTAGACATAGAGCTGAGATTATACCTCCCACGTTAAGCATATGCTGGAGGCTCTGACTTCGATCCCTGGCACTACAAAACAAAACAAAAACGGGGGGAGGAGTATTGATTTGGTTTTAGTTTCTTTTTTTTTTTTTTTTCTTTTTTTTTTTTCCATTGGAGATGTACCTGAAGTATGCACAAGGCCCTGGTTTCAATCACCAACGCCACAAGAATAAAGCACAAGTCACGAGCAGTTTTGATTTTGAAACAAAACAAGTGATCAGTGAGACAGAGTTTATCCTCTCCGTTTGAAAAGAAACCAAGGCTAAGAGAGACAGAGGAAACACAAAAGGGGTTCTGAGCTCAAATCTAAGTTCTTTCTATGGCTTGGGTGCTTCCCAGTACACGACATAACATTTGCGGTCCAGGCACTGTGTACAGAAGAGGCTCTGAAGATGGGCAGGGGTGGTGATGTGTGCTTGTAATCCTGTCACTTGGGAAATTGAGGCTGAGGGTTTGCTGAGAATTGAAGAGATTATAGAGTTTGGATCCTGAGAGCCTGTGTGTGTTTATACATATTCATACATATATACACACACTTGTGTGTAGACACGTGCACATATGTACACACATTTATACATACACAACACACATATAGATGACCTATTGAGATGGCTCAGTGTAAACTGCAAGACTTGAGCTCCATCCCCAGAACCTACAGGGTAGGAGAAAACCAACTTCTACTCCACAGAACCTCCATATTGATTCTGTGGCACACAGTACCCCACACACAATGGATCAACAGATGTAAAAAACGTTTACTGTCAAGGTTAGCAGGAGGCACGGTGGTCCGTATCTGTTAGCCCCAGTATTCAGAAGACTCACGTCTGAGGATCACAGATAAGATTAGCTTGCACTACACTTCTAGAGCTGACCTCAAGACGAAAAACAACCGAGATGACAAGCACCGGTCACCTCGTCCCTCCCCAACTTCTGATCCTGCCTCGGTTTCTGAGTACTGGACACACTCTCTGCCTGACCTGCAAATGTCAAGCCATATAGTGGGAAGGAGCATCATGCACAAGACAACTTAGATTTCAGCTCAGTAACTGGACAAAAACTGTAAACAGAGTCTGCAGAACTGGCCCCACAGTTAAGAGTGGGTACTGCTCTAGTGCAGGCCTGACTTTCTCTCCAGCACCCTCTTCTGGCCACCAAGAGTACTACATTCATAGGTAAGCAAGTCAGGACGTAACTGAAAATTAAAAAATAAAATAGAATAAAACCTTAAGCTTTTTTTTTTTCTTAATGTATGAGTCAGGGTGGCAAGTGAACCCTGCATATCAGTGGGAGAGAACAGGGGATAGGGTGCAGATCTATGCAAGGTCTCTACTGTCTTTTCAGCGTTCTAGGAAGTCAAGGCAGTTTTTAAAAAGTAAATTCTAGTGATGCTCTTGTGTACGTAAATGTGTGTGTGTGAAAAGACATGATATACACACAGATGTGTGGTTTTTAGATGGGGTCTAGCTATATCACCCTGGCTGTTCTGGAGCTTGTGTAGACATGTAGCTGGCATCAAAGTTTCAGTGATCCTTCGGACTCTGCCTGACAAATGCTGGGATTACAGGCATGTGTGGCCACCCTGGCATACCTCACTTTTCTTTCATGGCCTCCTTCCCTTCCCCCCTCCCGTCCATTCTTCCTTTGTTTCTCTCTGGTTTTGCTGTGGTTTTTTTTGTTTGTTTGTTTGTTTGTTTTGTTTTTAGATTCATTTTTATTTAATGTGTATGGGTGTCCTGCTTGCATGTATGTTTGTGTGCCACATGTGTGTGATGCCTGTAAAGGTCAGAAAGGTCTGTGGATAACACTGGAACTGAAGTCACAGACAATTAACTGCCATAAGACGTACAGAACCAAAACTAGGCCCTTTGTAGTAGCAGCCAGTCCTCTTAACCACCACGCTGTCTCTTCAGCCCGGTTTTGACTTCCATATGTAGTTTCATGTGCCCCAGGCCATCTCAAATTTCCTGTATAACTGAAGATTACTTTCGACTCCTGCCCCTAACTCCCGTGTGCTGGGATGGCAGGCTCGTGCCACTATACCTGGCCAGGCCTTTCCAGTCTCACCACTGACTGGGCTTTCTCTTTTGTTCTCACTAAAGTCAAAAACAGGTGAACTATTTCCAGGTTTGAGAACTAACTACATGAGATCACTGGCACACTTTCATCATCCAAACAAGTGTTGTCATTTCAAGAGAGCAAGTAAAGAACTCTATGTCTTTTAGTACTGAAGATACTCTTCAGAACATTTCAAGAAACCTTCAGTGTTTTAGAGCACAGGGTAGAATGAATATTCATTATCTGCAGGTGGATCTGATTTATGCAAATAGCCGAAAGAACTCTGGCCAAGGCTGTGAGTAATTAGTGTGAGAAGTGTGGTGGTAAATATGTTCCAGGATTGTTTTTTTTTTAATTTAGAATAACATGTCACACATTCACTATGTAAAAGAGCAACCACCAGGTGGTGGTGGCACACACCTCTAATCTCAGAACTTGGGAGGCAGAAGCAGGCAAATCTTTGAGTTCAAGACCAGTCTGATATATACATAGTAAGTTCCAGGACAGCCAGGGCTACACAGAAAAACCCTGACTTGAAAACATTCCAAAGAAAAAAAGAAAGAGAAAGAAAAGAGCAACCACACGGCCATCTAAGGAATCACAGAATCACGAAAGGAGTATTTCTGTAATGAGATATAGGAGGAGTGGTGTTGGCAAACCCGAGATGGAATGAATGGAGACCGTCCACTTGCAAGCTGCTCATGTTTTCAGTCATAAAATGACTCTGGTCAGATTACATGGGTCTGGTTTCCTGGTTTAAGCCTCCTACAAGCTATGAAGTGCTCTACCACGAAGCTATATTCCTCAGTCCCCAGAACTAGGTGTTATTGCCAAGTAAGTTATGGGGGGAAAAATCTTTTAACTTTTTGGATATAGGAATTGTGAAGATTTGAAGCCATCAACTGTTTGATGACGTTAATTGCAAAAGGACTAGAACCGTCAAAGGCAACTGACTGAATCCCACTGCTTCTGAGGGCTACACTGCTTCTGTGGGCTACACTGCTTCTGTGGGCTACATTCTGAGTCTGTCCTTCTCTCCCCTTGGCCACCCTCACTGGTGTGTTCCTGTGGGAAAGGCTCTCACTCCCTTTCAAGCTGTCTCCCCTCATTTTTTATTTTGTTACTTCTTTAAATGTACTTAGGGTAGGGGACACGTGTGACCTCATGTGAGTCACCAGGTTGGAACTTAGATCTTCAGGCTTGGAATCACCAACTCTTCCAACTGACCCATGTGCATGACTCGGGCAGGTGGTCAGAACAGCTTCATGGACTCAGTTCTCTCCTTCCACCTTTACACGGGTTGCTGGAGGTTCCTGGGAGCCATCTTGTCACTGCCCTGGTACTCTAGGGACTACAGTCCTTCCCTCTCCTAAATGCAGGTCTAGCCCTCTACTCCATGTTTAAGTCTTTATGATCCTACCATATCTCCAAAGAGGGCTGGAGAGATGCCTCAACGGTTAAGAGCACTGACCGCTCTTCCAGAGGACCAGGATTAGAGTCCCACCACAGGGCAGCTCACAACTGTGGTCACACCAGTCCCAGGGGATCCAATGCCCTCTTCTGGCCTCTACCGGCATTGCACACATGTAATACAGAGACATACATGAAAGTAAAACATCCATTAATTAAAAAAAATAACTATAATGCTATTCAAAGTTTGTGCTCATCTTGAGTAGATAAAATTTCAGAAATTAAGCAGTATATTTAGAAACATTCTATTGTTTCTGACTTGTTTTTGTTTTTTTTCTTTTTTTCCAATAGAGTCTCACTATGCAGTCCTGGGTGGACTGTAACTCCCTGTGTAGGCCTGGGTTGCCTCAAACTCACAGAACTCCATCCGCATTTGCCTTCCAAATTCTGGGATTAAAAACATATACCATCATGCCTTGCTAAGTAGGAGAGTTTTTGTTTTGTACGTGTTAGTAGTTGCGAGGAGGGGTATGGAATGTGAGTGCAGGTGACCACAGAAGGCAGAAGAAGGTATCGGTCCTCAGGACCTGGAGTTACAGGTGTCTGCTGTGAGTGCTGGGAACTGAACTCTGGCTCCTGAAGGGCAGGGAGTGCTCTTAAGTGCTAAGTCATCTCTCCAGCCTTATTTGAAAAGATCAATAGCAATCTGACAAAGAATCTTTACACACACACCCCACCCTGAGACAGGGTTTCTCTGTATAACCTTCCGGGCTGGCCTAGAACTCACTCTACATCACGCATCAAACTCACAGAGATCTGCCTTCCTCTGCCTCTCGGGTGCAGGGATTAAAGGTGTACACCACCACCACGCCCGGCTTGACAAAGAGGCTTTACAGTTACTGGATATGATTTGGGGTTTTTGGTATGCTTTCAGGTGTATTTTATAAAAATAGGGGACAGTCAGGCAGAGTGACACAGGTCTGCAATCTCAGTGCTGGGAATACAGTGACAGCAAGAGGCCAAGTTCAGGGTTAGCCTGGGCTACACACAATCCTGTCTCAAAAATGAAAAGCAAAAAAAGATGGAAGTTAAAGTAGTTTAAGAATACTACTTCCAGAAGACTTGGATTGTTTCCCAACACCCACAAAGGGCAAAGGACTGACAAGTCCAATCCCGGGCAGTCAGACGCCCTCTTTTGGCTTCCTTGGGAATTGTACACAGGAGGCATAGACATCCACACAAACTTAAGTGTGTCCAGACTTCACACACATTCATTTCTAATAGTCCCCCACCCAGTGAACATTGACTTAGAGCCTCTGAAGCGTTTGGCTTTGGTTTACACTTCTAATCCAGTAAATCTCTCTCTTTACTTGACTTCCAGACTTCCTAGAAAACTTCTATTCATGCATCAAGACCTTTGTTTCCTTGCTCATGCCAGAAGCTTGTGTATCCCAGTCCTTTAAACAGGCGGTCTGTGTGCAAGGGTATCACTGCCGGTCAGAATTCCCACAAAAGACTAATCTCACCTTTTACTGTTTCCTGTTGTTCACTGTGTGTTGTTTATATGGTCATTTTTTCTACCGACCTGCGGTTTCCTTATAGGTGTAGTTTATTTTTGAGAGGTGAAGTATTTCCAGGCCAGCCAAGGCTACGTAGTAAGATCCTGAACAGTCAGGGCCGCAGAGAGAGACCCTGCCCCAAAAGCACACTGGGGGCGTGGGCCTGGCCAGAGGCTAAAGGAGAGCTGCATTTGCAGAGGTCTGAATTGTTTCCAGCACCCACACAGTAGCTCACAATAATCTGCAACTCCAGTTCCCGATGATCCAATGCCTTTTCTGACCTCAGTGAGCTGTTGTACACACAAGGTGCACATACATACACACTCAGTCATACATAAAGTAGTTATTTTTACGCGGCAGGGTAGGCTCCTGCGGAGGACTTGGGTTTAGTTCCCAGCACCCATGCACCCAGCTCAGTGGGGCACCTGCACTCAAGAACACATACACATGAAAAAAAGTATCGTTTAAGGGGTACAGAAAACAGTTGCCCATAAAGGATGAGAGGAATTAGTTCTGCCTGGGAGGTGGGGTACGGGGGTCCAGAAGGTATGGTCTGAGAAAGGTGAGGCTGAGTCAAACCTTGCTGAGTGAGCCTCTTTTGGCAGGGTGAGGTGACAGCGTTGGGGGTGGGGAGTGAGCCGAGCAATCTGCTATGAGAAAATCCCCACGTGCCTGGGAAGACAACCCTGGCAGGCAGTAAGCTCACTCCTCACCCACCCACTTTCTCCCCTCTCCAGTCTCCTCCACCGCTCAAGAACTACGACTTGAGATTCTGTTTCCCTTCCTAAAACAGACCGCTGCGGACAATAAAGGGAATCTTAAACTTTGGGTAAATGACATCACTCGGCTGTGCTCTTCGTTTGAGATGACTGGGGGGGCGGGGGGGGGGGAGCAGGGGAAGAAGGTAAGGATAAGGTCTTGCGAATTCGGGCACTGGGAAAAATGAAGCCCGGCAGAAAATGAAATGGAAAAAAAAAAATTGTTCCCACTCCCCTTTTGTCAAGCCCCAACACACACCTGTCTGTGCGAGCACACACACACACACACACCCTTTGCTAAAGGCTGGAAATTCCTTGTTCTCAGCGGAAGAGAGTAGGCGGGTGTGTGGGGGTGGCAGCCGTGGGAGGAAAGCGAAGAACAGACGTCTCAGCTGCTCGGGCTGCGGGGGCGCTCCGGGCCTCGGGTGGGACCTGAGAAGTCAATGCTGCTTTGTTTTTTTATAATCTATGTATTTTAAAATACACGAGGGCCAGGGTACAATCTACAGGCATACTGATACACAGGTAGGTATAAACAAACACACAAACTCCAAATACTGTCAATAGTCTTCAATCTGACTACCACTCTGCAGTTAAGTTTCCACACACTACTTAAATCTCATGGCAAGTCTTGAGAAACAAAGCTACAAACGATACTCCGTAGTTTCACTCTCACATTCAGGTTGCCATCGGGACCCATTCTAACCCACAAAGGGACGGGGACAAGTGTCTGAGCGAAATCTATCTCCTCTCCTTCCCCCTCTGGTCCCAAACACGGGAGCCAAGGCCTCAAATTCGGCGCCTCCCTCCATCGTCTTCTTTCCTGGACCGGGACCAGGCGCACAGTAAGTTCCGTCTCCCCGGGTTTCACACCCCAAGCTTCCCCACCCCCTACAGCTGCACTAGCTGCCCTCTCTCTCTCCAGACCCCAGGACTTAGCGCCACCCCAAAGGGACCTGTGGGAGGGAGGGGGGCGCCTGGAGCAAAGGCAGTGTGGGCGAAGGATGTGCGTCACGGGGAGCGTGGGCAGGGGGAGGGCGGGGGCACGAGGAAACCCGGGGCGAGCGGCTGGCAGCCCAGACTCCAAAATAACCGGACGGGAGGGGGGAGGGGCGCCGCGCACATCGAAGGAAAGGCCGTCTAGTCGCGCCCTCCATAGGAGCAAAGGGGTTCGTGAGAAGGACCCTGCGCCTTCCTACCATCCCTAGTATGTTTGGAAGGAAGACAAAAACCTGAGCTATTGAAATCGTTCCTCCTTGATAAAGTACCCATCCCTCTTCGGAAACCCAGAGATCCCCCTCGTCAGTCTGGAATGAATCTGGAATGTAGAACCCGCCCCGACCCACACCACCCACGCCCTGCCAGGGCAAGCCACTCACAAGTTCGGAGCAGAGGGGCGGAGCCGAGGTTTCGAACTAGGGAGACGTTTCCTCTGGCCAGTCCGCCACGCTTCCCACCCCCACCCTCCCTTTCCCCAAAGGCCTACACAACCCCCGCGTGCCCAGTACCCCCCCCAATCCTCCTAGCCGTGGGCGTGTAATGGGAACCAGATGGGGCTGGAAGAAACGGAGGGGGTTGGGCTCCTTCAAGGCAGTCCTCCGTGGTGGGCAGTCACGTAGACTAACTACTCTTCCCCTCTTGCTCAGCTTCCACTACACTGTCCAGAGAGGTCCAATCACTCATGACCTCAAAGAAGGTAGTCGCCTTCTCCTGGCTTTGCCATCCAATCGTCTATAAGGCCTGGATATCAGAAAATGGGGTGCCACGAAGGCATGGTAACCCCATCCCTGCCCTCGCTAGCAAACCCCGACATGCCTAACCGACGCTCGAGTAAGTAGTAGATTCTAGTATAACTTACGACCAAGGTTTCTGAGAGCCGCCTCTTCATATTACAACCTTTAGGCCAGAGAACCGTGTTAAGACACCGAAGGGACCTCTGCTCAGCCCCGCGCTAACAGGTTTACCCTAAAGGCACATCCTAGGGGAGCCGAGCAGGAGGAGCCGCACACCCCGACCCCTCGCTAACTTTTCCCCATCACTTCTAACACTCAAACTAACGGCACGGCGCGGCCAGAGTGCGGCCAACGGGCGTCCGCGTCGTTGTTGGGACGCGTGTGCACGTACGCGCGCGTGTCTTTGTATACTTGTGCGTGGTTGTGAAACTGCGCTCTCGGCTCACAGGAGTAGGAGTGGTGCAGGGAGTAGGAATGTAGCCGGCGGGGCGCTCACGTGGGTACGTGGGCGCAAAGAGGGCCGGCTGTGCATCCGGCGTGGGCGGCAAGGAGCGACCTGCCCCGCCCGTTGGGTCCCCAAGCTCCCCCCCTCTACAGCTCGGCCTCGGTCACCTCGGTCCCCAACTTGGCGCCGACTATTGAGTCCCCGCCTCCGCCTCCTGCTCCACAGCTCCCCCCCCCCCCCCCACCTTTCCCCAAGTCTCCTCCTCTCAGTCTCCGCAGCAGCCTCTCGGAGGCTCAGGCCTGGGCTCCCACCCACCGCCTCCGGTCCCAGCCCCCGGTTCTGCCCACGCCCTCCTCCCGCCAGCCCGGCAGGCAGCGCAGCGCCTGGCCTAGCTCCCTGTGCGTCCTGCGGGGGAGGAGGCGCGGAGAGGCGGCAAGCTCAGCTGGGGAGGTGGGGGCAGAGGCACAGACAGAGGCGCGGAGGCTCCGAGAGAGAAGACGTGGAGGGAGGGACGGAGCCTGGACAGCGGTGGACCCGGGCCGCGCGCGCGCCAGGCAAAGAGCAGCGCGCAGCAGGCGCCGGGCACCGAGAGGGAAGACACGGGTGATCTCTGGCCGTCCATGCACAGAGCGCCCTCTCCCACAGCGGAGCAGCCACCTGGCAGAGGGGATAACACCCGCCGGACCCCACAACCCAGACTCAAGTTAGTGGGCAAAAGGAGGTGGCAGGGAGTGGAGATGGGTGGAGCTGGACTCCGGAATGGGGTCTGGAGGGTGGAGGTCGAAAAGAGGACGTGGGGAAGCGGTGGAAGTGGGAGGTGGAGAGTGATGGAAAAGGGGGGGTGAGTATTTGAATTAGGGGATCCTGGGAGCAAACAAAGACCCAATGAACCTGGGTACGGTAGAGCACTGCCTCATTTTCTATTCCAGGTTTACTCAGTGGGCATAACCTGGAGCGTGAGCCCCCATGCAAAGAATATCCCCTAGCGCCAGGGGAAGCTACAGAGCTTTTGATCTGTCAACAACGTGAGGGGTGGGGGCGCTTAGCTGTCTCAGTGTGTCATTAGCACACATCGCACCACCCCTAGGTCTGGGAGAAGGTGGTTCCTTTGAGTTAAGCATCTGCAGGTCTGAAGGGGGTGTGCTTCAAGCCTCCCTTGTCATGAAATGACCATTCACAGGGCGAGGAGGGGTAGCCCCCGAGTGCAGCCCCTTCCTCAAGAGGCCTTCAACCTCTCCCTCACTCCCTTTCGAAGATCAGGGTGGAAAACAAGGGAGAGGAGAGTAGGCGGGAGCCCCCAGGCGGTTTTCGCCCACAGACGCTGCTACTGGGGGAGTGTGTGGGAAGAGCGGTCCCAGAGCAGAACAATCGAGCCCCCCCACTTTCCCAGAAGAGAGGGGCCTGCTGAATAGTGAGAAGGGCCAAAGGACAGGGGTAACTGAAGGTACTGGGCAGCCTGGGAAGTTGGGACGGATTCTAGGAAGGGTGCTTTAATCCCTGGAAGCTAAGACAGGAGCAAGGGTCTACCAGGTTCCCTAACTGCCAAGGAAGAGGCCACACCCCTCCCTCTGAGCTACCTGGGCAAGGAATAAAACGGCCAGCAGTAGTCCCTAGTATTCTAAGTTAACTTTCATATGGATGTTACATTAAGTAATGTTGAAGCTGCTGAGTGTCTAGTGGGAAGAGGTAAGGACTGTAATTTGGGGGAAAGTGGGTCCAGCCATTTTTGGGAAGTTGTAATGGGTCTCAAGCTAAGATTGTGCTGCCCCAGACCAGAAAGATCAACGTACAGGATGAGATAAGCGTTTTTTGGGTTTGTGTTTTTCTAAGAGTTGTTTCTGGCCTTCTGTGCTTCTGGGGCTCGGATGGGACGGGCATGGCTGTGCCTCTGAGCAATGCTCAGGTCTCAAGTGTGCTCAGCCTTGGGCACTGGGCAGGAAAGAGGACAGTTGTTGGTGTGGGTTGGTACCCCAGCAGGACACTCACACTCACTGTCTCTCCTACCCTTCCTTCTCAGGGCAAGTGCCCCAGCGATGGCACTGCCTCGAACACTGGGGGAGCTGCAGCTGTACCGGGTCCTGCAGCGTGCCAACCTCCTTTCTTACTACGAGACCTTCATCCAGCAGGGAGGGGACGATGTACAGCAGCTGTGTGAGGCGGGCGAGGAGGAGTTCCTGGAAATTATGGCGCTCGTGGGCATGGCCACCAAACCACTCCATGTCCGACGTCTCCAGAAGGCTCTAAGAGAATGGGCCACCAACCCAGGGCTCTTCAGCCAACCAGTGCCTGCTGTGCCCGTCTCCAGTATCCCACTTTTCAAGATCTCTGAGACCGCTGGTACCCGGAAAGGGAGCATGAGCAATGGGCATGGTAGCCCAGGAGAAAAGGCGGGCAGTGCTCGAAGCTTTAGCCCCAAGAGTCCCCTTGAACTCGGAGAGAAGCTATCACCACTTCCTGGAGGACCTGGGGCAGGGGATCCCCGGATCTGGCCAGGCCAGAGCACTCCAGAATCTGATGTTGGAGCAGGAGGAGAAGAGGAGGCCGGGTCTCCCCCCTTCTCCCCACCTGCAGGGGGAGGAGTCCCTGAGGGCACTGGGGCAGGGGGGGTGGCTGCAGGTGGCACAGGGGGTGGTCCAGACCGCCTGGAACCAGAGATGGTGCGAATGGTGGTGGAGAGTGTGGAGAGGATCTTCCGGAGTTTCCCCAGGGGTGACACTGGAGAGATCACATCCCTGCTGAAGCTGAATAAGAAGCTGGCACGGAGCGTGGGGCACATCTTTGACATGGATGATAACGACAGCCAGAAAGAAGAGGAGATCAGGAAGTACAGCGTCATCTATGGCCGCTTGGATTCCAAACGGCGGGAGGGCAAACAGCTCAGCTTGCATGAGGTGAGGACCTGGGTCCTCAGGACTGCCCCTTCATTCCTGGGGCTCAGTCCACCTGCCTCTCAGCATTCTTCCATCCCCCACCTCCATGTCATTGTCCCCTTGACCACCCAAGTTCCTTCCACACACCCACACATCCCTAACCTAACCCCAGCTGCTGCTTTACTTCATGGCTCACATTCTAGGAACAGGGGAGGCCTGGTAGGGGCACTGAGGCCCCACCTCTGTCTTTAAGTTCAGGCAGTTCCTGGGAACTATTTTAAGCAGGCATTCTTTGGATGGGCCTCTCTTGGTGGTGAAGGGGGGAAAAGCAGTAAGAGAATCAAGAACTCACGCCGACTGTCCTCTTGCCACAGCTGACCATCAATGAAGCCGCTGCCCAGTTCTGCATGAGGGACAACACGCTTTTACTGCGAAGGGTAGAACTCTTTTCGCTGTCCCGCCAAGTAGCCCGAGAGAGCACCTACCTTTCTTCCTTGAAGGGATCCAGGTGAGACCCCCTTCCCCAGGCTGCTCACTCGGTTGGCATCTCTAGGCCTGCTTCCCACCCACCCGCCTGGCCTCCCCTTGCCAACTCAACCTGTCTGAGGCTTGCTGTCCGTTCCCAGCCCCCCACTCCTGTCCAGCCAGCCTCTTCCTGCCGGTTCTAATGCGTGCTTCCTGACTGGGTTGTGCACCCTGTGCATTGTGGGGTCCTTCCTAACTCCACCCTCCTTATTCTCCATTTTTTATCTATTTATTTTATTTTTTGCAGGCTTCACTCTGAAGAATTGGGAGGCCCACCGCTGAAGAAACTGAAACAAGAGGTATAGTTTGGGGGGCATGGAAGGCCAGCCTGCCCCAACCACTGCCTTGCTGGGCCCTCACTTTCCAATTTTTGGGCATCCACAGGTTGGAGAACAGAGTCACACTGAAATGCAGCAGCCTCCTCCAGGCCCTGAGTCCTATGCACCTCCATACCGCCCTAGCCTAGAGGAGGACAGCGCCAGTCTGTCTGGGGAGAGCCTAGACGGGCACTTGCAGGGTGAGTATGCGTTAGAGCACCTTTCTCTGATTTGGGAGGAGATGGAAGCGGGCGGGTGGGTTGCAGGAATGAGCCAGGAGTCAACCGCCTGGAACAGGGTTGGGAGGCCTGGCTGGATGGGGACAGAAGAGCCTACGGGAATGGCTGTCGGTTGAGGGTGGGTATTGTTGGCGGCAGCCCCTGACCTGACCAGTGCCCATGCCCACAGCTGTGGGGTCGTGCCCAAGGCTGACGCCGCCCCCTGCTGACCTGCCCCTGGCATTGCCAGCGCATGGGCTATGGAGCCGCCACATCTTGCAGCAGACACTGATGGATGAGGGGCTGCGGCTCGCCCGCCTCGTCT
Source organism: Micromys minutus (assembly GCF_963924665.1). Lineage (NCBI taxonomy): Eukaryota > Metazoa > Chordata > Mammalia > Rodentia > Muridae > Micromys > Micromys minutus. Next base: position 7,219,568 of record NC_137957.1, read on the forward strand.
CCCATGATCGTGTGGGCCGCCTCAGCCCCTGTGTGCCTGCGAAGCCGCCTCTCGCAGGTGAGGCAGCCAGCAGAGCTGTCCCTTAACACCCCAGCTACTCAGGCCCCCACGTGGGTCCTCACAGAACCAGAGGGAGGAAGAGGGATACAGCTGTCAGAACAATGAAAGGAGCTCCAGCTAGCTGGTCCTTGCAAGGGCAAGCTACTACTGGGTTGTTTCCAACTGGGAGGGTCTGAGTCAGGAGGGGGTCTTTGACCAAGGAACAGAGAACCGAAGGTGAGCAGGAGAGTCGGAAGTAAGGGAGGCCTGGCTAGAACTACCTAATGCAGGGGGTGGAGTCGCTGGGAGTTGTGGGGATAGGGTTCCCCAGCTTGGAAGCAAAGGAGCCCAAAGCTGGGCACTTTGTGTGCATAGGAAAGGAGTGGGCCCCGGCAGAGGGCCGGGCAGCCGCTGGGCTGAGAGCGATGCCGCAGGCAAAGCCACCAACCCTGGCTTGGTATTTTTAAACTGTGCGTGGGTGGAAAGTGGGGGCGGGGACTGAAGGGGGTGCTTCTCTTGAGGGAGGAGCTGGGAGTCTAGCTTCCTGTGTTTCCCCTGATTTGGCTACCAAAAACTCGGGGAGCACTTACAGGGAGAGCGAGGCCTGGGAGGGCCCCCCCACCCCGAGGTGAGTGGGGGTGGCTGGGCCTGGGAAGGGGGAGGGGGAGAGGTCAGAGCCAAGCCGCCCCCGCAGCTCCTGACAGAACCAGAAATTCCAGCAGAGCAGAGGCGGGCTAGACAGGGAAAGAGACACAGAGACAGAGAGCTACACACAACCAAAATAGGAGGGGGGAGCTGCATACCCTTGGGTATGGAACCCCCATACACATGCAGTGGGCAGGAAGCAGTAATTCAATAAATGGAGCTGTCTTCGCATTTTTCTCTGCCTGGCCTCATAACAACGCTTCTGCTCAGCCTCCAACCCAGTGTTCTAACCAACCTACACCTCTTTCCTGCAGAGTTCGAGGAAGGGTTGCTGGATCGCTGCCCTGCCCCAGGACCTCATCCTGCTCTGGTGGAGGGTCGCAGGAGCAGCGTCAAAGTGGAAGCAGAAGCCAGCAGGCAGTAAAAGTGGGGGAGTCTCAGACCCAGGACCCGGGCTTCTGGCTCACTCAGACCCCCCACGCTCTCCATCCTTGCACTAGTCACTACCCTAGAAGGATCCTTCTGCTGCCCTCTGCCCCCCCTCCGCTCCATGGGCACAGGACTATGGGGCTTCAAGCAATAACAAGCAGGGGCCTGGCCAGAGGACACAAGGAGGGTGCAAGGTGCGCCCTCACCCGGCTCAGGGGCATGGACTTTGCCTCCAGCCTGCTGGGGCTCCTCTCATACCACACACACCCATTCTCCAGGTGGCCAGCTTGGTGTAAGCAGCTCAGCTACTCACTTGGACACGGAAGAAAGAACTTCCCCGGGGAGGTCTGGCAGCGTACGGTGGAACCGTTTGCTCCGAGATTGGGGGCTTGGGAAAACTGGGTCTCCCCTCCCCATCCCCATTTTTTTGTGCTTCTAGTTTGTTTCTTTAATTTAACAAGTGCTGCAGTTTGCCCGCCGTCCTCATCACCCCCTCCCGGCAGTTGTCTCTCTAGCACTGAGGGTGCCCCACAGTTCCCTCCACCAGCCCCTCGGAGGCCTGGGTTGGACCCTGGGCCTCCTCAGCCAGCAGGTCTGCAGCACCTGTCGAACAACTTAGCGTGTCTTTCTTTTCAGATTGTGTACAGTAGATTATTTATTTTGTTATTTTGGAATAAAATTTATTTTATGGCTTAGGATCCATGGCCCCCTTCCCCCCCACTCCCCCCGTGAGGGAAAAAGGACTGGGTGAGAGTGGGGGGCACGGCTGGCAGTGGACAGAAAAATGCAAGAGATGGCAGTTGGGGACACTGTGTAAGGTCTGCACCTCTAGGCAGCACTGGAAGCCTGGAGTCACCAAGGCTTTAGCTTTATGCATGTCACAGCCACAGTCACTCCCACCACCCCCCCCCCAATGATACCAGGTCACTCTCTTCTACAATGTCTCAGCCTCTCTTATACATAAGATCACACAGGCAAAAGCAGAGATACATGTGTGTAGTCATACAGTGGTGTGTGACATCTATAGATTAATATATCTCAGGTAAACAAGGCACAGCTACACCCAAGCTTAGCTCTTGTAATGCACAGTCTCAAATGTCATAGGGCCTCTTTGGAGGAGTTTTGTTCTTCAGTCTGGGTAAAATCCACACCAGTAACCATATACCTACTTTCTCTTTTTCTCTCCCACCCAGCCGCTGAACCCACCTTCAATGCCCTAGGCCTATGCCCTCTTGTCATTGCACAGTGTCTATATGTTCTACATGTGAGTCCCAGGCTCTGGCTCAACACAGTTCTGGGTGTGTGTTTTGTGCAAGGGCCTGTATCACATTGGAGCCTGAACATCCCTCCCTCATCCCTTTGTACCCAGTGCTGGAAAAGGGGGTGCGGGGCTGATGTGATGGAAGGACAGAACACAGCAGTTCCACACACCGGGTGATACATTCTCCCAGACAGTTCTTTTCTCTCCACCAAGGAACAGCTGGAGACGGGAGACACCTGCACAAGCAGGTGTTCAGAGCAGGTCCGTAGAGACAGAAGAGGCTCTGTCTCTGGGCTTCTCCAGCTGGGATCACCAACTGGGGTTGGTCCTTAGGTCCAGGTGGGACATTGAGATCCCTGATTGCCCATAAGGAGATGGTTGCAGGAGGGGCTGGGTTCCTAAGGACCCCCCTGCTTCCCCTTGGCCTTCTAGGAGAAGCTTGGTGAGGTCCTGTTCAGTGGGAGGCATCAGGGGAGGGTACATGTCTTCGCTGACCCTGCAGGGAGGAGGGGAAAGTAGGGAAGCTGGCACAGGACCTTCTCTCAGCCCCCACTCCCAGGTTGCCACTTACCAGGTGCCCTGGGGGAACCCTCCCACAGGCTGAGTTAGGCAGCTCTCCTCTGCCATGGGCACATCTGGGCAAAGCAAGGGCTCAGGGCTGGACACAGCATGCTCCTGGGACTGGCACTGCAGCAGGCCCCTGCCAGGGGGCAGGAGAAAGTTAGGAGGGGTGGAGTAGGCAAGGGAAGAACAGAGGGTGGGGCCAGGAATGGCTTTGTCACTTACTGGGAATGAGCCTGGTCAAAGGGCATGCTTATCTGGCTCATGTTGGGGGGCATTTGCAGGTGAGGCCTGGAAGCAGGAAGAAAAATCCGGCACAGAGAGAGAGGAGAGAATATTCAAAAGTCAAGACATGAGTCAGGAAACAATCTGTCATGCTAAGTCCTGACTCAGCATCTCACTGACTGGCTTCCCTCAGCGAGCCGTCTCTGTGCTCTGAGGCTCTGAGATCAGATGTCCCCTCCCCTGTAAAATGGTGTGTGTATGTGTCCGGTTTCCAATGTGTCTTTGGTCTGAACGATGTTCTGTTTCCTAGGTCCACCCCACATCAAATCTCAGAACTCAGATAAGCCCTTGTCTGAGAGCTGATGAAACCACCAAGTGGTACTCGAAGAAGGAAAAGGTCTACATCATTTTCAGGATTAGAAAAGATTAATAAATAAAAATCACCACAGCTGTTGGGTTGTAGTCAGGGGCAGGGCAGGTGCTTGGCATGTGTTCAGTCCTTAGCCCTGAGCTTAACCTCCAGCACCTCAACAATACAACAAGTAAGTTACTGTAACTTCACAGGCAAGGGAGAATATGCTACCAGTGTTTGCTATAAGCACTCAGTTCAGGCCTACACACATTATGAATTCACACATCCTTCACAATAAAGTCATTATCATCGTTGTTGCCAGGGGCTCAGAACTCAAACTCCAGCAATCTGAGTCTTACACATCACCCCCATAGAGGGACCCTAACCCTATCCCCACCAAAGCCCGGCTCTCCATGGCTGGTGACGCTGCCCCTCCTCGTCCCCCCACCCCCCGCAGGTTCTTACTTACTCCTGAAAGGATGGCAGGACACTCATGGACTCTTCTAGGGGAAGGCTCTGAAATGAGTGGATGGAATGAGATTGTGGAGGATACCTAGGGCAAAGAAAGCAAACTCCAGTTCGAACCCTGCCTCCGGTGAAAGGAAAATCTCCACTCCCTGCTGTATTCTGAGAAAGCCAGCTGGCTATGCCGAAATGCACGGGTCTGTCCCCTCCCGTCTCTTAAGGTCCTTACACCAGATCTGAGCTGAGTTGCATGGAAGCATCAGGGGTCATTCCAAGATCATAAGAGGGCACCATGGCAGGCATCTGGGGCTCCGGAGTAGGAAGGGGCTGGTCCCTGGAGGAGAGAAGGAAGCACGCGTGACTGACAAAGACCACTCCTTTCTGCCCCCAGTCTCCACCCACTAACCGTTTATTCACCTTTCCACAGTCATCTTGATAGTAGTTGAGACATAACCCCTCCCGTCCTTCCCCATCTGTTCGGCTGTGGTAGGAAGGAAAGCAGAACTTGGGGTATCCCACTATCATGGAGGTGGGGGAAGGGAGGTTGACGGGCAGGTGGAGGTGGGGCTGCAAAAATGGGAGAGAAGAGAGAGAGCACAGGGCAGGAAGAGGGGTACAGCCGGACAGGGAGAGAGTGGGTAACAGGTTTCAGAGCTGCCCGCTCACGCTTATAGTGGCTCCAGAAGGCCTCATCCTTGGGTTTCTTGGGGTAGAGGTTTTTTAACTGAGCAAGATCCCGGATCCGGTCCCCCAGTGAGCGAATGGATAGGTCTTTGGCAGAAAATGGCTGGATGTTCTCTATCTGTGAGGAGCCTACAAGAGGAATGAGACTCTAAGTCTCCCCCAGTCCAAATTTCTCTTTCCCCAGCGCCATCACACAACACCCATTCTCAATTCGCCATGGCAGGTGAGAGAAGACCTAGGGTGAAGGATGGAGTGAAGGAAACCCACTCATCCCCATTGCTGTAGAGTTGAAGGAAGAACTTCCTGAAGATCCGGTGGACATGAAGGATAGATGGGGCATTTCCTTCCCCAGGAACCTGAGAGGGCACAACACAGAGCCAGAGGACTGTGGGACTCACCATCCTGACCCCGGATGACATGGGCAATGGTGATGCCCCCAATCTCAGAGTCACTAAAGCGGAGAAGGAAGGTCCCATCTGGCTCGTTGAGAAGAAGGCTATTGACATATTGCTTGCTAATAAAGCCGATGATAAGCCTGGTCGGAAGGAGGGAGAAGACGTGGCTGTGGGTACTGGGTCTGGAGAGGGAGCCATAGGTGTTTGGTCCCTGAGGCATGGACTTACCGATCTGACCAGTAGCTCCGGAGACAACGTTTAGTGAGGTCCAGGACACCATCAAACCACTGCCAAAAAGTGAAGCCTCGGCCCAACAGGATCTCCTGAAGGGTGAAGGAGTACAGAGGTGAGTGGGGGATGGGATGGCTGATCTGGAGTAAGCACGGGGCCAGGAGAGTTTGAGTGTCAGTGGTTGAAGACCACAGTGGACCTACGGCCCGTCAGTGACAACTCGCCCCAGCCACATTGGGCACTGGCTCCTCAGGCTTTCCCGTATGCTAATTTATTCGATTTTTTTGTAACACAACAACCAGTCATAGCAATGGAACAAAAGCCAGAAAGGTGACTTCCTTAGGTCCACACTGCTGGCAAAGGACAGGGTGGAGGTTTAGGTGCAGCCGAGCAGGGGAGACCCTCGTAACCACAGTCCTGTTCTCCATGGCTCCTGGTAAAGGTCTGTCCCAGATGAAGATGGTCCTGCTTTCCCGTTCTCTAATGCATTCTCTGGCCGCATGAGCTTCTCCCCCACCCTCCAGTTTGTTCGCAAGAGGAAAGGCCTAAAGTGGAGGTGGAGGAAGGCATAGTTCCTCGAGAGGTGGCTTTAGTACTGATTTGGTGATCACAGGCATGAGCTCCTCTCCCTGTTCTCGCAATGGACTCAGTCCTGAGCCGCCTCGCTTTGGAGACGGAAAAATACAGTAGCTAATATTAAAAGCCATGAATGCTGGGCCCCTGTTGGACACGGTGGCTCATTCCTGTACATTTCTATAGGAGACTGAGGTGAGAGGACTGTGAGGTCAAGGCCAGCCTGGGCTATCTGGTGAGTTTGAGGGCAGCCTGAGCTACCCAGCACACGGGGCTAAGGAGCTCTTGAGTGCCCCAGAGTGAAGAGCTGAGGCAGGAAACTGAAGGAGCGGGAAATGACCTTGTTGAACTGTGACCAAGACACACAGCGGTGCTGAAAGGCCTCCATGCTGAGGCTGTTGTCATTGAAGATCTTCTGAGCCAGGAACAGGAAGTGTTCCGGTAGCAGTCCCCGACTGGTTCCCACCTCAGCCATAAACTTGAGGTTCAGAGTTTCACACATTTTCTCCCAGGGCACTCGCTCGGCAACCACAAAGGGCACGCGGTCCTGGATAAAAGGAGGGAGAAGGAGAACATAGCCAGTCTTCCCCCTAATGGCCTTTGCTCTTCCCAGCCCACAGACAGCATGATTTCTCAGAGGCTGTCATCTCTGGTGTCATGGCGTGACCGCTGTTAAGACCAACAGGAGTAGAAAGAAGCACGAAGAAAGACTTAACTCACACAACTGAACAAGTCTGCCACCCACCAGCCAGGACAGCCCCTTACCACAGAGGGACCCACCCTACCTGTCTCCCACTTGGGGCCTTTCCTTACCAGCTCGGAGAAGGCATTGTCCCACAGGATGGTGGCTTTGGCATTGTTGTCTTGGTTACCATGGACGATGACCACCAATGGCAGAGACAGGGCCTACAGGGTGAAGAGAGAAGTTTCTCCATGCTAGAGTCAGGAGTGTCACCGGATACTTTTTGAGACTCGATGAGGGCATCAGTGTAGAGAAGCTGCTACAACTCAATGCAAGGAAGCCAGACACTCAGGCTCAAATACCAGTCGGTGCCTAGAAGCTGTGTGACGTAGGCAAACCACTGAACCTATTCTGTGACCCTAGGTCATCATCAGTAAACCGAGGCTCGCGATCATACCTATCTTATAGTGTTATCTAGAAACATGTCCTGGCTGGGTTTTTGTGGACACAAGCTCGGGTTATCTGAGAAGAGAGAAGCAAACTGCCTCCATGATGCTGGTCCGCAGGCAGGCCTGTGGAACATCTCCACATTAGCGATTGATGTGGGAGGCCTCGTCACTGTGGGCGGTGTATATAAGCAGGCTGTGTGCACCGTGGGGAACAAGCCAGTAAGCAGCAGCCCTCCATGGCTCCGCTTCGGTTCCTGCCTCCAGGTTCCTTTTCTGCTTGAGTTCCTGCCTGACTTCCCACAGTGGTGGATGTCACCTGAACAGTAAGATATGACAGATCTTTTTTCTCTCCAAGTTGCTTTTGCCCATGGTCTTTATCATAGCAGTAAGAACCCCAACGAAGACAAAACCACCAGACCATGTGTGTTTGCATGCCACTGGAAACAGTGCCCCGTTCTATAAAAAGTTCTTGATGTGTGTGTATGGGCGTGTGTTTGTGCCCAAGTGAGTGTGTATGTCACAAATGTGTGTGTGTGTGAGCACATCATTTATAATAGTGCCCTGCTCTCCTGATGTATATAAAGTGCTTGATAAGCGTTAGAGTAGGGTTTAGTGGTAGAGACCTATAGTCCCTAGCACTTGGGAGGCTGAGGCCAGATATTGTGTGTAATGCCAGCCTGCGCTACAGGAAAACAAACAAAGAGGGGAAGGAAGAGGGAGAAGGGGAGAGGAGAGGAACAAAATAAAAACGAGTCTGAGGGGCAGTAGGAGGGCTTAGTGAGAAGTGTGTGCAGCACAAACCTGCCGACCCAAATTAGACCACATAAAAGTGAGAGGGTTGGGCTGGACAGATGGCTCAGTGGTTAGAGCACTGACTGCTCTTCCAGAGGTCCTGAGTTCAATTCCCAGCCACCACATGGTGGCTCACAGCCATCTGTAATGGGATCTGATCTTCCGGTGTGTCTGAAGACAGCTACAGTGTACTCATATACATAAAATAAATAAATCTTAAAAATTAAAAATTATAATACAAATAAAAGTGAGTGACCTCCATACATGCGCCACAGTGAGTGTGTGGCCCCCACAATAATGGTGATAATATTTCAAGGAAAAGAGTCTTGAGCCAGCATAGACTACATCAGGAGACCCTGCCTAGAGAAGTAAACAGAACAAAACAACAAGCCTTGCTTGTTACACACACTACTCCCTGGACGTGTCCCTCCAGGACTTGTTCCTCCAACCCCTGTCTGGCCCTAGTGTATTATCCCAGAAACATGGGATATGAGGCAGTCAGCGTGGGGGGGATCCAGGGCTCTAGTGGGGCAAGGAAAAGTGGGTCCCTGTCTGCAGCAGGTCTGGGATCTGCACTCACCTGAAGCTGGAGTTTGTTAGGGCCCAGCATGAAGCTCGTAGAGAAGAGCACGGCACACTTCTCTTCGGTGACAGACTCTGTACCCTTCCGCTCACAGCGCTTGATTTTCTTCAGGAGCTGTGAGGGGAAGAATGCAGGAAAGAGCCAAGATGTTGAGAACTTCCTCTCTGGGCCCTCAGCATCCTTTCCGAGAAGAGCCAGCCTCACAGTCTGAGGACACAGCACCCGCAACCTCTCACCAGATTCTTGAACAGGGCAGAGCAGCAGTTCCCAGGAACGCTGTTCTCCAGAGGCACGGTGTTGTTCGTTATCTCTCCCGTGCTCTCCCTGCCAGGAGAGACAGAGTGTGAGCAGCGTGTGTCAGAGGAAATGGTGCGGACCACTCCTGCCACTGGCCCTGGCTCTCCATGACCCTACTCATGTTCCTCCTCCGTATTTTCTGCTAGTATTAAATCCAATCCACGGCTTGCTAAGAGCCTGTCCCCCCACTGAAATGCACTACCTGTTTGGTTTTTAACTTTGATTGTTGTTGTTTGTATGTGTGACGGGGTTCACTCATATAGAGGTTAAAGAACAACTCTTTAGTAGTCAGTTCTCTCCCTCCACCTTTACATAAGTTCTAGAAACCAAATTCGTATCATCAGGCTGGTGCAGCAAGCCCCACTATGCCATCTTGCTGGCCTCCCTCTTCTGGAGTTTTTAAGAGAGAAGTCTCCATCTTGGCCAAATCCTGATGACTCCCCTTAATGGATCCCTTCCCTTCCTCTGCATTAACTGGTGGGAGTTCTGAGTCTGCATTCTGGGGGTCTCCTTCCCTAAGCTCCACTCTTTATGACGTCAGCCTCTCAATTCCCACCCCATCAGGCCTTCTCCAGCCTCAGCCAGTCAGTGTTCACTTACACTCCAGCCCCAGGCCCCTGCGGCAGACTTAGTTCTCTGGCCTGTTTCTCCGTCACCATGTCAGCTCTGACCAGTGGAGGCTTGGCTGAGCTCCCTAGGAACTGCAGACCCAGCAGGAATCGAACCCCAGCCTGGAACTTAGTCTGTGTCTTCAGAACCTGGGGTGGTTGCTTCTCCACCAGGAAAGAGCTGGGGGGTAAGAGGGAGACAGCAGTGTTAGACCCTGGGTTCCATCTCTATAAACCCCCTCACTCCCTGGGGCTTGCTTACAGCCAAGGAGGGGCTTATGGTTTCTACCTGGTCACAAGGGTTCGCAGGACTTCATCTAGCCGGCCAATCAGAGAGGCCCGGGTCTTGGGCTCAAGCTCCGCACCGGCTGCCCCAATCTCCTGCTGCAGCTGGGAATAAATTTCCACCAGGCTTTCACACCTGGGGTCAGGACGGTTGTCAGGGAGCACAGATTTCAGGTTTTCTTCAGCCCAAACCCGGGGGGGGGGGGGGGGGAAGCACAGGATTGAGCGTAGGTTGTGGGTGTGGCACCTGGGCTGAAGTGGGTTCTAGGACTTTGCCCTGCTATGAGGATCTCACTGTAGGGGTCCAGACTCCCTGTGAAGAGCCCTGCTGCCTCTTCGCACAGTTCTACTATCTGAGGTACTATGTGCTTTAGGGAAAACTGGAAAGTGTTATCACTCAACAACAATGAGGTCTGGTGATCCACATGTGTACATCCAGTACTTGGGAGGCTGAGACAGGGGGCGTGCAGTGAGTTCAAGGCCAGACTGGACATCTTACACTGTAAGACTGTGTCTTAAAAACAAACAAGCCAGCCTCCTCATTCCCGTGGGCGTGGAGTTGAAGAGAGAAATGAAGGATGACTCTCTCAACTGAGTTGTAAGCCTTGGCCTACTTCAAAGCCATTGTCCTCAGCTACTTCCCTTCTCCCTCTCTTCCCCCCTCTTTCTCTCTCTCTTGCACCATCTTGCAGAGACAGTGGGTACCACCCCTGCACGCTCCCTGACTGGCAGGCAGCTCTGCCCTTACCTCTCCTGCAGCCCTGCTAGGCTCTCCTCAAAGGGTGTGCCATTCCCTGCCAGCTGCTGTTGCCGCTTCCAAATCTGAATCCTTTTCAACACTAGAGCCTGGGTGGCCTCCAGGTCCCCCACAGTCCCCTGCAGCATCGTAGTCAGATCCTAAGAGCAGAAAAGAGCCTGAGTCAGAGCCACCATTATTTTCTCCTGGGACACCGGGGAACAGGATTTTCCCCCACCTCCCTGCCATCCCCTCGAACACCTCAGTCAGCTCCATCCTCCTGACTTACTAGCCATTGACTGAGTCCAACTCACCTCACTTGGACCAGCGCCATTGGCAGAAGAGCCTATCAAGTTCTGCAGAGACACTGAGGGCAGGGGCAGAAGTTGGGGGTGTAAAAAGTGTCACTCAAAGGTAGAGATCCAAGAAAAGATCACTTCGGAACCCTCCAGGCATCCAGACCCCAGATCCCACCTTGTGCAGTCTTGGTCCCTTGCTGCAGAGATTCTCGGAGAATCCGGGTCTCCCTGACTCTGTGCTGAAGCCTTCCAAGGGCTGTAGTAAACTTGAGTTCTTCCTGCTTCCGATGGAAGGGCCCTGGCAGGTGTCGGAACTGCTCCGGGTGGGGCAGGCGAGTGTACAGATACAGAGAGGTGAGCTTGTTCTAACTGGTCCTTCACGTCCAACTCTACCCCTCCAAAGACGTTTATACCATTTGCTTTACTCATTCCCTTGGCACTTATTTCAAACCTCTCAGAACCTCCTCAGGACAACACTTTTCTCCTGGCAGAACTAGCTTCTCAGCTCTTGTTCTGTCTGAAGCCTCCTTAAAATTGGATTGGGGTTCACTCTAACCCCAAGAACTTCCTTTGGTTATCCTAGGTCCTGAGTTTAAATCTGTCCTAGGTTTTCATGGCTTGGACTAGGATCTGTGGGCCCAGGAATCAAGGGGTTAAAAGGGGAATAATTCCACTCACTATCACCTCTAGGGATCCACCAGGAACATTTTCACTTTCTGTTCCGGAAACATCAAGTTCTGCTGGCCTAGGAGTTTTGGTTTCAGAGGAGGGAGCACTCCTGCCAGGAGATAGGATCATCCTACTGAACTGGAAGCTCAGACTTCCCCAGCCCACTTTGGGTTTCTGATGCCCTGATGCCCACAGACTAAGAAAGGAATAACAGTGTTAGGAGGGGTGACTGATCCGGATACCACGGGGAAATTGGATTGTGTCTACACAGTGGAGGTAAGAAGGATCATGTCTGGAGTGCAGGAGATTCCTTAGGGCGTAGATTCCCAATCTACGGGTCATAACCATCAGTAAACATATTTCTGATGGTCTTAGGAACACCATCTGTAAATTTATTTTCATTGCTACTTCATAATTGTTATTTTGTTACTGAGCCAGTGTCTCATTTCCTAAGACCATCGGAAATATGTGTTTTCTGATGGCCGTGACCCACAGGTTGAGAACTGCCATGACCATTTCCTGTGATTAAAATCAATGGGAAACTACAACAACCTAATCCAGGCAGAAAAACAAAGGCACAGACCCTTCAGAAATTAAGATATAGGTCAGTCCTCCAGGAAAAATGCCAAGACCTGCTGAGGCGACTGCTAAAAGTGAAAGAAATACAGAATGGGTGGTAGAGGAAAGTTATAAACACTAGCTAAGGGGGCTGGAGAGATGGCTCCGTGGTTAAGAGCATTAGCAGTTCTTCCAAAGAACCTGGGTTCAATTCCCAGCACCCACGTGGCAGATCACAACTTTCTGTAACTCTAGTTTCTGGGGACCCAACACTCACACATAGATGTGCATGCAGACAAAACACCAAAGGCACATAAAATAAATTACTTTTTAAAAAAGCTAAGGCCAGACGATGAGATACAGAAACAAGAATTATTGACACGAGTTTTCTATCATATTCTGTTTAAAATGTGTTTTACAGATATTTGTATTTTCCTCCCTCGATTTCTTTATCATGTATTGTAACACCAATTAAGAAAATATCAGTGGTTGTAATATTTAAGCTTGAGATACTTAAAAAGTGTTCTTTAAGGCACATTGCCACTGTCTGCTTTAAGTATATGTGTTTGAGATTGTACATTGGATAGTTATGCTGGGCGGAACTATGACCTGGTTATTGTTTTCATTTGGAAATTAGCGTGACCTAAGAAGGTAGTTGTGAGTCAAGTTGATAAGGTGTGGACTTGTAAAGACCATACTTGGTTGTCAACTTGACTATATCTGGAACTAAGGAGAACTCAAATATCTGGGACACCTGTAAGGGACTTTTTTTGTTGTTAATTAAGTCTTTCAAGTGGAAAGACCCACACCTATTCCAGATCTTTGAGGTGGGAAGATAAATCTTTTCCTTTGTTTGTTTTTGGTTTTGGAGACAATGTTTCTCTGTGCAATCCTGGCTGTCCTGAAGCACCTGCTGTAGCCAAACTGGCCTGCAATCCAGAGACCCACCAGCCTCTGCCTCCCAAGTGCTGGGATTAAGATACTTCTTTAATCCAGGTCTTTTGAGATGGAAAGGTCCATCTTCCATTTGAGTCACACCTTCCGCTGGAAGCCTATATAGAGGATACAGGAGGAAGCTTGCTCTCTCTGCCTGCTTGCTCTCACTCACACTAGCCCGTCCATTCCTTCACTGGCATTAGAGCTGACTTCTTCAGGATTCCAGTGTCTACTGACCGGCTGAGACTTACAGCCTCATGCACTGAACAACTGCTGGATTCTTGGAGATTCTGTTTGGTAGACAGCCATTGTTGGATTAGCTGGACCACAGCATATAAACCATCCTAATAAAACTAATGTGTGTGTGTGTGTGTGTGTGTGTGTGTGTGTGTGTACATAGGAAGTGGGTTAGCACAATACCTCTTCTATAACAGCTTTTTTCTCCCCTTGAAGTATTTGTCTGATGGTGGCCACCAGCTTCAGGGGGTCCCTCTGATAGATGCTCTGTAGAATTGAAAGTAACCAGCCGTCAGCTCCCTTTACCCATGCCCCCTCCCTCCTCAGATTCCTTGCCCCATTCATGTGTAACACTGTTAGAGAGCATAACTGTAGACTCTCGGGTTTCATACATTTGCTTGCCTTAAAAACCAATTTGCATGCCAGCTAGCACCTAACCACAGGAAGAGCAATTGCTTTCAACATCTACCACGTGACCAGTTTCTTCCAGGATTCAGTGCACACTCCAGCTCTACCATGACCCCTCCCAAGCTTTTCCCTTCCGGTCTTGCCCCACCTCCAAGGTGCTGATGTGCTGCAAAATGCTGCTTCCTTTCCCCTGCTCTCCTGCAGAGGCCTGAAGACGCTGGACAGTGGCAGAAAGTAGGGCACTAGCCATGTTGTAACAGAAAGCATCGGAACCAACCAGGAACTCCCTGTGGGGACAGTAAGATTAGGATGCCTCAGGCCAGGGCTTCTCTAATGCTTCTGAGACTCAACTTATAGCAAGGAAGCCAGGTTTCTTTTTCTTCTCCTTTCCTAACTAGGCAAGTTCACTACAGCCACCACCCATGACTCCTGCTCCCCACTTTGCTGGCTTGTAAAAAAAAAGTTGCTTCTATTCCAGCCCTGGCTTCCCTTCTTGGTTCAGCCTTCTAAGAGGAACAGTGTTGGGCTGGCAAGATGGCTCAGTGGTTAAGAGCACTGGCTGCTCTTCCGGAGGTCCTGAGTTCAAATCCCAGCAACTACATGGTGGCTCACAACCATCTGTAATGGGATCTGGCTCCCTCTTGTGGTGTGTCTGAAAACAGCTACAGTGTACTACTCATATACATTATAATTTAAAAAAATACATAGATCTTTTTTAAAAAGGAAAAAAAAAAGAGGCGCAGTGTCTACATATCAACACATATGGCCTACTGAGTCTAGACCATTAGACACACACTAACAAGTCCTTAATTCTGAATTCTACTAGCAACAAGGGCTCTTAAAAGAAGGGAAGACCTAGATCAAGACTCACCAGGGCTGATTCTCCAGCCAGTCAGCCAGAAGATGCCGCAGGTGTTGTGGAAAGTCAACATAGAGCCGTTGTAATTTTTCTGGGGACATCTTGGAAATGAGACTCCACAGAGACATGATCTGGGGTGTGTAGGGTGCCTAAGGAAGAAGAACAAGGCCATTCAGTGAAGCTCCCAAGAAAGCAGTCTGGCTTCTGGGACAGTCACAGCTCCTCCATGTAGATAGGCTTGTTGAGAACCTCCTTCAGTCTTGCTGGGCTTAGAATGCTGGATCTTTCCAGAGCTTCAGGGGTTTTTTGTGTTTTGTTTTGTTTTTTTTTTTTGTTTTTGTTTTTTTCTAGTTTCTCATGGCACAAGCTAGAGTTAGGACGTGGAGCATCGCAACATTCTCCTTGTGTCATTCGATCACACCTATTTCCAGGACACTTACGCCACAGGCCCTCCTGGCCAATGGCCAATAAAGGACAAAACCTTCTGTGGTAGACATGGACAAACTACAATCAGGTCAGTGAGGGGACAAGAGGACATAAGACGGAAGGGAAAGAGCAGGCTCTGTGAAGACAGGTGGTTTCCACTGCAGCTCAGGACCTGGTCTGGCTGTGGGGTATAAAGACTGTGTTCTATGAAGTTTGATCTTCTTATCATGAAAAAGAAGGGTTGACTGAGCAGAGCACCTCCTAAGTTTTTTTGTTTTAAGATTCTCTGACTATGTTGCCCAGGTTGCCTTTGAACTCCTGAACGCAAGGAATCCTTTCTTCTCAACCTCTTGAGCAGTGGGATTCAGGTGCATGGTACCCTCCCCCTTGAAAGCACTAACATTTTTAGAGGTGATGTGAACAAACTCAGGGGCCTGGATGTGGTAGGCAAGTGCTGAGTACCAGAGGATCTCCCTATGTAGCTTAGGCTGGCCTTGAACTCAGAGAATTCTCCCTTCCCCTGCCCCGCCCCTGCCCCGCCCCTGCCCCGCCCCCACCTGCTGCTTGCTGGGATTAAAGGCATGCACCACAATAAAGACCCTTGATCCTCTCCTCTCACTTTGCCAGGGCTGGGACTACCGATGTGCACCATCACACTTGACTCCAACTTTAGTGTTTAATCCATGTGACACCAGTGTCTGGAAAACGACACGCAATACCGTCGACAGGGCCCTAGACAGCTGGCAGCGTCTACCTCTGCGTCTACCACAGTTTTCTCCCATGTATAGCTATGAAAAGCTTAATCATTCGGGTGCACAAAGAGATCATCAACGATAAATAAATCATACAACACACTAACAAAAGCTGTTTAAAAATCTATATCTCCCTGTTTCTGGTATTTTCCATTTCATTTTCTCAGAGCGTGGCTCACCGCAAGGGAGCAGACCATGCCTAGCAGTTGTGAAATTGTAAGTGCCCAACACTGCAAAAGCCACCAAGCTAAGGGATGAAGATATTGGTAGAGTAGCACTGTCTACTCACCATTATGCACTATTCCACAGGTACATCATACTCAATGCCTTAGCTCATTGGAACCCAGCAACAACTGTGTGCGTGTGTGTCTGTGCCCGTGCAAACGTGTGCACGTGCGTGTGTGTTTCTGTGCACATGTGTGCCCGCCACGTGTTTGTGCACAGGCGAGTATGTGTGCACACGTGTGTCTGTCACTAGGGAAGAAGCCCAGGGCCTCATTCATTGATACATAGAGCACTACATACTGCTCTATCTCTGAGCTACATCCCTACCCCATCACAATATTTTCTTCAGCTTTTTATTATTTTAATGGTTTTGCCTATATATGTGCCTCTAGAATAGAACTGGACTTATAAACAATTGTGAGCTGCCGTGTGTGTGTGTGTGTGTGTGTGTGTGTGTGTGTGTTGGGGGGGGATCAAACCCAGGTCCTTTGGGAAAACAGCCAATGTTTTTAAGGACAGAACCATCTCTCCAGCCCTATTTTAAAGTATACAATTATCCTTTTTCCTAGATGAAGACATTAAGGCTCAGAGGTTAACTTGTCCAAGGATACTGGGCAAGGAGTTCGTAATCCGACTCTTAAATCATCGTTTGGATTAATCACTATACTGTGCTGTTAGAATTCCTTCCAGCTAGGTGACCCCACCACCTTAAGAAGACAGAGGGCGGGAGGACCTGGGAGTGGGGGAAGGGAGGCTGGAAGACCAGCGAAGCAATCGGATTGTTCAGCATTGAAGAGGAAAGCAACAAGATAGCCAAAAACCAGAGGAAGAGAAGAAGTGGGGGGGTGAGACTGAGAGTCGAGGGGCTGCGGGGGAGGGGCTGCGGGGGGGAGGTAGCAGAGGGCTGGCTCCCGATCCTCTCAGGGGCCTCAGAGTGGGCTGGGAAGAACAGTGTTTTGGTGGGGGAGGGCTCTCGGTTCACGGTTCTCATAATGACCTCTCGGAGAGTAGGAGGAGGAAGATGGGATGGAAACCCCCTGGGTCTCCCCAATTCCTTCTGCCGTTTGAGCCTCTCAACTCCCCCGGGACTCCCATGTAGAAGAGAAGGAGGCCCCTTCACAGGACATTCCTACCGCTAACCATCTTGTTTTTTGCTCTCCCACTCCCTGAGCTCTTACTCCCCAAGGCAGAGTCCTCATCTCCTGTGTAGGGTCGTCTACCAGGATCTACTCTACCCGCTTTGGATGGAGCACCTCGAGGAGTCACAAAAGGGAGGATTCTGTTCCCTCTTCCTCCCAGTCTCTGGAGTGTTCAGATTCCAGACCTTTGGCCTACTGAGGACCAGGACGCCAAGCCACGAACAGCTCCCATTTCCTCTAATTCTCCCTATAGAGTAATTCAAGTCTCATCTTCCTCCCTCCCCAGACGCCATGAAGCCATATTTCTCTCCTGAGCAGCCGGTAACGGTGCAGGGTCTATAGGTCGGGCTAGGACACCAACCAACCTACGCTGTTTGCGATCAGTCCCCTAGGGAGGGAAGGCGGAGTCACACTGCAAGAGGCGGGGCGAGCTTTCCCTTCCAGACTCTCCCTCCCAGCCGTAGGGGAAGCCCGACAACCCAGAAGCTTCTTCCTAAGCTTGGTGGCCTAAGTCCTACCCTCTCTTTTTCTGCATTCCGAGTACGCTGACCCAATATCAAAAGTAGGGTTTCCCTGATTTGTCCAAAGTGTGTGTATATGTGACGGTGGCGCTGGCGGTAGGGGTGGGAAAGGGTGGGAGGAGGTGGAGCCAGGTCAGCACGAGGAGGGTTAACCCCCAGCCGTCCGCCCTCCCACGGGGAAATCTCAGGGTTTCCAAGCAAGCAGTGTGAGGGGGGAAAGTCCCCCACCTCTAGGGCACCATGAGGTCTATATCTGGGTCTCTCTCATCCTCCAGCCACACCCTGAGTAGGAACCTTTAGCGGTCGGGCAGCAACTAGGGGACCCTGTAGCATCAACTTCTAGGGAGGGGCAGCCATGTCCCCAAACCCAGAGGACCCTTCTTCCCCTCTGCCCAGCGACTGTCCCAAGTCCCAGGAGGTGCTGGGCTGAGAATTGGGGAAGGTGACGCAACACGTTGGGGACCGGAGTGTGGAGGCCTGTATCCACCCGAGTCCTTCAAAAGTTGGAAACTGCCAAAAACCCAGTGCCATCGGCTAACCCCAGATGAAACAATTTCCAGGGGACCAACTGCCCCGCCCAGTGGGGAGGATCCGAGAGGCCCCGAAAATTTATCCCTCACGTTTAATCAAAGCCCCCCCCCCAACCTTCCCTACACGGAGACATCCCCTCACCTCGGCAGCCCTGCTGCTATCTTCTCCCTCTCTCAGCGGGCACTACCAAGCCCCATGAGTCTGTAGGTCTGTCCAGCGGGTTCTGGGCTGGCCTTAAAAACTCAATATGTACACACACACATACGCGCGCGCGCGCACACACACACACACACACACACACACACACACAGAGGCACGCACTCGTCTCCCGGCCTTCCTCTTCAGTGTAAACCCTGGCTGCCCCGGCCTGCTGTTTCCGGCTTCTCTGTCTGCCCAGGTCCCTCCCTGGAGCTCTGACGACACAGAGAAGAGAAAGTGGGCTGGAGGAGGAAGAGGAAGAAAGTGGGGTGAACATGTATGTACCCAGTGGAGAAGCATGTAGTGGGGAGGGCAAAGCTGGGGCTCCACTGAACCACACTGGAGGGAGGCTGACCCTCACTCTAATCCCCTGTAGCACTGATCCGTTCCACACCCCTCGGAAAAGTCACCTAATGTCTGGCAGAGGCATGCCACCCCAAACTGCCTAGCTACCACACAAACTTTCTCCGGGCCAGAGGTTAGAGCCGCGGGGGACTGTGCTCTGGGGCATCTGGGTTGTGTGCGTCCTCCAGTGGAGGACCCTGAAAAGCAGCTAGGAGCCTGAGGCCCCGTACAACTAGGTTCACCTCCTTCCAAGGCGGGAACGCCTTAGAAGTCCCGTGATACTGTAGGGAGGAAGTGGGGGAGGGGAACCCTTCGCTCAGAATTCTGGAAGGCTCCCCGGAGTCATTTGGAGGAAGAGGAGTCCCTTCAGGATACCACGTCCCAGACCCTAGCAATAGCCACTAAGGGTTGCCAGAATATTCATAAGGTGCCAATTTTGAATGTGAATGTACTGTGCAACCCTGGCAAAGTTCCTATCTGTTTCTGAGGTAAACACTGAGACACACCCCAAAACAAATATGTACAATTTCCCTAGCCACAAGCGCACACACACACACACACACACACCGGTGTCTGTGTTTCACACATGACAGCCCTCAGAGCCACTTAGAACCTCTCTCTCTCTCTCTCTCTCTCTCTCTCTCTCTCACACACACACACACACACACACACACACACACACACACGTCCCTTGCTCTCAGCCTCTGAGTCACCGTCATAACCAGAGGATTGTCCTGTAGTTTTTGCTGGGGAGGATAACAAAAGACCAAACCTGAAAGTCGAGTATATGGAGGGATGGTCTGAGGGTTGGCTCTGTCAAGTTGGAATTTTTGGCTTTCCTCTTGCCTTTCAGGGTTGGGCTGAAGAGCCAAAGCCAGGCTTATGGTGCCCCCTGGTGCTTGAACTGATTCCTCCCCTGCACATCCGTGGGCACTGTAAGCAGTGCATGCTTGGACGTAGTTCAGGCTTCCATCCACCCGGTGGGCGGAACAAATTGCACATATACATATAATATAGTCATGGACGATGAGCAAGACCTATTTGTGTCCAAGTCCTGCCAAAGATGCTAACTGTGAAATTGACTGGTTTATTATCTGTAAAACGGAGCACACAGAGTTAGCTTAGCCCATGGGGCTGTGAGAACAGAAAACACCAAGACAGAAAGGCTTAGAGCAACACTGTCACCTAGTAAACAGCAAATACTGGGTACTTTTGTTGTTGTTGCTTGACTACTTGGTTGGGCTTGGGTTGTCCATGCTGTTGTTGAGACAAAGGGTCATGTAGCCCAGGCTGGCCTTGAAATTGCCCTGTAGCCAAGGACAAGCATGATCTTTACCCTCCTGCCTTTACCTCCTGAGTGTCAGGCTTAGAAATATGCAACAGACAACACATAGGGCTTATGACGCGAAGAACCGAACCCAGGGCTTTTTGGATGCTGAGCAGGCATGCTGCCAAATGATCCACATCCCCAGCCCAACAGATAATGTTTGGTGGATTGTTTTTAGTGTATATAGATAGACTGTCAGCATGAATGTGTACCATGTGCATGTTTGGTGCTCTCAGAGGATAGAAGGAAGCATCACATGCCCTGGAATTGGAATTGCAGATTCCTAAAATGTGGGTCTTGGTAATCAGATCCCCTGGAAGAGCAGCCAGAGCTCTTACCCACTGAGCCATCTCTCCAGTCCCAGACACTGTTTTTATGGCCCAGAATAAATATTAGGTTAAAAAAAAATACAGAAGGCTCTTCATTTTACCCAGAGGTTCCTGGGTTGTGGGAAGATAATATTGTCGCCTGAAAGGCAGAGCCCAGAGGAGTTGTGTTTCTTTATGAATATCTTGGGTCTGTAAGGCAGTGAGTGGAAGAGAAAGAGAGCGACCTCATGGCACATGCTTATGTGCTTCCAGATGCTCAGTACACAGATGAATGTCCACAGACAGAAATGGAAGTTGGGTTCTGCCGTCTGAGTATCTCAGGAGGTCTGAGTCCAAGAACAGGCAGGAAGAGAGAAGAGAGACTTTGGCTCCTATCGGCTAAATTAGCAAGATACCAGAAGAAAAACAAAACTTCATCTTCCTTTATATCTGGTCATGCCAGTGGGGACACACAGATGTCTCCAGATGTCACAGGAGAACCCAGTGTTTAGAAGTATATCTGATTCTACTTCAGAGATCCATGACTGTTGGTCGATCAAGTGGGATGATCAGGTGTTCCCTTGATTCGGGGGCAGGGCGTGGTGCGTTCAGATAGAACAGTAGTTACGGCAGTTACTTGTACCTCCGTGGGGACTGGAGTACGTGAGGTGACTAGGGTGCACTCATTTCAGATTGTGTAAATGTAGGGTCAGGCCAGCTTTTATTGATGACACCCACCTGCCTGACATTCATTGCGTCACCGCCCTTCAGGCCCTGCAATCCCACCCAGTGTCTGCAAAGATTACAGACATGAGAAACAGCATTAGGTGGGGGGGAAACCTGTATGGTGTGGGAACTCGAGGTTACAACCCAGTGAGTCACAAAAACAATTTTGTGGGTATATTAGTTTTGCTATGGTTTGCTGTAATGGCTTAAACAGCAGAAATTGAACTCAGGATGTGGAAAGCCAAAGTCCCAAGATCGAGGTGCTATTGGGTTGGTTCTCTCTGAAGACCGTGAAGGGCTTTGATATATTAATTTTTCAAGGAACATAGCTCATGCCATGACAATATCTTGACTGCTTTTTTAAAAAATAAAATGGATTAGAAGGAGCTGGAGGAATGGCTCAGTGGGAGGACACTGGCTGCTCTTCCTGAGGACCCAGGTTCAATTCCCAGCACCCACATGGCAGCTCACAACTGCCTGTAACTGCCTGTAACTCCCATTCTAGGGGATTTGATATCTCTCTTCTGGCTTCCGAGGGTACTGGGCACATATGTGGTATACAGACATACATGTAGGCAAAATAGCCACAGTCATAAAATAAAATAATAAAACAAAGTATCTGTAGGAACTTGGTGGTGGCAAATGCCTTTAATACCGGCAGCACTCAGGAGGCAGAAGCCTAAGGATCTCTGAGCTCAAGATCAACCTGGTCTGCACGCTGAGTTCCAGGCCAGCTGGGACTGCACTGTGAGACCTGTCCCATCTCCCACAAAACGGAGAGATGTGGTGATGCATATCTGTAATCCCAGAGTCACCCAGAAGCTCCTAGGCCAGCAGAGGCAACAGGCCTGCTTTAAATGGTAGAAGAGCCAACTCCCAATTGTTGTACTCTGACCTATACAAGTACATGCTTGTGAGCGCTCTCTCTCTCTCTCTCTCTCTCTCTCTGTGTGTGTGTGAGTGTGTGTGTGTATGTGTGTGTGTGATAAGAAGAAAGAAGAGGAGAAGAAATGCTTTTTGGATGTTGGTGGCCATTACATACCACTCTGCACTGATTTTTTTTTTTAAGATTTATTTATTTATTATATATAAGTGCACTGTAGCTGTCTCAGACACACCAGAAGAGGGCATCAGATTCATTTCAGATGGTTGTGAGCCACCATGTGGTTGCTGAGAATTGAATTCAGACCTCAGAAGAGCAGTCAGTGCTCTTAACCTCTAAGCCATCTCTCCAGCCCCTGCACTGATTTTAGAATTATGTCGTGGGCATGTCTTTCTTCCTCATTAGTGGCTAGACTTGAGGAGGATGGTAGCTCATCCCAAAATGCAGCAGCTTCCTATTGTGAAGCAGGTGGGGCAGACAATGCGTTTGTGAGTGAAAACTGGGGGCTGCCATTCACTAAGCATCCCTTATGCACCTGGCAATAGGCTAAACGGTTCGCATGAACTCTTAGAACTAAATTTCTCCCAGTGCAGAGACGTGAGCCATGAGCCACGGAGGAGACACTGTCCCCCTTAAGAAGGCGGCAGCTATGTCCTGGAGCCTCTCCTAGCTGCGGAGGAGGTGATCACAATAGAAAGGCTTCGTATGATATCTTCATGGCCTTTGCCCAATGACCTATGATTTTCACGTGGCGCAGAGTGTGCAGCACCGTGTTGCTCCACTGGAGGGCGCAGTGAGTAACGACCTCAACAGTGACTCAGCTTAGTCAATCACCAACCCTGGCGCTTAGTGGGATGATACTCATGAAGCTATTGAAGACCAGCCAGAACAACCTCACGCTAACCCCACCCCCCACCCCGCCAGCGTGATAGTTAAACAGCCATGCGGATGGACCGCTTTGCCTTATTTGCAACCATGAGAAACTCAAGTTAGCTCATGACACTGAGATCTGGTTCCCGGCCAGAGGGTTGCACTGACATTTTCTCACAGGTTATCTCCCCTGCCTGTTACTACCAGCCCATCATCCAAGACACAATGGCAATATGTCCTTACCAGCTATGGCATTAGTCCACAGGCCAAGCAATGGTTGAGCATACATAAATGTATGGACTACGTCTCAAGCCTGCTCACTGGGCAAAGGGCTTGTGACCAAGATCGTAATCTCAAAAAAAGAAGAAGAAGAAGAAGAAGGAGGAGGAGGAGGAGGAGGAGGAGGAGGAGGAGGAGGAGGAGGAGGAGGAGGAGGAGAAGAAGAAGAAGAAGAAGAAGAAGAAGAAGAAGAAGAAGAAGAAGAAGAAGAAGAAGAAGGGAGCCTGAAGGTGGCCAGGAACGTTCCAGTCCCTTAGTCCCTGTGTATGTCAAGCTGACACAAGGCAGAGTCACCTGAGAGAAGGGGGCCTCAGTTAAGAAAATACCCCCATAAGACCAGCTTGTACACAAGCCTGTAGAGAATTTTCTTAATTAATGATTGATGGGGGAGGGCCCAGCCCATTGTGGGTGGTGCCATCCCTACGCTGGTGATCCTAATTCTATAAGAACAGGCTGAGCAAGCCATGGGAAGCAAGCCAGCAAGCACCACCCCTCCATGGCCTCTGCATTAGCTTCTGGCTGCATGTTTCCTGCCCTGCTTGAGTTCCAGTCCTGACTTCCTTTGGTGATGAACAGCAATGTGGAAGTGTAAGCTGAATAAACCCTTTCCTCCCCAACTCGATTTTTGGTCATGGTGTTTCATCACAGCAGTGCTAACCCTAAGACACTCCCCCTACCCCTAGACCCTCCTCTGGCTCTGGAAACCTTGCCCCAAAACAAGCGTTTCATTAGCCCTACCGCAGTCAGCACACAGATGGCTCTTGGGTGGCCTCAGTCTCACTCTCTGTGACTACAGTATCCTCCTGAGTGACCAGGAGTCCTTCCCTTGGTGGGCTGTGCCAGCCCCATCTCTAAAACCAGCTAAGACTTCCAGATGTATTTAGAGCCTTTAATGCTTCTGTCTTACGGTTTCCATTGCTGTGAAGAGACACCGTGACCAAGGCAACTCTGATAAAGGACAACATTTAATTGGGGCCGGCTATGGTTTCAGAGATTCAGTTCATTATCATTATGGCAGTGTACAGGCAGACACGGTGCAGGAGAAGGAGATGAGAATTCTACAGCTTGACTTGTAGGCAGTAGAAAGAGACTGGGTTAATACTGGGCATACCTTGAGCATATATAAGACCTCAAAGCCCGCCTCCACGGTGATGCACTTCCTCTAACAAGGCCACACCTCCTAGCAGTGCCATTCCGTACGGGCCAAGCATTCAAAGGAGTCGACGGGAAACCCCCACAACTTCTAATAGAGCAATTACATTTCAATACGTATAATAGAGTAAGTGTATCAATTCACCCAACCTTTAACTTCTCAGCAGTGATCAGAGAGCCTCCCCTCCCCAAACCGCGAACCCTTGGCTTGGCCCACAAAACATCAGTAATGACTAGTCTTGTGACTACTTCAGTTATGAAAGTTTAATGGTTTCAATTGTGTCAGCCGTGTTTCAAGTGTTTACAAGGCTTGCAAGTTACGCGTTGGCGGGTGTGGAGAAGGGCAGACTTCTCTCAGGAAAGTGTTTGGACATTATTGCATGTGAACATTTTTATACTGTTCTTCAGATGAGGTAATGCTGATATCTTAGCTTAATGGTCCGTGTGTCTTGAGAAAACATAATCTATGTCCTTTCCGGTCTCTACACACACACCTTTCACTGGAGCCTTTTCTTTTCAAATTCCCCAAAGTTCCGTGTTCCTGATCAGTTTCCAGTAAAGTGTTTTGCTTCCAAAACAAAACCTTGTGGGTGGATTGATTGAAGGCACCAAATGCATTTCACAGACGAGATAGCTCAGAAACACTGGGCAGTGGTCTGAGATGAAGGGGTGAGATGAAGCCACTGGGGGTCCCTTGACAGCTCTGACCCTTATTTCCACTCACTTTGACAACACGTGACCATTACTTAGATTAAGCAAAGTTATCCAGGAGTGATCCCAGTGTCTTGTCTGCCTGCTCTCTATACAAATGTCAGCAATGGGGGCTCTGAGAGGTGGCCCCTCTCCCGCCCAAGGTAAACACTTAAGGCCCCTGCTTTATTTTTGCTGCTGTTTGGTTTCTGAAATGGTCTTGGGCTGGAGAGATGACTCGGTGGTTAAGAGCACTGGCTGCTCTTCCAGAGGTCCTGAGTTCAAATCCCAGCAACCACATGGTGGCTCACAACCATCTGTAATGGGATCTGTAGCCCTCTTAAAACAGAGAGAGAAAGAAATGGTCTCACTATGTAGCCCAGGTTGGCCTCCTGTCTTCCCTGCTTTAGCTGGGATTACGTGTGGGGCCATCACCATATCCAGAGGGGTCCTGCTTTTTGCCTTATCAGGTACTGCTTCCCTTCATCATTCCTCAGTCTGCTACAGACAACGGCGTGCAGTTCTGATGAGGACGAGCTGTCACGGAGTTCCCGTAAGGACACAGAGTCACACTGGCAAAGTCCAGGGTTTTACAGTCACTCCCCCCCCCCCAGGAGACTGGGGCATGCGTGTAATTGGTTTAGCCAATTAAGGTATTTACATTCCCGTCAGTGACCTGAGCCTGGTCAATTAGAAAACTCTCTGGGAGAGATGTCATCCATCTTTGGTGGCTGCCCACTTGGAACACCTGGGATAGCGGCAAACATATAGTGGTTGTGATCGTACCAGTCATGGAGGACAAA
This sequence comes from Micromys minutus, assembly GCF_963924665.1. Taxonomy (NCBI): domain Eukaryota; kingdom Metazoa; phylum Chordata; class Mammalia; order Rodentia; family Muridae; genus Micromys; species Micromys minutus. Next base: position 7,245,001 of record NC_137957.1, read on the forward strand.
ATATCAGTGTGAAGACATAAGCAACCCCTTACAGTGTGTATGTGTGTGTGCATGTGTATGCATGTGTGTGTCTGTGTGTGTGTCCATGTGTCTCTGTGTGTTTCTGTGTGTGTATGTGTCTGTGTGTGTGCATGTGTGTGTCTGTGTATGTGCATGTCTGTGTGAGCATATATATGTGTATGAGTGTGTGTATGCATCTGTGTGTATGTTCATATGTGTGTGTATGTGCATATGTGTGCAGATGCAGAGGTCAGAGGACAACTGTGGGAGTCAGGTCTCTTCTTGTCCCTGTGGGTCCTTTGCTAGACCTCAGATTTTCAGTTTAACACCGCATTACCCACAGCTGCCCTGGGCTCTCCATCAGTCTGCTCTGACTGGGCATTCTGCTGCTCTTCACTAAATGCAACCCTAACTGAAACCCCGGGGAGCTGTAGGAATGGAGGTATAGAGGTGGAGGTGTAGAAAACACAGGGAACACAGCCCAGAATGGCTGCATCTCCACGTTCCTACGGCCCCAGCCTTGGAAGAACAGAGATCTTCCTGAGGAAGCATGTGCTCAGGGAAGCACCAATTTCAAACTAGCAAAGCAGTGGAGTGGCCCAGGGTTTGGCACAAGGAAGTGGTGAGCTGTGGTTAGGAAGAGGAAGCACTGGGCTTGGTGTGGAAGGGTGGACACCCATTAAGGCCTGCCAACGGTGACAGGATGTGAGCAATGGTGGGGTCAGCTGAGTCAGGGCTGCAGATCTCAAGGGGCAGTCAGTCCGGGTGGGTAGGCGAGGCCGGGCATCTGTGGATAAGCCAGCTGTGGTCAAGACTCAGCCTCTGCAAGGAAATTCCAGCCCTCTAATTAGTGTCTTGCCTTTCTCGATTTCCCTGTGCAGCCAAGCTTCTTGGGAAAGTTGTTCACCTCATTACACAGCCGGCTGCCTGCCTTACCTGCCAATCCAATGGAAGTGTCCTGGCTCATGTCACATGTGTGACACCAGCGTGGCCACCAGCTCAGATCTTTATTTCAGGAAGACTCCTGGCATATCCAACAGTTAGTTAGTTGTGAACTGTCTTAGTTACTTTTCTATGCCTGTGATGAGACACCATGACCAAGACAGCCTATAGAAGAAAGGGGTCATTGGGGGCTGACAGTGTCAGAGGGACCTTCTGTGTTTAAGGCAAATGCTCCATCGTCGAGCACCCCAACCACACGAGTCACTTTTAAAATTGGTTTTCACTGTCTCTCTTTTTTTCCAAGCCTCTGATAATACCTTCAATTAAATATTTTTTAAATATTATTATTTTTTGTTTCAGTTTGGTTTTTGAGACATAGTCTCTCACTATGTCACCCTGGCTGTCCTGGAACTCACTCTGTAGACCAGGCTGGCCTTGAGCTCACAGAGATCCTCCTGCCTTTACCTCCTAAGTGCTCGGATTAAAGGTGTGCTTCACCACATCTAGCCAATTTTAATATTTGTAGATTTTTATTTATTTGTTTAGTGGGAATATTGTATGTTGGAGGAGAAGCGTGTGTGTACCCTGGAGACAATTTCTGGGAGGCTGTTTTTCTGTGCTGTGGGTCTCAGGAGTAGAACCCAGATCCCAAGATCTGGCATTTGGTAACTTTGCTGCTCCCTTTACAGGTGCTATCACACCCTGTGGCGTCCCCTGTTCCTCTCTCTCCTTGCACACTCTGCTTTTCTGGTGAGATCTTATTCATGCATAAGGCTGACCTGATCTGATGTGTCGACTGGTTCACAATGACTTTTGGAGCCAAGTCACATGGACTCCAGTTCCCACACGTATATATGGTGGTTCTGAGACACAAAGTCCTATTAAAATGAAAACCATGCGGTGTAACTTTAGGTTCTTACTTAACTTAAAGGAGGTCCTTGTACATCCATGGATTCATTCTGATTTATTAAAATTCAAGAGAGATGGGCTAACGGAGGGCGGGTCTGATGTCTTCTCAGTGTGTTTTGAGATTCATGCGTGTTGTTGCATGTGGTCCTGGTTCATTTGCATTGTCAGGTAGCATTCCAATACAAAGACAGGCTTTTGTTTGCTTGCCTGTATGTGCTATGTATCTAAGTGCATGGGGACAGTCTGGGAGTCAGCATTGTGTCTTCTCTGAAAGACTTCATGATTTAGCTTTCATGTTATAAGACTACAATTACTTTGTATTAGTTTTGGTATTTGCTGTGAGGTAAGCCATCAGCGCATCTTTGTTAAAAGAAAGAGGCAGGGGGAAGAAGAGGAGAAGGGAGAGGAGGAGGGAGATGATAAGGAGGAGGAGGAAGTGACCCTTTGGAGTGATGTCAGCAGGCTGGCATGGTGGGAAGTCTCACCTTTCATCCCTTCACAGAAACAGAATTAATTCCCTAAGGAAACATGGAACACCTTTATGAGAAGCCAAGAATCCTTCTGAGAGGTAGCGGTCCCCAAAGGATGGGATAGACAGAACACACTGCCCTCTTCCTGCTTCACGTCTGAGTCAGTGACACAGACTTCTGCAGCGAAGCCTCCAGCACTCTGGGCCCACAGACCCCAGAGCCAAGTGATGTCCCAGACCAATGGGGAGGAGGGATAAAGAAGAAATGCTCTGTCTTACTGGTGTTAGGCAGACTGAGGGACACAGGGCAGGGAACAGGAAGCTCGGTGCAGGTTTGGTAAATGTGAAGGAACTGAGAGAAACTGGAGATTATCTGGTCTTATTATATTGAAAGATATTTGGAGGGAATTGACAAGAGGCTGCATTGAAAAAATTAATAAAATGAAAAACATTCCTGAGATCAAAATGTATAAAACTATAATCAAGAAACAATACGTGTATATAGAGTTTTAATTTATAAATGTAAGTCTATTTTTGTCCCGTGAGTCTGTGAATCCCGTAGCAGGACCATACTGCCTTGAGTTCTTTAGCTTACCAGTCTTGAGATCCAGCAGTTTTTAGCACTAACATACAATGTGCAGCCAAATGTTGGGAACGTTATTTTTAAAAATATATTACAAGCCAAGCAGTGGTGGTGCACGCCTTCCTTTAATCACAGCACTTGAGGGTCAGGCTAGCCTTGAACTCAGAGACCTGCCTGCCTCTGGAGTCCAGAAATTAGAGGGCAGGCACCGTTAATACCTTAATACCATGCCGGGGTAGCCATTAGTATCTTTTGTCTCACCGCCTTCGAGTCTCTCTTCTGGTTCCCGTTCTTAAGTTTTGGACAAGATGAAGTCATTTGCATTGCTAAATTTGTCCTCTGTGATTTGCCTTCCAGATATTTTATCCTCTATTTCCTCTACCCCTGCCCCCCAAAATCTTACTCAGCTATGTCACAGCCCCCTCCTTCTTCTCCAAGGTTTGTTTTACATATACAAGTGTCACTGTCATCAGACACACCAGAAGAGGGCATCAGATCCCATCACAGATGGTTGTGAGCCACCATGTGGTTGCTGGGATTTGAACTCAGAACCTCTGGAAGAGCAGTCAGTGCTCTTAACCTCTGAGCCATCTCTCCAGCTGTTTCACTCTTCTAAGTTTGAAAGTCCTTGCACCCACCTGTGCCTGTCTCCAGCCCCGAAACACACAATCCTCAGGCCATTGCTTGTCATCCTCTTCCTCCTCTTCAATGGAGATCATTATTTTATCTGGACCCCTTAGCTAGATTTCCACGGCCTCCTCTGTGAACTCCATCACAGACATAAAACATCTGGGTTATGACAGCCATTTACCTTAGTGAGCATCTCTGTTAACTGTACGTTCTGGAAAGGTAGACCACTTGTTTCTAACTCTTGACCCTAGGGAACTACCATCATGCTGGGATACATAAGAAATGTTTAGTAAAGAAATGGTCTCCCGTCTGCATAGACGCTTGGAACAGATCCCGTAATCTCTTGGAGTCTTCATTTCCTGGTCTGTTAACTGTATAGAACACCTATGCAGCAACTCGGTATGAAATTTTAGAGGGTATCTGCACTCTGGTTGTTTTGTGTTGTAGTTGTTTTTCAGGACAGTCTCACTATGTAGACCGGGCTGGCCTTGAACTCACTGAGATCTGCCTGCCTCTGCCTCCCAAGCGCTGAAATTAAAGGCCTGGTTTCCAAATTTTGTAAGGACATGCTCCATGGCAATTTCTCAGAAAGTGTTTGTCCCCTTCTTTTCCCTACCTTCTGTTAGACTAGTGATTCCCAGCCTGTGGGTCTCGACCCCTTGAGGGTCGGTGAATGGCCCTTTCACGACCATCTGGAAATGCATGTTTATAATTCATAACAGTAGCAGAACCACAGTTATGAGGTAGCAATGGAAACAGTTTGTGGCTGAGGGTCGCCACGGCATGAGGAGCTATATTGAAGGGTGGCAGCATCAGGAAGGTTAGACCTCTCAGAGCTGTCCCTTCCTACTTACACTTCCTGAACTGGCCACTAGGCGGCGATAACCAGGGGCCTGATTATCCCAGCACTGCCTCCCAATGCTCTGTCCTCTTATACCCACCACCTCAAAGCAAAAAAGAAAAAACCAAACCATAACAAAAAAAAAAAAAAAAAAAAAAAAGCAAAGGAGGACATTCTTTCCCAAAACAGCTTTTTGAAAGCCTAACACCATTCTTGGTAGCCTGGTCACATGCTTCTGAAAAATCTTACTTGATTTTTCCGTTTATCATTCAACTCAAAGCATGTGAAGACGGGCTTTCTTAGGGAAAGCGCAGGAGAGGGGACACTGAGAGGCAAAGCGGTACTAACAATGAGCATTGTAGTGATGCCACAGAGAGAGGATGCTTACAGGCTCATCCTAGAGAGGATGCTTACAGGAACAGCCGCCTTCCTCTACCCAGCCCACTTCCCTGGTGCAACTAGTTTCTGCATCAATCAAGAGCTGAAACTGGGGGTGGGGTGGGATGATGTCACATGCACATGGGAAGGGGCCAGGGGGAATTGTGGGGAGGCAGCTGGGGGGGCACTAAAAGAGACAGGACAAAATCTGTGCTCTAAAGAAGTTTATGGTTTGTTGGTGGACAAAGAATCCATAACATTAAGTGCCAGTAGATTCTGAGATTTATTCTGTTTAGGGCAGGACTTTACCACATGGCCCAGGCTGGTGTGGAATGCCCCCTTTTGTTCCAAACCATGTCCAAACTTCTGATTCTCCTGCCTCTGTTTTCTGAGTTTTGGGGAAACAGGGTTGTGCTGCCACAACTGACTTTTTGAAACTCGCAGGAATGACAGCAAAGCTTTTCAGAGGGCTAGCAGAACAGAGCCATGATAGGCTTGGGTAGAGATAAGCATTCTGTCATCTCACAGAGCCAGTGTCCACAGCACAAACCTGCTGACCCAAATTAGACCACATAAAAGTAAGAGGGTTGGGCTGGAGAGATGGCTCATCAACTAAGAGCACTGACTGCTCTTCCAGAGGTCCTGAGTTCAATTCCCAGCAACCACATAGTGGCTCACAACCATCTATCAGGTGATCTGGTGCCCTCTTCTGGCCTCTAGGCATATATGTAGAAAGAAAGTTGTATACATATTTATTTAATGTATATGAATGTCCTGTAACTGTCTTCAGACACACCAGAAGAGGGCATCAGATCCCATCACAGATGGTTGTGAGCCACCATGTGGTTGCTGAGAATTGAACTCAGGACCTCTGGAAGAGCAGTCAGTGCTCTTAACCACTGAGCCATCTCTCCAGCCCCTAAATACATACCTATTTTTAAAATTTTTTATTCATGCATGTGTCTGTGTAGAAGCGTGCATGTGTGCAGGCCTCCATGAGGGCCACAAGAGGGCATCAGATCCCCTAGAGCTGGAGTTACAAGCAGTTATGAGCCACCCAGTGTGGGTGCTGGAAACAACTTAGGACCTCTGTAAGAGCACCAAGAGCTCTTCTCTTTAGCCCACGTCTGTCTTCTCTTCTTCTTCTTCATCTTCTCTCTCTCTCTCTCTCTCTCTCTCTCTCTCTCTCTCTCTCTCTCTCTCTCTCTCTCTCTCTCTCTCTCTCTCTCTCTCCTGATATGGTGGTTGTTGTGAAGGGGTAGGGACAAAGAGCAGACATTGGAAATATTCAGTACAGGTCCACGGAAGAGACTAGAGGTAAGAAAGCTTCATGAAGACTCAGCTGTGTAAGCCCAGCCCTCAGCTGTCTCGGGCTAAAAGCTACTTGGTAGCTATTGATACCTTTGTTCCTGTCAACATTGCCTGAGGTCAGTTTCAACCAGATTTCTCTGGGACCACAGTATGGGTGGAGACCAAGCAGGAAGCTTTTAAGCATCCACTAAAAATATTTAATGACTCCCTGCCTGGGCCTAGTACTGTGTTAGACCAAAGCTGGATAAAAGGAAGAGTAACAGACCACTTCTGCTGGGAGGAACCCTGTGCTAGGAAGAAGGAAGGAGAGAGAGAGAGAGAGAGAGAGAGAGAGAGAGAGAGGGAGGGAGGGAGGGAGGGAGGGAGGGAGGGAGGGAGGGAGGGAGGGAGGGAGGGAGACCCGCAGTATTTCAAACAGAAGAAAGACAGCAGACCTCTACTTGAACACAGTCTGGAAACTGGATAGAGGAAAGATGACCCTGAGGGTCCAGCCTGGGAGACTATGAAGACAGATGTCCCTAGGCAAAAGCCCGTCTTCGGTGGGAAGCTCTCCTGTGGGAAAGGCTCTGTCAGTAATGCACAAGTCTGTCCGTTTTCTGACAGTGACAGGCTAGAGTGGGGGTCCTTCCTATGGAGTTAGTGTACTGGTCCCTGGCCTTTAAAGTCCGGCTCTAGCAGGGATGTCGCCTGCTGAGCTTCCCAGAACTTTCTCTTCAGGTCACAGAGAAAGTCGACGCTAAGCCTTCAAACGCCGTCCACAAGAGGGCAGTGGCCGGAAGCACGTTCGCCCGCCCTAGGAACCGCCCGATGCTTTCTGGACTCCAGAGTACCGTTCCCGAACCGACTGAGACTGGGGACAAAGGTCCTGCGCTCAGCACACAACACCCTAGAACCGGTGTCTGGAAGCGGAGCTCAGCAGCTCCCCCCCACCCCCACGCATTCAATCTCCCTGTTGTTCGGCCTCTGAAACCCTGACTTGGTGGGAGGCCAGTCAGAAGGTATAAAAAAACAAAACAAACAAACAAAAAAATCGAGCCTGACCTCTTAGGGCGAAAGGGGATGGCTCTACCCCAACCCCACCCGCTGGTGAGTCACCTCCCTCCAAAGCAGAGCCGGCCTCTCCCGCGCCCCGTGCCAGGCGAGCAGGGCTGGGCGGGTACTAACTAAGGTGGGCTCCATCCCCGAGCCCTAGGCGGGCCGACAAGCTGCAGCGTGTCCCCGCGGGTGTCCCTGTTTACTCTGCGCCCTGGAGCGAGGTGGGGGCGGGCCCACGTGGCCCCTCCTTCACTCCGCCCCCTGAGGACGCAGGCCCCAATCCGGACCGGTTCTTACAAAGTCTCCAAATCAAAGCTCAGCCTTTCCCGCACCTTCCCTGCGGACCGGCCACCCCTGCCCCCACCCTAGGTTGGGGAGGCACTGTCTGGTTTTCCCCCAAGGAAATCAGGCCTCCGCCTAGACAGCGGCTCGGGACCCCACGGAGGGAATCTGAAATCCTGGGGTGTGACATTGAGTTTTAAAGAGGCGCTAACGCACAGCTCTCCTCGTCCCTTACCCCATCCCACCCTCGGCTCTACCGGCCCTAGGGAACGCTGGGAAGAGGTAGATGCAGTTAGAGGACAGGGCGCCCGGGGACTCCCACTCTCGGACCGCTTCCCAGAACTCCAAAGCTTGTCGCGCCTCCGACTCCCCCTCCCCAGGGCAGCGCGCCAAATCAGCGCATGCGCACTGTCAGGATTGCCGCGTAGCTCTTTCTCCCCCCCCTCCTCTTTTTTCTTTCCCCGCCCCTTCCCTCCTTCCCTCCTCTCCCTGTCCCCTCCCTCTCCCCTCTGAGCACCCCCTCCCTTCCCCCCCCACCCGCGGCACTTCAGTCCGGGGAACAGCGGTGTGAGCTCCAGGCCAGTGCACTGAGGAGGCGGAAACGGGGGAGCCCCTAGTGCTCCATCAGGCCCTTACCAAAGGCACCCCCATCGGGTCCACGCCCCCCACCCCCCACCCCGCCTCCTCCCAATTGTGCATTTTTGCAGCCGGAGGCGGCTCCGAGATGGGGCTGTGAGCTTCGTCCTGGGAGGGGGAGAGGAGTGAGGAGTAAAGCAGGGGTGAAGGGTTCGAATTTGGGGGCAGGGGGCGCACCCGCGTCAGCAGGCCCTTCCCAGGGGTCTCGGAACTGTAGCATTTCACCTATGCCCCTGATTCGCTTTGCTTAAGGAAAGGATAAGAATAGAAGAGTCGGGAAGAGGAAGATAAAGGGGGACCCCCCAATTGGGGGGGGCGAAGACAAGAAGTAACAGGACCAGAGGGTGGGGGCTACTGTTTGCATCGGCCCACACCATGCTGACCCTGCCGTTGCTGCTGCTGCCCCTGCTTTCAGCTCTGGTCGCCGGGGCCACTATGGATGGTGAGTGAGATTCCGGCGGCCCCATGGACCCCTGGGGGCTCCCCCACCCCAACCCCCACTCCTGCGTCTGGATGGGGAAGGGAGACGCGGGAGGGGGTGCCTTTTGTTATCCCCAGTCCAGCTGACACAGCAGCGGCCTGACTGGGGGCGGGGATGGGGTCTGATTTGGGGGATGGGAGCCTGGGACAAATGATGCTTCTAGGGCCCCCCCAGCTCAGACAAAGACTAGAGGCCTGGCTAGGAAAGGAGGGCTCCCCCTTTTTCTGATCTTGGGATTGAGAGGCCTTCTCTTCCTATCTCTGGTACGGGAGGGCCTCTGCCTCCCTTACATCCTCCACCCTCCCGCCCGCCCCCCCATCTGAATTGTGAAGGAATCCGGATTTGCTGTGTACCGCTGCAAAAGGGGGCGGAGGGCCTTTTGCAGTGGCCTCTGAAGGCAGTAAGGCAAAGCTGGCTAGGGGTGCCCTGCTGGCCAAAGGGCAGGCAGGCCGAGAAAGCTGTGGGTGGGGATAGGGAGGGCCCCCTGTTTGGGTGTGGAATGAGCCCTGCATCCCAGGCATGGAGGCCTGGGTCCAGAATCCTGGGCTGCCTGCCTGGGTTCCGAAGTGAGCACTTCCCCCTCTGAGGGCCTCTGTCAGGAGTCCGGTGGAGGGATGGAAGGGTCTGGTGATGCTTACGGCTGAATTTCCCTTCTTAATTCCTGGGAGCTTTAAGACGAGAGGAAAACGTCAGATGCCATCATTCTGGAAGAGTGGAGAATGGTCGGGGACGCTGGGGAGGGGTTCAGAGGGAGCTCTGTCTCCCTGATTTCTGGCTAGATTACAGTTTGGATTAAAAGGAGAGTTGGAGGTTGGGATGGGGTTATGAATGTGCCCCCCACCCCAATTCCTGCTCATTTAGTAAATGTATAACGCCCAGCCCCACCTCACCTCATACATACACTTTGTATATTAGTTAGGTTTGGGCCACTGTGTTCTTTTTGGGGAATTGCGTGCCCCTCGCCTCTTGTCTGTCAGCTGTTTTTCCTCTTGCAATGACTCGACAGTTCAAAACTTGCCCAAGCTTCACTCCGGGGTCATGGGGTTGAACTGGGCTGGGTCCCTAACTTGAGTTGAGATTTTGTGACTTCCTGTCAGGTTTGCTTCTCACTAGGGACAACAGCTTCACAGCATCTTACAGCCCTCTTCTGCCTCCCAGAGCTTGCCAGGCCGGGATTGGGAAAGTTTTTCTCTGAAATCAGATTATGTGTCCTCCCCCCTCTCTAACTTGTTTCGGTGGTGGGGGGGGGGGAGTAGGGGGAGGATAAGAGAGTCAGGAGGCAGCTGTGCCCAGGAAAACAGTGTATTCAGTGGTTCTCAGTCATGCCATGTTGGGGACTGTCTTGCCTGGCTGCCACCCCTAATTTTCTGCCTGCGATGAGGAAAGAGACTCTGCCCTGTCAGACAAGCCTGTGCAGCCACCCTCTGCCCTTCACATCTCACGTCATCCTGTGCTTTCTTCTTGGTCTCAGCGTTGGGAGGCGAGAGAGGAAACTGAGGCAAAGAGCTTTGGGAAGAAAATGTATTAAGCAAGGAACAGACCTGTGGAGGAGGGTGGATGGAATCAGGTAGAAGGGAAAGATGCCCCTGGCTCATTCAGAACTGGGTCCTGGGGACCCTAAATGCTGCACTAAGTTGATTGGTGGTGATTGAATGAGGAACTCCTTAACTGTTTCTAGCCAAGTACCTTCAGTTCTGCACATGGTCTGTCAGGGCTGGGGTAAAGGTCAATGGTAGGGTATTTGCCCTAGCACATGGGATGCCCTCTGTCCCATCTCTGGCAAAAAATACAGTCCTGAGGAAAGGACCACCTCCGGGGGAGGAAGAGAGAACCTGTAGAGGAGTAGGTCCGGAGCGTTCTGGAGCTCTTAGCTGAGCCCTCTAGACACAACCTCCTGCCTCGACCTACCTAAGAATTCTAATTGCCCTTCCTGCTGCTCAGAAATAACTCTAGGGACTGCCCCATACTCTCTTCTCCCTGTGCCTGAAACTTATTCTACAGTCCTCTGCCTTGTGGGGTGAGAGGGTTCACTTCCTCCTGGTAGACACATTTGGATACATTTGTAGCCAAGGAGGATGGAAAAGGCAGAGAGAAGGATCTTTGAGGGCCCTGCTGAGCTGGGACCATTCATGGTGGAGGAGTTTGACCTGCAGCCAGCTCAGGAATGACAGCTGACTTCTCCCCCAGCCCTCTCCCCTCCCGCCTGAGCATGCATGCTAGTAGCTGCTAAGAAAGATGGAGAACTGAAGTGTGATGAGGTTCAAGTGTAAGCTTCCTGTCTTCCTGGAGAACATTCTAGTCTATTCTCCCTGTTCAGACCCGAATCCTAAACATCTCTCCTTCAAAGCCAGGCTTGTGTAGGAAATTCACTGGGGCTGTTATTTAGACATTGGGGGCCACTTCACAAGACACTTCCAGAAAGCACAGAAAACAACACTGCAAGTTTGTTTGGTTTGTTATTCTGTCTGGTTTGTTATTCTCTCTCACCCGCCTTTGCCGGGCCTTCCATCCATGTCACCCCAGGCCCA